>NW_017728998.1:32788693-32817715 GCF_001723915.1 Gavialis gangeticus
AGTGACTTGGGTGGGTGGGGGGGGAGGTCTGAGCAGAGTGCAGTCTATGATAACCCCGTTTTTTGGGGGAGGGGGGTTGCAGACACCATGTCTGAAATGGAAATTGCCTCCACATTATGGTTTTCGGTATTGAAAAGGATGCATCTCGAACAAGAACCTAAATATCATTCTCCTGCTTTATTTGGCCTGGTGTGGCTGCAGCTGGAGTACTGTATCCAGTTCTGAGCTCCCCACTTTAAAAAGGTTGTGGAGATGCTCAAGAGCATCCAGAGGAGAGCCATGCACGTGATCAGAAGTCAAGACAGCAGGCCATATGAGGAGAGGCATGGGACTCTTCAGCTTGGGTAAGCGTAGGCTTAGGGGGGACTTGGTTGCAGACTATAAGTATATCATGGGTATTCATCATAACCTGGGAGAACATCTGTTCACCAGGGCTCCCCCAGGGAAAACAAGGTGCAAAGGTCATAAACTGCTGGAAGACCGTTTTAGACTGGACATAAGGAAGAACTTCTTTACCATTTGAGTCCCCAGAGTCTGGAATAGACTCTCCCCCTCCCTTCCCAGAAGTAGTGCAAGCACCTACTCTGGACACATTCAAGATGTGCTTGCACAATTATCTTGCTGGGGTCCTCTGACCCCAGCTGACTTTCTGCCCTTGGGCATGGGGCTGGACCAGATGATCTCATGAGGTTCCTTCCAGCCCTAATGCCTATGAAATCTATTAAATCTATGAACTGTAAAACTAATCTCACACATTTCACAAATACTTGTGAGCTGTACATCAGGGAGGCAAATGAGAGGCAATTAACTTAAGTTTGAAGACTGATTAGTTAAAAGGTGAAAAAGAATTAGTTAATTTATGTGGGATGAAAGTTTTGATTGCAACCCACTTAAGGGACAGAGCTCTCCATGCAATAGTTTGCATTTTAAAGCAGTTGCTACTCTACAATGCCAAAAAAGCACTTTAGGGGATTTCTCTGTCCACCCCCTCCTGCCAAAGGCAGCAGTGAGCAATTAAATGCTTCTCTCCTTGGATGCTGACCTGCTTTTTTTATGTTGTGGTTGATATGAAAATGTCCCCCTACAGGTCTTACACAGTTGTAATGATGTGGATGTCCCCTTAAATAGACAAAAGAAGACAGAAATTTATTATAAAAAAAGCCCTCTCTTATTCAAGAATGGCTAAAAAAAAAAAAGTACACAAATAAATTCTATAAGACCGTAGCAGGAAGTACTGACCCAGTGAGATTACTTTAAAATACCTTTTTTACAAATCAAAGGCTTAGGAGCCATGAACTCCTATATATTTAGTAGTCTGATTAACAAACTCAGAAATGAGGGTTTGGTCAATTGAAACAAGAGCAAGGAGTGCCTTACACAAAGCTCCAGCTTTTTCTTGTGATTTAAGTAAGGTCTGCCTAAACATGGTTGCAGTACACATCTGAAGCTTTGAAAAATGTCATACTTTTTCTTGTTTGCACTAAGACCAGACTCAAATTGCCTTGTAGGTAACTTTTGAAGGTTCTCAAGGTATTCTTCATGGTTAAGACCTGAGATCATATTGCCCAAGTAACATTTGAGGCATTCTCTATAATACCTGGCCCATGATTCATTGCTATGTTGGGGGGTGTGCCTACATGAGACGTTTACTGCACAGCTGACTAATTAGCTGTGCAGTATACATCTTGGTGTCTACACATACATCCCTATTAGGGAAATTTACACCATATTGAGCCATGGGGAGCAGCCCTGGGCTGGTAGGCTGGCCCCTAGGGTCCTCTGTCAGCCAGGGTTGCTTTCACCTGGTTCCATGTGCTGTGCATGAACAAGCTGAAGAGCTTATTGCTCCGGAGTTTATTTGTTCCAGGCACATCACGTGAGCCTGTGCCCGGGAGCAATAAACTCTGGAGCAATAAGCTCTGCAGTGTATTCACGTGCTGTAATTCCATGTGTAGATGCGCCCAGTGTGCCTAAAGATTATTTTAAACACTAGCCTGCTATATTAAAATACATTTTTGCATATGTTACTTGTGAAGTATTTCTCATCACTATCCAAAGTTTTCATCGTAGACAAGCTTGGGCTAGCTCAAACTTGGAAAAGTTCTAATGAGGCAAATGCATCGTTCAATCTATTGGTTCAGCAAAAAAGGCACTGCAAAACCCACCTCCCACTTAGTGCACAAGGAGCATAGGATCAATCATTGCAAACGGCTACTTCAAGTTTTGGAAGAAGGTGATGGGGCAGAAGAATGATATAACTCTGTTTGGTTGAAGTTTTCCAAAGTCTCTGTGATGTGGATTCTGATCTGTGCTCTTAGAAATGCAGTAAATACTGTTCCCTACTGTCAGTGGTGAGTGTCTACCTTTTAATCAAGCACTGACTGCATCAGACGAATTAATCAAGGCCATTGGGAGCCAGTTGTTTCACTGTTATGTATTTTTCTTCTTGTGTACTTCACCCTCTCCTGATTGGATGAGCTTGGTCACCTCAGTCCCTAATGATTAGGGGTGTGCGAAGTGGACCATATTCGATTCAGATTCGGCCTGATTCAGGGACAGTGATTTGACTAGTTGATTTGGATCACTGTCCCGATTTGATTTGGCCAAATCCAAATCTGAAGATTTGATTCTTATTTGGAGAATCAGCGATTCAGCCATGGATGCAGCTTTTTATGATTTTTCTCCATACTTTAAGGTACCAGGCAGCTCATGAACGCTGAGATGCTGGGGCAGATGGAGCATCCCACAGGAGCGCGGGGGAGCCCGCCATGTGCTTGGCAGCAGACCCAGAAGCGGACCGGAGGTGCTTCTGGTCCACTTTTAAGTCTGCCACTGAGCATGCTGGGGACCCCCGCTCCCCGGCACGCCCGTGGGATGCTCCATCCGCCCCACCATCTCAGTGTTAATGAGCCGCCTGGTACCTTGAGGTATGTAGAAAAAACATAAAGCTGTGCCTATGGCCGAATCGTCAAATCTCTCCAAATCAAATTGGAGGCTTCTGATTCAATTCAGAGAGATTAATGAGTCTCCTGATTTGATTCAAATTCAGAGATTTGGCCACCAAATCACTCTGAATCTCCTCCAAATTGAATCAGCAACCGAAGCTTTGCACAGCCCTACTAATGATATTTTGCTTCATATCGAGCTGTGAAAATGTTGTAGCTTTGACTCTTACACTTCCAAGACTGAATTAAATTTTACCTACAAGGCTGCCCATTTAGATTTAATTGTTTCCTCTCTGTAATGAAGCATGTCTTACATTTTCCTGATTTCTCCTTGGTATTTTGTTCAATAAACATCTAGTGTTTGGTGCATAAACAGTGTTTTACATTTAAAAAGCATCCTCAAGCAATGATTAGGGGAACAAACCCATTGTATCAGGTTGTCCTAGTTTAGCTTTACATTTTTTTCAATAAATTTAGGACTGAACTGCTAATGGAAATGACTGTCCTATCTATTACTTTTGTATTAATAACAATTACATATGTCATTCTTATGACCCTTCATTCTTTGGGGTTCTTAAAGGCTAAATGGGAATATTGGAAATAGAAATGTTGAGCACAGTGTGGATCAGTTCACTTTCTTACTAGCTTTCCATTACACCTTTTTGATAGATCCTCTAAACTGAATATTTCATAGGAAATGGTAGGAGTTGCTACACTGGTTTTCCATTTTAATACAGAATGATGTCTCTCTGACTAGAACCTGCTGTTATGTTGGAAAGTATAATAAATACTGCAGTAGGATATTACAGAGTTATTTTGAATAGGGAAAATTTCTTCTCATCACTGGTTAAGTACAGGTGGTCCTTGAGGTTTTACATCCCTGCCAGATTCTGTTTTTTAAAAAGTCCTTACTCTCATCACTCTGCCTATTTTTGTTAGCCATATTAAATGTCCAGTCTTTTTTTTGAGGGCTTTAATGTATCATGAGGATACATTCAATAAGGCAATAATACATTTGTCTGATTTTTCCTTTGTATTCTGTTCAATAAATACCTGATATTTTGTACATAAATAGCTTCTTCAATTTTCAAAGCATCGCCAAGCAATGATTAGGGAAACAAATGATCTGATCAGTAGTTGACATTAAAAATGTCAACTTTTTGTAATGAGAAAGAGACTCATTTTATTTTATTCCTCTCCCCCTCAACATAGTGTTAATTTTTAATTAGAGTAAATCTATTGAAATGGAGAAACCCAATGCTTTAAGACGGGGGAGGGCAAAATACAGTCTGCAAGCCAGATCTGGCCTGCCAGGCCATTCTATCTGGCCTGTGGGGTCCCTAAAAATGTTAGAAAATTAACATTTATCTGCCCTTGGCTGCCTGTCCAAAATGACAGGAGACAGGGATAGTGAGACCCTGGGGAAGCCAGCGGCAGAACTAAACAGCTGCAGCAGCAAATCTGGCCATCCCCATCCCCCTGTATTCCCCCTGAGCCCCAGCCGGAAGCCTCTGCCTAGCAGGGGCTTCTGGAGGCTTCTGGCCTGGGACTGTTCCTGCCTCTCTGCACTGAGGGAAATACAGATAAGAAGGAGGTGGGGAGGGAGGTAGGGGAGAACTGTGGGTGATCATCTCAGTCCTCAGACTAGCCAGGCCAGCTCCTGTGGTCCCGGTGCTGCAGCTGGGAAACATGTGATGCTGGCCAGCAGGCAGAGCGGGAGAGTGGGGCAATGGCAGCAGCAGGCAGGGGGAAGGGCCAGCGAGCAGATGTGTGGAACACAGCAACAGCTGGGTGGCAGCGTGGGACCCATGCTAGTGCACCAGGGCCAGCACTGGTGAGGCCCAGAGCGAGGTGGCAGGAGCGCAGAGCCTGGGCTGGCAGGGGCTCTATGGAGCCAAGCTAGGGCCCTCCTCTCCCAGCTCGAGCAGCACAGCCCACCTCCACAGAGCCCCTGGCAGCCCAGGCCTTGCGTTGCTGCTGCCCCACTCTGGAGTCCCGCTGGCACTGGCCTCAGTGCACCAGCGCAGGCTGCACGCTCCTGCCTGGCTGTCGCTGCATGCTGTGCGCCCACTCACTGCCCCCTCCCGCCCCCCCACCATCTGCCACAGCCATTTCCCCGCTCGCCCCACCATGCTCCAGCATCATATGGTTCCCAGCTGCAGTGCTAGGACTGCAAGAGCAGCTGGGATGTGGTGCTGGAGTGGCCCGGGGGAAGGGGGGAGTGGCAAGAGAAGCACAACAGTGGCAGGTGGGGGGCAAGTGGCAGCAAGCAGGAACATGGAATCCGCACCAGCGCCCCAGGGCCAGAAGTGGCAGGAGCACAGAGCCTGGGCTTGCAGGAGTGCTGGCGGGGGCAGGCTGTAGGCAAATCCTCCCCCCTCCACGTAAGCCACACCCCTCCCCAGCCACCCTCCCCCACACATTCACAGCCCCCCACAAAACCCATCCCCACCCACACACCTCTCCACTCCTCAGAAATCCCCCCCACACATGCCGACAAACCTACAGCACACTCCCACACACACCCTCCCACAATAGCCAAGAGTAAGAGTTCACTTTAAGCTATTATACTATCACTTCTATGTACACTACACAAACACATGTAAATCAGGAGAAAAATATTTTTTAAATGAAATTAATGAATGTTGTAGTACGTTTCATTTTTAGAATATAATTTGGTATTTTTCTGGTTCAGAGATGGTGAAACCCCCTGCTGAAAGGAATAATTCCAGGGGAAAGAAGAGGGACTTCTGGTGGCAAAGGTCAGGGGTTAGGAGGCGAGACTTCTGGTCACATGGTGACCAGGGCGTGGGGCACCTGGAAAGTGGTGGGGCTACTCATGAAGCCCTTGATGGCTTGCCAAAACTCAGTAAGCAACCCTCCACCCAAAATAATTGCCCTCCCCTGCTTTAAGGACACAGATAGGCAAGACACTGGAATTGTAAAAAGAATAGTATCAATTTGAATGTTTAACAAAAATGACAGCTGGCCTCACTGGTCTTTGATTCAATGTGAGTAATTATTAAAGACTGTGCAAATATTTTGCAGTGGAAAGACTATCGTGAGTATAATAATATTTTCTGCAATTTAATTTTTCTTATCTGGGAGTGGGTTTTCAGTAAAACCATGATTTGTTTTCTACAGCACCTAGTCTGACTTCACTATTTCCACTAAGAATATGTTCAAAAAAACCCCTGGCAACTCATCAGTAGACAGTGTCTACAAGGAGCATGTCATTTGCCATGTAGTTGGGACATACTAATCAGTGACTACTTCCGGAAATGGGAGTGCATATTTCTAGTATCTTGTCACAAGAGGGCACTGTTTGTAACAGCTGAATAATTGCTTATCCAAATATGTTCTCTGTGGTGTTTGGAGACAGGAATTTAACTCTCAGTGGTTGGTTTTTGAATGCTTAAAAAGACCTGCCAAAGTTTCTTCTGCACATACCTGAAAGTTAAAACAAAATGTCCCTTACTACTATCAGTCTTAGCTCATTTACAAAACTGCTTTCTATTAAAGCAGCCTTTATTTTTCTCGGTCTGAAAAAATAATTTAGTGAGATGAGAATGTTGTATCTGCAACTCCTCCCCCCCCTGCCCGCCCCACTGAACTTCCTTTAAGGGTAGCAAAATCACATCATAAAGAGAGGAGTAAAACACTTTGTATTGGGTGCATCGTCACATGCATTTAAACGCGACTAAATTTAATGTGCATTAAGTGATTTTTGACAGGTGTCTACACTAAAGTTAGTGCACTTGCCATGTGCCCCTAGTGGTTGGACAGACCTGGTACTAAAGTTAGTGCTAGGTTGTGTCTACATGTGCATTGGTGTGCTTTAATTGCACCTACTTTTTATACCTGCATTTGTAGGCCAGTCTCACCTAGCCCTCGCCCGGAGGGTCCTGGAGCTTGTTTCCCTGCACTCCCAGGTAGCAAGCACATGGCCTCTTGGGCCTCTCCCGCGACCCGCATCTGAGTGAGCGCTGGGCAGTGTGCAGAACACTGGAGTGACTCTGCCGCTAGTCCCTCACCAGGTCACTCACCCAGCTGCTCTGAATTAGGGGCTCCTGACTCGCCCCATTGTTTACTTGCAGCACTTCCTCAGCTGCCCTACTCAATCGGCCTCTGGCCCATCTGTGGCCTCAGGCGCCCGAAGGCTTACCTGGACATAACTCAGCCCCCATGTTAGCAGGGCCTACCCTCAAGCCCCCTGTTCAGAGGGGCCCACTTCACACCTTTTTCTCACAGGGCCTCATTTCAGCCCCCCACTCTCTTCAGGGCCTCCCAACTGCCCCTCTGGTGCAAGCCATTAGGTGCCCCTCTGCACCCCGTTCTACCCCACTGCCTCCACTGAGGCACATACTCTGCCCCCTGCACTGGGGCCTGGGGTCAAACACACACCCTGCAGGCTCAGGTGCCACTCACCAGCATGCCTGGCCCACCATTCTCACCCTCCGGGGTCTTGCACCCCACATGAGCTCAGGTGGCCACAGCCATACCTGGCCCCCAACTGCCTCCAATGTTAAATGACCCACCCGAGGGCTGGGGTTTAGGCGCCTCTACTCACCTTCCACCGGGGTGGTAACTGGCCTGGCATTTTTGGGTGACTCTTCCACCACAAACAGCCCCATCAGGCCACCCATCCCCAGCAGGGTGCAATTTGGGTCATGCCCAGGCCCAAGAGCCTCCTAACAATCCCCATGTGCTCTTGTACCTCCTAGTGTTACTGGAGCAGCAGCTCCACCAGGAGATGTTTCCTTGGTGCCAGGCAGCAGACTGGCTCCAAGCTGCCCCCAGCTCTGCTGGCCTGGATCTTAATGTAACCCAGGTGGTACTCCAAGAGGTACCCCCTCTCCAATTAAAGGGATCAAAGCAGGTGCACATGTGCTGTGGGAGGTATAGGGACTCTCCTCCCCCTATAGAGCAGAGCCAGACCACCAATGGGAACTTAACCATATACCTTTTAATGAGAGAACAACACTGGGAACATAACCAGTATAAACCAGGGGCTATAGGGGACCCTACAATGCCCTGAGGGGGCAGGATTCAACAAAGGTTAGACACTTACAATTATAGCCATATTCATCCTGTTGATGAAAGACAGGGTTAACCAAAATGTAAAACACAAACAGCGGAACAAACAATACTGGTTGGTGAAATATAGAAGGCACAAAATGTCAGATGACAGGGAATATAGGGCCTAGGTACCAGGGCAGGGGAGAAAGCACAATGGCCCCTTTCCACTGCAAGAATTTCCCCATTAGCTCACTCACCCCAAGTCACCACAGCTGGGACTTGAACTTAGCTCTCTTGTCTGATAAGCAGAAATGCTACCATGCAGCCACTGTGCCGAACTACTAGGCCTCATGTCAAGCTGCCTGGCCTCTGATTGGAGGAGCTGGAAGCAGAGCTGGGAACCTCTCAGGTCACTGCTCAGATCCTTGCTGGAGTGGGGGAGCCTCTCCTGCTGGCTGCACGCCGCGCTGCTGAGGGTCCAACTGCTGCCTGCAGGTCCTGCTCCTTCAGGCTCTTCTGGGGCAGGTCCCACTCCAGACTCCTGCCCCGCTGACCCAGCTCTTTGCCAGCTCTTTGAATCTCCTTCCTTGTGGTCCCTCACTGGTCTCCCCTGAGTCAGCCACGCTGCCCCTTTTATCCCTCTCCAGGTGACCCAAGGGGCCAATTGGGGGGCATGGAGGGTGTGTCTCTGGGGCCTGATTGGTGAGGAAAGGGAATCCCAAGTCCTCCAATCATCTTTTACCCCTTCAAAACCCCCGGGCCAAATCATTACCAGATTGGCGAGGAAAGGGAATCCCAAGTCCTCTGATCATCTTTTGCCCTTTCAAAACCTCTAGTCTAAGTCACTGCCAGCCAGCCCCTCACATTAAAATGGCCGCTCATCAGAGCTGGCCCGCACCTGCCAGGTGCCTCTTCAGGCTCTGCCACACACCTCCCCTGCCAAATAGTTCCTGGGGAGGTTCCCCCTGCTGCTCCACCAAAACAGGCTCCTCTCAGAGCCTGTGAAAGCCCTCGAGTGGCAAGCACCTCCCAAAGGTGCTCTGCCACGGTATCCTTTCATAGAAATATTGTTCCCCTACATTAGTGACAGAACTGCATGGGTAGGGATCAACTTACCCTCCTCATTGTTAGTGGAGTAGCTGGTACAGACATATATTTGTCAGAACTTCATGACTTACTCAGGGTCACACACAACGTTCAGTGGAGACCTGTGTTCAGGTCCTGCTTTTGGCAGAAAACATTAAACGCATAGCTCCTCTTCTTCCTGCTTACCGTCTGATTTAGCATCTTGAATTCCCTCAAAGTTTGCACCTGTGACATTTCGGTTCTGCCCCTCTGTCTTCCTTTCACGCTTCCCCCTTTAGAAAAACTATAGGTGATTTGGATGCAGTGTTTGAAGTCAGATTATTATTTGACTTTCAGATAAGCTTTCTAGATTAGCTTTCTAACAGCTAAAACAGTTCTAATTGTTTTATATCATCCTGAATCACTTCCAAAGCTCATTCGCTTCCAAAGCTCTTTGCTGGGAGCTTTGTAAGAGCTCTTTGCTCTTTGTAAATAGCTCTCCCTGAGCTGATATGTCAAACACCAGTGTGAAAAACAATGTCCAGTGTTCCTCTCCTCCTGTGAAAATAAAAGACACCATTTTCCTGAATTTGGGACTTGTTCACACAAGCACATCTAACCTGCTTAGATTACACTGTTTGGATTGGCTCATTTGATGCAGCTTTTGCTTTGTAATGTATTAGTCCCCTGCAGCCCTCCTATCCAGTGTTTACATGCAGAGACACTCCATGTCTCCGTCATTGACTGGAGGTGGCCAGCTAAAGCTTGTCCACATTTGCTCATCCATATGAATAAGTTTTCAACCCTGTTGTTTTATTATGGACCAAAGTCTCAGCTGGAATAAAACAACATAGTGATATGAACTACTGAACTATACCCATCTACATCGTTGAGGACTTAGCCAATGGGGGTCTCTCTCGCCTTGTAACACTGAAAAAAAATGTAATCTCAAGCTCATATGACAAATCATTCCTTTTTGTGTCAGCTGACCTCCCCCAACTTCTGTCTTCCACTCCTCTTCCTACAAAACGGAGTTTGAAAGCAAAATATAACTTATTTGCTTCTCTTGTTGTAATGAAGCAAGCAATTGTTGTTCATTAGTCTGGGAATGTGAGCTTACCTTTACATGACTGCATGCATGTAGTGCCATCTTGTGGCAAAAAGGCTTTATTGCTGCTTCCACCAGAGGCTTCTTGTTTTCCATTCTCTTTTGAGCCAACATGCTATGATTTAAGAAGTTAAAAAACAACCCGAAACCTAAGTCTATATTTACATGTAAGTGCCAGTATCAATCATAGTAGCATGCCCATGACTGTAGTAATCTTTACAATGGCATTTACAGACTACTTTTTATATTCAAAAAGCATTTTATAATCATCTTAATATATTTTATAAACTTCTTAACATCTTCATATATGCTCTACGTACCATAACTTTAAATTGAAGTAGTAGTTAGGACTTTTCTTGCTTTTTTTAACCTGTTCTGTAATATAGGTGTCATTATGCCTTCCTGATACAGCTAGGAGTTATGTCAAGGCCTGTTCTTTCAGGAGAGCACTGAGAAAACTGAAAAAGAACATAAACTAATTTTAACTATTAACTAATAGTAAAAAAATGTTTAATTTTCAAGACACTTTCACTGTTAACCACATCATCTAATCATGAAATACATAATACAGTATTTCCTAATGGAGGAAAGTAGTATGCTAGTTTGCTGCATGCTTTTCAAAACTGCACAAGTTAGGGAAAAAAACCCTTTTGGACTAGATCATTGGTTAACTATTCACTAAGAAGGATCTCTGTAGAACTGAAAACAATATATGCAAACAGTTTAGTAATATACAGGGCACCCAACCTGAATCATTGGGTTGGCCTTTGGTGAGGTGCTGGTAACCTCGGTTAGCTCTTCAGCAAAGCTTTTTTTGACAAAAGTAGTCTTTTACTATTCTAATACTGTAGCCATGCCATCATAAAAGGGCTGAGGAAGACATGCAATAATATTCTCTTCCAACTCTACAAAGCCATGTAAATAAATATGAGTTTTAACATTCAAGAATAAAAAGGTGTACATCCTCCACCCCTGCCTACTGTGGCCTTTGTGTAGGAGCTAATTCTCTTTGCTTTATCCCTCCCCCTTCACTAGAGGGGGGGGGCACCCCATTTTCATTGCCGGAATAGAAGGGCCTGCATGGCCTCAGATAGACTATTATTTCAAACCTTGTTTGGACCTGTTAGCACTGTAAGGAAAGGATTCAGCTATCTAGTTTAGAGTTAGCTGAAACCTGGAATCAGCCTCAAAATTTCTCTCAGACTCAGTCCAAGACATCAAACACATTTTAAAATAAGTTTATTTAAACAATCAAACTGTTCAAAAGCAAAGGGAACTGCTTTTTCCTAAATGGTCAATACACCCAGCTGGGGAATTAAAAGGAGGGAGCAGGGGTGGGAGAAAATAACCACAGAGAGAAAGCACAGTTTGACTTAGATCTCAGAAAATACAACCAAACACCAGGAATTGAGCCAGACAATAGTATTTGAAGAGGTCAAAACCAGAAAATATTTTGGCCTCGATTCCCTGTGATTGAAGTTCCAAAGTCCGTGTGTTTTGATGTCTGTTACAAGTATTGTTTAGTTATTCAAGGTGCTCATAACTATTTTGACCTTAAGGAAAAAAATATAACAACTTGTGCTATTTTTCAGTTCTAAACAGCTACAGATGAGGCATTTTAAGAGAGTATTTTAAAGTTTCTTTTTGCTGCTTGAAAATACTACCTTTCATAACAGAATTTTATTTACCATCTTATCCTGATTTTGTTTTAATAATATGAACTAAAGTTTGAGCTTTTAAGATAAATGGCTCTATAATTAGAGAGATAAATATTAATGCGGATAAAATCTCTCCTTTTACCACTCCACTCATTAACAGCTTAAAGCTGAACTCAGGCCAAACTTTTTGGAGGAGGTGTTTTTGGCTTTGGTTTTTGGGGGGTTATAATGTTTTAGTTGTTTTTTTTTTTCCTGAGAAATCAGAAAAAATGAAACAGAACAACTTTAAGAACTTTTTTGAACAAGTCTGTTGGAAAAAAGCATCAAAGAAAAAAATGTCAGCTTTATTTGTTAGTTTAAAGCATTCCCCTGAAATTAAAATTAAAGTAACTGTGGACATCAGCTTTTAGATAACCAGGAAAACACAGTACCTAGGGCAGCTTTCAAGTTCCTTTGAAGTACAAGGGACTGGGTAAACTTTACCACTAGAAATTTATTGGATAACAAATCCTGCTGAGTGTTCATCATCCACAAAATTGTTCAGTTACAAAGGAGACAAGTTTGGGATTCTGTCCAAACACAGCAGACATCTCCTATTTGCTTATCTGTAAAAGGGAACGACTCAAGTGCATCATAATAAGAAATGAATGATCAGTACCAAGTTTACTGCATTCCAAAGAAAGTGATTCTTGGAAAAAAGTAGGCATGGAGTCCTGATGCAACGATGCATGCCCCTGGTGGCTGGGGGGGCATGATGGCATCAGAAGCATGGCGGCAGCGGCAGGAGCATGGCAGCAGCAAGCAGCAGCTCCCGCAGTGTTGGCAGCACCTTTTTATAGGGGGTGCACTGCCACACTCAGGGGGTAAATGTGCACCCCACGCGTCACCCCTGCATAGAGTCAGGTGAAAGGGAAGAAAGGTGAAAAATTCTAAATTGAAGGTTGGCCAGATTTTACCACCTGCTGTCATATTAAATTCCTTCTACTGAATTCTACTGAATTCAAGAAAACCACATGCTAAGGAAAGTATTATACAATGTGGGTAATGGAACTGGGATCTGGCTTATGATAAGGATAGCACAACAAATTAAAGTTCCTGTGGAAAAAATAATGTAAATTAAGTCATATGGCTTCATGAGGAATCTGTGGCAATCCACAATTTTAAAGCAGAATGACCTGAATCAAGAAAGAAAGCAGCAGCAAACAAACCAGAATGCTCTAGATGAGTCATTCTCATCGTTTTTTGTATCAGGACCAATTTGTAAACATTGATGACCAGTCCTGACCCAGTGTCCCTCAGTCCTGACCCCCTGCCCCCTGCCCCAGGCCCCAGCCCTCCAGTCTGTGGGGCAGGGGGTGGGTGTGTGGGGCATGGGGTCCCCAAGCAGCCCCTGGCAGGCTGGACTCTGCCAGTCTGCAAGGGAAAAGCCACCCTTTTCCACATTTTTCTCCTTTAAAGGACAATCCATTTTTAAAGCTTCTTGATCCATTTTTAAAGTTTGTTCGTGACTCTTTCGCATATTCTTGTGACCCGTATTTGAGTTGTGAACCACAGGTTGAGAAATGCTGCTCTAGATAAGGGGCATTCTTAAGGGTATCAGAAGAAAATGAATACCAGTTGAAACAATGGGTTCAGTATAAAAGAGTATCAAGGTAAAAACTAATAGTGTGGAGAAAACAAGTTGCCTATTGTAAAAGAAAGAGGGGAAAGACATTAATGTGGAAAAATATGGCAGTGATATTGGAGCTCTTTTTAGAATTTTAAAATAATAATATAGTAACACAGTATTATTTTTCAGCTAATGTGATTCTGGTATTTATCCTGAAAGTTTAATCTTAGTAAAATACTGGCAGGCAGGGGAGGGAGAAATTTCTAGACAACTGATAATGAAACAAGAAATGATCCATTAGTTGTGTGGGTTTATGTAGAACAAAATTTGTGTGACAAATGCAGAGTGGTGCCTGGAGAGAATGATGAACGAATTATTACTAGGCAAGAGCCCCATTCTGATACATCTGTATATGAGAATTCCCTGCAAATACTCCTTAAAAATGAATTCACATTGGCACAGACAGGTATACTGTCATGGACTGAGAAAATGGCTAAAAGCCATAAAACCATCTACTAGCTACATCCTCACCCTTTTTTGCCAGTTAAAGTCAGTGGATGATGTTTGAGTGATAGTAATTAAATTCACTGAAGTGCTCCTGGAAAACTATAATCAACTTAAATGTGTCTTAGTTTGGCGCATGATAGCAACCCCGCCCAGAAAGAGATAGCTACACTTCTGTTTTGGGCTCAGCTAATCTGCGCCATCTGTGCCGTCTACAAACACTGTGATACCTGCATATGCAAATCAGACAAGGAGAGAGACCAGCCTTGTGTTCCTAAGCAGCAGTATAAACACACCTGAATGGCCTGCTTTTTTTAACTATGTTTTCCGTGGCCTTTGCCACAGCCAGTCCCAAGATGCCACCAGTCTGCTACAGCCTGCTGGAGTGGGAAGAACTGGCCTAGAGGAAGCCAAACAAACAGATGGTAGTGGGGATGGTGGCCAATTGCTCTTTTCTCAGGGGGCTCACAGCTGTTGGGATTCTGCCATACCTCCTTTGCAGTTCAATTCTTGCAAGCCCTCTAGGGCAGAACTAGAAGTAGAACATATGATGCTGACCCTGAGACTATAAACAGATGTGGTCTTTGACGCAGGATCAGCTGAGCCACGATGTGTCCTGGCACAGCTGATCCACTTCATTCACTTCTGCAGATGTCATTGTGCCCCTTGTCCCACAGAGTTGGGTCCCTGCTGCTCCCAGGGCTTCAGAGGCCCCATCCTGTGGGATGATGGCCCTGGTTGCTGTACTTCAACTTGGGGCACAAATTTGCAAGTGAGGAAACCCTCATAGGGTCCCCAGTTTGTAGATGTGCAGCCAGATATACATGCCGTGAGAAACCCCTGCAGGGGAATTCCAGTGGCATACAACAAGCAAGCAGACAACCTTCCAGTTAAGGCATCACAAACAATGACTACCTTTGGTTTTGGCAACATTGTTGGGCACTTGGAAGATGCTAGGACATCTGTTTGCTTTTAATTTGTTCTGCCATAACAATCTTTATAGCAACACAAGGGCAATATCTGTTTGCACACTGACAGGACTACTTCTCTTCTCTCCCAATAACTGCCACAGACAGGGATGAGAATGAAAGCCAACCTCAATGCTGAGCAGTGATTCTAAGTAACTGAGGGAAACACTTTAAAGAACTGGCAAAGAAAAGGTCTGATCCCTCAGTGGAGGGTTTCTGTTCACTTATAGCCAAAGAGGTTTGCAGGCACCGGGAGTTGTTATATTCTTCCTTTTGTATCCAGAGAGCAGCCATAGCCACAACCAGGGGATAAGTTAGTGCCTAATTTAGGCACTTAAAGGTGCAGATGGTGTGTTAGATCAATTTAGGACCCTAAATCCCTAACATTTCAAAGGCACTTAGGCACCTAGCCTGCTAAGGTACAGTTGAAAAAATCTCACTAGGTAAGTCCATTTATAAATTTTGCCCCAGACCTCTTTATTTTATCCTCAGCTAGGCGAAAGATTGACTATTCTTGGATGCATATTTCACTACAGTAAGCCATATTTTTGTTACCTCCGGGAAAGACCACTTGCAACCTGTTTCATGCAAAGCTAACCTGCTTGGAAGCTCCATTAATTTAACATATGGCTCTTCACCTTTTCAGTGGCTGCCAATTCATTTCTGTGTGCAATTTAAGGGACCAGAAAGAATTTATAAAAAGCCTGAGCTCATTATCCGATTGCACTGAGTGTCCCACAGGACATTCAAATACTTGAAGATTTCCTGCAAATATGACTGTAAACACACACACAACCTCACAATTGAAGAGTCATGTGGCTTTTTCAGCTTAAGTCTGTTTACAGAATACAAGTAACTTTCCCAAACAGTTCATGATGAGTGACTGCAAAAGATATTCAGTGTCTAATTAATTAATTAAATCCTACTTTAATCTACAAGACAGTTTAAATTCAATTCATAACCAATTATTCTGAAGTTGAAAGGACATTAGTTCATGCTGAAAGGAAAATCATTTTATTGAAATGTTAGTGAAAGCTTTGAATATGTCTAATTGATTATGAAACAAACAAAAACCCGTAGCAAAGCCTTGGTAGCAACACTGAGTGTCCATTTATTAGGAGGCTATTTTGTACTCATTGTAATGCCATTGATCACAGGGAAATCATTTGGCATTCCCTTCATACTTTCATTTCACAGGAATTTTAGTACAATTCATCATTAGATAAACACAAGTTAATTGACATTTTAGGACTTCAATTGCAGCCTTTGTACTTTCGTGCTCATAACTTGTGTACTAGTATGTAGTTTAGATGAGCTTTCAAAATGGGTTTCAGCATTGCCATGGGTGGATGAATCCAGTAGACATCTTTGCTGGGCACTGGGAGCAAAACCAATCTTTAAAATGTTAAGAGAAAACAACAGTGATACCAGTCTTCTGTTTCCAATGCACTGAAGTCTGCCATAGGAATAGAGCCTACTCTCCCTATTAGGAGGGGGAGATGCTAGCAGGCATGTAAGATACAAAACCTCTCAAAATTGCTTAAAGTAACATTCTGAAAAATGATTTTGAGTGTTACAAGCATTTTCCACTCTTCATGAAAGCCCTTATTTTTCAGGAGAAATATATGTACCTTAAACATCTGTGATACTATATGAAAACCTGTGGGAGGTAGACAATAAAGATGTGTGTTTGAATTTTAATATTATAAAAGCCTAAGTCTGTCTGTCCATAATGCTTTATTCTCACTCTGATTGGCTGACAGAAACAGCCAATCCAAGCATGGGGGCATGCCACCCTAATTCTAAAGCCGCTTCCTGCAAGAGGCAGAACAGCGGTAGCATGGGGTGTTGGGTGGTAGCACTCCATCCCAGCCACCCCCCCCCCATCATTCTTGATAGGCAATTGGCTAGTTATGCTATAAAAATGGGTGGTGATTTTTGCAAGATAAGTTTTTCTGACCTGGTTTCTCTTTTTTTGGAAAGACAGGACTGCTTCTTCTCAGGTATATGTTATTGCTATAAACAAGGCTGGATTTGGATCACACATCGCTTGCTATTGTTTTTCCTTGCAGAATTACTGCTGGTTTTTCTGCTGCTACGCCTACACTCAGGATGCCCACACCCACAGTGGGGATCCTTCTTGGAATCAGTAGGAAGCTTGCTTCAGGAAAAATAGCTCAGAATAATTATGACTGTGGAAAAGTGGAGAGTCTGACAAACATAAAGCAAAGAAGTCTTCCAAAAAACTACTAAATATGGTTCAGAGGGACTTCGTCTTTTATCAGATGCCCCAGGAGAGATTCAATAAATGAAAAAGTCAAAAGGGAAAGGGATGTGGGCAGGAACCTTCAAGTCCAAGCACACTGAAATAAAACCTATTGTCCTCTGTCATGTCTGTGAAAAAGGTATCAGTGCCAATACTGTCATTAATCATCAATGGTTTGGACACAGTTTGAAGATCCTCAGATGGATGGGATTATAGCTATTCAAATTATTTATCATTATGTCTCTTTAAATGCTTGTCATAGAATCAGGGAGAAGAGATAACACCACATGACTAATTATATACCATGCCTGGCAATAGCTGAAATAAACATGCCATGACCAACCATGAAGATAACACTTCAAACCATCAGCAAATACGCACAATCAGTTTAATCAGGGACATAAACCAAGATTTTTCCATAAAAACGTCCCCTGGCTAAAGTGTTACATCATTTGCTTATTTATTTTGAACAGCTCTATTTCTGAATTAGCCACTGTCAGGTCTTTGTCTTTTGACAGCTATTTTTATTGGCACAAGAATGCCAAATTATAGAGAATCTTTAGTGAATTCATCCTCCTGAACACTAAAGATGTCAAAAGAAGGTTAGCTGCTAACTTCGATGAGACCAGGAATGCAGGTGCAGAGCTGGAACAAGGATTGGCCCCAGAAATTCTATAAAAGAGAAATCAAACAGCAGGGAGCCAAAACAAGTAGAAACTTTCTCAGTTTCCCACAGCCAACATCCCGTAGGTGTAGTTCTCTTTGGGCCTGATCTAAAGTTCAAGTTCAAGTCTTTCCATTCACTTCAATGGATTTTGGAGACATTTGCAATAGACATTTGACTAACTTCCACTTTAATCTTAAAACTCAAATAACCATGGCCATAAGAACCAGACCTCGGGACTCCCTTTCCAGAGAGTGCCATAACAACCTGTCTAGGGGTGTCACATTACTTTTGGTGTGCTCTCTGTCTGGCTCCATTAATCTTGAATTTTTGGCTGCCACTGGCATTCCCACTAACTGTTGGGGCTGCTCCACCATATTGATTAGGATTTCCTTCCTGGAGCAAGGCATTTAACTTTTAAGTGTTGGGACGCCTAAGTGGAAGAGCCTACAAGATCCATTAGCCTAGCTGCCATCTATGTCTTGTCATAGCCATTTCCTCCCTATCTCACCTGAAGGACCTGGTTTACTGCACAGTACGGGCACACATCTACATGTGCGCATCCCTACTGCACAGTAAAAGTGGATAATTGCGACAAAAGTTGATACCTGAAACTGCATGCAGTTATCAATTTTAAAGATGAGTAACACATGTGTAGACATGACCTGGCAGTGCCTGCCCCCTGCTGCTGCTCACCCCCAGCTGTCTCCTGTCTTTGCAGGTGCCGTGGCCCATTTGCCTTTACCATGTGGCTCCCAGTACCTGCCTGTGCCCCTCTTCTGAGCGCTCTGGCTGCACAGAAACAGCTGTGCAGGGGCCCAGAGAGCCAGAGCAGGATGCATTACCATATCTTCCCCATCAAGGACTGGCCCACCCACATACACACACCCAAGCTTTCCACCCGGGGACCCAACTGGAGCCAGGAGGAGATTACGGTGACCTCATGGCCCTCTGGGGGCATGCAGAGGTTCAGAGGCAGTTTGCATGGGGTAGGCACTTGAACACCTATATTTATGAGGCCCTGTCCAGTGGCATGCAGGAGCAAGGGCACTCTTGGATGGCATGGCCGCATAAAGATCAAGGCCTTGTGGGCACAGTGGGTGGCTGTGACCAACCGCAATTGTCCATCTGGTTGTGCCCACAAGACCACACTCTTTATGCAG
Source organism: Gavialis gangeticus (assembly GCF_001723915.1). Lineage (NCBI taxonomy): Eukaryota > Metazoa > Chordata > Crocodylia > Gavialidae > Gavialis > Gavialis gangeticus. Next base: position 32,807,663 of record NW_017728998.1, read on the forward strand.
CAGTTGACCAATATTTTGGCACCCCAGGACTCATGGCGCAATCCTGCAGTTTACACCAGCAGTGGTGGCTGCCCAAACCCCCGCTCTGCCCTGACCCCTCCAATGGTGACACCTCCCCGGAGGATGGACCCTCAGGTGTTCAGCGCTCTGCCCCACCCACCTCCCTGGCTGCTGCATCCACCAGAAGCTTGGGGAGCCCTGTTCAGTGGCTGCCTTGCCAGCTCCACACCCCCAGGTCGCACCATGAGGAGTGGCCAGCCACGACACTGCCAGCTGCCAGAAGCACCAACTCCTCCCCGGGGGGTGGGAGTGGTGGTAGGGGGGGGCTCTGGCCTGACTGGATGCCAGCCTGCCATACACCATGGGACAAGGACACGAGGTGCAGCTGGATGTCATTGTTGATGGAGAGACTGGTGCTAAACCCCCAGCATCACCAGCCACTGAGTTAACATGAGTTAAGTCCTGCACTGGGGGAGGGCCCTACCAGTCCCTTCCCCTGCCCCTGTTCTCAGTCCCAGACCCAGCCTTTGTCTCCAGCCTGGACCCACTTCCTGCCTGGTCCACCTGCACTCCCCTGGCCCTGGGTTCTGCCCCCAACAGCATGCAGAGAGCCCCCACACAGCATGCATAGTTCCAAACTTTATTCAGCAGCCTGTGTCTGCACAAACAGCTCATTGTGCACCCATGGGGAACATGGAGCAGGGGAATGCTTGGGGCAGAGTGTCAGCGTGGCCAGCCCCAAGGCACCACCTCAGAAGCACCACTGGGGAGGGCAGGGGTGTGGCCAGCCCCTTGCCCCAGTTGTCTGGGGAAAGGAGCACACTGAGCCCGGGCACCATGGGCTGTGTGGCAGCTCAGGAGAGTGGTTGGCCTGCAGGGAGACAGTGGATGTGTGGGGTCTGGACTTGCAGCAGCAGGTGCTGCCAGCAGCCTGGTTTGCCCCACCCTTGGATGGGGGCAGGGGAGACAGGCTGCCAGTGGCCAGCACCCAGTGGGCCACCAGCTGTAGGGGAGCAAATGGGGTGAGGGGAGCTCAGCTGGTGGTTGTCTGGGCCCAGGCCTGCCCAGCCAACTTACCATGGTCCCTGGGCACCCGTGTGTGGCCAACCCCCAATCTGAAGTTGTGCAGTGCATAGCCCCTGGTGCAGAACATCTTATCTCTGAAATGTTGCAAACTTTAACAAAAGGCTTCTGTCTCTTGCCTCTGCAAGGCCAACATCTGGATGCAGGGGAGAGCCTACCAGCCCCAGCGGGGATGTGGGATCCAGGTCGCCCAGTGCTGGAGCCCTTTGCATGTGCTGGCTGCACCAGCGGCACACCCTGGATAGAACCCTCCTGGTCCAGTGGCTGCTGATGGTGGCAGAGGAACTGGAGACATGGGCATAGGCCTGGTGGGTGAAGGACATTGCTTGGGAGACGACTCAGGAGGAGGCACAGGACTGGGTGCAGCAGGGGCACTAGGTACAGATGGAGTCTCTGGAGCATTGAGTTGCTCCAGTAGCAGGTGGCCCTCCTGCTTGGGCAGTGAAGGCCATGGATGTTGACTGCCAGACCCTGGACCCTCCTGGGCCTGGCGGCTGTGTCCATGCCCCCACTGCCCAAAACCTGCCCATGTCCCCACAGGGTCCCTGGGTCCTGCCCACTGCCCTGCAGCAGGCCCCTGGCTGACCCCGGGAGGAGGTCCTTGGGCACCTCCTGCCTACTGGTGTCCCTGGCCCAGCCCCTGCCCCGGGTCCCCTGCCACCCATTTCGGCCCAGCCCTGCCACTCACCCCTAGTCCATGTGCCCAAGGACCTGGAGGTGCCAGGCACAGAACCAGAAAGGGACACTGGCCCTGGACTATGGTGTTGGGAGGAGGAGCGCCCACCATTGAGGAGCACTGTCCGGCATTGCCCACGGATGAACCTGCCACTCACTGTGGTTGCTGTGGCCCCCAGACCTATGGGGGAATTGGCCAAGGCTGGGATCCTGGGTGCCTGTCCCTGGGCTTTGCCCCCTAGGTACCTCCACCCCACAGCCCCCCACTCCAGGGCTTTGATAGAGACTGAGGCTGCTGTAAATAGTTTTCACATCTGGAAGTGGGTTTTTTATCGTTGGTGGGTGGGGAGGGTGGTAGAGAGGCTCTCTGTGTTGGGAAGGAAGGGAGCAGGAGGGTGTGGTGCTTGTGATGGAAATAAATCTTTTTTGTTTCAACTATGTGCATGGCCTGAGAGTGGTGCTTGGGGGTAGGAAGGGGTAGGTAATGTGTGGGCAGCAAGGCAAGTGGGCTGGAGCAGGAAATGCAGGAGGAGGGGGTCAGTCACTGCCTCCTGCACCCAGTGCTCTGGCCCCCACTGTTGGGTGCATGGCTGTGCTGGGTCCTGGGCAGGGGGGTCTGTTGGGGCCAGCAGAGCCAACACCATGGCCAGGAGGAGCACTGGTTTTCACTGCCAGAAGCAGGGCTGGAGAGGGCCACTGGAGTGAGGCACTGGGTGTTGCTGGCAGGGGCAGGGGCAGGGCCAGGGGCAGCCATGGCACGGAGAGGCAGGGTGAACATGGAGGGAGCTGATGCATGCACTGGTCACACATCTCCTGGACAGGGAAGGGGCTGGCCACAGATCAGAGGGTGGTGCTGTGTTTCCAAGATGGCTGCCAAATGCTGGCAGCTGGCTCTGGTTTCAACATGGCTGCCATGTTGCAGGCTGGAGCTCCCCCTGGTGGCCAAGGGGCACATGGCAAGGCTGGAGGGACTTGGCACTAGATTTAGTGCCAAGTCCCTGCACATGTAGACACCTGCCAAAAATCACTTACTGCACATTAGCTTAATGCACAGTAAATTTATTTGTAACTAATTGCATATGTAAACATGCCCAAAGAGCGTTAAGTACCTTTGATGATCTGGGCCTAGGCATCTAACTCAGGCCACTGAATTCTGCTAGGCACCTAGAAATTAGGCACTGAAATAATCATAGTTGGAATATCTAGAGCCCTTTTGTGGATCTTGCCCACATCTACTTAGCTCCTGCTTTGCAAAATTGCTCAGTTTGTTTGCAGACCAGTGAAAGGCAAGGTGGTATCCCTGGCCAATGTTCCATCTGCGGTAGTTAAAGCTAGTAAATTGTGAAGGCAGGAGCTACATAAATACTAATCTTGTAAGTGTGAAAGCTGCCTGGAAATGTACTGACAGAAGGCCAGCTCTAACTTACACAAATGCTTTGCAAACTTTCTACTTTTGTTTTTCTAATGCTCAACTTTTTCCTCCTCCTCTCACTATTTTTTGATATCTTTCTTCTACTTCTTAATCCCAGAAAAGAAATCCAGTAGTATCACATAAATATTGCTGTCCATGAGCTAGATCAGGGATTCCTAAACTGTGGTATGTGTACCCGGGGGGAGGGGGGATTCACAAGGCATCCCGGGAGGGTACACAGGAGAAATTGTGTAATAGCAGATTTAATTTTCACTGTAATGATAATTGGCATTTAAGGCATTAAAATATTAAAAACATATGCTGGGTGGGATACACAGGCAGCTGGCAAATCTGGAAGGGAGTATGCAATAAGAAGTTTGGGAACCGCTGAGCTAGATAAATGCCCGTAAGTTAGATGCGCACAACCACCACTCTCCCTGTCAAATGATTAAATAACTGGCATGCTTCACCTTCACTTCCTTAATGTTCCCAGTTTACATGTTGGAGTATAATGCAAAATGCCATCTACTAGATAATACTGCGTGAGCTCTGCAAGCACACACTTAAATTCTCCACACTGCATGTTATTTACTATCCAGGTTTCCCACCTAGTAAAGCAAATATGCTAAGATAATTCTATTTCCAGCCATCTATTACAATAAATGAATGAATAAATAAATTATAATGTTGCAATTAAATGTATAATGAGATGGGCAACAGCTATTAATGAATGCAGAGATATTTGCCCAAAGGTGAGCCGACTTCCCTTCTCTGCTTTCAAGCCAGGTGATGATCTTTATATGACGGAGAAACAAACAGCTGTTAAACATGTAAATGAAACCAAGAGATACATGGATTCACACCAGAATACTCATCTTCAGCCTCATTACTATCATCAAATTATCAGCTCATCTGTGACTTTTGCCTTGAATATTTAAAGGGGAACGTGCAATTATCTTTAAACATGCTTCTGCCAAATGATTGCTTCAGTGATCCTGCCAGCTATGTCTTGGGTCCTTCTGCCTTATCACTTTGATAATACAACTTACTATACAATAGATTTCAGTTTTATACTAAATGGCACTAGTCTGAAAACAAAACTGTCTTTCTCCAAGAAATTCTGATACGATTTCAGTCCAAATTGCAACAAAAACCTGAAATTTAGAAATTTTTCCAGTTGACAAAATGGATAATACGTTAAATACTTTAAATGTATAAAGTATTTTAATGTAAAAGCTGATTTTTTAAATTTTTCTCCATTTAGAAAATTGTTGACATTGACATATTTCCATGGAATACTTTAATTATGACAAAACTACATTTCTTGAAGGAAAGCCCATTGATACTTTGTTGAAAAGCTCCTCTACTAAGTACACATCAGTAGAGTAAAATTAGCATAGGACAGCTTCCCAATTTGTCCCTAAGCTCCCATCTTAAGGGGCCATGACCAAGGATTTTCTAGCTCCGTGTCACAATTTTTAATTTGATCTTTATCAGAAGACTATGTCAGATGTTGATACCTTCAGGGATTAGTTAATGCATGTGCTCTTACCTTTGAGATCTGATAATTCAGAGAGCACTTTTATAATGAAATAAATTAACTACTGTCTGGCAACAGTTTCATTTTATGCAGTACTGACCCAGTACCAGCGAAGCTCAAAACATCAAATGGTTTGTCAAAATATCTCATATTTTTATAAGTATGAGGAATAAACAGTTGGATTTTTCCTGTTTTGTATAGTATAAAAATAATAAGTTCAGATCATAGCTGGCACAGGCTTTAATGGAACAACATCAGTTTATTGATTTATTGATTTATTGTTATAGAGGGCTGGAAACAGAATTATCTTAGCAAATTAGTTTGGTTGATGGAAAGGCTGGATATTAAACAATAAGTGTAACCCTTCTGCTGCGTACCTGTCAGCAGCAATAAGGACTGGGTTCAACGGTGGGGTACTAAATATATTTTACCTTGGCTCGAGCCCCACCCAGTCTACCCGGGAAACGTGAAATGAATCACTAGGGCAGGGGTCACTAACTGGTTGATCTCAAGTGACTGGTTGATCGTGGAGCCTCTGACAGTTGATTTCAGTCTGGGGGTGCTGAGTGCATATGCGCTCAGACCTCCCAGACTGAGATCGACTGTCAGAGGCTCCATGATTGGGAGTGGCGGGACATACAAGCAGGGGGATGATGGCAGGATACATGTGGCTGGGCTGAGCCACACCCTCCACCTCCCCACCACACCTTCTGCCCTTGCATGAGTGGTGCCCTGGCTAGGCCAGGGGAGGGTCAGAGCCTGGGCGGCTTGTCCAGGCACGTGTAGGGTGGGGGTGTCCCACTACTGCACGCTGTCCACCATGCTCTCCCTGAGTCTGCTAACGGCTGCAAGTGGCAGCAGCATCCTAGCGCACTCCCCTGCAGGGCTGCAGCTGCACAGCTGGGTCCCACACTGCTGCTTTGCAGCCTACCCCCCCACCCCAGGAAGGAGGCACAGACCAGTTGGGACCCAACCCTGCTTCAGGGCTGCCCGGCCTGTACCTGCCTTGCACCCGGGCCAGAGGAGGAGGGCTCTGGGGTGCTCCACTCCACCCTGAACAGGCCGTGCCCAGGAAGATGCTGCTCACCCCCTGCCCCCTGTGCCTGCCAGGTTCCATGTCCCAGCCTCCCCACCCCACTCTCAGCACTGGGCTCAGGCTGGGACCTGCTTCCCCTCAGCAGAGCAGCAAGGGCCATGTCTTGGGGCTGAGAAGGGTCCCAGAGACGCAGAGAGATGAGAGGAGAACCTGGCTTCCAGCCACTCCCCACACCAGCGCCACTACAGCTCCAGGCCTGGGAGGACACACTTTACCTGGCCAGGGATGGGGCGGAGCTGGGGGAGAAAGAGCCGGGAAGGCAGGAGCTCGCAGTAGGGATGTACAAAATGGCACCATTTCATTTCGACTTGTGTTTCGACAGAAAAGCGTTTTGTTTTGAATTTTGCTTTGATTTGAAACTGCTGATCCGTTTTGTTTTGTTGAAACAGTTTCGCTGTTTCAATGCTGTTTAGACGTTTTGCCCATAGGCTATAATGGGGAAGCTCGAAACCACCTATAACTGTCATTTCTCGCCTGATTTGGATGAACCTGGCAGGAATGGTAGCCCCTTCTGAGGGCATGAAGCCTGCCAAGTTTCAAGGAGATAAGTGCAAAGGTTTCAGGGAAACTGCACCTCTAAGTCTTGAAAGCAAACTCATGTCACATGTATGTGTTAAGCCACAGCAGGGTCAAAACTGCAGGCATGCTAGTCCCTGCTGAGGCCACAAAGCCTGCCAGCTTTCAAGGAGATCGGTGCAGGGGGAATCTGGGTTCTGGGGCCCTGCATCTGTAGCTGCCTACAGGCAAAACTTGTGACATGGGTGGGTGACACTGTGTGTGTGTTAAGGTGCACCCTCATTCAACTGACCAAGGCAGAAAGCAGGGCAGTTCAAACAATGCTGCCTTGTATGCAGTTTTTCATCCCTCCCCCAGGTACTGGGATTGGAAGGGACCTCAGGAAAGGATGACAGTCACTGGCCAGCTACATAGTCAATAATGAGAGTGCTCCTTCCCCCTTCTTCCCCCTCCCTCTCCTTACTTTAGTTTCTGTTTCCCTGCAGGCAAGCCCAGCTTGAGCTTTGAAACTCGAAAAGTTTCGAAAATTTCAAAATGTTTTGACTTGCCCTTCCGCTTTGAGGCTGTTTCGAAGCTCTCTGTTTCATTTTGATGTTGCTGTTTTGAGCTCAAAACAAGTCGAAACAGTGTCAAAATGAAACTGCCAGCGAAATTTTGCGCAGACCTAACTTGCAGCCCAGAGTCCCTGGGGCTTGGAGACTATTGGGGCTAGGGTGGGAGTAAGCAGACCCAGGAAACAGGAGAGGTCTGTGCCACTGATCCCAGCAGGGTGCTCCTGATTCAGCCTGGTGAGGTGGGAAGGGCGGTAAATCCTGGGATGCTCTTTATTTCAAAAAGTGATCTTCACTTTAAAAAGGTTGGAGACCACTGCACTAGAGTGTCCAATAAAACCAGCAACCCTTCCCTCACAAGTAGTGTAAACACCAAATCCAAATTTATTACAAAGAATAAAGAAAAAACAGAAGTAAACACTAACTATAATTTTAAAACACTATAAACTACAAAAAAGTCTATAGGTGGCACCCTCTTGGGGAGGCTTTACCCTTACTCAGGCAGTCTGGGACTTGGGGCTCCCTAATGGGGAGTTCTGGGGGCCTGTACTCCTACACCTGCCCTTTAGCAATGGGCTGGAGAGGGGGGCCCACATGGGAGAGTCCAATGAGCTGCTCCATGGGTGCACTGCAAGGAGCTGCTAAAGAGCGTAGGTCCTACTGCATTGCAAAGGGCCCCTCATTGTTCCCTGCAAAGCTGTAGAACTGATCTCCACTTCCAAATGGTGGCTTTGAGGAGTTAACTTCAGTTTTCATCAGCATATCACACCCCAAAGTTTCTAGTCCTAATCCCAGCTCTGCTGGGGTAGGAAACTGCAAGAGAACTCAAAGAAAAGCCAGCAAAAGAGCCTGAACTGCAGCCAGCACCAACCACACTGCTTGGTCACGACACAGAGCTACAAAAGCAACAACATGTGCCAGGCCTCAAGCCAGGCCCAGACATGCAGCAAATGTACAGTGGGGATCAGCAATACAGCTATGCTGAGATACAACAGCTGTAAAACAATAAAAGGGGGACTCCAACCATACCGCTTGGTTGGGACATAAACTGCAAAGGAGATGAAGGAAGGCCCAGGCCTATTTCACTGGGCCTGGACTGGGTGGCAAAAAGTCGGCCAGGCCTATACAGCACTGAGGCTTGGATAAAGGACAAGAAGTGCCAGGGGCAGGCTTCACCCTGGCCCAAATCTACCAGCCGAACATATGGCTGGGGTTCAGCCCCACTCAGGTGGGCTGCAATGCAACAGCTGTGAACAACAAAACGGGCCCAGACTTATGGCTGCAACCTAGACATGAAGTCTCAGCCATCCCACCGTGCTGAGACACTACAATCCCCAACACAGGGGCCAGTGCTATCAGGCCCAATTCCTGGTCAGTCTACACTAGTGAATAATACACTCATGGCAACATCCAACTCAAGGTCTGTGGCCAAAACTGCCAGCAAGACACGCAGCTGGGGTTCAGTGCACAGCTATGCTGAACCCAAAAGAAGTTGCGACAGAAACTAAAATATGACACGCTCTCAGTCCTAGCCCAGAGCACGCCAGCAAAACTGCCATGCTCCAACCTTGGCTAGTTTGCTGCAGGGATTAATACCCCCACCACAGCATCATCCTACTCAAACCTCAGAAAAAACAAAAGGGGAAAGAAAAGGGAGAGAACAGAGGTCTCAAGCCCTGAGACAGTCTTTCTCTCCCCATATCTGAGGTTTTCCCTTCACATAGCTTCAGGTTGCTTCTCCAGTGAAAGGACGAAGAGGGGAGGAAGGGACACCCCCGCCCCCCCTTGGGAAGCAGGCTTTTCTGGCTCTCACTTCAGCCTTTTTTTATAAGGAAAATTTTTCATGTTTCAAGCCAAATCAATGCCAAATCATGAGTCATTCAAGAACCATATGTGGCCCTCCTACTGGCAAACATCTTCTACCCTGGCCTGGGGCTTCAGATGTTTCTAAATCCTTTGGCGGGCATTCTACATGCAGGCCCAACTCTGGAGGCGTGGGGTTTGGATGCCCCCGAGTTTCACTTGCCCTCAGCCATATAGCTGCAGGAGCAAGCTAGAGAGGAGTTTTCCATTTCCATAAAGTGGACGTATAGCCAAGATCTTCCCACTGCAAGAGAAAATGGGACACTATGCCTTACCTCGGCCAAGGTAGATTCATAGATGCTAGGGTTGGAAAGGACCTCAACAGATCATCTAGTCCAGCCCCCTGCCTAGGCAGAAAAGAGTGCTGGGGTCAGATGACCCCACCAGGTGCATGTCCAGCCTTCTTTTAAAGACCCCCAAGGTAGGGGAGAGCACCACCTCCCTTGGAAGCCCATTCCAAATTCTGGCCACCCTTACTGTGAAGCTTTTTCCTGATATTTAGCCTAAATCTGCCCTCTGTCAGTTTGTGACCATTGTTTCTTGTTACCCCAAGAGGCGCCCTGGTGAACACAGCATCTCTGATCTCTTGCTGTGTCCCCCTAATGATTTTGTAGGCAGCCACAAGATCACCTCTCAGCCTTCTCTTCTGGAGGCTGAAGAGGTCCAGGTCCCTCAGTCTCTCTTCATAGGGCTTGTCCTGTAAAACTGGATGCAGTACTCCAACTGCAGCTTGACCAGTGCCACATAAGGGGAAGGATCACCTCCTTGGATCTATTTGTCATGCATCTGCCAATGCATGATAAAGTGTGTTTACCTTTGCTCATGATTTCGTCACACTGACAACTCATATTCATTTTCGAGTTCACTATGAATGACTCCAAGATCCGTTATCGCTTCTGTGCTGCTGTGAGGGTCACTTCCCAGCTAGTACGTTTGCTGGCTATTTTTGTGCCCTAGGTGCAGCACTCTGCACTTGTCCTTGTTGTACTGCATACTATTGTGTACTGCCCACTTTTCTAACCTGTCCAAGTCTTCCTGCAATTGTTCCCTACCCTCCAGAGTGTGCACTTCACCCCACAATTTAGTATCATCTGCAAACTTGGACAGAGTACACTTCACACCCACATCCAAGTCACTGATGAAGATATTGAAGAGTACAGGTTCAAGGACCAAATCCTGTGGGACCCCACTACCCATATCCTTCCAGGTTGATACCAACCCATCTACTACTACTCTCTGGGTGTGACTACTAAGCCAATTTACCACCCACCGGACCATGTAACATGTATGTCATGGCCTTTTAATTTATTTACGAGAA
>NW_017728998.1:32822715-32827833 GCF_001723915.1 Gavialis gangeticus
CTCTACACCTGCATCTAAGCATTTTGTGACCCTGTCATAAAACAAAACCAGATTGGTTAGGCATGATCTACCTGCTACAAATCCAAGTTGGTTTCCCTGCTGCATTATTTTTCCTGCTGGGCTCCCACAAATATGATCCTTCATAATCTTTTCAAAGACTTTTCCAAGGATGAAGGTGAGACTGACTGGTCTATAATTACTACAATCCTCCTTCCTCCTCTTCTTGCAAATAAAGACCACATTAGCCCTTTTCCAGTCCTCTGGGACCTGATCTGAGTGCCATGAGTGCTCAAACAGCCATGCCAGCGGTTCTGCTATGACACCGGCCAATTCCCTCAGTACTCTTGGATGCAGCTCATCCAGGCCTGCTGACTTGAACACATCCAGTCCATCCAAGTGACTCTGCCCCAAGTCACCATTGACAGTTGGTGGGCTGGTGTCCCTCTGATGCCCACCTAAGAACCCATTAGGAGACTTATCTTGAGCCCTGTTCAGGAACACTGAGGCAAAAAACTCATTGAATAGCTCAGCCTTGTCCCCCCTGTCTGACACTAACTGCTCCTCCTGGTTCAGTAGGGGTCCTATGCTGCCCTGTGCCTTCCTTTTACTCCCTACATACCTAAATAAATACTTTTTGTTGTCTTTAATTTGTGTTGCCAGCCTCAGCTCTGTAGTTGCTTTGGTCTTTCTAACTGCCTCCTTGCAAGTGTGGGCCAAGTAGGTATACTCCTCTTTGGTAGCTTCCCCCTGCATCCACTACCTATATGCCTTCTTTTTTGCCCTTAGGCTCGCCTGGATTTCCCTGTTTAGCCAAGGAAGTTTTCTGGCTCCTTTCCCCCTTTTCCCTCATACTGGGATAGTCTTCCTCCATGCCCGAAGGATCACTTCCTTTAGGAGTGACCACACTTCCTGGAATCCCATCTCATTAATACTCTTCTCCAGTGCATCATTGACTAGACTCCTAAGCACACTGAAGTTAGCCACCCTAAAGTCAAGGACTTCCACCCAACTAGTTATCTTACCCACTCTATGCCATATGGTGACTTCAGTTGATTGGTGGTCACTGTCCCCAAGGTGACCACAAATCTGCAGCTCCCCTACCAGATGCTCCTCTATCAGCTTCCCTACCAGGTACTACCTCCTGCCAACAAACTGACTTAGCCCTGCAACTAGGAAAACCACCCTAGTGGTCATGGTATTTCCCCTGCCAGGTAAAGCTCCCAATTCAGCTTTCAGGCTTCAGCAGCCCCAGAAGGAAAAAAAAGAGAGCCAGCCCAGGTGACCTGGCCCTTAAATAACTTTTCTGACATCACTACAGGGCCCCAATCAAGAAGCAGCATTATTTGAACAGTGCTAATGCAGACCAATTCATTCAAAGGTGGTCTGCTCTCTTGGTGAAGTGGCTGAGTCACCAAACTGGTTCCACAGGTTCCTTGGAGGGAATCTTAAGACAATGGCTGGGACACAATGAGGGGGCTGGGAGGCAGTTCTCTTTCAGTCCTAGAGGATGCAAAATCTACAGCCATAAAATCAGAACACACTTTACCATAGACAACCTCAAGTGTGCGTGGGTGTTACATGGGTAATACAGATAACTGGCTTCTGCACATTAGGAAATGCAGTGGAGCTAGGCCTTTTTACAGCAGTTGAGAATTTGCCCTTAGAACTTTTCCAGAGTTCCCGCTTCCAGGAAAAGACAGGGACATGGACTGCAATGTGCTACCTAGGAATCAATACTCTGTTCTACTTTCTTGGAGTTTTCTGCTGATGTGAGAAATAGTAGCTGATTCATGCATTGTTTTACACAGTTCAAACCCTCAGGAGGCAGCTGTTTCAGACAGTAGTTTGACAAGGTTTTATCCAGCTTGCAAATCCCATTCAAAGACATTTGAATGCATTTATCACCATTAAAGAAACAATTTTTTTGGCTACATCTGTGTGTTGCCTTGAAAATCCAGCAGTGTGGATCAGTGTAGGCCTATAGTAGGCTTTCATGAAATATTGACCCATATATATGTATACAGAAGCATTCATCCAGATTGTAAAGTCTTTACTAACTGATTTTTGTACCTAAGTGATAGTATAAACCCGATCTTGCATCCACAGGAAGTCAATGGAAAAAATGTGAAGGACTCAGGAGAGCAGGGCACCTCTCAGCATTACATCAGAGCGATTCTGGTGAAGAACATGGCAACTATTTAACAGCATATAGAGGAGAACTAAGGAGACAGTAAAAGCCAGGTAGTAAAAGATCACACTGCAGTAGGGAGATTTAGTTTTGCAAATGTAATTATCTAATCTGTAACCTTTTAATCCTGAAGGGGGAGGGGGGAGTAAAAATAAAGGGAAGCAAGATTTTACTGTCTGGTTGACAGATTGCTGTGGCATACCTTCAGTCTCTTCAGGATTTTTCCCTGGTTGTCTAATTGTTAACACATATTAGCTTCTTTCCCAAGCCCAACAACCATTACATTAGAGGAGAATCTGATGAGCCAGTTCTGATCTCACAAGGAAGGATCATTTAGTTGGGTGGTGTTACTTTGATATCGGGGCTAAAATCAGAAAAATATTTGAGCATGTGCATGGATGAATTAGGACTAAGCACTGTGTCAGAAGCAGGCCCAGAGATACATGAAAGGGATGGCCACAGAAGAAGTCCTAGCTTTTTAAAGGTATTGAAGTAAGCGAGTTAGGCCCCTTAATACCTACTTAGTCAAAATACTTAGTTTCTATCAATGGGGGAGATGGGGAGCCTAGTTCCCTTGCTGTGAGTAACTTTCCCAGCGGCCAGGATGCTGGTAGAGTTTCCAGAGGCTCTAAGGAAGAGCCCAGTGTTCATTTCCCTTGGGATTTCCATTTATTGCATTAAGTGTATAGAAATAAAATGATAACATGGAGAGAGATAAAAACAACTGCTTTCTGCAAGGTAAGAACTCAGTGATAAATAGATCTGTGCATATTTCCCAGCCTCATTCCTCACTTGCCAAGTCTGATGCTATTTTCATTAGGTCATGTTACCATACATGTCATTTTATACAAAGGTGCAGTATATCACAACTGGAGGTTGAGGTGCTTGTAGTGAACACAAATGAGCTTGTAATGGTCCATCTGCTTTGATTTTATTTAGTGATCCCTCAAGGGCTGGGAGCTAGAGTGAGAATAACAATGCTTCAACCCATCTGCTATTGTAGTATCAGCTCCAGTTGAATTATCACATGTTCTGAGTGGCTGGCATATGCTGTGACATAAAGCTACAAGAAAGTGTTGCTCTCCAGCTGTTGTGTTGACAAATACTTTTCAGCCAGTCATTAACTTTAGCTCAATAACTAGGGGGAAATGGCAGCTAAAGGTTGATTATTATTTTATTTTATTTTATGCATCAGAAATCACAGCTACAATATATTTAGTGGTTGCACACTGTATGAGTTTTAACAGAACAACTTCCATGCAATGTACATACATTTTCTTGTTGTAGATCTGACATGCATCTCTGTAACTGACTGCAAATCTTATTAACAATAGCTAACCTAGTTTAAGCAGCGGCATATTTGAAGTCAATTGTACACTGAAAGACTTTCTGCCTGAGTAGTACTGTAGGCTCACATGTAGTTAAGGACAGAAGGAGATATTTGGAAATGGATTGGGGATCCGAGGCCACAATGGCTAGCTAACACGGAGATTACCTCTGAAATGATGCGTAGATAAAGCATGAAAGGAACAGTCTGGAGACACATGCTGGATGCAATAACTTCACAAAGATCATCTAAATACACAGTTCTGACAGAGAAGCACTTGGTGAAGGGCACAACAGTGGGAACAAAACCTGCCACTAGACACCTTTCTCCACTCCTAAGAGCAGTTAGGAGCCCACCGGGCAATGTAGTCTATAGACTGGGGTCTGTGGAGCTTAGAAGTGCCTCAGTCAAGCACCTGCTATACTCCCTATGTGACCCTAAAGCAAGAGACTGAAAAATGGTGTGGGGGTGTGTAGGGAAATCCTCAACTGCTACTGAGGATTGGCCTGCATTGCAAACTTCAGGGTAAAGTAGAATTGCCTGGGGTGGGTATAAAACAAGCTAAGGCTGGGTATCAGAAACAGCTTAGTCACAGCTCCACGTGACCTAGTTTACCTCACTTCTTGTCTAGCTCTGTGCTATTTATGCAGCCTGTGATGTACATATAGCTGAATCTTTAAGCTTGCTAGAGCACAGCAAAATAGAGTTGCATGTGCCTGAAGATTGGAACCAGATAATTAAATAATGAGGATGCTGAGCAAAGAAGCACAAGGTCTAGGGAGGGGCATGGTGAGAATCTTCTTCTAATATAATAAAAGCCTTATTCTGTCTGTCTGTCTGTCCATAACGCTTTATGCGCACTCTGCTTGGTTGTCTTGGCAGCCAATCACAATACTTACTGAAACAACCAATCAGAGTGCTCTGCACAGGGAGACACACATGGCAGAGTGCTGCTATGACAGTGGGGACTGAGGATTGGGGGGCAGAAACTCGCCCTGCCATCCCCGCTTCCAGGACCCCATACCACCACTGCATCCAAGGGGTGGCCTGCCCCATGCCAGCCCTGCTCCTTGGAAGTGACGGTGATGCTGGCCAGCTTTGTCCCCGCTGTCATGGTGGTGCTCCATCACCAGCAGAAAGGGACGCAGGGGACAGCAGAGATGGACTGGCACAGTGGAGTGCCGCCATTACAGGGGAGATGGAGTGGAGGGAGTGAGGCCAGCACTGTGCCACTAGCAACCCATGCCACCGCCGCCTCCAAGGGGAAGGGCCAGGGGGTGGGGCAGGCCACCCCTTAGATGCAGTGGTGGCGTGAGGTGTTGGCAGCGGGGTTGGCAGGGCAAGCTTCCTCCCCCCCTGCTCCTAGCAGGTGGTGACAGTGCTGGGTGGTGGGTAGTGGCATTCCATCCCCGCCATCCTTCCTGGCAGGGAGAGGGAGGTGGCAAGGAAAAGGGGAGGAAGGGGAGTGGGATAGGGAATGTGGGGGTTTCTCATGCCAGCACCTGCTGACACCATGCCACCCCCCCTGCTGCCACCTCCACTGCTGCCACTCAGCCCTGACAACAGCAGGCAGAGAGGGGGAGGTGGCAGGGAAGGAGAATGG
>NW_017728998.1:32832833-32833033 GCF_001723915.1 Gavialis gangeticus
AAGGAGGGAGGGAGGAGAGAGGGAGGGGAGGTGGTGGAGGGATGTTGTGTGCAGCTGGACGTGGACCACTGGCAGCATGGGGCACTGGGTGCCGGCAGCCACTGTCGTGTGCAACCTTCCCTCCCCACGCTGTTCCTGGGAGCCAGCGGTGGTGCAGAGTACAGCAGCAGGGGTTGGGGGGTTCACGGGGCTGCACTGGG
>NW_017728998.1:32833080-32855585 GCF_001723915.1 Gavialis gangeticus
GGGGTGTTCATGGGGCCAGATGCAGGGGGTAGGGGGACGTGGCGGGTGGGAGGGCTGCATGGAGCCAGAGGCAGAGCAGCAGCACTGCGGGATGCTGGGTGGTGGTGCTAAGTCCCCGCTCCCCTTCCTTCCCCCATCATTCCCTCCCCCCCATCAATTTGTTAGTAACAAAATAAATGTAGTGGCAAAGTTGTCATTTTTAGAGGACTCAAACCCCCACATATGTCACCTCTCAAGAGAGTGCTCTGAGGACCATGATATACGCTGGATTCATTGCACATTTTGCGTTATTCTAGTCCACCCTCCTTGAGTCCCTGAAAAACAGTTAACGCAAAAGGTGGGTGGTTATCCTCCTCACTGCTTTTGTGTGAATCACTCTTAACAGCCAGATGGTGAATTATGGAAGTAGATGCACTAACAGGTTTTCAGGACTTGAACAGGTTGGATTAGAATTGCATTTATGTACTTAAATTCACTTAAGGCACCTAACAGGTGAAACAGAATCTGGCCTTCACTAGTGGAAAATAAAGGAAAAAACAACATAATCAGAAATAACTTTGGGTATAGAGAACAGAAGCTGGGGCTCTCACTATGTAATTAAAACCGGAGTTTCCATTTGGATACAGGTGGGAGGAAGGGTGGAAAACATCCCTACTTGGCCTAATCTAGAGCACTTCCCAGGAAACGAGAGAGGAAGAATAGAGAAAAGACTTGGGTTGGAATTCTCTCTGAGTTCTCACCCAGGAAGTGGAATATTTGGATTTAGTCAGCTCCTGGGCTCTAGGCCCTACTCCCTGGAGTGGCTATGTATTTTAAATTAGACAGCAATTGGATGGAAAATAAATCATGCCTAGAAGAACATTGTCTTCAGTCCCAAGGCATGCTGCACAAGGATCACCACTCCCCTGGACCTTCACAACAGGTACAAAATCGTCACAGCACCAGGAGAGCCAGCAGAGCCACCAGCTCCTACACCTGAGGAAGAAGGACAACCTGCAACCACCTCTAAGAAGGAATGCAGCGTGATCGTTGTGGAAGACTCCCTCTTGAGAGGTACTGAGGGAGCGATCTGCCTCCCTGACTCCTTAGCCCATGAGATCTACTGCCTCCCAGGGGCCCATATCCGGGATGTAGCAGAGAGGATCCTGAAACTTATCTGGCTCTCTGACCACTACCCCATGCTCCTTATCCATGTGAGCACAAATGACATGGCTCAGAGCAATCCCAGCCAGGTCATGAATGATTACAGGACTCTGGGAGCGGGACTCAGAGGGTTGAGGGCGCAAGTGGCTTTCTCCTTGGTCCTTCTGGTTATGGGTCACAGGCATAGGAGGGAGAGAAGAATTCAAGAAGTAAACAGAAGATTGAGGTTCTGGTGCCATTGTGAAGTATTTGGTTTTTATGACCACAGTCTACACTTCAGAGAGAGAGGCAGCGAGTTATTGGGAAGGTATGGTCTCCACCTCACTCACATGGGGAAGAAGCTCTTCTTGGCCAGAATGGCTGACCTGTTTGACAGGGCTTTAAACTAAGTTCGCCAGGGGATGGATGGATAACCACCAGTGCAAGCCCACCAAGCATCAACCACCAAATCAGTAGGTCAGGCTGCACAAGCAAACTCACTCCTACCCCAGCCCAGGGACAGGGCTCTTCTATGAGTGCAGAGAAGCCTAGGGCCTCTGATGGCAGGCTCATTTGCCTATACACAAATGCCAGGAGCCTGGGCAACAAACAGGAGGAACTGACCCTTCCGCTAAACAGAAATGACTATGATCTCATAGGGATAATGGAGACCTAGTGGGACTCCACCTATGACTGGACCACAGGTATAGATGGCTATACCCTGTACAGGAGAGATTGTGTTGCAAGAAAGGGCAGAGGTGTAGCTCTCTACGTGAAGGAGCAGTACACTTCCCTACAAGCAGAGTTTGGCAGCCAAGGAGGGTGACTTGAGACCCTCTGTAAGAATAAGGGGGAATGTGGTGAAGGGGATATAACAGTAGGAGACTACTACAGACCTCCTAATCAACAGCAAGAACTTGACCATGAATTTACCAGGGAACTGACTGAGGCTGCACACTCTCAGTGCCTGGTTGTCATGGGTGACTTCAACTACCCTGACATCTCATGGGAAGAGCACTCAGAAAAATCCGATCAGTCACAATGTTTCATCATATGCATTGATGAGCTCTATTTGTCTCAAGAAGTCTACAGACCAACAAGGGGTAAGGTGCTGCTGGACCTGGTACTGGCCAAATGGGATGATCTAGTGAGCAACCTGAGAAGCAAAGGGAAGCTGGCAGACAGCAACCATGAGTTAATCATTTTATCCACCGCAAAGATGGCAAGTCAGTCAGTAATGTGGAAGTCCTTAATTTTAGGAAAGCCAACTTTCACAAGCTTAGGAGGTTAGTTGTTGAGGCCCTGAGAGGCCATAACCTGACCGGGAGGGGAGTCCATGACGAGTGGTCACTCCTCAAGGATGCAATTCTTGGAGCACAAGGGAAGCCCGCTCCAGCCCATAGAAAAAGTAGCAAAAGGGCTGGGTGACCCCCTTTGCTCAATAGGGAACTCATGGACCTCCTGCACCTAAAAAGAGAAACTTATAAAGGATGGAAGACAGGAAACACAACTAAGGAGGAATATTCAGCACTGGCCTACACCTGTAGGGAGCAAGCTAGGAAAGCCAAGGCTGAAACAGAGCTGTAACCGGCTATAAGAATCAAGGACAATAAAAGTCCTTTTTCAGTTATGTGGGAAGTTGGAAAAAAAACCAAGGGCAATATTGGACCCTTGCTAAACCAACTGGGACAGCTGATAACTGGCATCCAGGAAAAAGCCACTCTTTTTAATGATTACCTTCTGTCAGTTTTCCATCAACCCAATGGGATTACCCTGCTTCACAAGATGCAGGATCACCAGGGGAAGGGCAAATATCATTGGCATAGATATTGTGAGGAAATACGTTAAGAGGCTGGACATCCACAAATCAGCCAGCCCAGATGGAATGCACCAAAGAGTGCTAAAAGAACTGGCTGACATCATAGCACGGCCAATGGCGAGGATATTCAAGAACTCGTGGCACTCGGGTGAGGTGCCTAATGATTGGAAGAGGGCCAGTGTGGTGCCTATCTTCAAGAAAGGGAGGAAAATCCAGGGAACTAGAAGCCAATCAGTTTGACCCCAATCCTTGGAAAGATCTTGGAAAAAACATTAAGAAAACCATTAACAACAGACTAACAGAAGGTAACATTCTAAGGGATAGCCAACACGGCTTCCTTGCGTGTAGGTCTTGTCTGACCAATCTCATTTCCTTGTATGACCAGGTAATGCATCACCTGGAGAAAGGAGAAGAGGTGGATATCATATTTTTGGACTTCAAGAAAGCCTTTGACCTTATGTCCCATGATGTTCTCATGGAAAACCTGGGGAACTGTGGCCTTGACAATCTCACGATCTGATGGCTGGGGAACTGGCTCTGTGGACGGACCCAGAGAGTGACAGTTGATGGAACTGAATCAATATAGATTTCATAGACATTAGGGCAGGAAGGGACCTTGGAAGATCATCGAGTCCAGCCCCCTGACCCAAGGGCAGGAAGTCAGCAGGGGTCATAGGATCCCAGCAAGATAAACATCCAAATGTCTCTTGAAGGCATTCAAGGTAGGTGCTTGAACCACCTCCGGCGGCAGTCTATTCCAAACCTTGGGGGTTGGACAGTAAAGAAGTTCTTCCTTATGTCCAGCCTGAAACAGTCATGGAGGAGTTTGTGACTGTTCATTCTTGTCATCCTTTGGGGCACTCTAGTGAACAGACGTTCCCCGAGATCCTGGTGAGCTGATAAACTTATAGGTGGCCACCAGATCACCCCTGAGCCTGCACTTTTCCAGGCTGAAGAGTCCCATAGCTCTCAGCCTCTCATCATAAGTTCTGTTTTCCTGACCTCTGATCATGCACGTGGCTCTCCTCTGGACTCTCTCAAGCTTCTCCACATCCTTTTTGAATTGTGGAGCCCAAAACTGGACGCAGTACTCCAGCTGCGGCCTCACCAAGGCCAAGTACAATGGGAGAATGATGTCCTGAGATTTGCTTGAGAAGCATCTATGGATGCAAGCCAGAGTTTTGCTCATTTTACTAGCTGCAGCATCACACTGATGGCTCATGTTCATCTTGTAGTCAATCATGACCCCCAAGTCCTGTCCGTCCATAGTGCTAGCCAGTGTAGCACTGCCGAGCCTATAAGCATGTTGCAGGTTTTTCTTCCCAAGGTGGAGAACCTTGCATTTTTCAGTGTTAAACACTATCAGTTTCTTATCCACCCATTTCCTGAGCCTGTCAAGGTCAGTCTGGATCACCCTCCTGTCCTCAGGTGAGGACACTTTACCCCAGAGTTTGGTGTCATCGGCGAACTTGGTCAGTCTGCTTTTGATACCACTGTCCACATCATTAATGAAGATGTTGAATAGTATGGGCCCAAGGACAGAGCCTTGAGGGGGCCCACTGGTCACAGTGCACTGCGACGATTGACTTCCATCAACTACCACCCTCTGGGTCCGATCACGGAGCCAATTCCCCAGCCAGCAGATTGTGGTGAAGCCAAGGCCACAGTTATCCAGTTTTGCTAAGAGGTCAGCATGGGATACCAGATCGAAGGCTTTTTTAAAGTCAAGTATATGACATCAATCTCTTTTCCCTTGTCCAGGTGACAGGTCACCTGGTTGTAAAAGGAAATAAGATTGGTCAAGTAAGACCTACCCACAACAAACCTGTGTTGGCTATCCCTCAGGATATTGCCATCAGCCAGTCTGTTAAGAATGGCCTCTTTGATAATCTTTTCTAAGACCTTCCCCAGGACAGAGGTCAGGCTGATGGGCCTGTAGTTTGCTGGATCCACTTTCCTCCCTTTCTTGAAGATAGGCACCGCATTGGCCTTCTTCCAATCTTTGGGCACTTCACCAGAGCGCCAGGGGCTCTTGAAGATCCATGCCAGGGGCTGAGCTATGATGTTTGCCTGCTCCTTGAGTACCCTGGGGTGTAAACTGTCAGGGCCGGCTGACTTGGAGCATGGTGACCAGTAGTGTCTCCAAGGGCTCCGTTCTTGAACCTGTACTCTTCAATGTATTTATAAACAATATGGACTCTGGTGTCAGAAGTAGATAGACTAAGTTCTCTGATGACACCAAACTATGGGGAAGTATGGTCACCCTAGAGGACAGGCTGAAATCCAGGCTGAATTTGACAGGCTTACAAGGTGGGCAGATCAAAACCTGATGGCATTCAACACTGAGAAATGCAAGGTGCTCCACCTTGAGAGAAAAACTCACACCACACTGATGGTCTTGGCAGTGCTACACTCACTAGCACCATGACTGAAAGAGACTTGGGTGTCATGATCGACCACAAGATGAACATGAGCCACCAATGTGATGCCACACCTGGTAAAGCAAACAAAACTTTGGCTTGCATCTACTGATGCATCTCAAGCAAGACCCAGGAAGTCATCCTCCCACTTTACTCAGCCTTGGTGAGGTCACACCTGGAGTACTGCATCCAATTCTGGGCTCCGCAATTCAGAAAGGATGTGAAGTTTGAAAGCGTTCAGAGGAGAGCCATGCAAATTATTAGAGAACAAGAGAATAGGCCTTATGAGGAGAGGCTGAGAGCCATGAGATTCTTCAGCCTGGAAAAGTGTAGGCTCTGGGGTTACTTGGTGGCAGCTTCTAAGTACATAAGGGGTGTGGATCAGGAATTGGGAGAACGTCTGTTCACCAGGGCAGCTCCAAGGGAAGACAAGGTCCAGTGGTCAGAAACTCCTGGAAGACAATTTTAGGTTAGACATAAGGAAAAGCTTCTTTTCTGTCCAAATCCCCAGGGTCTGTAACAGACTCCCCCCAGAGATGGTGCAGGCACCTACTTTGGATACTTTCAAAAAACACTTGGATGCCTATCTTGCTGGGATCATTTGACCCCAGCTGACTTCCTATCCTTTGGTCAGGGGGCTGGACCTGCTGATCTTGCAAGGTCCCTTTCAGCCCTAATTTCTGTGAAATCTGTGATAGCAGGGACTGGAACCAAAACCTTCCCCACTTTCTCAGCCCTAACTCTAGGCTACAAACTAATGTTGCCCTTGCTTGCATGCCTTGTGGCCCCATTGTCCTTGCATTCTTGCTGTATAGTGATTCAACTTTACCAGGAGAGGTTGCCTATGTCCAGACTAGTTTCCAGATGCAAATGGAGCTAGGCACAGCTGCTCATACTAGGGCAGTTCAACTGGGCACATATAGAAGGTAGGATTGCAAGAGCCTAGGGAGCTTTCACATCCAAAGCAAAAACACCAGGTGATCTGTGAGTACTTCCAAGGCTGGACATCAAGGTGAGTAAAGGTTTTAAGTGTTTGGAATTTTAGTGTTAGGTCCCTAAAGTCTTCCAGAGTTCTGTTATAGAGGGCTAACTCCTCTTTTGGATCCGACCCAAAGTGACCTGTCTCAGGCCACAGAAGAAGTCAGAATGAGCACTGTCTTTAGAATTCAAGGGTCTCCTAAGCTGGACAGACAATTAGCCTGGCCTTTGTATAACTAGTTATATTCTGATTTACAAATATCATATATGGCATATGTGCCCTTTCTGATGTCCAGTTAATTCTGGTAAAAAGTGTATCCCAATATAGCATATTTTGCATTTGTTTTCACTGGATGCCTCTGAACAGGACATTTAGTTAGAGCAGAGCCCATAAACTATGGGCTTTACTATGTGAAAATTCTTTAAGTTTTCTTTGCAAAACTAATGGGACTTAACTCTAGGAGGAACAAAGAGGCCTGAGGAGAGCTGTAGCTGTTTCCCAGAGGATATTAAATGGTTATAATGAACTCTTATAATTGCTCCTGTATATTTGTATTAAAGCCTCAGGATAGTTTCTACGGAAAGATAGCTCATACTGCATTTTCATTAGCTATTGGATTAGGGCTTCAATTCTTAAATATTACTTATGCTTGTATTTGTACTGGAAAACAATAGGGATACTTCATGTTGAAGCACAGCAATTCTAGAGGTTTATATTTCTTATTGTAGTCAAAGACCTGTGGGTGCCAGCTGTCACTGGTACTGCCGTTGTACTATGATCCCCCAGCTAGCTTATGAATTGTTGATTAGATTGCCTTTTGAATCAGTTGATTACCATGAATAATAGGCCAAAAAGGCTGTCAGCATTTTGACTTTAACTATAACTGTTACAATTAATTATGGGTTTAATTAGCATATATATCTAGCAGCAGAGAATATAATACTTCATGGTTAACAGATGACCCTGCAGCTGTAACATAAAGTGTGATACAGGTTTGTGATACAGATAGTTATTAATAAATTGCTTCTATTGTTTGAGGTCCTTATTTATACAAATTAGCAGGTACTTCATAATCAACTTAAACTGTATAATTTATAATAATTGATTTCATTTTGACTGACCACCAGTCGGCTTCCTACATGCCCTCAGAAGAAAAATAGCCCTATTAGGATAAGTTTAATCCTAAACATAGCTAATGAATCCTATTACTTTAAGGTCATATTTGAAGCTTTTGTTAATTGTCAGAACCATTTTAAATTGATTAGAGTTAAATTAAATCAATGTAATGTTTAGAAAAACAATATTTCTAATGGATGAGGCCAAGCTGACCTCGAATAAACATATTTATCAACCGATTTCAGTGAATGAGAAGGCTAGCAGCTGGGCTCATAATTCACAATTGTCTATAATATGGGAAATGTCACTATCTAGGCAATTAATTATGTCAGGTAATAAATCTGTTGCTCACAGTCAAGCATTTGCCAGTTGGGGTGACAAACCCCACAGCAAATTTATGATACTTGGAGACCACCCCCCTAAACTGTATAGTTAACAGAGTTAATACACACAACTTTACAATGGTGGTCCTGAGAACCATATTGTGTTTTCATAACTGGTAATCAACAGCAGGATGCAACTTAGTGCACTGTCTTACTACAAGTAAAACACATCTTTATCTAAAAATTTTGAAAGAATACTATATTGAACACGTTCTACCAATTGGTGTAGCATCTCTTCCTCATACAGGCAAGGTCAGCAGTACTGGCTGTCCCTAAGAGGTCAGAAGTAGGACTATGATTATTAAGTAACCTGGCTGGGATAGATTATGAAGTGGCAGAATTTTATGAAGGTGCAAGAAGATCGTTTTACATAAGACTAAGAAGGATTGTGGAAAATTCAGGAAGGATTTAACAACCTGTTAATGCTAATATGGTAATGTACTGTTGAATTTCTGGTGGCAGATAAAATTGACTGCAGAAAAATGAAGGGTAAGAGATATGTTGGAAGAGCAATTTAAAGTGCTCAGTAATACTGATTCAGTCCACAGTAACTTCAGTGGATCAGAAAAAGATCTAAATTACTGTGAATAGTTTTACATTGGCTCTATAGTCAGTATTGGTGTATGAAAAAAGGTTAGAAAAAGAATACAGAAAATGTAATGATATTGGTGAGAATTCATCACCTGTTTACTATACCATGGTTAGTTTGGGTCATCGTATCTCATACAGGCCATAATAGAAATCAAAGTGGTCCATCAAGAATGATTAGAAGCAACAGGATGATCCATTTGAGAGCAGATTAAAATAAAAGGACTATAAGGGTCTGGCCCAAAGCCAATAGTCAGAAGACTGGATCAGGCCCTAAAGATTCATACTAATCACTAGAATTAGACTGAGCCATAATGTTACTTCACAATCTGAGACTGTTTAGACAAACGTATGTTGTAGTCATACCTTAAAATAGCCATGAAGATAAGATATATCTCATATTTGGAAGCTAAAGACGTAAGTGTAATAAAAAAATCAGCTGAATAAGGGCCTTTCAGCGACAATATGTAAAAATTACACGTTCAGCTATGGAAAGAAAAGAATCCAAGATGCCCAAAAAGACTCAGTAAGATGCATTAATTAGCTTCCTCTGGCAGCCCATAAAAGCCAAGGGTTTAGCAATGTGGGAATACAAGAATTTCTATAATGAACCAGATCCATGTGCATTTTGTCCAGTGTTCTTGTGGTAAACCTTACTTGCTTCAGAGGAAGCACCCCAAACTAGGCAGATGTAGGATACCCTGCTCTGCATGTTAAATCTCATCCTCATCTTAAGTCAGAGACTGCATGAGATTCATCCCTGAAGCCAGAGGTTAATGTTAACAGCCTTTAACAACATGCTTGTGCAGTTGGGTCTTTGACTGAATAGATATAAAGTGGGAGGAGCATTTGGTCACAAATGTATGACAGATACAGATTTAATGGCAGCAAATTAATTTGCTTTACTCGATGTGAAATTATTTATCACTGTTACAATGATTTGGTTTTAGTGATGAGGCCCTTGGATATGATACTATGGATACAATGGAAACATTTATAAATAGAAATTCATGCACACAGCCAAGTTTACACTTGAACACCTTGGAAGTGTTAGAAATGTGAGCACTCTGGTCCAAAAGGTACATGGAGCTGGAATATCAGCTCTTTAGTAACCGTTACCTTTAGAAGTAAAAAAGTCTCGTGTCAGGTGATGGTAAACCAGGTACCAGAAACACAGGCACCAAACCACATCTTTAGTGTCCAGTAAAATTAATGGGCATTTGATGTCCAAATCTCCTACACAGTTTCGAAAAACCAGCCAAACTATGCTGGTCATGAAGACATGCATTAAACTGAGAACATCCCATCAAAACTGCACAAGTTTCACAGTGAAACCATACAACACACAGAACTCCTGGGTTTAATTCTAAAGTGGAATCAAGGCACCTATTAAGTTTGGTAAAGTTTGCAAATAATCTGAGTTGTTAGGCCCACTTTTGACACAACATGAGAAGATACAGTTTATGTCAAAATCATTGACAACTCATTCATTGACATTGAGAAATCTTGGGGAGAAACTAATTTGTCTTTGACAGCATTTTGCTTTGAGATTTTTGGTTTTGCTCAAATGCAAAAAATCACCATGAAATATAGAGGTTAAATATATCTTTCAAGACTCAAAGATGGTAATGTACACACTGCCACCACATAAAACTGCTGGGTCTTGCATAGCATTTCCTAGAGCTAGCCAATAAAGTACAGTTGCCCCCTAGAACAGCAACTAGGGACATGGAAAATCATGCATGCATCAGTCACACAAATGGTACTGCCAATATGGAAATAAATTAGCAACATGTTCTTTGTGATTCTAGCTGCTTTCCCTTATAGAGAGTCATGAAATCTTGTGTGAAGCAAAATCCCTCAAATAGGCTCATTTTCCTGTATTTCCTTGCTTAATCCTGTGGAATTTCAGTAACCTAAAGGATACAGAAAATAAGGGCCTTGTTACACCTAATGCTGTAAGCTGCACAAATATTGATTGGCTTAGTGATAGCTTGGAATTTAGAGCAGTCACATCTTTAGTCTAGAAACCTTCTCTGACTGGCCCCTTACCTGCACATCTGTGACTTGCCACTAGAGGGCTGGTGAGCAAGGAGGTCCCTTCCAGCCCTACTTCTCTATGCTTCACCTGTCCCTTGCCCACCACAGCAGCACTGTTCTGGACTGCGGGGAGGGGAGGGAGGTGGCAGGGTCCCCTGAGAGTGGCTGAGTAACTCGGTAAGGGATTGCACAGGGAGGTCAACAAAACCTGCAAGTGAGGAGCCCCAGTTTCCAGCTGCCCCAGGTGTGGGGAAGGAAACTGTCCTGGGGGAGGTTCATGGGATTGGGTCCTAGAAAAGTAAGTTGGGGGGTGGGGGAGAGCATGTTTCCCCATGCTGGGGGAAGGGCTATGATCACAGCTACCTGGGTGCCCACTCCACGCCCAGTGCCTGGGAAATCTCATTGCCCAACTCCCATGTAAAACCCAAATCACAAAGAACAAGAAGTCTGAGGGAGGCAGAGATGCTGCCTGGCACTGGGACTTGTATCTCTCTGCCCTTCCTAGCCCTATCTGTCCCCCAATCCAAGCCTAGCCTGAGCCTTGGGGTTATCCTGTCTGCAGAGACCCCTGCCAAGAGTCCCTCTGCCTCTGTCCAGACCCTCTGGGCTGCATCAGTGCCTTTACAAGGGTTTCAATTTTCATTTGCTTGTAGCCAAAAATAGCACTGGCTCCACAAACATATGGCACCAGGCCCCTCATGCTGGCTTCTGCCTGGTCCAAGCCCCCTTCCTAATCTGTGGTGATCAGCACAACTGATGGGCTGCCCAGCACTGGCACTCAGCTACTTCTGTCTGGCATTCAGCTCTTAACATGATACCTAGGGTTGGGGATTGCTGTCTGGGATTGCTTCCCTGCACTAAGGATGCTCATTTCCTTGGAACTGACCTGGACCTGTCATGACCCAAAGGGAGATCTGACATTAACCTAAGAGAGGGGAGAAAGAAAGCAGCAGCAGTAGGATGATTTCTTGTTTATTTCTCCCTTTCCCAGCTCCTTCCTCCCAGACCCTTTCCTGCATGGAGATTCCTCGCTCTTCACCAAAAGAACTACACCTACTTTTGGCATAGGATGAAAAAACCCATCACATGGGAAATAATGTTAGCAGAAGCATTCAAGAGTCTAAGACCCCACTGAACAGGAAGATTTGGGAGGGGCCACTGCATTCTGGGATGCTGGAGGACTCAACCTGGGTTGAACAGCTGTGGGAAGTTGTGGTGGGCCAGTAGGGGGTGCTCCTGTGCTGAGCTACCCACCTCACTGCACCCAACCACCTACCAGACTCCAAGTACCTCCCTGGGGATGCCTCATGTCTGGCTGACCCCCTTCCTGGAGCACACCCACAAGCCTGGGGTCACTGCGCCACCACCAGGAGTCTTGGTCTGTCTGCAGCCCTGTGCCCCCTGGGATACACAGGCCTTGTAGACCTTGAGGATGCTTGATCCACTGCAAGAACTTAGGGTGCTTCCCTTGGCATGAAGCACAAATAGTAGCCTCCCTTAGTCAGCCAGATCAAGGGGTCACAAAGGCATGCCCCTCTCCCTCTCCCACTGAACCCATCATGCTAGGTACAGTGGAGAACTTTATTGGTTACAGAGAGGAGGTTTGGGGGAGGATTAAGGCTAAGAAGGAATCACAGAATAACCTTAGAGCAAACAGTGTGGCTAGGTAGCCATTGATTATGCATCTGCTGTACTGCAAGCTATATATCTAGATAGGTTTCAAGTAGCTTACTCACAAGTATCATCCAGAGGTGGGTTGAGCTTTCCTCTGGAGGCAGCCAGTTCAATGTGTGTCCAGTTTCAAGGGAAAGAGGGAGAGAGAGGGAAAGATCCCCCTCTGTCTGGTTAGTTGCTCCCATGGTGTCAGAAATGGCTCTCCCCAAGATGGCTCTGCCCCTTCCAGGAACAAGGAACCTTATATATCCCTGTTGTGACCTCATCACTAAGTTCCCACCAGAAGCAGCCCCATTAGCTGATGCCTGGTGCTTTTAAGTGACCTCACCTTCCAGGTCCAATCAGGCAGATGTTGTCTGATGTCAATCAATCAGTTTAAAAAGCAACACTGGTCACCTATAGGAGTCAAGACCCTATCCCAGGCCATTAGGTCATTGATGTGGAGTTCCCCCCTTGGCTACCTGTAGCTTCTCATGTCTGCAGGAGCAGGATCCCCTTCACTCAGGAATGTTTCCAGATCAGGTTACAACTCAGGGTTACAAGAGACATATGGGGGGGGAGGGAGAGGGGAGATAGCTGCCTGCTCACCACAGTGACCATGGAAACCAAATTGACGACAGGTGATAAGCCTGATAGCAAAGTTTGGGGAGATACTGTGATGGCATTCTGTCACAGAAGTGGCCACACTTTAATGGAACAGAACCAAGGTTATGTGGATTAAAGATAATCCTGCCCTGGAGTGATGTAACTTTAAAATGAATAATGAGTGCTCTAAGCCACTTAAAGGTGTTAATGTGCAGCTAATCAAGGGGTTAAGAACTGCAGAAGCTAACTAAAATTGCCATGTAACAAGGCCCTAAGGCACTTGCAGAGACAAACTTAAAGGTACACAAATCTACTTACACAAAGAATGGAATCCCTATGCAACATCACCCAAATGCTCTAAACATGTATAGGGCCACACCCCTTGTGCTTCACCTCATTGCTGTTTTCATTTGCCTAAATGCTTGTCCATGGGAAGCTGCAGAATCACTTTCATTGGAGTTTTTGGGAAAAAGCTGCATAAGCATTTATCTGGGATGGGATAAGAACAGCACATCTTGCACTTGTGCAGGGAGTTGGTCTTTTCTAACCTTATAATTTTAAACTGAAGGCCTTGCAGGTTTCTTGCATTCAGAGGAGAAACTAATGAAGGAGACAAGTATTTCTGGTGCCATCCTTTTGCAAAGGCTTCTATGAACAAACACACTGCAATTTAGGAAATATTCTAATGACAGGAATCTCTCTCATAGCTCCAGTCTCTTACAGCCAGCACTCAACCCAAAAGCTCCGACTCTTACTTTTTTCATAGAACTCTACTACTAGTGCTACTGTGGCTGATGCTTCCTGGCTGCCTTCCTTGGCATTTTGGCTATCATCAGGGATCCATCTTTTTCATGATAAAAAATAAAAAAATCTCCAAAAAAACCTATAAAAATCTGCATTTTTCTACAGCGAGTCCCTCACACAATGCTGATTGGCTGAAAGGCCCTGGTGGTGGCCCCACCCCTTAATGCTGATTGGTTGAGAGGGCTGCATTTCAGGCAGTCCCACCCCTTGACACTGATTGGCAGAGGGGCGTGGCACAGTGGCCGTGAGACCTGCTGGTATCCACAGAAAAGCTAGCATTTTATTTTCAGTATGTTTAATTTTTTTTTCTGGCGACCCTAAACATTCTCTGCAAAAACACGAATTCTGCATTTTGCCATGAAAAACAGATTTCCAGGATCCCTGGTCATCATATAGTTTCTCTCAGCCTTCCAAACAAAAACCAGTTGCACCAGTCAATGCACTGATCTTTGCTTCTGCTGTTTACCCCTATGGAAACCACTTAAGACATACAAAATGGCTTCTAGACAAGCACTGCTGTGTGTCTATATTTTGGTTGGAGCCCTAATGTTTCAAGTATATCATTATATATTATATATATAATAATTATATAAATTGTTTCAGTTATATCATTTATTGCTTCTTTATAATTATTTTAATATATATATTTATTCATCAACCACCACCTTCAATGAGATGAGCCCAACCCATAACACTAGATGGTACGGACAGAAGTTACAGAAGATGCTATGTTTTGAAACATTTTTATCTGACCTCTCATGCAATAAGGGTGAAGATTTTCACCCAATCGACCATTTTTGAAGCTGTCTGCAGCTGTGCACTTGTGTTTGCTCATGGCTATAGACCACTTTCTATGGCCAGATTGGGCAAAAACTGTCACTTCTGTCTGCACCCAGAAACAGACAGGCTTGACTAGGAAACTTGGGCTGAGCTTTAATGTTCACCTACTATTTGAGTTTATGATAAAGCTAAACCCCAGGAAAGATGTTTAGCCAGCACATACAGACTTCATTTACAGAAGGATAAGAATGTCATGATTTCAGACAGGCAAGGCAGACCCCACAATGCACCTGCAATGAACAGGCATTTCATGTGAAAAACAGGTCTATCTGGATACAATTAATCAGTTGGCTTCTACAAGAATAGTTTTGTGTGTGCCCATTGGTGTGAAATACATAGTGGAGGATTTTTTTTCACAGGAACTTCAGAAATTTGTCACTAAAATGTTGATACATATATGTGTGTGTGTGTGTGTGTGTGTGTGTGTATGTATGTGTGTGTACACACACACACACACACACACACATATCTATGTATAAACCCCACTGTTTCATTTCTTAAATAAAAGTTTCCCCACCCCCACATTTCCCCATCATAAGAAAAATTGCTCTTCTAACCTCTCTTCAAAATGTAATAACTTTACACACAACCAACCACTGTAGACCCTGACTGGACTCTGAATTATTACTGTGAGATGAAACATTTCTTTAACAAAACTGAGTCCTTTAATATCCCCCATCTCTGTTATTAGATGGACAAATGAATTTTACTTTGAACATAACATGCTGCATTGTCTGAAAATTGCTGGTATGAACTGAAGTTGGCAGGTATTTTCTTGCTCTCCTCGTCAGTGATTGCCATTTATTATATGTTGCACCTTTATCTGTCAAATGCTGCAGAGCGCTATATTGATTTGTGTCTGCTGCAAAGCAAAGGTCACTTTGATCAACATACTACAAAAACAGAAAAAGTAGGGTTCTGACATTTCATTACCTGGGAAAAAAAGGACTAAAATAAATAAGAATATGTTTGAGAACAGAGCACTTCAATATCACAGTGTGCAGTAACTGTAATTAACAAAAGAACCGCTCTATTGAGGTTAAAGAGAAAAAAGAGCAGGTAGGTTTTCTTGCAGGGACTATTCTTTACATGAGTGATGCTGTAACATTACAGCTGTGATCTTGTTGAAGGGTTACATTCATTACAAATCAAATGCATCGGCTTCTCAGAGCCAGGCTTTTAATGATCGATATACCTTGGGAAGCTCTTTAGCAAACCAGAGGGAAAAAATCATAAAATTATTATTTGCATTATTGTACATTCTAAAGAATGCTAACAAGATTAGAGTCCCACTTTACTTTGCACTGGATAGAAGCACACTGAGTTATTGTTTCTACCCTCAGGAATGTGCAGCCTAAATAAACGAGACAAAGGAGAGCAAAAAGGAAGTATTACCTTCCCATTTTACAAATAAGTAACTGAGGTAGAGAGAGATTAAATGATTTACCCTGGTCACCCAGGCAGTCTCTGATGGAAATGAATCCTCCTAGTCCCATACCTTAATCAAAGCTTACCCTTTCTACCCTCTCTCAAAATTAACACAAAATGTTATTTTAAAAAACTCAATACAAATCCTTTTCTAGGTAGTCCATTCTTGCTATTATTCCTTTAGTCAGTGACTCTTCCCTGCATGTTCTGAACTTATATCAGAGCAACAAAGAAAAGTTTCCTTCTCGCATGACACCATCCTCAGAGAAATGAAGGAATGTGTTGTTATCGTACTTTAGTGGTTATCGAGGTAGAGGCTGAGATGAACTGCATGAAAGAATGAGAGCAATATACCTACATGGGAATGATGAAGAGCTTGCATCTTTGTTGAGTTCTTAGGTAGGGATTGAGCAGTCTTAATTTTATAACTTTTGTATGTCAAGAATAATTGTGTATCTCTGATGAGGAAAAATAGTATTGGAGTCAACAGAAATTCTAGTCTTGCCTAAGAATTGTGCATTCTATTAAACATTACATTTACAGAAGAAATACAGGAAAAGAGGGAAAACTTCTTAGAGGAAAACTGCTCAGCAGTACTATAAACAGTTGGGGTAGAGTAATATGTTTGATACACGATACAAACATTTTATGCATTCCAAAGCAGAGTGTGATTTTCTAAGATTTAGCCCTTGATACAGCTTCAGAGAGGGCACAAATTCCTTCAGCAGCTTTCAGTGATCAGTTACTTTAAATGACTAGGATGTCAGGACAAGGGATATGTGATGGGCATCTCATAGGTGTTTGCAAAAAGCACCTGTGGAGATGGGACAAAGGGAACTTTGTTTAAAAAAGTAACATGACAACTGTTGGTTGTGAAAGTATTAAGCATGTTTCTTTTTAGAATACCTCTGGGGCTCTCAAGTCCTGATCTACCTTCCTTCCACATCCCTCCTGATACTGATCACATGTAATGTCTTTTGAGCTTGCAACTGAAAAAGAAAGGAAATCTCACACTTTTCTCTTTGTGAAGAGGTTTTTTGGCTATCCTTGATGAGCTTGGTTTATTCAAAATCCTCTAATACTGTTGCCAGACCTTTATTTTGCCACCCAAGTTTCTTAATTTTCTGTGGATCCTAGAGGCTATACATGTTGTGCCCTCTGGCCTTTATACGAATGTTATCTGGGCCACTACAAATTTCCTAACAGCTGGCTGGCTGCAGCTGAGACAGATCTGAACATGAGGTCCTGTGTTTCCCTAGAGTTCTTAGTATAACAACAATGACCGTCACATTGCATTCTTTTAGATTGAATATTCCTATCCAAAATTTTAGGAGTGTAACTCTTCCAGTTTTATCACAGAGAATGAAGTGGTCAAGGCACGGTTTTGCTGTCACTGCTATGAAACATTTTTTAAAAATTTAGAATAATATATATTGTCTAGCCCTAAGTCTGACTGAAATCCGCCAAGCAGTGGAGATCTTCTTATTATACCTGTGATCACCAAGGTGCATATTACAGCTTGCATGGCATATGGCAGTGCTTATAATGTCAACAACAAAGTCTGAATAATGCAATTCTTGGTTGCAGTCATCTTTTATTATTATCATAGGTCATTCCTGGGGTCCCAAATCATGTGGAATTTTGGCCTTCCTTATTAATTAAATAGCTGGTATGATTGAATTAGTCAATTAGCTCTGCCTCAAGGACTCAACATTGATCAAAATAAACCACCTGATCCTGGAAGCCCATTAGCGTCAATGAGAACTATACATACAGTAGGGTGCTTTCAGGGGAACAGAGCCTTAGTTCCCCACCTAGCTACAAAGTGCAAAGTAGCCAGAAAATGTTCCTAAGAGGTCAGAGGAAGAAACACTTATTTAAGGAACTCCCTGATAAGAGAGAACTGTCATAACCACCCATGCATTCCCATGCCTTTACCTGCTATGTGGATGTAATGGGGGATATGGCAAGCAGAAGGAAAGGTTTGGGAACAGCACACTTTTCTCAGACGATTTTTGGGGCAGTACCAGGGTCTTGGCAAACCCCAAGGACCTAGGCAAATGGTTTTACTAAATGTGTTTAGTGCCTATTCATTTGGATGTTTGGAATCCTCCACTAAATCAGTACTAGGCTCCTATTCACTAAGGGTGCTGACAGAAGTGACATTTGTTGTATGACTGGCATGTTGAAAGCACTCTACAGCTGTGCTCTGACAGAAGTGCATGGGTACAGAGTGCTTTTAAAGTAGCTGATAGCATGACAAATTAACCTTCATGTAATGAGGGCTCAGATGAAGGTGCTCCAAAGTGGAGTGCCTTCATTAACTTCTGTTTGTCTACCCTCAGTACTGTCTGCAGGAAGGGAGGGGGCGGGAATTCTGGGTTGGGGTTTGCCCAGCCTGAGCTGGAGTGTGGCACATGGATTGTAGCCCCCTGTCTCAGGCGGGTTCCAATCCACATGCACACCCCCTCCAGCTCAGACTGGGCAAACCCCAGCCTTTAGCTCCCTCCCCCTCCCTTCCTGCAGACAGCACCGGGGCTGGGGGAAGGGGGACAGGGCCAGAAGAGACAGGCTGCAAATAGGGATTCTGGATCAGCTATGAAGTGGAGCTCAATTCCACGCCCCCACCCAACAGTGAATGTCTGTTGGGTTTGGGGGAGGGGGGGAAGGGTCACTCTAACTCATGGCACTTTCTGTGAGGAGCCATGAGTGGGGAGCTGCACAGCTGTCAGTGCCCTAAAACAGAAACTTCATTTAGAAAAAGTGATCCAGTAAGAACTTAGGTCTATTGTTAAAAACTCAGTCCATCGGGGACAACGTACATGTATGGCTCTGATCCTGCAAAGACTTTTGCACGTAGGTATTTCAATCACATGGGTATTATCATTGAAATGAGTGGGATTACACATGGGGTTAACATGAAATACACATGTAAGCCTTTGCAAGGATGAAGGCCCAAAAGACACAGTGGATGCATATGCAAATAGAGTCCATCTGATGCACAATCATCCATTCTCTTCTGTTCTTTTTCTTCCCTTTATCTCAATATGTTTACTGTTTCCTCTACATTGTGCTTCACTGAATAGCAGATCAAACTTCAAAGGAACTTTTGGTTGAAATTTGTTTCTAGGCTCCTAAGCTGTTCTTTTTCTGACAGCCCTGGATAAAAAATTGTCACTACCACTGGTGACATGTCATTGGGAGATATAGAAAATAACAGATGGGCAGCAGTGAGATATCAGGAAGTAAATTCTTTGAAAGACTGTGTTGACATCACAAACCATGAGAGCAGAGGTAGAATGACCTGCAGTAGGGAATTCAATCCATTCAGCTCTCTCTAGCCTGCAGGTGTTTTACTTCATTTTATAGATAATACATGGATCTAAGATTATTTGAGGTTTCAAAGCAACTATGTTAGAAGTGATGGAAGCTATTAATAAAGATTAAGACATGAGTGAAGGGACTTACTTGCCTAGTCAGTTTTTTAATGGTATCATTGAAATGATCATTTCAGGATTTGCTCATGAAATGGGTATATATAAATGCCTTTAGCAGAAGAGTCAAAATCCATGACTGTGACATGAGATCAATGGATTATGACATTTTAATGTCAGACTGATGGATTTAGCTTCATAAAGTCAGAACCATTGATCATGACTTTTAGAACGTATGCCTTGTTATTAGCTTATCCAGGCAATTGTTGACATCGATCATTTATAACACTGTTATATTGTGTCAAAAGTTACCAGCTGGAGTGACCTTGATTTTCTGCAAAATTAATTGTCCTGATTATCACAAGAGGACATATTTTATCATACAAAATAACATTTGACAATATGCCTACCAGGAAAATACTTTGTGAACCAAATGTAGGTAGCAAACTGTAGTCATGACTTCATTTTGCATACAACTGGTTGGTTAAGTTACTTAAAAGAAACCAGCTTTTTTGATGGTGGTTACAGAATGGTTAAATACAGAAAATACAAACCATACAGTTAATACTGCCAAGTCAATGCTGAATGCTTGTGAAAATATCACTCTGTATTTTCAGTGACTCCATGCAAAAGATAACTTTCAGTATCTAAGCATCCTCATAAGAACGTCCATACATCTTGTTGAGGATTGGAGTCCTATTGTATAGAGAGGTATACAAAGAGTTAGACATGGATGTTATGGTGAAATTTATTAAATGCAAGCAAGTACCAATGTGCTTGACAATAAAATATGAAAGTTCAGGTCAGTAATGAAATCCATATTGAATGCCACATTAAAAGAAAGATAAGGTTGCAAAGTGAAATGCTAGAAGTCAGGAAATGGCATAGTAAAGCTTGTACATATAGGGTTAAGTTACAGTATTTTCCCTTGTGGGAAAATAGTTTTACTGTATAAGACCCAGCACAAAGAAGTCATAAAGTAGAGATGAAAAGGTAAACTTATCCTTGAAGAAAATTTTGCTTGGCTACTTACACTAAATGGTTTCTGAATCACTAGATACAGACTGGGCAGGTCTACATGAGACACTTGCTGGATGGTAGCCTAATAACACTGTACAGTAATATGCCAGTCAAAAACTATACTAATATGCTACTGTGCAATGTTATTAGGCTACTGCACAAGAAGCATCACAAAAAACCTATGCATCAGCTTTACCACTCAATGACTGTAGTTACTGAGCATTTAGTTAGTACTTGATTAAGCAAGTACTAAATTAAATGCACAGTAACTACTAAGCACTAACAAACGTGTAGATGCACCCACTATATGGGATATCAAACCATTCCTGAAAAGAACCAGCACATTTCACATTATATTAATTTGGCTTGGGGGACATCATATTGTATTGACTTTCTATCTTGTAAGCTGAGACACTAGACAATTACAGGTTCAATAATATCACTAATTCTGCCAAGTCCTGCCAATTATTCTTTGTCTCCCAGTAGGTGAAGATTACAGAAAAGCTTCACAGTGAGAAAATGAGCTTTATACAAAAAATTAAGGATGAAAAAATTAATGTGAAGGAATATTCTCTTATAAATCAGAGAAAATGGTTCTCTTCAAGAGGAATTTCCTCTCCTTCCATTTCTGCTGTAAATATATACAATATGTGATTGAAACAGGATGAAGAAGGCTTTATAAGATGCTGGGATGACAGATCTGTCCTAAACTGTGATGGTTTCAAAGAACCCAAACTTGTATTCTGATCTGCAGACATCTATCGGCTAGAACTAATTGTAGGACTGGGGCTTTACTCTGAGAGCAACAAACTTTATTCACTCTTCTTCCAATAGTAAGTGCTAGAGATTACTGATATTCCAATGGAAATGTATTATTTAAAAACTCTCTCCATTCTGAAATGCCAGAAAATTCTTAAATGGTTCTTTATTTTGACAGATAGGCTCATGGCAGCAGTACCTAACACTTATTAAATGACTGCAGGGTACATGGACAATGGAGAAAAAGCTCAAAATATACATCTATGGACAATTATTGAGGACCAGATTTTTTGCTACAGTATAAGCCTCACTTTACCAAACCCCATTGGACCATCCTGTATGTTCATATATGCCACATGTGCATATATACAAAAAATTCAGATATGAGACATCTATAATATAAAATAGCACCAAAAAGAGAGAGAAGCATGAAAGCAGTAACCCTATGCAACAGTCCATAAACATTATAATAATATTATAAAAACCTAGCATAAAAAATAACTTGTATGTACACATATATTACATTTTTTTTTGCATCTCCATTAAGCAGTTGGGAGTTCACCTAATCTGACTGTTCATATAACTGGGGTTTAGATAAGCAAGGGTCCACTCCACTTTTAGGTGGGCTAGAATATTCTATTTAAGATAGAAATCATCTATTATTTATTTTATTTAGCTAGGGCTTCATGAGCCTCTCAAGAAATTCAAATGATGCTTTCTCTGCTACATGATAAGTAATTGCTCACCAATAGTTGGTGCAATTTATGTGCTGGGCACCAGTTGGCAGCAAAAGGGCTGGATTCACATTTTGGCATACCCCATAAATTATTCCAGTGGCTCAAGCCCCCATCCAGAAATCTGGGTACACTAAATGCACTGGGGTATTCCATATAAACAACCGCCCCTCCTCACAAGCCATGTAAACACAAAACCCCACATTTGTTACAAAAAATAGAAACAAAAAAACAAAAGAAAACACTAACTATAATAAAAAAAACACTATTAACTACAAAGCAAAGGGTATAAATGGCACCCTCCTGGGGAGGCTTCACCAATGCCCAGGCAGTCTGGGACATATAGTGCGCTACAGCGACGTAGCAATCACATGGCTCTACATGTGATCAGCTGCTACATTGCCGTAGTGGTGCGCTCCCCCATTTTACCCCATTTTAGCAGACCACTATGGCAATGTAATGGCAAAAAATAACCATGTCCTTTTGCAAGGTGCAGTACGGGCGGTTAGTGTGCCATGATTTAGGATTGCCAAAAGGAAGTACTAAAGTGTGGCGCCGTAGCAATGTTGCCATATGGGGACATGTAGAAATGCCCTACAGTTACAAAACAGAGGGGGCCAGGCCCATGTGGCCAGTAACTGCCAGGACTCCATTCCTGATCAGTTTGCTCCATGGATTACTATCCCCATGGTATTATTCCACTCAAAAGGGGGGAAAGAGGGAGGAAGTAGGGGTTTCAAACTCTGAGACAGACTTTCTT
>NW_017728998.1:32856293-32856582 GCF_001723915.1 Gavialis gangeticus
GGGGCAGGGGGGATGGGGGGTAGACTCCCCCATGAGAAACAGTTTTTCTGACTCCCAATTCAGCTGTGTAGTTCTTAGCAGCCACAGGAGAAAGAAAAAAACCTTAGTTGAGATGTTCTTATATACCCGGTGTGACACCACCAAAGGGAGTGCCATGCTCCAGCCTCTCTCTTACTGAATCTGCCTGGAGAATCTTCTGCTGGCATATTTTGCCCAAATACAGGCCCCGGCTTTCCATGTTTGGAGCACATGGCCAGAACAACAGAGGCTATCTTGCCCACATAAAAAT
>NW_017728998.1:32861582-32862244 GCF_001723915.1 Gavialis gangeticus
AACAACCGCCCCTCCTCACAAGCCATGTAAACACAAAACCCCACATTTGTTACAAAAAATAGAAACAAAAAAACAAAAGAAAACACTAACTATAATAAAAAAAACACTATTAACTACAAAGCAAAGGGTATAAATGGCACCCTCCTGGGGAGGCTTCACCAATGCCCAGGCAGTCTGGGACATATAGTGCGCTACAGCGACGTAGCAATCACATGGCTCTACATGTGATCAGCTGCTACATTGCCGTAGTGGTGCGCTCCCCCATTTTACCCCATTTTAGCAGACCACTATGGCAATGTAATGGCAAAAAATAACCATGTCCTTTTGCAAGGTGCAGTACGGGCGGTTAGTGTGCCATGATTTAGGATTGCCAAAAGGAAGTACTAAAGTGTGGCGCCGTAGCAATGTTGCCATATGGGGACATGTAGAAATGCCCTACAGTTACAAAACAGAGGGGGCCAGGCCCATGTGGCCAGTAACTGCCAGGACTCCATTCCTGATCAGTTTGCTCCATGGATTACTATCCCCATGGTATTATTCCACTCAAAAGGGGGGAAAGAGGGAGGAAGTAGGGGTTTCAAACTCTGAGACAGACTTTCTTTCCCTGTACCTGAGACTTTTCCTTCATATAGCTTTCGCTCACCTCTCCAGTGAAGCGGGGG
>NW_017728998.1:32863167-32868173 GCF_001723915.1 Gavialis gangeticus
CCCCCCCCCCCAAAAGCACACATTATACCATGCACAGGCTTAGTGTGCATGGGTGTTACATTTGCTTGTGGAAATTATAAAAAATTAAATACAGTTCACCAAGACCTAAATGTCAATTCAAAGCCATAGCTCTGATTTCTATTAAAATTCATTTTATTTCAAAAAAGGAAGTGAAGTTTGTAAAAGCAGCACAAATCCTGTGGAATATGTTCTTTAAATAATAGTGTGGCAATGAAGCAACTCATAAACTACTAATTGAAACCAGATACGCAGTTCATGAGTCACTGAATTTTGACCAGCTTTTTCCTTCACCCTTGATAAAACAGTCTGATAGATTTTGAAAGGGATAGCGTAGAATTTTAGTAGGGATCTATAGAAATTGCTGTGATCATTTGGAGATTTTAACACAGACCTCCCCATAGATTTTTTTTAACCATTCCATGGCAGAGCTCTAATTCTCAAAGCATTTTGATAGAGTGGTTAAAAATAAACCAACTAACCTGAATTGTTTTGTTCAGCACATTCTATTTTTCCCATAAATGCCCTCTCCATGCTGCTAATAATAGCCTGATTCATGCCAGCAGCAGTGCTGGATCCAATGCCAGGACTGAACTGAAGCAGACTCTTTCTATCTTTGGATTGGTTTGGCCACCAGGTCATGTTAGGGCTGCATTAACTAAACTGTATTAGCTCTGCCATCTTGGGTCTTGGAGCAGCCAAGAGGTGGGAATGCCTCAGCCGTGGTTCCTCTCACCCTTAGCCAATATTCATTTGGGCCCTTCTGCAACATGTCAGTTGTATGGATTGCAAGAAGTATCTGCTACACCTGCAGACCTTCTAGGAATGATTATAGTCCCTCTGTGTCCTCTGTGCAGGATTCTGTGAGATAGTGACACCATTTTTTTCCCTTCAAAGTTAAGATATTACCGGTCACGGGCAACAGGATCTGGACCTTATTTAGTCAATAATGCTTAGCACCCTCGGCAGGAAGAGGGTAGGCCCCTCCAAACAATCCAAACAGCTTCACAGAAAGGAAATTTACAAGTAAAGCCAATTATTTCTGTTTGGTTTTCACATGCTTGGTTATGGAAATGTTAGTATCATATTGTGAATGACTGAATTAATCGTGTAAGAAAAGTGCAGGGAGTATGTCACACATCTGCACAATTTTCCATAAGTGGTATCTGATTTTGGATTTTGAGAGAGAGGTAGTAAAAATAGGTGGTATTTGGAAGATACCATCTCTTACTTTCCCCCTTCCAATCAGAAAGGAGCGAAGCCCATGGGCCTACTAAAGCCACACTGAGTGGTCCCAGTGGAGTTCACAGAACTGTATGATTATGTATTATTGTTTGTATTACCATAGGACCTGGGAACATCAGCCATGAATGAGGACTCCATTGTGGTAGGTGATGTACAGACACAGAATAGAAGAAGGTTGTTGCCTCAAAAAGCTTCCAATCCATGTGTAGGAAAAGACACAAGGCATGGATACAGACAGAGAAATGGAAGAATATAAGGTAACAATGAGACAACATAAATTAGCGTGCTGGGCAGTAGTCTAATATTTTGACCATTTGAACAATCTCATGCAAGTAGTTTCTTTTGACATTTTTCTATGGGTGGAGGTCATTTTGTAGATGAAATTTAAGAGAGTGCTACTCCCATTTCCAACCTCAAACCATAGTGAAGTCAAAGGAATTCAGTATCATCCTGTTTAACAATACAAGGCCACTGTCACAATGAGAGAAAAGACAGAAAACAAGCAGAAAGACAGTAACATAAGTCAACCGACATGGCCCCCCCCATGCTCACTGATCAATCAGATCAGAAGCATAAAGGAAAGCCTGAATGATTATATTTTAGAAAAGTAAAGAAAACTAGTAGCAAAAATAAAAACTGATTTTGCAAAAATTAAAACCTGCTTTCATTTTTGTACTATATGAAATCTTGGATCCACTGAAGTCATTAACAAAACTCTCACTAATAATGACAGGGCCAGGATGATCATTTCCTAATGATCATTTCCACTGAAGTCAATGGAGCAACTCACAAGTATGAAGTTAAGTGTAAGACTGTAGGAATGGAGTCAAGTCTAGTTTTAGGTCACCATTATCTTTTGCTCTGTGAAGTTTCTTTTAGGCTAGGGACAGAGGTTACACACAAACCTGTTTAAGTCATCAGAAACTGGTTTAAACCTGTTAGAAAACAGAAGTTCAGTGCACATAAACCAGTTTCAAAATGCTTGAAAATGGTTTAAGATAAACTTGGGTGAAGGTAGTATCAGATTTAACTGATTTGGGTCAAACCAGTTTATGAAACTTCTTTCCCAGACTCCCTCCTGGTTCAAGTTAAATCATAGTCCCCCCAGCATCCCAGCATGCTTTCCAGCCCTGGGCTGGGCTGTGCTGTTTGCTTCAGCAGAATTTTTTTGGGAGGGGGCGGGGGGTGAGGAGATTCAGGGACTGCCCCCAGCCCAAGCAAACCCCAGCTAGGGTCTAAGGCTGGGAGGGAGAGGGGAGGTTAAACCCCTTCTCCCAAGTACAGAGCTGCCTTGCCTTGCCCTGCTAAACTTACTGCTGGCTGTGACAGTGGACTACAGATCCCAGAGGCACCTGGAAGTAGGAAGAGGACGTGATGAGCAACCCTGCAGTGTCCTGCTATTGTGATTCTGGACTGCAAATCTTGGAGAGCTTGGGGGAAGCAGGAAGAGGAATTGAACACACAGCCCATGCTGGCTATATGCCAGAGAGCCGTGCTCTAGCACTCCCCAGGCTTCTGGCCTGAGTCACTGCAGGCATGTGGCTGAAAAAAGTAAATTTCTGTTCACTTGTTAGTTTAATCTCTGCAGCTTAGACTAACCTGCAAAGACTGAATTGATTCAGCCTCAAGCTTTTTGACTCTCTGTACTTAGTGGCACAGTCAGCTCTACATATATAGCTATAGCTATTTTATTCTGCCTGATGAAGGATGAAAGAAGTGGTATAGAGATAATTATTGAAGTTGTAAGTAGAGTGTTTCAGGCTATAAACCTTATAGATTTGATTTTTTTCCTTCCCCTCTCCCCCCACCCTGCAGAAAACTTGT
This sequence comes from Gavialis gangeticus, assembly GCF_001723915.1. Classification (NCBI taxonomy): domain Eukaryota; kingdom Metazoa; phylum Chordata; order Crocodylia; family Gavialidae; genus Gavialis; species Gavialis gangeticus. The sequence continues at coordinate 32,866,255 of NW_017728998.1, forward strand.
GATTTTATGTGCTTTTCTATGCATGTATTAAACAAATGGCACAGCTGAATAGCTTTTCTTAAAAACTGGACATTCACCAAAAAGAAGTTTGCCAGCATAGACAATTAGGCTTTCTTCTTTTAACAATAGATTGACTGACTGGCACATTTGAAATGCGAGAGTATTTTTTATTCCTCTGTTCACCCTTTGAGCTGATAAACATGAACAATGGGAAACAGCTGGGACAGGAAAACATTTTAGTTTGTATTTTCAAAGCAAGCAAGAAATAAACCCGTCAGTGGAAGCCAGATCACATCTTCTGCCTTAGGGATAGTCAGCAATTGGGGGGGAAAAATACTATCCATATTTTTAATCAAACATTACATATTTATTAATGTGCAGCTGGCCCATTGTGTGCATGATTTTTTTTCCCTTTAATGCTGTGCTACGTCCGTCAGCCTGACATTGTTCTGTAACTGACATTGCTCTATAAGAATCTGGAAATGCACAGATTTAATAGGAATCATTGAGACAATTGCTTTCTGTATTATTAGGTCTGTGTGACGTAGGTACCATCTGAAATTCAATTTCTGAAGAAAAATAAGATATTGTTCTGTCAAGACAATTTTGTGCACCTGTGATACAGTAGAACTATAGAGCCCTTCTCCACTGCGTGGACATTTAATGATACATGCCACTCTTTTGTTAAAAATGTTTGGGCAAATTTATTTGAATCCTTATTGAGATTAAACTTTCAGTGTGTTTCACTGGAAGCAAAGGTTGGACTGTTCATTAGTTGGGGGTTTGGCCTTGTCAATTTCCATTGACTGTTGGTTAAAAGGATCACTTTATCATCATTTGTCTACTACCCAGACAGTCTTTATTCAGCCCTGATTCCTCTTGGGTCACAGCTGTCATAACTTCATTGGTTTTATAGTGCAGAGTCTAGTATCACAATCCCCTTAGGTAATTGACTAATAGATCTAGTTTACCTTAATATTGGTAATATGTTACATATAAAAGAAGTACAATAGAGAGGAAAGGACAGTATTAAAATGCCACCCAACTAACTTACTGCTTGGTATCAATCTTTGGTTTAAAATGAGAGCGATAATCTTTCAGCTGAAAATCTTGGCACAGAATCGTAGGAGCCAAATTCTCAGCTGTACAAAGTCACCACAATTCCATAGATTTTAATGGACCTCTGGCACTTGACACTATGTGAGGTCTAGTCCATAGACAGCAAGAGGGAATTTTGCTGAGCCACTGTCACAGCTATGGTGTGTGAGGTCCTGCACTTAGAAGAGGTTTCTGGGTTTTTTTTCTTGATTTGATGAGAATGTGTTACAATTCCCTGGGAAGATGGAAGCAAAGGGTGAGAGGAGGGACAAGGGGATATTCATTGCAGTCACCATTGTATATTTCAACTACATGTTCTCTAACAATGTGCAGCTACCAACAATTTTGACAAGAGTTCTCTTTTAAAAAAAGTTATGGTTATGCATAGTGCAGATATGTATTTTTAATTGTCAAGTACAATGAAACAAAGTAAGTGCTTTGTTATACTGTACCCAGAGCAATAGGCATGCAAGTTTTGGCCTCCAGGTTGTGGTTGAGAGCTTTTCCCTTGGCAACTTTCTCACCCAACATTTCCTACAGGGCTTCTCTTATTGGCTTTTGTAGCTAGCATCTGATTTTCTTGGTAGATGTATGTGTGATGGATAGTTGTTCTATAGGTCTATGACCAGGTCACAAAATTCTTGGACACAGATGTAGCAGTGGATGTAGTCTTTCTGGACTTTAGGAAGGCCTTTGACACTGTCTCTCACCCCATTCTCATTAAAAAACTGGGGGACTATAGTGTCGACACCTATACAGCCAAATGGGTCACTAACTGGCTGGAGGACTGCACCCAGAGAGTGGTGGTGGATGGGTCATTT
>NW_017728998.1:32868183-32906803 GCF_001723915.1 Gavialis gangeticus
ATGCATCTCGAGCAGGTCCAAGGAGGTGATCCTCCCCCTCTATGCAACACTGGTCAGGCTGCAGTTGGAGTACTGCATTCAGTTCTGGGTGCCGCACTTCAAGAGGGATGTGGACAACATGGAGAGGGTCCAGAGGAGGGCCACCCGCATGATCAGGGGACAGCAGGGCAGGCCCTATGAGGACAGGATACGGGACCTGAACCTGTTCAGCCTCCACAAGAGAAGGCTGACGGGGGATCTAGTGGCCTGTTACAAACTAGTCAGAGGGGACCAGCAGGCACTGGGGAATCTCTGTTCCCCCAAGCACTACCAGGAGTGATTAGAAATAACGGTCACAAGCTGGCAGACAGTAGATTCAGACTAGACATCAAGAGGTGCTACTTCACGGTCAGGGCGGCTAGGATCTGGAACCAACTTTCAAGCAAAGTTGTGCTGGCTCCTACCCTGGGGGTCTTTAAGAGGAGGCTAGATGAACACCTTGCTGGGGTCGTTTGACCCCAGTACTCTTTCCTGCCATAGCAGGGGGTCGGACTTGATGGTCTGCTCAGGTCCCTTCCGACCCTACCAACTAAGAAACTATTAAACTAGGTTTTACTATACCAGAAGTGAGAAATGGTTGTCTTTTGGGTTGTGCAGGAGGTCATGTACAGAATGGCTGCCTTCAGGAATCTGGATGGGGGTGCTGGCTTGTCTTATCTCAGCACAGGTTCTGTTGTACTTAGAAACATTGCCAGGTCAGGTAACAAGCAGAATTGGGCACATGCTCTTCAGTGAATATCTTTTTTACTTAAAAAATGGAGCTAGTGAGGAGGAGGGTATATTTCCCCTTATCTCCACTTTTTTTTTTGCAGTTAAGACACACCCAGAATGTGGAATATCAGGGTTTTAAGTCTTCCAGTACCCAAGGGGATTTGAATCTACATCTCCCACTTCCTATGAGAAAACCCTAATCATTAAGACAGAAATTAAATATAAACTGGTATAAGTGATCAAATCTGTGACCGGTTCAAATTTATAACACAACAGAAGTTCAGAGAACATAAATTGCCTTCAAAATGGATGAAACTGGTTAAGATAAACCTGGTTGGATGTAGTATCAGACTTAATTGATTTAGGATAAACTGGTTTATTGAATTTCTATCCCAGATCCCCTCAAGATTCAAATTAAGTCACAGTCACCCAGCATCCCAGGATGCTTTGCACCTCCTCTGCAAACCCCTCCTCACAGGGTGGGTGGCTAGCTTTGGCCCAAGCTGTCTGCTCTAATAGATCAGGGAGGTGTGTGCTCTAGTGCCCCCCCGGCGTCTTCTTGCCTGGACTGCTGCAGGCATGTGGCTGCATTTCCAGAATCAAATGTGAATGTTGGTTCAATCTACGCAGCTTAGACTAGCCAATGAAGATTGAAACAATTCAGCCTCAAGCTTTTTGATTGTCGGTACCTTGGGCTTTTTGACTGTCTGTACTTAGTCTGAGTGACAGGATATTCAGAGGTGGAACACTTTTAATCTCTCCTGTGTAAAGGATTTAACAAATCATTAATGCAGGGAATGGAACCCAGGGGAATTTATACATGTGCTCCAGGAGTGGGGGAAGTGGGTGGGAGTGGAGGATGCTTTAATTAGAGTGGCTCCAAGAGCTGTTTTAATTAAAGCGCCCAGAGTGTCATGTGTATCAGTGTTCCTGCACTGAAAACTGGTGGCGGAGGTGCTTTAACTAAAGCTTGTCTAATAAGCTTTAGTTAAAGTGCCCCGCCACCATTTTTCAGTGTGGGGATGCTGATACATGTGATGCTGGAGTCTGCTGGAGTGTAACCATGCTTGAGCAGACTTGATTAATTGAGTCTGCTCCAATGTGCTGTAATTACAGTATGTCGGAGCAGCCTCTCTGCACATGGATAGGCGCCCCAGGTGCCCCACCTTCCAGGTGTGTGGCCTAAATCAGTAGACTATAGAATCTTTCTCTCCCTCTGTCCCAAAATATATTTAAGTGGAACAGCTTCAACAAGAGACTTTGAGACCAATCCACCTTAGAATACCTTATAGCTTAGTGGTTAGGGCATTCCATTTGTAGAATAAATATTGTCTTTAATATAGGTTTTTCCCAGTTATTCCACCAAATAATGATTCACTGTAAACTTAGCTTTTTAATGTATTTTTTAAAGAACAAGGAGAAGGCAGGGTTTGATTTGCATATTGCTATTACCTCACTCATGAGGTAAAAGGATGCATTACAATTTTATCCTATAGTAAAATATGTATAATTAGAAACAGCTGTGAATGGAAAGCCTTAATATAAAATTCCATAGTTTGACACAGAATTCTCTTCCCTGGAAAATGTCTTAAGGGATACTTTATAGATAAAGGATATATTACAAAAATTCATCATCAAAATAAGATTATATGGTAGAGAAACACACAATGGAAAAAATAAAACAAACTCTGATGGGTGCCTACTCTTCCAAGAGGAAGATTGGTAATGTGAGGAGCTGTTAGCCTGGCTCTCCTAAGCATTTAAGAAGATTGAAGGTGGACTCAGAGCAGCACACTGGGTCTGAATCTCCTCCAAACTTTGGGGATGCATGGCTCCAGCTCTACATGTGTACTGTGTTAACTGGTCCCATGACTGTATCTTTCCAGTTGTACCCTGCACAGTTGGAATATTCTGCATCCTTTACCAATTGCATCTTTTCATTATAAAGATTATTTCAAATTTCATTCAACAGAATCAATTGTGTGAGTGTAGTTATAGGGGTGAATTTTCCAACTGTTGTCTTCACCAGAGGTTAGAGTTTATTTCAGCAAATTCAATGCCAAACTGCACTGTAATATTTTAATTTTTGGCAGGTGGATAAACATGCCAGTAAATAAATCTGGACTATTGGTGAGAGTTATAGGATGTCTGCCTATAGCTATCTGACCAGTTCCTTTCATCACTTTCTTACTCTGTTGTTGCAAATAACTATAGGAAGAGTGAATATAAAATGGAAACAATCTCCTTCTCTCAACAAATATTTTTAAGGGGGTTGTTCCAAACTGTGCTGTAGCAGGACCACTGGAAAAAAAAAAAACTTGACGCCAATGAGTCTTAAAAAAATAAAATGTTACAAGATATAGTGTTCATGATAGGGTGCACTGCAGTATATCTATCCACTTGTACCCCACTTTGATTAGTCTACAACAAAGATGGCCACAAGCACTCAAAATTTTATTGAGGCTTAAATCTTCATTCAAATGATGTAAAGAGGCATTGGATGAAGATTTAGAACTCTATAAAACTGTTTGGCACTACCTCTGGCTGTCTATGCTGAAAAAAAACTGAAACACTTTTTCTTTGTTATTGAAATACTTCTGCTGTAGCTCCTTATTAAACTGCAGTAGGGTTGGGGACACCATCATATACAGGTGTTTGTTTCTTTAAGAAGACACTATAGCATTTTATAAGTGCTATAAAATATGTGGAATGTTATACGATGCACTAGATAATGGAGGAGTTGCTACTGTAATTAAAAATTAAGTTCTACTTTTCAGAACAGAACGCATACTCATTTGCTCGATTGTTTTGCACTAGCAAATACTATAACTGCGTATATGGCTGCATTAATCATGCATTTAGTTGACACATCAGATTTAACTGGCCAATTGCACATGCATTTACCATGATTTACACAGTTCTGAACAAAATAAGGCATACAAGTGGATATGTATTCTCTTGGCAGTTCAGGCCTAAATAAATACCATAGGAAATAAGTAACCCAACCTATCATGTTAAGTATCCCAAATCTGAAATACAATAGCTGAGTTATATTTGTAGAACAGCTTAATCTGCTTATGTTGTATTGGCACATTTATGAAACTATGAGTAAATGTATTGTTTTAATTGTCCTTTTACAACCTATCATTGGACTGATAGTGAATGTGTGGAAATTATTCACCCATTCTCTTAACCAGAAAACAAAGCAGCATGATTAAGAAACATCAGTATTCTACAGTAGCATCCACAGTGACCCAGCCAAGTAGTGATGAAGAGATCTAAGCCTATTTAAGCAATGTTGATATAGTCTGACTTTATAACAGGAAGTTTACAACCAAAATTCCTTCATTCATTTGCTTGCAGTGTGGGGCAGGAGGACCTAGATAACAACATGCACTGGCTAGTGGCTGCATTATTTTCACATTTAACTGAATGGTAGAAAATGATTTCAGAAAAAATGTTACCAGCTCCTGCCCTTCTTTAATTCTTTTCTTAATGATCCACTAGAGGGAACTTAAGTGTGTCTGTTGTGAGACCAATAATGTTAAAGGGTTTGGCTTTACATAATTATATTGTGGGGAGGGAAGAGGAGAGGGTAGTTATGGGTGAGATCCCTTTAAGACTATTCCTTCCTCCTGGAGCTCAGTATTGGACCCTCTTCTGCCAATCTAATTGGAACAACTGTGTTTGGTTTTTTAATTTCAGTGGCCTTTCTGGTTGGCTTTAGCTATGGGACTCTGCAGCCGGCCTCCGTCTTTGTTAGCAATATACCAGAGCAGCAGCAGGAACTACAGGACATTGACTACTAAGATGGTGGCAGATAAAACATATATGATGAGGAAATGTTAGTCACGCAGAGTTTGTTTCTATTTTTTTTGTCCTTTATGCCAAACCTCTTGAATGCTAACTGGAAAACAAGTGACCACATCTTTGTACTGTAATTCATTCAGTAAGAAAGAGAGGAGCATAACAGAGGCTGCGTATTGAATTTCAGTGAGACAGTATGCTCTGAACACAGAGGTTGCATATTTCTGTTTGCTTTAGTAGGAAACTGAAGTACCTGATTGAGAGAGGACTTTAATGAATGTGAAAGAGACTGCATCAAATAAGAAATGCCAACACCCTGTGGTTTTTCCACAGTACTATCTTAACAGTAGACACATTTAAATTTCCTAGATTCCATATGATAATATTCCCCCCCAAAATTAGTTGAAGAATATAAATTAGCATCAACTCAAGTCTAGTTATAATGACAGAGATAGAAAAGATAAATTGCAATTAGATAGCTAGTTAAATCTAGAACTAATGCACACTTGTGCTTTTCAGTTGTTGAGTACAGTATACATTGTAAAGGTAAATCAAAAAACTTGAATTATAATATTCTTTAAACTCATTTTGTTTTTCTTTCTCTTACTTTTTTTTTGGTAGAAGAGAAAACTTAAGACTACACTTCGGCTGTCACTGGCTTTCAAGGTTATACAGATAGGAATGAGACATATATTCCTAATCTGCATACCAATGCATTGAGAATGCAAAGGCAGGCTTTTTGCCATTGAATAGATGATGATAAGGTCTTAAGTCTGTTGAATTTCTTGTGTTGTACTTGTATTATCATATGATTTCTTAAGCCAAGGATGAATATGTAAATTTCTTGCCACTGACTTGCTCCAAAATAATGGACATTATACTTGCACAGTGGCAATTCAGAGTGTAAAATTGATTAATATTTGTTTTCAAAATGACATGCAGTGATGTATGGATCCTTTTACAACTTAAATTAATACTTTAAAGAGATGAATGGTCTCTACAGAGGATGTTAAAGTTCAAGCTGAAAAATTTGCATATTTATATTACAACCAACTGATAATAATTGTCGAAACAGAATGTAATGTGGTTCGTTTTTCATTTTAATCTGGTTGTACTCAAACACAGGACCTCATTAACTTCTAGCAACTAATACAGCACTATCAGTTCCAGTAAAACAGTCTTGCCTTGAATTTATGAATTTCAAAGACTATTTCCAATGGTGAATCATTGTTAAACACTGGGTCAGTCACTAGCACGTGCACTTCATGTCATATGTCATAGAAGCATGAAAGTTACTGGGCTACAGCATTTGAGAATCCCGTGGCCAGATACCTCCTGGTGAGAGTTTGCCTTCTGAAAGTAGTAGTCTGGTTTAAAAGTAAATTTGTTAAACAGATATGCTATGTTATGCTTGTTCATCTATATCCACCAGCTAGGTCTTTATGACAGCTGGTGAACTTGACTCCATATGAATACTATATTAACAGAATGTACTCAAAGAATATAAAATGAAGTCTGATGGTGTTTTACATTAAGAAATATGATGAGTACAGGAAAATACAGAAATTAGATGGAGGATATCAGGAGAACCTATGTTCTATTATCTTGTTGATAATAGAGAGTTTTCTGTATTAAAGTACCCAAAAGCCAGGTCCAAATGAGGACATGGGCACCTACAGGTTAGGCACTGGATCACCTAAATTTTAGGCACTTGACCCTCAGGGCAGACCTGAAAACCCAGAGTTAAGCACCAGTGCATGGGGAGAACCTGATGCCTCAGAAGAGCTATCTTAAAAGCCCACATGCTGAGTGGTCAACTGCCTAAAGCTAACCAAGGAAACATAAAAACTCCTGCCCCTCTTTGAAATTTAGGTTTCTGAGTCCAGGCTACAAAGAAAGCATCTTAATCTGCTATCCAGCCACAGGAGCCAGTAATACTGCCTGCCTTTCATGTAGTATCTTAGTGAGAGATGAGTTCCGGGATCAAGATTCAAACTTGCATCTACCACCTGCCAGGACACTACCCCAATCACCAGTCTATTAGGTTATTCTGGAGGCTAAGCTACCTTCCTTATAACAGCCTGTAGCAGCCCACAGATGGAAAAGACCCCAGGGTAGGCCCAAGCAAGCACACTCCATGTCTCCTACAGTCACTTTTACTGAGGGCTGAGAAAGGTGACTTTATGGCCTCCAAGAGTTTTCATTATACACAGGGATTTCTGGGTGGCTAGTTAGGCCAGATTTCTAATTTTTTTGTGCCATCAGGTCAGCACCAAGGCCCAAGAGCAGAGGAAACAAAGCAAAACTCAGAAACATGACAGCTGAACTTTCCAGTCTGGAGTTAAAAGTGTCCTAATTTAAACAGCCAAGATCTCTCAAAGTGTCAGTCAATGGAATTACTGGGATTTAAAGTCATCCATGTGTCTATGTATTGAGAGGGATTCTTTTCAGCTATACAATGGTGTAGGGTTAGTGTTAATTGATCACGCCATCTGTCCAGCAATCATTACCTGATATTCAGTATTGTGCTAGCTTGGACCTCTTTACAGTGTCATGACAATTCTTTCCATTTTTCAATGGCATGTGGGAAAATCAGTCTAATGGTTAGTGTAACTGATGTTCCCCATGCATCTTCTATAACTCACTAAGGGTGGGCTGGTGAGGCACTAGCCCTGGGTGCTGACTTAATATGGCCCCATCCCTCTAGAAGTCATTACCATGGCAGGGGTAGCCCTGTACCACCCAGCCACAGGTGCCAGGCAGGCAAAGCCCCATGCCCAGTAGTGTATCTGGGTGAGAGGGGGTGGAATGACCCCTATCCCTACAGATTTGCCATGGGAGGCCTGCCCTGAGGGCAGTAGGAGCAACTCCTAGAAAGCCAGCACTGCTGTGTGTCCCCCAGCAGCAGCAGCCCAAGCCTGTGTTGCTACAGCCACTGCAGCCATAGTAGTTACCTGATTAAGGAAAACCAGGCAAGTAAGACTCTTCTCCCCCACTCTCCACTGATAAGCATAATTTCCCTTTCATTCACACTTCTGTCCTGGGGGCTGAAAGAGCTGGCTACACCTCTGTTATCACCGATTCAATGGGTTACACTGTACCTACCAAACTCTTATCTGGGATCACGTACAAAATAAAAAACAAAACAGAATACAGGCAACCCTCGCTTAATGCTGTTTTGCTTAGTGCTATTTCACTATAACGCTCATTTAAAATTGATACCTGAGTTCACTTAGCACTCAGTGAGCTTCATTATAATGCTTGTGGTCGCCATCTTGGGTCATTAAAAACAATTGCGGTCACCATCTCGGGTTGTCAAATACTTTTGGTTTCGTTTAACGCTTGTTTTGCTTAACGCTTGGTTTTTCAGGAACCAATTAAGAGCGCTAAGCGGGGGTTGCCTGTAATGGCAACTAATCAAATCTAGCAAGTGTCTGCATTTTGTTTGCAAACGCACAGACTGCTGCTTCTTGAGGTTTTTCAGCTTAGAGGATATTATCTATGAGTTCTGGAATTTGAGCTTTGCTCTACCGTATTTAATGTGCACCGAACATTAAATATCTGGTTTCAGAACACTGTTAAAATGTTTGGCAATTTTCCCAAAGTTTCAGCAAGGGGATAAAGCAATGAAACAAGGAGGTTCCCAGTAGAAAATACTGGAATATCCCTTAATAAAGAATCACAAAAGGCACTGCTATCAGAAATATATATTTACACACTGAAGCTATTAGAAGCATTTCTCTTCCTGCCCTTAGAGAGATTTCCATAGTAATAGTCTTGAAGACGCATGCATGTGCGCACTTATGTGTATACACACACACACACACACACACACACACACACACACACAGAAACAATCAATATATACACTTAGAAAGCCTGTTATGCCATGTTGTGCTTCATGGATTTTGATAATATCAATCATAATAGAGTTAGATATAATCCATCTGACTTTCAGTATGCTAGGGTCAGCAGGGGATGCAATGCCTCACTTCACATCAATTACCACATATAGTAAGGAGGTGGTAAGCAATTCCCTTTGATAGCTTTGCAGCTATAAATAATTATATAGCAATAGTAGTAAAGTTGGCTCTTGGGCACAATATAGAACCATGAATTTTCATTTACTTATATCTCAGAAGCTGTTAGGCCTACTGGCTTGAAATGTGAAACCCTGATTAGTTGTATCCATTCTTCTATTAATACAGCTGGTAGGTGCTTTTGAACAATATCTACAATTAGAGAAGGGGTTAGGATTATTCTTTAATATGAATATAGAAAAAAAGATGTCTAAGTAATGAACAAATATAGCCACAGAGTAATAATATAAAGAAGAATTATCTGACTTTTCCTTGCTCTTTAACAGGCTTTATTTGGCACATCCTTTCTCTCTCCCAGACGGTCCTCACTCCCTTCAACTTCTGTCCCTAAAAAGGCACCCAAACTTCTACAGGATCCCAGTGATAAGCTGCCAGTAACAGTCCCTCCCTCCACCCAAAGTTTATTACAACAAGTAGTTATCCCTTCCAACAACTACAGACAAGCAGAGGTATTCATCAAGAGTGTGTGGCAAAAGTGATCTGGCAAAGATTTTTTTCTTTTTTGTTGTGACTTGACGTCTATGAAAGACTCTTGAATTTGTGATGCATTAGTTTGAACTAGGCAGACGAGGTTCTTTGGGTAAACCTGACATCTTTTATTAGACCAACTAAAATAGTTGGAAAAATTCTTCTTTGCAAGCTTTTGGGTACAAACACGGTTCTTCAGGCTGAGGAAGTCTGCAGTTTTGTGCTCTTCCTGGATGGAATAGAATAGAAGCCAGAGGCCAGTTTGAACCAGGCATAAACTAGATAAGAGTCAAACGATGAAAATTTTCAATATGGCCCCAACTCATCAAGCTTATCACATATGATGAAAATCATCACTCAGCAAGATTGGCTTGGACACTCTGACCACACCATTGAGGTCAGAAGCATGGGGAGAAATTTAAGAGTTAATGCTGAAAGAGGTAAATGGTGGAAGTGGGTTAATAGGGGAAGTCTAAGGAATCTGTTGGGGTGCTACAGGAAACTGAGGACATACTGCAGAGCAATGAAACCTGGAGAAGCACAAGTGTGGTCTGGATATAGGCATAGCTCTGTATCTGTAAGAAGCTCCAAGCAAACTTTAAGGGTTCAAAAATCAACCTGGAAGACAATAGGAACTTTCAAGAAGTAGAAAGTTACTGGAATTGGGAAAACAAATCTGGAAGGAAACCTTATCATGAAGCTGGTAGAAGGTCAGGGTTTCCCTTCCCCATTTTCATGCACTGCCCAGAAAGGAAAACAGAGAGGCTAAGGTACCACAGGCAAAGCTGTATTCTGGATGATTTTCTAGGTTAGAGACATAAAAAGATTTTGAGATCCACCTATTACATACAAGCACAATTATAACAGCTTTTCTAGCCAGAGAATTTGGGGGCTTAAGAAACACAAAGGGGCCTGAGAAACACAATGCCAGTTACTGTCATAGGGAAAATGGAGTTTTCAGTGGGTGCATCTACACAAAACGCTTCAGTTCATATTAGCATAGCTTACTACAAAGTAAGCAGTAAACCTCCCTAATCCTGCATAAACTTGCTATCTGCAAATGCAAGTAGCAAATTTACCTGCAATTAGTAATGGTGCCATAGCATTCATGTAGAGCAAAATCTGCTCCAGTTCAGGGGGTGGAAAATAACTCCCTGCCCCCAGGAGCTGCCTGCTGCTGCATTGGGTTCTGCCACAGGACCCTGCTGAGGGACTATGTCCTCCTGTCCCAGCAGCAGGGTGCTCCAAACTCCTTGCTCCGAGATTGTGGTCAGATAAGAGTCTCCCAGTTCGAGTCCCACAACCACAGAGCTCAGACTGGGGAGATAAGGGTCTCTCAGCCTGACTTCGATGGCCACAGAGCTCAAGCTGGGAGATAAGAGTCTCCCAGCACTGGCCCTGTGGTTGCAGAGCTGGCACTGGGAGCTCCCTACTGGTGGGGACTGGGGAGCTTATCCCCTGCCCAACTCTGCAAGTGTGAAGGTGAGGGGGGGGAACAGGCTGGGGAGCTTGTTCCACCCCACCCCATGCCACCCCGAGCTCCACACTCAGTGGTGAACAAGCTCCCCAGCCTCTGTCCTGTGTGCTCGGGTGGGAACAATGCCCCGCCTACCCTGGCAGTTTCCAGCCCCTGCTCCCCAATTGCGATCCTGCATGGGGACAGTTCCCTGCCCAGCCTGGAGCTGCCCCAGCCTGGGACAGTTCCCAGCCAGGCCCAGGCTACATGGGGAAGTATGTGCAGTGTGGAGGTGGCTGGTGACTGTCCTGCTTCAGGCAGTCCCCAGCCAGCTCTGGGCTGCACATGCAGACTTCGCTGTGCAGTCTGGTGCTGGCCAGGAACTGTTCCAGTTAGGGGCAGATCCCACCCCATGCCTTGATCAGGTATCAAGGCACAGGGCTTGGAAAGAGCTGCAGGGGTGGGGTAGGTCCCAGCCCCCTGCCCTGATCTTCCAGTGGCAGAGAGCTAGCTGCTAGCTGCCACATCAGTGGATTGGAGCAAGGGGCTGGGACCTGCCCCTCCCCTGCAGCTGTTTCCAAGCCCCATGCCCCTGATCCTGCAGTCAGGGCCAGGAGCTCCCTACTCCTGGGGGCAGGGGGACATTGTCCCTGCCGCAGCAGCACGCAGTCCCCTAGGGCTGGGAGATAGCTTGTCCTGACCTGGTGCTTCTTGACAGCCCCTCAGTTAGCACCCAGGAGAAGCTTGGTGCTCCCTCTGGTGGCAGCAGGGGCCCACTGCAGGGCTGCAGGAAGCTAGGTGCGAATCTGGTCCTTGATGCTGACATGTGTAGGTGCCTGCCCTAAAACCCTTACTTCAGCTTAGTTTATATCAGAGTAAATCTAGGCTGGAGTAAATGCATGTGTGTATGCACCCAGTACTTACAAAATAGGTTTATGCTGGCTATGTGGCTACTGGCTATGTGACTGTTCTCCACAAACTATATCAAGTCTCCCTCTGCAGACTTAGCATCCTGTGAGTTGTATTATAAATAGAAGCTTAATGTAAAGAGGATGGAGGTCCTTAGACTTCTGAACAGTAGCATACCTAGGGGTGCACAAGGGGGGCGCCTACCTTGGGTGCCAAATTAGAAGAGGTGCCAATACCACCCCCAATCCCTGCAGAATCTGTACCCCAGCAACATTGCCATGTTAGGAACTCTAAAACAGTTCCTGGCTGCTGCTGCTTTAAAAGCAAGAACCAGGGCCATCCTTAATGGACTGGCCGATGCCAACATCCTGAGGGATAGCCAGCATGGGTTTGTTGCGGGTAGGTCTTGCTTGACCAATCTCATTACCTTCTATGACCAGGTGACCTATCACTGGACAAGGGAGAAAAGATTGATGTCATATATCTTGACTTCAGAAAAGCCTTTGATCTGGTTTCCCATGATCACCTCTTGGTGAAATTGGCCAATTGTGGCCTTGGGTCCGCTGGCTGGAGAACTGGCTCTGTGGTCGGACCCAGAGGGTGGTAGTTGATGGAAGTCAATTGTCATGGTGCCCTGTGACCAGTGGGGTCCCCCAAGGCTCTGTCCTTGGACCCATATTTTTCAACATCTTCATTAATGATGTAGAGATTGGAGTCAGAAGCGGACTGGCCAAGTTCACCAATGACACCAAACTCTGGGGTAAAGTATCCACACCTGAAGACAGGAGGGTGATCCAGGCTGACCTGGACAGGCTCAGCAAAAGGGTGGATGAGAACCTGATGGTGTTTAATGCTGAAAAATGCAAGGTTCTCCACCTTGGGAGGAAAAACCTGCAGCATCCTTATAGGCTCGGCAGTGCTACACTGGCTAGCACTACGGAAGAGAGACTTGGGGGTCATCATTGACCACAAGATGAACATGAGCCTGCAATGTGATGCTGCAGCTAGTAAAGCAACCAAAATGCTGGCTTGCATCCATAGATGCTTCTCAAGCAAATCCTGGGACATCGTTCTCCCCTTGTACTTGGCCTTGGTGAGGCCACAGGTGGAGCACTGCGTCCAGTTTTGGGCTCCACAATTCAAAAAGGATGTGGAGAAGCTTGAGAGAATTCAGAGAAGAGCCACGTGCATGATCAGAGGTCAGGAAAGCAAACCCTATGATGACAGGCTGAGAGCCATGGGGCTTTTTAGCCTGGAAGAGCGCAGGCTCAGGGGTGATCTGATGGCCACCTATAAGTTTATCGGGGTGACCACCAGTACCTGGGGAAATGTTTGTTCACCAGCCCGCCCGAGGGGATGACGAGATCAAATGGTTATAAACTGGTACAAGACCGTTTCAGGCTGGACATAAAGAAGAATTTCTTTACTGTCTGAGCCCCCAAGGTCTGGAACAGCCTGCCATCAGAGGTGGTTCAAGCACCTACATTGAACATCTTCAAGAGCAAATTGGATGCTTATCTTGCTGACCCCAGCTGACTTCCTGCCCCTCAAGCAGGGGGCTGGACTCGATCTTCTGAGGTCCTTTCCAGCTGTAATGTCTAATGTCTTGGGTGGGCAGAGTGGGCAGCATCAACAGCAGCTCAGCCAGGACTGTGTATGGGTTCCAGCAGGGATAAGATTACTGCCCTCTGTGTCCACTCTTGAAATCTGCAGCCTCCCGAACCTGCAGCCCCCAAACCCCAAACTCTCAGAACTGTAAGCCAACTTCACCTGGCCACCTCCTGTGGGGTTTGCCTCAGGCACCATCTCTGTTACACCATTTCTTCTGAAGACAAAAATGGGTGTGAAAGTAAAAAATATACTGGACTTGTCTTCATTTGTCTCTAAAGAGCAGCTGCTGGCAAAAGCAAACCTCTTGCAATTATCTGAAAACAATTTCCATCATTACCATGATCAGCCAATCACCAGGATTTTGTGGCCACATGAGAAAGGAAAACCCTCTTCATTCTTAGAAGGAATTTCCTGTGTAAAAACAAAGGTAGAGTCTACTAGTGGCAAACTCTTTTTCACAGTCAGATGCTCCTAGAGTAGAAATATAGGCAGCCCTAAGACAGAATGCTAGGAAGTTTGAAAGGTGCTGTTATATGTTAAACAAGGCGTGCAACAATTGCCCGGGGGTGATAATGAGGATCCACTGATCGGAAAGTGCAGATGTGAACCAGGATAAACGTGACTATGCAACTCAAGGAAGGATTTAATAGTCAAAAATAGGAGGATGCGGCTTGGTGACAAAGGAGCAGGAGCAAACTGCTGACATGGGGTGGATTTTAGAGAAGAACTTTCTCTCTCCAGTAACAAATTGGCCAAGCACTCATAGAAACAGGTGAAAGTCAAAGTACATTTACTAATCTGAGAGAAAGTTCTGTGAGGAAAGACTCTTCTAATCAAGACAGAAATCGAGTACAGTAAAAATATCATAGACTACCTGATCAACAAGCCATGCTTTAAAGAGACGGTAGGTTACATGTGCTAGGAAAATGAGCAACATTCAAAAGTCTTATGTGAACTAATAAAAATCACTTAGATCACAAGATCAAGTAAACATGTTGTATATCCTTGTTCAAATTTAAATTTGATGGAGGGGATTTAATATTGGCATTTCAGCCTGTGAATAAATAACTTAACCAAGTCATTTGGAGGCCCAGGTCATAGCCTGGAGAGCAGCATGTTGTTGATCAGGGAATTGGTAGTTAGCAGCATGAATTGAACTGCAATCAACAAACAGCCTGATTTGTGTTCTAAATTGGTGTTTAGCCGCATGATCTGAACTGCAATCAAGGGAGAACCCAGAGCATTTTCAAGGGGGAGCAAATGGATAGTTTGCAATCTCATTACACAAAATATTTGTAGTAGTTTAAATTAGATAGAAGATCTCAAGTTATTTTTACATGAGGTCTGTAGTCCAGAGGCAGAGAACTTTTTTGAACATGATTACGGACAAATAATAACAAAATCCCTTCTCACTGGTAAAGAGACAAAGGATTTCTGAGGCTGTTATTTCTGACTCCTGAGTTTAGAGTCATACTGTAAGGCAGTAGATGTTATACGCAATCTCATGAAGCACTTGCAGGTTCAATTAAGAATTCATAAAACCACAAAAACAGTTTAAAAAAATAAAATTATAGTTCAAAGTTTTTGAGAACATTTAAAAATAAAATTACATATAGAATGCCCACCTGTTAATAGCTTGTGGATGGCATTAGCAAATTCATTTGAAGAAAATGAAAGAGATGGTTCTTTTTAAAACCTAATTTGAATTAAAAAATTCTAAATTGATTTTCAATTCTTTTAGCCAGAATTTTCAAAACATTTACTAGACTCCAGAAACAGTATTGATAGGTTATTATTATTATTATTAATTAAGCCACTCTTCCGCCTCTTGAGAAGGACTCGAAAATGGTACTTGTTTTTACTATGTTATGTGTATAGAAACTTCCTTTCCATTCCTTTTTGTGTCCTTGTGACAAGGTATTTAGCAGAATTTGCAGATTCACTGAAATCTGACTGGATTGTGCCATGAATGCTTTTGCTGTGGCCTTGTATAGAACCAAAATTGTACAGTAAGTTGCAACCAAATAAGTCAAAAAGGTTGTACTCTAAGGTCACATCCAGATGCCGCTTGAGGCAGCGCAAATGCTAGCAGTACAAATTTGTGCTACTACTTTGTGCTTCAGCACACACCCCTGCATATGCCCTTTGTTGCAGGCCGTGCTCCTCCCAGCTCCTGGCCAGGCTCCATGTGCTGCCTGCAGGGCCAGGAGCAGGGGTGGCAGCTGGGGCACAGGTAGTGCCTCAGTGCAGGAATAGCCAGCAGTCAGTCCCTGCACTGAGGCACCGTGCCCCCCAGCCAGCCAGGAAGCGGCATGTGGAGACGGGGGAGCAGGCAGTCCAGGGCTTGTCCAGGGCAGTCCAGTCCCTGTGTTTGTCCCAGTGCACACTATTTTTGTGTGCTTTGTGCCACTTTTTGGGGGGGCAAGAGGAATAGTGGTTTCTACCAGAAAATCCCAGTAGCAAATTTTGCCCCCACGCTGCAAATTAACAGTGCTGTGCATGGTTTAATGTTCAATGCATGTGGTTTGTGGCACTACAAAGAGATCTGCAGTGCCACAAAATACATGTGCCTGCACGTCTGGATGCGCCCTCAAAGCACAAGCAAGCGTAATACAATGCAGAATGAAAGCAGAGTGATGTGTGGTCTGGAATGCTTCCAGGAACCAGTAGGGTGTCAGAAATGGGAATCTATATTCTAATTGGGGTTTATATTTCAGCTGGTGATACCAGAATATTTGCAGACACATTCTCACTTACAAGAGGAGTTTCTTATCTAATTAGCCATTATAAATCTGATGCTTACTCAAATGAGATCAAGAAAGTGTATTTTTTGTTAAGACATGATAAAATACTAGGAATCTAACAACTATCTCACTTTGGTAGCAAGTATGTGTGTTTTTATAGCTTGTATTATAAAGTAGAAATGTATTGGAAAATTCTTTTAATATGTCTAGTTTTTTTCTTTCACGCATTTCCTTATTTGTGCATTGCCAGCATACTGTATCTTCTGCCTAGAGGGTTCCTTTCCCAGCTACAATGCTGTCCAGAATTTTATGACATATCTTAGCACCATATCCAACAAATAAAAAAGAGATCGAAAGAGAGAGATCAAAGTATCATCAGTCAGTTTTCACAGTTTTGAGGGTCTAAAGAAAATAGGATAACATAATAAATCTTGGATATAAATATCATCAAAGAACCTGGTGGCCCTTCCATGAACACAATGTGCAGTGCTTTTTCCTAACTGGAACTACTTTCTCCATAAACCTGTCATCAATCAGATCTAGCACCCCAGAGGCTGGTATCACACAACAGCCTCACAATACTGGATTTTAACTACTTGCATGATGTCTTTGTACATTTTGCATTTCTGTTTCATATTTTCCTTCATCTCTTGAGTAAATCATAACCAATGGTTCATCTGAAGATCTGGTTACCAGGCCTGTTGCCATTCTGCTGCATATTCATGAGCTAAATCTTTCCATATCCACATGGCAAACCTTTCAAACTGTCATAAGGAAGAAATAATAACCTTTTCTTTAAAATGTAACAAAGGCCACCAGAGCTGTGTTCTTTGTATAATAGTTAACATTGTCACTAGTAATCAATTTATTTTACTGGTAAAGACAGTATTCTCATGACAAGTCAAAGACCTTTGGAAACAGTACATCTGTGCCTGTTATTTAAGCATACACAGACACAAAGAGGCAGAATATATTAGAAACAAAAAATATGTCAGCTTGTATAATGGTCCCATTGTTTGCTCCACCAGAGAGGGATTGTGCCATAACATATGACGCTGAATGTGCTTTTCTTGTTCTCCAGCCTTCATAATAAAGTATTTGATGCAAATACTTTAATTGCATAGAGAAGATGCGGATGTTAGCTGTCCTTCCTTTTGTTACTCTCCGTGCTGAGCTAGAAATGTATTTTTATGAATATTAAGAAACCTCAACTGCAATCAATAGAATCCTGTTCTAATGCTCCAGCTTTTATAGCAGCTGCTTTGATTCACAGCTGGATCAATACTGAGTCGCCCCTGACAGAGACTGAAACTACAGAACTGTAATGCCGAGTAAATGACACCTGTGTTTTGACTTCCACAATAAGATGTTAAATTTACTTTCTGTAGGATAAAGGAGGTCAAGAAAAGGAGCGGCAGTTGGAATGTACATATTGTCATATGTGAATAGGCTGAAATGCTTTATATAGTGCCACAATTGTACACAATCCTGTACAGCAGGTGATCATTTGATAATGGGTAGTATCCACTATAGGAGCTACACACACAGTGGTTTAGGGGGTGGATCTCCTGCCACCACATGAAGATTTCCAATAAGTGTGTCATTCTTCCCTCACTAGGGTTACAGTACTCCAGTGATTTTAACAGGGAAAATCAATGGGATAGCTTTAGGCATATAGACAGGCTCTGTGTCGTAAGCAACACATTAACCCTGAATTATGCAGCGGGGAACCTGGAATTATACAGTGCTAACACTGCTGATCCAGTTCAATTGCTCCTTTTCTACACACACACACACAGGATGCCTGATGAAGAAGTAGGAAAAATTGCCAGCAACATAAGAGGAAATGAACAATTGTAAACAAAAGGGCCACTTGACCTATAGGGCCACATAGAGGAATAGAGGGATAAGGCCACCCCACCACCCAAACTGTCCAGCATGGTTTACTAGGATTGCTCTTGTGTGCATGGATGGGATTGCAGGCAGGCACAGAGAGGCTAGAGAGAACCAAGTAGTGGGTAGAGTTATGGCCAATGCCCTAGTTTAAACCTGCCCTTCCTGAACTTTGGCTATAAATACTTACACATCTGAAATATAATATTTTGTTTCTGCACACTTGAACTATAAAGTCTTTTCTTTCAATGGGTGAGATGGTGATTTATCGGCTTTCCTCTTCCTGTGCAATCCCTTTTGTGAGTGTTTCAGAGGCATGTTTTGGCTAGTGAGTGCCTAGTGTCTATGAAACTCATGGTATTTATGACATATTGCTGGATTTCACATTTTTCTTGTGCAAATCAGGCAGACTTCAAGTGTGACAGATCCAGCTATTGAGGGAGCCCACATTAACAAATAAGCACTAAGTAAAAATGAGCGCACAGTATTGCCTACTGCAACATCCAGCCAAGAAATCATGTCAGAGGAGACATTAAAAGTGTTCTGTTAAAAGTGTCTGGTCTTACGCTTTTAGGTCCAAGTGGCCATTAATATCTGCCATGAACAGCTTTCTGCATTGGTAGGCATAATGGATGAATATGGAGATGCAGCTCCTTGGGACATATTAACAATCTCAGCCTCCTTTCCCGCAGAAATTGGGCATTGTAACAAATTCCTGCATCTCAAAAACCCACTATATAAACAGAGATGAAATCTGAATATTCAACCCTCCTTCCCCCCCACAGAGCACAGCTGAGCATGCTGTGGCTTGACTTCAAAGGAAAGAGACATGAGAAAGAAACCATGGCCTTACAATTCATAGTTGACTCAGCACTATTTCCTTGCTAAGCTACACGATATACATTGTCCTCCACTGTAATATACATTAGAGATTCACAGCTTTCGGCAAGCAGATCCAAGGTTATGATATTCTTAGACTGAAGTAAATATATTTAGATATATCTTGACTATAATGTGCAGTTTAAGGTGCTGCATTGTCACAAATAATGTAATACAACCATATTACAATTTACTGTGGGCTAGATTCTAACTCAAACGGTGCAATCAAAGGAGTGTGTAAGATCTTCCTTGTTGCAGACAACCTAGGCACTGGCTCCAGTTGCATAGGAGTAAGTGTTTACTCACTTCCTCCAGCAGTAGGTAGGTAGAAAGTAAGAAGAGTACTATATCCACCCCCTACTTTGTTGGTCAGTGGCAGAATTTGCTGGTGGACTTAGGACATTTTTGTGATTTTTTTTCTGTTGGGAAATTGTTTTGTTAAGAAAGCACTTGGGCCCAGGATGGAATACTGGATTTCTGGAGCAGGGAATTAAATCACTTAGAAAAAAATTGAAACTGCCAATTATTTACAAAATGGAATTGCTGTTCTCTGGTCAGCAGTAAATCACATCCCTCCCGGAACAAGAGAAGTTATATGGGGGCTGTTCTTAAGGCACAGTGCTCCTTCGGCAACTGCAATAACATGCCTAACGCCACAATATAGTCTTATATGCGGCTGTCTCAAATCAGATCTCCAAAAGCTCATGCTTTATCTGGTACATCATGCAAATGAAGCACTCATTGGCACTTGTCCATAAGAGAAAAGATTAGCATAGTGCTGCTAGCGATATGGATCCCTGGCCCATGGCCCTGTACAAACTGCTGTATTCCTGTCCTTAGTGACTACTACTTTCCCTATCAGGTATGGCTATATTTTGGGGGCTGTTGCATGTACTTGTATAAGCACTTAGTTTACGAAGCACTTGGGATCTGTTCAGCTGAAAGGTGTTACTTCATAATAATATTTCTTCTTAGGTCTGCTGAGTTTTCTGATAGAGCTTCTAGGAACACAAATATCAGACAAGGTTGATTTCATTTTTTCTTTCAGAAACATCACTTGAACTGTAATCTGTCTGTCCAGTTCATGGATTTATGTGTTGTTTCTTTTATTCCCAGTAAAAACATACAAACTTTTTGCTTATTTTGCTTGCTCTCTCTCAGCTGTCCACCTGAGCTCTATTATGCCCTTTTAGCCATCTCTATTATTTCCATTGCATCACCAATATTAGGAATAAAATTATAAGAGAGTTGGCAAGATGTATTCCTAAAGTATCTCAATATGCCCTTGTCAGGCTGTAATGGCATCATTGACTCTCACTGAATGTAGTGGCTCTTCGAAGTCTAGATGGTAGCAGTGAAAAAAAATACAAACATGGGCTGGTAACATTGTGATAGGACCAATTTTTCACTGTCAAGTAGAACATTTTTATTAAGCAGACATGTTAAAAGTGAAAGATTTGCAAGAACTTGCAGTGCGTTGAGTCACAATTTAGAAAACCATCTTTATATTGAAAGCAGGCACAGAAGTCTATCCTCAGGGGTATCTTTAAAGAATACAGACCCGTGATTAATCTCACTGGCCATTGCATGTCATATAAATGTCGTCAAAAACTCAGCATGTATCCGGCAGTAAAAATACCTGGCTGTTATTAAAAAAGGGAGGGATGACGACAGCGGTTTTGTATGTTTCAGCACATTGCTGATTTTACATGTCACTGATTTTTTTTGAATGTTCATTACTTTAAGGCCCTGATCCACAAACTTTTACACATAAAAGTAAAGTCCTTTCAATAGAACTATTCAGGTATATAAAGTTATTTATGTGTATAATTCTTCAACATTAGGGCCTAACAACATCTGTGGTAAACTGCATGGTTATTCCATGATTATGTTTATTTTGGTAATAGTATGAAGTTGCCAAGATATTAAAAAAGTTTCATATGCTCAGAATAGTTTGTTTAAACAGAAGCAACTGAAATAAGGGTATCAGGCCAAGATTTCAAGATCCCACATAACAGGTGAGCCACACAAAACTCTCTGCAAGTAAATGCCTATTTACACATAAAGATGCAAGATTATGAGGACACACTGAATATGCACCTGTTTTGTATTACCTGAAGCACAGGGTTTTGTCATCATTGCCTACTGTATAATTTTTGAGAAAGAATATTGTCACTGATCTATACCCAACAGACTGACCATGGAAAGTACATGCTATGAAGCTTTACTCTGGTAAAAATGTCAGATTGTTTCTAGAATGAAACTTTAAATCACTACAAGACAAAGAATTGTTTACTTAAAGGCCCTTTACCTTATTTAAATACTTATAGAACCATTTTTGAGTTGTGTTATTTGTGTTAAGGCTTAGGAAAGAACAGACCAGCTGATATTGGTGAGCTTATTTCTACATATTACATAGGAAGATCATGGGAGCTGTGGCTTTTGAGCCAATTAATATAGCTATATTATGCCTATCAGCCATTGTTTGTTCATTGACAGATTACGTATTTATTTTGATTATCTTAAAACAAATTTGGTCCTGAGGTTCCACTACCGTGTTTACAAACCATATTTGATGTTGCACTGTAACTGATTTTTTATTGGCTGAGCTTTATAATTGAGAATTAACAATTTATCATGATTGTTACTAATTCAAACACTTGGTAATCCAAGCAGAGAAGCCAAAGATGGAATTGGCATGAAGGTCAAACGGCCTGCTCCCCCCATAGAAATGGTCCTTCAGATTAGGGATCAGATCTATACGGTCAAGAAGCTTGTCCTGATAATGATCATGGCACAAGGCCTATGCATCACTGTAGCCTAACAGCCCTTTTGCTGATCCTGTTGAGAAAAATGTTATCCCATGTGAATACGCTTAAGACTTCAGATTCCAGGACTGTCAATCTAGCAGCGTTCCCACCTAGATTTTCCTAATATTAAATAAAGATACATTTATGCAGACACTGTGTGAAGCTCAGCTAGTCTCACTTATTTCTGTAAAGTAACATTTTGTTTATTATTGTCTCCAATTATTTCACTGTATGGCAGTCTTCATCTCCTAAGACACCATAGAGGTGAGATGTTCCAAAATGTGGAAGAGACAAAAAGGCAATTGAAACATTTATTCTTCACATGCTTTATAAATATGCAAAACAATTTTGTCTGTAAACAGGGAATTATATTTTCCCTATCAGGACAGCAGAAGGCACAGCTACTATACCATGGCCACCACCACACATTTCATGTGGTACTTTTATTGCCCCAAAATACTATTTATTTATTATAAAAGCATGCTGAATTGGAAAGAAAATAGTAAAGAACTGAGTGTCAAGGAACACAGGAAACCTGGAATGCAAGAACTAAAATTTAGCTTGATGGATCGTCTGATATGCCTCAATGCCATTAACCTGAGATAACATGATAAAGAATAAAATGCTGGAAAACAAAATATTTCCCCAAACAAAAAGACATAAAGGGCCAATACATGATGTCAGTCTTTGGAAGAAAACATATAAAAGGTAGACTGTTTGACAAACATATTACAAAACTTCCCATTTACTTTCTGAAAAGTCTACTAAAGAAGACGCATATACAAGTCTATGGTTTTAAAATGTAAAATGTACTTGACCATATTCTTAAAAAGTAAGGAACAAGAAGAGCTCATCCTTACAGTCACCCAGGTATCCTTTTTTAAGAAAAATATTTTGCTTGTAATTGTTATGAGATTCCAGAAGCTTGTACTTTCAACTATGGGTTTTTTAACTTGGTTGAAACTCATACTTACTAGTGGACATGTCAGCTACAGATCTTGGACCCAGTCCTGTATTCCTTGGGTAACTCAGGAGTAGGAGTTTACATTACATGAAAAAGAAAGGATCTAATCCTTGTGCTGTATGCCACTTCATGTATTAAGCCAGAAGCCAGAGGCTGATGCATGCTTTCAAAAGAAAGTTTTGCAGGTTATTAGCATTCACTGACTTTTCTCTTTTAAGAAGAAGGATTTGACAATTAAAGAAAACACGCTAAATTACCCTTGCCTTAATATGCTGAGATATTTTGATAACAAAGAATGAAATAATAACCCCTGTGCATCGGCATCAAAGTGGAAACCATCTATGGTAAAAAATAAGCCCTTTTCCTTTGGATTGTGCTGATAACATTTATTTTTCTCTTTCCATCTGGAAACCCTGTGGGTATCATGAGAATTGTACTGAAGCTGATTGGGGTCATGTGTGAGGGCACTGGGATCAGAGCCAATGTCACGTCCAGCCTCCTACAGCTTCAAGAGCTCCCAGAGAGAATGTAACTACAAATCTGTGGCATATTGGGAAATGAGGGTGGTAACAACTGAGGTCAGTGGCCAGAGCGTGTTTCAAATAGTCTTGGGACCAGTGATCAGTTCTTAACCTGCAGCAGATTTATTGAATAGTTTCAATTAAAAAATGTGTTTTATTCAACAAAACTGATGCTCTAATCCTCTCTTTTATGGAATTTGGGTACAATGATACAAGTAGATAATGTTTACCAAATTGGAATGAAGTTTTTTTTCTTTCTTCATTGGCCCTGGAGCATCTCTTTTGAGATGCTTACCTATTTAATTGCCTCACTAAGAAATTGATTAATTTTCCTTCTAATCTCTGTTTTTAAATATTACTAAAATGTGAATGAGCTTTTAGTGCTCTGACAAGTGAGACACAGATGGCAGTGGTTTGTAATAAGAGGAAAAAATGTAGGCTTCCCCACACAGCTCTTGCAAAACCTTCTGACTTGAGTTTTAAAATTAGGTAGAATTCAGCCAAATTTGTGTATCAATTTTGTATCATATATCTAGAACAGTTTGCTCTTGCACTTTATAGTTTCTTTCAAGTATCTCTAAGCAAGTCTCTTTAAGTACTTTATAAAAAATTCTTCACTGTATTTCAGAAGGTAGGAAATAGTATCTCTAGTTTACCACAGGGAACACTGGGCCGGTCTATATGTGTGCTTTAATGTGCAGCAGCCTATTTTACTGTGCACTGAAGTGTCACATAAAAAATGCAATTATGCTATTGTGCAGTAAAATAGGCTACTGTGCATTAAGTGTCACTTTTAAAATGTGCACTTTTGCTACTGCGCATTAGGGCAGCCTAATGTGCATTTATTTAGAACCTCATATTGGAGGTACTGCATTTAATGTGCATTAGGAAAAGCACATGAATGCACATGGAGACATACCCACTGAGCCACAGAGTTAACTACACTGCTCAAGATTACACAGCAATTCAGTGACATCCAGGAATCCTAATTCCTAGTGCCATGCTTCAATCACTGGGCAATGGTTTTCCAAAGAATGACACTACATGGAGGGACCACCCAACTTACTGTATTTCAGATTTAATATATCTATAGCCAGGCTTTCAGAGAACAAAAAAGAGTCACTTTCACATGTAAATTCATCCAGAATCTTACATCAAAGGCAAGAATAAGAGAGAGGATGCCGAGTATCAGAGAGCTCTTCAAAATGCTCTAGGTTCTTACTAAACAATTCAATACAGCCATATTCACAGTAGCGCCAGCTATAGAAGTTCAGGGTGTCTTTATAATTTCTGAGAATGAAATAAACTGACTTGCATCATATTGGGTGGAGGACTTTTTACAGGAATCATTCAATACTGAACACCAACACACTTTAAAGAATGCTCTCTGTCTCAAGGAAATGAGCTGATGGATCTTGTAGCAAAATAGGGTATTATCTTGCAATTGTACTACCAATATCACCAACACATTCCTCTGAAGAATTTAATCTTTTCAGCATAGTGTATGCTGGCATGAGATACATTTATACCATCTGCTCTGCTTCGGGACCCTGCACCTAGAGCGGGCCACTGTTAATGAAGTTGCGGGTCCTTTTATCCCTTCCCGAAGCTATGAAGATTGACCTGGCAGAAAGTACAACTGGTTTTCAAATTACTTAATTCTTGAATACTTTTGTTATCTGATTAAATTAGTTGTTGCTGTACTTTATTAACCAGCATGTGAGGGGGAGGGAGAGGATGAGTGAGAATCCACACATTTTTTAAGTCCGGTGCTACCAGTTTTAAAAACATCTAGAAAATTAATTTAAAATATGTAAACCCTGTATCACAGCTATCCATAGAAGAAGAGGTGGACAATTCTCCTTGTAAAGTTCTTTTCTGAAATCAGTAGCAAAACTGCCCTCTTACCTCCTTTATTTCAAGAAGGGCAACGCATCTTCTGAGAAATAAGGCCAGCTTCCAGTTGCTCATGGTCTAAGATTCTTTCAGCATGTAAACTGCAATAAAATCAGTAGATAGCCCTCAGAAAGGACCTCTCTAATGTTAGCATATTAAAGGATTTCTGCACTTTCAATTATGGCTGCAATACAAAACACAAAATTAGATAAACAAATCTTTACAATAAACATCAACCTTGCTTTTTAATAAACCAGTTTCTCATTAATGAAATGTTTCTCTCTCCACCATACTCATACACAGGACTAAAGCTTTTAAGGTTCACAGGCAGAGCTGCATATAATTAGGTTCTGCTCTTGTAAACTCCTCTTTAACATCAAGCACATGACTAGGAGACTCCATTAGGAGTGTTTTTGTGCTTGATGTTTAAGCAGCTGTGTGTATTTTTGCTACCTTTTTTTAACAGTTCACTTTGTATGGTAAAATGTATGGAAATGATATGAGCCCAACTGTTTTCACACATATGATCCAAACAGGAAGACTTGGACAATTACAGAACTAATACTGTAGGATGTTTTTGGCCAAACATAACCAATCAAAACTTAAACATTCAGAAAACTAAAATGCAAATGGGTTGCAAGATGTTACTAATTTTATCACTAATTTTATTTTTTACCAAAAACAGAAAGCTTGCACCAAATGTAGCTGACAAATTTAAAACGATTGTTCCTGTTTCATCAAAAATAGATGAAATAACAGTGGCTACTATATATCTAATTTGCCAGAAATATTTAATCACACTTTAGTGGGGAGGGAGCTGTTTATTTTCAGCAATTTAGTATAAATTCAGCAATTTGTATAAATTATGGAACACACCTTATAAAGAACCTTTCATGGATTATAGGGTTGTTCGTTTTCCAGCAACAGTAACAGCAGTGGTCTGAATTCTAGTGTAGCTCAAGCACAGGCATTTTTACAACTTCTTATCTAATCCTGCTCAAATCCATAGGGGATCTCTGATCAGAGGAAGGATAGCTGCCAGAGTAGTAAAAACAGACAATAAGTGGTTATGTCTTAACATAGAGAAGATCTGTGCTTATATGCATTTGAATGCAAATTTGTAGTAAAGATATGCCTTAGCTTGGACATGATTAGTTGCACATTTTCTTACCATAGTTTTATCTCTGTTCATGAAGCCTACAGGATAAAGACCCATTTACACTGAACATAGGTATCCTCCACTCAATATGATGCAAGTCAGTTTATTTCATTCTCTGAAATTATAAAGACACCCTCAACTTCTATAGCTGGCACTACTGTGAATATGGCATCATTTATAGTCAAGATCTAAGCATCTGCAAATCTCTTTCTGTATTGGTAGACATTGTGTCTCTGCACCTTTAAGTCACTTTCTTCCTCTTAGGTTTTTTTAAGCTCTCTCCTGCCTCCCTCCAGACTCCTAACTAGCATGTTACATCTTATTTCATGCTGTGACACCATTAGTGGAACCTAATCTCCTCTCTGAAGCAGAATGGCATTGGTTGGAGTCACTTATGAGGTCATACACTCAAACAGCACTTATCTAAAGTAAATGCCTTGTAACTAATCAGGAAGGAGTACCACCCCATCCCTCTCCCCTCCCAAAATGCTATTCATTTACAGCGAGGAAAAACCTAGAAAGCTCAAGCTTTGATTTTTTTTTTTTTAAGTGACACAAGTCATGGCCCTTAAATGAATAGGATGGAATTAGGAGGGAATAAACAATTAAACAGGGCTTCTGGAACAAATCCTCCCAATTCATTTTTCTTCTTCACTTGTCTCAGCAGGAGTAGTTTTACCTCCTATTGACACCCATTGTGCTCTTAGCTGCTCGCTATGATGCAGCTGTTTTTTTAATGCCTATCAACCCTCTGCCTTTTTACGATACAAAGGTGACTTGTTAATACAAATGTTGTTGAAGCCTTAATAACAATGAGCCCCAGTTGTGATCAATGATATTGCACCTTGGCAGGGAATGTATCAAAGTTCACAGATTCATTTAAAAGTCATCTGCACAGGACTGCCGATGTCCAATTTTAAAAAAATCTACACATACAAAATACATCCACAATATTAGACTGTCATTCTAATAAGATAAGGTGCTATTATACAGCACTGAAGTCTTACTGTATCTGATTATACTTATCCTCATATTTAGCATTAACTGCTAAAAAAATACATTGAAACAGAAAGCCATCCCACAGATTAAATTGCCAAATCCTGCTTGATGTCAAAAGGCATCTGAATCAAACCTGCCTATTATCTGTTCTTTTTCAAAGGTATTTCTAAGTTAGGACAAACAGTCAATTCCTTTACCATGAACTATTTTTTTAGTGTTGAAAACTCAACCCAACCTGCATGTACTCAACACTCACCCCACTTTAATTGTCAGACCACTTAGTAAGTGGTGTGACCTCACTCTATTAAACAGGACATTATCCATCAAAGTCGCAAGTACGGATGGTCACACTTTAAAAGATCATCATGCTTAAAACTAAATTTACCACTGACAAAGGCAAGAGGCTCGATTCTCCTTTCATGAGCACCAGGATAAGTGAAAAGTAAATCTGGTCACATCAACAGAATCACACTGGTGTAAAAATAGTATAAAGGAGAAAAGATTTAGTTCAAGTGTGTGTGTGTGTGTGTGTGTGTGTGCACGCGCACGCGCATGCATGTCTTTCCCTACACTGAAACATTAAAGCAGGAACTTTGCACAATCCCTAGTGCAGTCTTGGTTTTAGATGTTAGAAGCCTAGCAAGTTCACTAAATGAATTCCCTGTGTAATCGTAACTCTCATTCAGCAGGTTTCCAGGATATTTTCTACTCTGAAAGCTGTTACATGCTCTCCTAGCAGTCACTAGCCTTTGGACTGCAGGAAAAATGATAGGGTCCAGACCTTTAGCTCATATAACTCACTGAA
This sequence comes from Gavialis gangeticus, assembly GCF_001723915.1. Classification (NCBI taxonomy): domain Eukaryota; kingdom Metazoa; phylum Chordata; order Crocodylia; family Gavialidae; genus Gavialis; species Gavialis gangeticus. The sequence goes on from NW_017728998.1 coordinate 32,895,955, forward strand.
GCTGCATAGAAATCAATGGATCTTAGCCAATTTACACCAGCTGGGAATCTGGTTCTTGAAAAGGATCACCGTTGGTGCTAAATACAAACTTTCAAATTAAATCAATAATCAAATATTTCTGATGCCCAAAATGAAAGACTCCCTACAATCTTTAAAAAAGTAAAAGACTGAATTTCAGACAGTAGAAGCAAAATAGAGACAACATTTGTGCAGTACTTTAATTAAGGAAAGGTGGAGAAGCAGACAGTTTTATATCCCATGACTGCTTTTTGTGGCTGATTGGAAAAGGAGGAAAAATGAGTGAGGGTAAGCACCATCTCACCACTATTTTTCAATTATCTGTGCTGAAATGCATTGCTAATTCAGTGGAAAAATAATAATGAGCCACTGGTCAAAGGGTATCTTTTATGCCATGGGTGCCTGCAGACAGAGTTCTACAAACTTAACTGATATATACACATCACACAGAAATGCAGCCATCTCTAGGGTGTGACATCAATTGTTTAGGAACTTACACAATGTTACATGATAGTATTAAAACAAAATGAAATTTCTAGGAGAGAGTTGGGTCAGCTGGATGAGATCATCCATTTCAGAATTAGGATCTGGTCTGACACTATGAAAAGCATCACACGATCTGCAATGACTATGGGACTCCACTTTCACTTTTTGTTTGGAAGACAAGTACCTTGCCCTTACAGAGAAGGTCAGGAGATGAATTTGATTAATATGGTAAGAGCTGTGGAGAACTAGCTTTCACAACATTTTATTTCATGAAATTTTATGCAAAGGCTTGTGCCTATTTGCATGCATGCAAAAAAGAAATAGTTCCAATGAGGAGTTCTGCTCAGAGATTGAGGGAAGTATGTGGCCTTAAATGTTCTGGGATCAGTTCACCCAAATGACTAAAAGCATTTCTTGTTCAACACCTAAAAGTGGAATCATTCAGAAAGTGAGCCTGGCTGCTTCTGTAATTCTAAGTAGCAGAGCTATATAACGCAGCTGCTTCATGCTTTGAAAACCATTTCCAGTGTCATATTTTCCTCCACTCCAGATCATTACACCCGTGCATGAAACTAATCAACATTTACAAATTGAAATTAATCTAGCAAAGAGAATTTCCCTTATTATAAAAGTATTAGGTTCCATTACACTGTTTTAAAAATCCACAAAGGGATTAACTGGAAATCTGAAAAGTGACAACAGCAAAAGCAGGAATAACTCCTAATACCTGATTTAGAAGTCTTTGGATTTTTACCTCTATATTGTGAACAATAGAGTCTTTTTTGGACTCTGTAGTTTATGCTGGGACTATGAGTCACTGAATATTTTATAATGCTCAATGATCTACAGTATGAGTCATTCATCAGCTTTCAAGTATTTTTGGAATTGTGTTATTTTGCTTAAAATTGCAGAAAAATAAATTGTAGAAGTGATAAAAAATGCGGCATTGTAGATTTAATAAGATCATATGATGGAATCAGAGCATATGCATAACAGATAAAAAAAAATCTAAACAAAAATTAGGCCTAGGAAGTAACTGCAAGATTCAACAATGAATTGTTAGAGAGGTATTGTATTCTGAACATGACCCATTTTACAGAAGCTAGTTACAATTGCCAGAAAGTTCTTGCTTCGGATGTTGTCCGTGCTTACAATACTTATTTCTAGAGCACACTGAAGCATGCCACTTCTATAGCAGTTACATATGTTCAGTGCTTTTTACCAACTCATTTAGGACCTAATCCTCCAATACTGCACACTAGGCCTGTGTCCTGATCCAAAGCTCATTTCTGTCAGCAAAGTCACTGACTTCAACACTCCCACTGATCAGACCCATCCATTACTATTTTGAGTAACTAGTCAGGTGTAGGTCTGCTATAAAGTACAGAGTAATGCCTTAGCTTTACCAAGTCAATTTATTCTGAAATTTACCTGCTCCTTCTGGGTCCTCCTAGCTTTCAATTTTACCCCAAATTTTAAGTACTGTGTTCCACGATCAGCAGAAGGACCTTAATGGACCTTAATTCTCACAACACCAGTATAAGATGAGGAAACTGAAGAAGGATAAAATGCCCAAGGTCAAGTAGGAAATAAGTGGCAGAACTCAATAGCTAGGAACAGAAGTTACACATAAACCAGTTTAAATAATCAGAAACTGGTTTAAACCTGTAACAGAACAGAAGCTCAGTGCACATAAACTAGTTTCAAAATGGCTGAAACTGCTTTAAGATAAAGCGGGCTGAATGTAGTATCAGACCTAACTGATTAGGGTCAAACCAGTTGATGAAACTCCTTTCCCAGACCCCTTTCTGGTTCAAGTTAAATCAGAGTCCCACAGCATCCCAGCATAGGCTGTGTGTTCATTTCCTCTTCCTGCTGCCACTGAGGTCTCTGGGATTTGCAGTCCAGATCCAAAGCAGCAGGACTCTGCAGGGTTGCTCATCAGTTTCTCTTTCTGCTTCCAGGTGCCTCTGGGATTTGTAGCCCATGATCACAGCTGACAAGACTCTGCAGGGTTGTACCTTTCTGTTCAATACATGCTCACTTCAGAGAAAGGACTATTTTTGTTCAAGCTTTTATGAATTCAATGCCACTACCTTTTTCCCCACCCGTCCCCTCCTCAGCCTGGCAAGCGCTTCCCCCTTCCCCCACCACTCAGGCAGACCCTCAAGCTAGCTCTGGTCTGGGGCTTGGCCATGCTCCCTCCCCTCAGGCAGGAAGGGGGGAAAAGCCTTGGAGCTGACAGGCTGGGAGGCATGCTTTAGTACCCCCTGGCTTCTAGTTTAAGCCACTGAAGGCATGTACCTGCATTTCCTGAATCAAAAGTGAATGTCTGTTCACTTGCAAATTGATTCTATCTCTGCAGCTTAGACTAACTTGCAAACACTGAACTGATTCAGCCGTGGGCTTTTGGACTGTCTGTACTTAGCCAACAGGTCCAACTCCCAACCATGCATTCGGACCGCTAGTCTGCACTGCCCTTTATGTAGCTCCCCAAGGCAAAGGAAGGATCTGTTTTGTAAAGAGCTCCACCGGCTGGATGTTGTCTTTTGGCTTTGGACATAGCTACATTTAGGTTATTTGAATAGGAGAAGTACAGAGAAGGAACATGCAAAGGATACAGAAGTTTTTCTGTTGCTGAGAGGTGTTATTCTCATGCCACAAAAGATGCAACTTAGATATTGTCTGCAAGCTACAAGTATTCTTGTGCTCCTGTGAGGACACTTGTATTCCAGTATGTGAGTGGCTTTTTATAGTTTAATTTAAACTTCTTCCCGAACAACAAATGCAATCAAAGAGTGTCATCATGGAACCTCTATTGGTACACCTAGAATACATACCTACAAATTCATGCCTTTGCTCAGGGATGTCTAACTGAGGGCCCGTGGACTGCATCTGGCCTGCAAGGCTCCTGCATGACTGCCACTTCCCTGACTGCTCCTGTGTGGGATCTATGCAGTCTGCAGCCCCCCGACCCTCACTCGCCCTCCCCTCTGGGGTGCATAGCAGTTGGATAGCCCTATCTTGGCCAATAGTGGATAACCTTCCACCCTAAAAAAACACCTTAGTAATAAATTAGGCCCTTCTTTTGTTTAATTCTGGTCATTTTGTAGCACATAGGGTAGAAATAAGGTAAGGATAATCATAGTCTCCCTAACACATGGAGATCAGGGGAAGAAATCTTTGACAAGACCTCCCTTCTTGGAGAGGGGTAACCTCACTGGAGAGGGACACCTACATCCCCAGCAAGGATCTCCACACCTACAGAGCAGACTCCATGAGATAAAAAGAATGGTGCTTGGGAAGCACCTCTTCTTTCATACAGTTAGCGTGAGAGCCACATAGGGAGAGGACTTTCTGTGTAAAGAGCCAGATTTGCCTCTAATTTAATTGGGAAAGATTTCCTAAGTCAAAATGGAATTCCTGGAGGGAGAGTGCCATCTTGGAATAGCCTAGAGGTTAAGGGGCTTACTAAGTAATAGACAATCAAGGTTCAAATCTGTTATTTGGTGCAGAGATTTGAACCTTGGGGTTTATCTAGATCCTATGGTAATATAAATACTTTTTCAAGAAAAGCTTCTAAAGGTCTCTGACTTGTCTAGATGCAGAAAGGGAACAGATCTTTGGAAAGATCAGAAATTTCTATGTGATTAACTTCCCACTCCCCGCAAAAAAAACCCAACAAAAAACTTTCTACTCAGCTCCACTATTGTTCCATTGTAAAATTTAGGAAATTGAGGCAAATTGTTTGAGGAACTTCCCTGTGACTTTAGATAGAAAGTATCTGTTAAGCCCTTGATAGAACACAGGAATTCCCAAGTCACAGGCCTTTCCTCAAACAACCAGAAACACTATTCTCATTTCTTATACATTATGAAAAAGTATGTACTGAATCAAACACTGACATTAGCATGTTTCTTTTCTAGGAAACTTGTACAAGTAAGGAAAGGGCTGGTGATTCCACCAGCATCAAGGTGCACTGGGATATAACTTAGACAGGCACACAGGAAGACATGACATAATAGGACATGAAATGCTTATCTCAGTTTTGAGGTTTAGAAAACAGATACGTGGGTATTTATTTTGCAGATGCGAAAGCTAACAGAGATGCATTTCTTTTCTTCCTCAGGCCAACTTTGCCCACTCCTACTGGGATAGGGTCCTAGGGAAGGCATACATTTTCAACCAAAATCTGAGAATAGGCAAAGTATAAAACTGGTAAAAAATGATAAACATTTCATGAAGATAGTTGCAGAAAATTTGCCCTGCTTTTTGGTTGAATTGTTTTAAATCTTTGTAAAAAAATTTTTTACTGCAACATACTGTAACATCTGTTAGCTCAGTCATTCCAGTATGTCATGCATTCATATCTTTCAAGCTTGTTTCAGGTATGGGGTACTTTTCCATTAATTATATTCCAGGCACATGTATACATATCAGAGCTGTTGGGGTTGTCTATTTCTATTAGTTTAACAAGGCCTGGTATTAATGAGATTGCTCTATAATTGAACCTTTTCATGGGTCCCTTGGTGATGAAATTATGCTAATCTGAATTTGCAACCACAAGGCATCCATCATACTTGATCAAAGAGTAAACATCAACAGTGATACACTAGGAGTGTAAATGTGCTGTTAATTATTACAAAAATGAACAAACCCCATTATTTCATCTGTATATTTGTGTGACTTAATATAGTGGGTGAAGACAGAGTGTGTCAGACTTCCACTATGTGGCAGCATGGTCCACTTAACAGAGTGTGAGTTTGTAAATACTGTGATAAAATATCTCCAGGCCTGACATACTTGGTGTATACTAGAGAGGAAAGAATGTGCATATATTTCACCCAAATTAAAGTTACAGTCTTGGGAAGAGAATGGTACTAGGTAGTTATATACCTTAAAAAGAGAAAAAGCACCACAATTCCCAAGTGCTGGAATTTTCAGCAGATCACTGAGGGTTTCCAGAAAATAGCCATCTCTCAGGAACACTGTGTCTTTTTGCACCTTTGTGATGGGATCTCTTATTCCTACAGAAGAAAAAAAAGACATAAAAGTCCAAGCCTGTCAAAGTTGGTACCTAACAGTAGGCACTTAAACACATAGTTAGGCATCTAGGACAAAGTAGAGAGAATTTCAGGTTGTGCTGACTCCCTGTAGATCCCACAGACAACACAGCTGAAAATCAGGCCACTCTTCATTAGGTGCCAAAATATGGACACCGTTTCCTATAGGTAGATGCCTGAATTTGAAATTTTTAGCCATGGTCTTTATGAGGTTATACAGCATTCTATTTTATAACAAAATGTATCCCCAATTTCAAGTTGCAAACCAAGATTGAAATAGTTCCTTTAATACATATATAAAGGAAACAGAGAAAACTAACAGAGGTATTTGTTATACTTGCCAGTACTTTAGCTTGGTAAATTTTATCACCAAAATATGTACTAAGAGTGAATTCATGAGTACAATTTTCTACACGATAAACAAGGTAATCTTATGAATGCATCTGAACAGACCGTGTGCTTTACTGATATTACTCTCTGCAATAATTCTCCCTATCATCCACTTTCTTGTACAAGGAGGTCTGCCTCCCTGTTCAAATTTATATTGGTACAACATATTTCATTTTGCATCTTTGCAATAGCTGTTATCCTAATTCTGTGTTTTTTTAAATCACAGGCTTGACTTATCTGTTCCCCTTGGATTTTTTGTTTTTGGCATACAACAATTTAGCCATATTGAAAAATAAGGTCATCTTGCAAATCTTTACATTACCTATCTAATTCATACCAAAATTAAATTTGAAAGTTATACCCTTCTGCAAGGGATTTTCATTCATTCTGTCTGCACTGCATCAACTAAAAAGGTTTGGTGTTAATAAATACAAAGGAACACAAATATGTATTAAATAGTTTTTAAGCATATGTTAAAATGAGTTCACATAATTTAATGCAGCCCATGAGCAATACAGTTTCTCAGCCTACAAGTTACGCAGATGTGTTGGTGTTCTTGTTTAGCATGGGTTGATGCTATCATCATTAAAATCAAAGGCACAACTCCCAGTGGCCAGATCAGGTCCTCCTATGTTCGCTGATAAAATATATACATACAGTATTTATCACCCTCCATAAGCCAATGCATTATACAAACCTTGATTAAATTGACAAATGAACACAAAATGTGGCAGTTTATTGAGTGTACTACAGAAAAAGGTGGGTATTTCTCTATTCTTAAAACCTTTTGCGTTTTAGAAATATTCCTCATCTTTAAATTAAATATTAAAACATTTTATACAAATAATACAATATAACCGAAACCAAGTATAACATGAAAATATTCTCCAAGCCACTTCCAGCTGCATCAGTTGTTTATTATTATCTTTCCAATAATAAAATTTTGCAATCCTGAAACAGCTTGATTCCTCCTTCCTTTTTATGAACACCAAATTATTTTGATATTTATCCTGTTGCCATGGTATATTGTTCATAACTGATACAATATAGAAACACTGAATCATATGATTTAGAACCAATATAGAATCAATAAATCTAAACGGATGCAAAATTCAGTTTCTTATTTTCTTTCTTTATCAACATTTGTCAAGGGAAAGTAACACAACACTTGAAGAGGTGCTGCTATTGAGAAAGTTCCAATTTCTGATACATTTGCTCATGTCAAGTAACACCGTAGTCTGTGAATGCCCCCATAAATAAGACTGCCAGAATCTGGTTGACGACAAACAACACTGCTCTCTGGTTCATTTGTATCTATGAAGAATGGATTTGGACTTTACTCTTACTAGGCAAACATTTTTTTTCACACAGAGTAACACATGATCTTTGCATTACAAACCAGCCTTGAGTTGTAAAAACAAGGTAAACTGATTGTAGAAGCCCATCTCTGCTCCACAATTTGTTTCAGCACTGCTGATACTTTGCCAGTAAGAAACTAGACCCAATTCTGATTCACTTAAACCAGCATTTTGACAGTTAATTTTTGAAGCCTGATGTACAGCAGGACAAAACAAGACAATATTCAGGCATTTTACTTTTAAATGTTTGTTTTTAACATTCCAGGGTTTTTTTTAAAGCGTTCTGCATAACATTGCTCAATACTGTGATTCCTCTTAAAAATGCTGCTTCTCACTGTCTCAGCTGAATCAGCAGCCTCCAGTTCTGATTTTAACCATGTAAGCTACATCAGGTTCATTCTGCTTCACATGTCCACCTGCCATTACAGCATAAACCTGGAATGACGAAAAGAAGCCTTTGGGTACAAACAGGTAAAAGATCAAAATATTAACTTGACTTTGAAAACTTGTAACCAGTTTCTTGCAAACCAGAGGGTTATGTGAACAGGTGAAGTTACTATTAACCAAATGTAGTTTGCTTGCATACTGAGTTAGGGTGTGCCTGTACCACACACAGGACCCGAGGTAGCTCTGAATGAGTTAGCTTGGGTACCAGAAGCAGACTAGACACATTAGTGCAAGTAATCAGCCCACACAGAGCTTCATACTTTCATAGCTAGACTGTTTCTGGTCTCCAAAATCTTGTTTAGAGAGAGCTCTGTTGTTTTCACTGCACTATACAGGCTGCAAATGTGATCAAGTCATGGTCATTTGTGCCTAAGCAACCACTAATTTTGGTTTTATGACCAATTCTCTTTTATATATCAAAAATATAAAATTCCCATGCTGGATGTATCACTTTCTGAGCTAGGAAATTGGCATGCATAATTTTTAAACATTTTAAGGAAGTTTAAGTATTGAAAACATGAAACTTCCAGCACATGACACAATTAAAGTTTGACATAACAATATGTTTTTTTTCCACTACATATTATAGAGGTACTTGAGAATCTGTTTGTGTTGTTCTCTAGTGTGACTTGGTTATCTGTGGCAGCCACCATCTAATATCTTGTGTCTTGTCTGTGAGAACATTCATCGCTAAGCATGCAAGATAATTGACTTCCAGGTTGCCAGTTGCCAGTATTGTCATTTTTAACCTTTTTAACATTGACTCTTCCTATCCTTTGGCCTACTCAGGCGTTCCTAAATTACTGTATTATTAATATTACATTTTAAATATTATTTATTTTAACATTTCAATCATAAAGGTCTTCCCATTTCAGCAATTTCAGTTGTCAGCAATACCAATTTGATTGATTTTATTGTCAGGGAGCAATTTTAATTTTTTTTGTTTATTAGAATCACAGGATTGGGTCCCATCTGAAGACTAATGTTGTTGTTAATAAAAAAGTTACTAAGAGGCTTGATCTTTCAATACATTCTGTATTCATTGGTTAAATACAGCAAAGGTCCTGGAGCTGTTTAACTTTTGCATACTTCCTAATATCTTGTGCCTGTCAATACCTGCCACCCATCTTTTCCTGGATGAATATATCTCGATCAGTACAACTGAGATAAACGAAGTGCCTGTGGATATGCTGGCACATTAAATAGCCATGCATGCTTTGAATCTCAAAGTGATGAAGGAGGCAACTGACCAGACTAAAATATAGCATGGAAATTGTACGTAGAACGCCAATGTTGTCATTGTTTCAATGATATACTAAAGATGAGGGTCTAAATCCTACTTGACAGTTTTGGAAGGTGCATCTGACAGGAAATATTTATTAATCTGCAGGTAAGGAGCACACAAGGAGATGGGGAATTCCAAACCAAGTGAGGTGCCTAGTTTACATATACTAAAGTACACGGGAAGATTTAGGTCCCCTGGTGGGATCCAAAACAGCTACCACTTGAGCAAGTAGTTTACTTATGTCAGCATGGAGAAGATGACTGCTAGACAATAGAGAAACTATCATTCAGAATTGCAGGGAGGTGCTGCTCTACATAAAGGACTCACTTCCTGGAATGCCATCCTGAAGGTAGATAACCATGCTTTTTCTTTTAAAGAACCGAGAAGGGCTAATTCCTTTCTTTCTAAAATGTAGATCAGGGAGTATTCAGGGTCTGCTCCTCTTTCATATAGCAGCTTACTAGTTAAAGCACTTGGTGTAGGGGACCATGGTTCAGTTCCCTTCCTTCCTGAAAGATTTTAAACCCACATTTCCCACATACCAGGAGAGTGCTCTGAACATCCCACTAGGTTAGCGGAGAGCACTTCCCAGCCCTCCAGTTGAAGCTATGTCACTGGGCACGTCTACACATGTAGCCTATTTTACTGCACATTAAAATGTTATATAACAAAAAATGAGGTTATGCTAATGTGCAGTAAAATAAGCTACTGTGCACTAAGCATTGCTTAAAAATTGTGTGCATTCATTACTGTACATTAAGGCAGCTTAATGTGCATTTGTTTAGTATTTCACATTGCAGGTAGGCATCAAAGCTGATCAACCCTGCCAAAACTGAGGTATTTCTGCTCAAGTAAATGAGTACAAATTTCAGCCTTCTGGGAAATGTACAGATCAATTTCTACAGAGCTTAAGAACATTCAGGGTTAGGCAGCAATAGAGTGGAGGGTATTCAGGATCCTAATTCCAGATTTAGGAGCCTTAATCCCACTTTAGTAACCAGAGTTCTTCATTTTTAGAATTGCATTTTTGTATATCATACAGGGACTCTGTGGTCTTAAATCAACTCATGGCCTGAGAGCCACATGTGGCCTGCAAGAAGTTATCTTGCAGCTCTCCGGGTCCCAATTCACAACTGCTCCCTGCCCCCATTGCTCCTTCTGCTGTTGCTAGGGTCACTAGGCTCCTCTCTGTAATAGGGAGCCCTCACCCTGTTACTGGTAAGGACTACAAAGGTAGCAGAACTGGCAGGAGTCCTTTAAGAGAAGGGTTTTTGAGAGCTATGAAAATATAGACACTTTTGGAGAAAAGGGGGAGTGAGTTTTGTTGCAGTTTTCCCTTTTTTGTTTCTGGGTGGTATAGGCAGCAGGCCCAAAGGATGAAGCCTGAAGTAAAGATTCTGTCCATTACCCTCAAACCCAGGAACAACTTTTAGTTGGGATTTTTTTTTCCTTTTTTGTTTTGTAATGTACACCCAGAGCACCTGGAGCAACCATGAGAGGAGGTAGAAATCACTTTGCAGTCACCTTAAAGTTCCCTGTGTGTTCCCACCCCAGGAAGGTGAGGGGCCATACACTTGGGGAGAGAGAGACAGAGGGGATTTAACTCCTTTTAGGCTAGAAAGCCCAGAGGGCTAGAGCCCTAATGTGGAGCCAAGGCCAGACTGAGTGGGCCTGGGGCTGAAAGAAGCAGCTAGAGCAACTCAGGTCCTGGCTGACAGGGTCAGGGCCTGGACAAGTATGAAGTGGTCCAAAAGAAACTCTCATCCTTCCCTTCCTCCCCTCCCCCTTCCTCCCCCGCACCC
>NW_017728998.1:32907061-32926215 GCF_001723915.1 Gavialis gangeticus
CCTCCCCCGCACCCCCCGCCACAACACTTCCAGCTTGGTTGATTTCATCAAGGTGTGGCAGGGGAAATAGAGGATGGAGCATTGGAGGAGCTAGAAAGGGGGACAGCATCAGGTTAGCCAGCTGCTGGGGCATTCAATGTGTGTGAATTCAGATTCTGCGTGTGTGTGGGCATACGTAAAACATGATTTATGTTTAGATGGCAATGTATCAAAAAGCTCTGGCACTATCTTCTGTTTCTAATAATAGAATTAGTTAGATTGGTGAATGAATCATCACACAGTTCAACGCCCCTCCCCCCACCAAAAAAACACCTCCATGACCCTCCACCCCCATTTTCTTGAAAGATTCCTAAATCCACCTTCAATCATTGTTCTAAAATCTTGCGAACTCCCTTCAAAATTTTGCATGTGGGAAAGGAAGTTAGTAAGCTATAATCTTCAAGACTGGGTTCAACCATCGCTCCAAGACTGAAATATGGAATAGCTATATTTAAGACTAAATTTGCTATCTTGTTATGCACTTAAAAAACTCACAGCCATATTGTCAGAGTACTTCACAAACAATAAGTTCATCCTCAAAATAGACCTGATAAGTAAGGAAGTGTTATGTTTACATCAAATTTTTTCTCGTTACAGGCCTAGGAAATCATAAAACGTTACTGTCACAATCAAGTTTATTTTTACAATTTCTTTGTCATTATAGAAATTTTACCTGACTGACCCTATACATAGCATTTTTTAGGTTAATTGAATTAATCCAGGCTGGACAGGTTTCATAGCAATAGATTATGTGTGAGGAGGGCAAACTGACATCTAATTAGATTTCATTTTAAGTCTAGATGCAGCAATTATGACTTCTGAATAAAAGTGGTTGTTATTTAGCAGGGTAGCCTAAGCAATGCACATAATTATTATAATTATTGTGTACCTAATGATATCTAATAGGAGTCAGCATTGTAAATAAATGCTGTAATGTGTTCAGCAGGGTGGCCTGCACTTTGCAGAAAACTAAATAACAAAGGTTAATAAATATGTTTGCAGATGATTGTTTTACAGGAACCCTGGGCAGCACTATCTGTTGGAGATTAGCTACATTAGAACTTAACAGACCAGAAAACATCCAGAATAATAGTCTTGGTACTAGCGGCTGTGTATTAAAATGGTTATACTAAGGTATCCTCCCCTCACCCCCCCCAAACATTGCCCCTAAGGGTAAGATGTATTGGTGATTCTTCTATAAGATCATTTAGCAGCCAAAATTCTACTGCTTCATTTACTGAACACTATAAAATAGAGAATGTGAAACTGACCAATCAGTTTTTCTGTTAAAAGTTTCTATTTAATTCACAGACCTTATGGAAAGATTTAGACTTGATTCAGTCCTTTGAAATTAAGATCACAATAGCTGCAGATGCTGCTTTACCTTATTGCCACTGCATTAGCAAAAGAATTGCATTTATATTGTGAAGACAATGCCTGCTGTTGATATAGGTAACATGTTATAGATTTAAAACTGAATGCATTTGCAAAGCATATTTGAGAACCTTCCACTTTCAAAGTCTATTGTGTTTTCAATTATCTCCCTACCTAGGCAAACTAGAGAGAGACTAATCAAGCATAATGTGCTCACACATTTCTTACTATGCCTTCTTTAGAGAGGTCAAAGTTCATGGTCAGATACCCTATTGCAGCTTGCTATTAGTATGAGGAACACCCATACAATCTACAGTAGATGTTGCTGTTGGCAACAGTGCAGAAAAAAAGTCTTAATTCCTTTATAAATATTTGTAAAAATTTTCAAATAAAATTTATGTTAGTGGCCATAAACACTTAATATATTTTGATAGTGATCCATGAGATACCACAAAGTTAAATAACGTCCAATTATACAATACAGTCTTGCTAATATATTTGATAGTTTATGGATTTGAATTTAAATATATGCAGTTTTGGTATACCACAGTCAATGTGCACAGCTTTTGGGTGGGGCTGCTGCTGCCAGTGCTGCAGCCACTCGGAGAACTGGTTGGAACCCCAGCCTCCAGTGGCTTCTTCTCTTGTCACTGCTGAAGCACTTCAGGTAGCAGGTGGCAAAATGAGAGTTGGTAGGGGGAAGCTGCAGCTGGGTGGGAGCGCAGAGCATGGGGTGGGGCCAGCAGGAGTGCAGAGCTTGAAATGGGGCACCCGCCTATGCCCAGTGGGGTGGTGGGACTGTGGAACCCAGGTCAGCCCAGTTCCATTGCAGCTCATGTGCAGATCCCAGGACTTGTGCACCACTAGGGGGAAGCCCTGTGTGATGGAGCTGGTGGACTTCCATGCTCCTTGCCAACACATGCAGCTCCTTCCACTCTGCTGGAAGTGGTGGGGAGCCCTGAGCAATGGAGCTAGGCTGGTTCAGCCCTGTTTCCTGCTTCTTGGTGGAGTCCTGGGAGCTGCACATGGTGACAGGGAGCAGTACCAGGCTCCTGGCTCCATTTCACAGGCCTCCCCCCTGTGGTTCATGGCTCTAGCCGTGTCCTGGGAGCTGCATGTGAACTGCTGAGAGCCCTGCATGATGGAACAGGCCCAGTCTGGCCCCACTCCCTGTCACTACATGCAACTCCAGGAACTGTACAGGCCATGAGCACCCTGAGGGCCTACCACCTGCTGCTGCCAGCGGCGATGGGGGTTGGGCACCATGGGGGGGGTCCCTCATGCACACCCCACCCCCACCACACACACCCCACCTCCCACAAACCCTGCCTCCTCCCCCACACAACCACACCTTTCCCCGTAGCCTGCCCACACCCCCAGGTGCACCCCACACACACCCACAACTCCCCACAAACCCCACACCCACCCACACCCTGCCTGCAAACCCCACATCTGCCCCTACACCCCACCACACACCCACCCACTGTCCAACTGTACCCCCCACAGAACCCCCCCACACAATATAGAAGAATAAGACTTTATTATGAGCTACTATGCAATTGCCTCTATATACGCTATGTGAACACACATACATCTAGACAAAATATTTTTTGAGATAAAATTAAAATATATTATAGAAGATGTTTGATTTTTAGTATATGATTTGGGTTTTTTTCAACTCCTTCTTTCCCCCTCCCCCCAAAAGGGAATACTTCCAGGAGCAAGGAGAGGGACTTCTGGTGGCAAAGATCAGGAGTTAGGGGCTGGGGCTTCTGGTCCCAAGATGGTGACAAGCAGGGTGGGGCACCTGTCAAGGGGTGGGGCTACCCTTGTGGCCCTTGACAGCTCACCAAAACTCATTAAGATGCCTGTCAGCCAAAATAATTGCCCACCTCTGTGCTAGAGAGTTGTGGCTTCTGCTGTTCATGGCTCTGGGTCAGCCCTGCTATGCAGTGTGCTTCAGGATTAGAGATTCCAAAGTTCCAGGACTTCAGATAACTTGGGTTTGGAAAACTGTCCCAGGGTCAGAAACCCCAAGTCTTCCAGGTTCCCTGCTGCAGAGCCTGGAAGTCCTGAGAACTGCAGCTCAAGCTGAGGCTCTTGGGGTTTCAGGCTTCTTTATGCTATCTATCTTCAAGGCTTCCAGCTCCTAACAGCCTGGCTGATAGTACACAAGCAGAATAACAAATTCTAATCCAGGCAGGCTCTGTTCCCTAACCATTCTGTAGAATGAGAAAAGCTTTCTAACAAAAATTGGATTTGGCCACTTAGTTACTTGCTTCTAATGGAGGCTGTTGATACCACTGGAATAAAAACAAGGATTAAGATTGTAGGGATGTGTGGGAGACAGCCTGAGATGTGTTTGAGGAGACCTAGCCAAATCCCATCAGAGTAAGAATGCTAATTGGTTTGGATTGAATTCTGATAAGCTATATATAAACATTATTAATATCTACACAAAACAGTATATTTGAATGTGGGACTAAACATTGCTGAAGTCAAATTAACACCATCTAGAAATCAGATGAATATTTTTTCATAAATCCTCATTATATATAAAACAGTAAAATATTATCTGATCTATAAATGGTTCTGATCTATAAATGAAACCCCAACCTGCAAACAAAGACTGTATTCTGTAAGGCCTCAATACCTCAGTTTTCAAAGGAGCTTGCTGGGAGTTCCACACATGGGTAAGGGTAAAGACATCACCCCAAGGGCAATTCTGGCCTTATCTGAATCCTGCTGCTTGCATGGAGGTGAAGTGACTAGAATAAAAGTTCTATTCTACTGTATAACTATCATATATGTCCCATAAATGCATAACTAGAAACAGTACATTCCAACTATGCCTTAGCATATGTTCCTTTAATATGTGAGGCAGGCACCAATAACAGTAATAAAATGAAATATGGTCTTTAACCTAAATTGTGATTATGAGAATCTACTATAAGGTGCAACTGTCATGTTGAAAGTAATCAATCAACAAAATATTGTTTTACAAGAAAAAAGTATCAGTGCTTTTCTAAACAAGTAAGAGGTCTCATTTTTGTACAGCTTTCACTGGGGAAAAATGTGAAATTATGAAGTCACTTCAGCTCAGAGAAAGCATAATTTTTTAATCACAATATTTTTAACAGCAAATGGAATTAATTTTAAAAGTTCATGAATTAAAGATCTGCTTTGAAATTGAGTCCAGCTTCCTAAAAACATATGTAATATATCTGTATGGTAAATGTAGGAATTAATGTAAGCCAAATTCTATTTACATTTTGATTGCTACTTCATATCTATCAATTAATGTACTGTATCCATAAAACACATGCCTTCAGCACCCAGTTGACATGCAAAGGCTTCTATGTACATTACAAGCTCAAACCTGCCCCAAAGTACCTACTTGTGTATCACTGCTTTTGAAAAATTAAGACTTCTGCTTGTGTCCCATTTTATTAGCAGGTTTTACTTCAGTACAGTCAAATAATTAAAAGACTAGAGCTGAATATGAGACAACAGTTTGGTCTTGTTGCAAAAAAGGCCAAGAGCACACTGGTTGTATTGAGAGGACTGTCACTTCCAAAATAAGGGAAGTAATTCTTCTACTCTATTTAGCACTGATGAGGCTTCACCTGGAGTACTGTGTCAAGTTCAGGCCCCCACATGTCTAGAAGGATGTGGCAGATTGGGAAGTTTAGCAGAGAGTGACAAAAATTATTAGAGGCCTAAAAAGCATGATTTATGAGGAAAGGCTGAAAGAAGTAGGGTTATTTAGTCTGGAGAAAAAAAGATTTGATAGTAGCTTTCAAATACCTGAAGGACGATTATAAAGAGGATGGAAATGTGCTTTTCTCTTTGGCCATGGGGGACAGTATTAAGAACAATGATCTCAAACTGCAGCAGAGGAAATTGAGGTTGAAGGTTAGGAGGAACTTTCTGACTATAAGGGTGGTCAAGCATTGCAACACACAACCTAGAGAAGTTGTGGAATTTTCATCCCTGGACATTTTCCAGAGCAGGGTATACAGACACTTGGCTGGGATGGCTTATTTACAGATGATCTTGCCTTGAACAGAGGAGTGGATTATATGCTTTTATAAGGTCCTTATAAGGTGTGGGCAGATCTTATTAGGTCCTACTTTCCTATTACCCTATTTTAGGCAAAGCCCCCAATTAGAATCTAGGAAGAACTGCACCATGTCAGGTATTCTGTCTTTTCCTGTACCTTGAGCTGGAACCAAGCAAGCTATGGCCCTCTATCTTCAATAGACAGAGCCAAATACAAGGGTTTTTATTTCTGAGCTTAATTTTACTTTCATTTCCTCTTAGTCTTTTTCTTCATTTTACTTTGATTTTGAAGAGTTTCTTTTCCAGACAACAGACAAATAAATGAAGTCATATTGTTACAAAAATAAATTAGGAACTCAAGTTCTATACATCAGCTACATTGCTTAAAATTAACTCAGAGTCTTTCATTTGGCACAGGGACCAAGGATGCAATTTTGTTTATACCTTGGTGTTGGAATCCTGACAAGAATGGCATTCAGAGATTTTAGAGAAACACTTAAATATTGAGAGTGATATTCTCCACTGAAGTGTGGATTAGGCTAATATTAAAATAAACTGTTTTCACTTGTATTTGCAAATGGAAGATGACTGTGTAATTTAAGAGAATACAGTATGATAAGAGCTGAAATTCTGTTGTGCAGGTCAGATATAATTAACATATTATATCTAGATATTTACAGCCAACATGCATATATACATATGCATGCCTATAGGGCCTTACCATTCCCAAAGCTCAATTCTTGTATGTCAAAGAGGGAAGTGAACGGGCATGATTCACATGGAAATGGCGCTTCACCTCAGACTCACACAGCTAGCTACCTCTCTCTGCTTGTGTGGAAAAAAGCTAATGAAAAAAGTGATTCCAGACCTGTTGGCCATTATCTTTGAAAACTCATGGCAATCGGAAAGGTCCTGGATGATTAGAAAAGGGCAAATATAGTGCCTATCTTTAAGAAAGGAAAGAAGGGGAATCCAGAGAACTACAGACCACTCAGCCTCACCTCAGTCCCTGGAAAAATCATGGAGCAGGTCCCAAACAATCCATTTCTAAGCACTTGGAGAAGAAGGTTAGTAGGGACAGTCAGCATGGATTCACCAAAGGCAAGACATGCCTGACGAACCCGATTGCCTTCTATGATGAGATAACCGGCTCTGTGGATTCAGGGAAAGCAAAGTATGTAATATACCTTGACTTTAGCAAGGCTTTTGATACCATCTCCCACAGCATTATTGCAAGCCAGCTGAGGAAATATGGGCTAGATGAATGGACTGTAAGGTAGATAGAAAGCTGGCTAGGTTGTTGGGCTCAATGGATAGTAATAAATGGCCCTATGTCTAGCTGGCAGCCAGTATCAAGTGGAGTGCCCCAGAGGCCAGTCCTGGGGCTGATTTTGTTCAATATCTTCATTCACCATCTGGAAGATAGGATGTATTGCACACTCAGCAAGTTTGTAGAT
Source organism: Gavialis gangeticus (assembly GCF_001723915.1). Taxonomy (NCBI): domain Eukaryota; kingdom Metazoa; phylum Chordata; order Crocodylia; family Gavialidae; genus Gavialis; species Gavialis gangeticus. Next base: position 32,913,994 of record NW_017728998.1, read on the forward strand.
GACACCAAACTGAGGGGTGTAGTAGATACACTGGAGGGTGAGGGTAGGATTCAGAATGACTTAGACAAATTGGAGGATTGGGCCAAAAGAAATCTCATGAGGTTCAACAAGGACAAATGCAAAGTCCTAGACTTAGGATGGAAGAGTACCATGTACCAGTACAGGCTGGGGACTGACTGGCTAAGCACCAGCTCTGCAGAAAAGGACCTGGGGGTTACAGCAGACAATAAGATGGATATGAGTCAGCAGTGTGCCCTTGTTGTCAAGAAGGTTAACAGCATAGCATACTGGGCTGCAGTAGTAGCAACATTGCCAGCAGATCAAGAGAAGTGATTATTCTGCTCTATTCTGCACATCTGGAGTACTGTGTCCAGTTTTGTATCCCCCCCCTCCCCCCCACGTACATACACACTATAGAAAAGATGTGGACAAGTTTGAGAGTCCAGTGGAGAGCAACAAAAATGGTTTGGAGGCTGGGGCACATGACTTCTGAGGAGAGGCTGAGGGAACTGGATTTATTTAGTCTTCAGAAGAGAAGACTGAGGGGAAATTTGACAGCACCCTTCAACTACCTGAAAGGTGGTTCCAAAGAGGATGGAGTTAGATTGTTTTCAGTGGTGACAGATGACAGAACGAGGAGCAGTGGTCTCAAGTTGCAGCAAGGGAGGTTTAAGTTGGATGTTAAGAAAAACTTTCTCCCTAGAAGGGTGGTGAAGCACTGGAATAGGTTACTGAGAGAGGAGGTGGGATCTCCATCCTTGGAGGTTTTTAAGGCCTGGCTTGACAAAGCCCTGGCCAGAATGATCTAATTGGGGATGGTGCTGCTTTGAACAGAGAGTTGGATTAGATGACCTCTTGAGGTCCCTTCCAACTCTAATTTTCTATGATTCTGTGAAAACAGCTGTGGTAAAAAAGCAGGTGAAACAAGTGCAAAAATGTTACAATTCCCTTAACAAGGCTCAAAATGAATGATAGGACATACATGGAAGAGTAAATGGAGGTCATGGCTATATCTGTCTCCAGAATCTCAACCTACATATTTTCTCCCCCAGTATAAGAGTCTGAACTAACTTCCCTTCAAGTCAAATTAAAACCTCCTGTTAACTTCACTAGTTTTTGAAACAAGCCAGATTTTCACATGGACTCAGTTCCAACATAGATACATATAAGCTATATAAGAAGAGTCCAGTGCATTGAACAGTAAACTGGTAGATTCAATCTCTAAAAAGAAAAAACAAAAATCAAACAAGGACAAACAAAAAGCATTGATATTGTGCGTAAGAAGAGATAACACTGAGAAAGAGAAAGATTGGTTATTGTAGGATGTGCTATGATTTATTTAATTTCAACTGTCAGAACTCTCCCCTTCATAAATGAGACTTACAAAATTAATAGAGTGATGAAAAGCCAGGACACATCAGTGTTCTTTTTTGCCCTATGTACTCTCCTCTCCATACCGATTCCTTTGACTGATATATAAATAATATATATTATAAAAAACTGTTCTTCTGAAACAAAACAGATGAGGCAGGATTGTTCTCTTGTAATTCTTTAGTAGAGTTTTTATAGGTTTTGTTATTAACATCTGCAGATCATTCAAAGAACCAAATGTTTTTATGAACTTCCTCTTATAATTATAGGTGATGATTAATGTTACTAATGTGATCTTCTGGGTAAAAACCACCACATCATTAGCCACAGGAGGAGCACTTGCTCTTTAAACCCTGTTTACACCATATACATGGTGAAAAAAGCAGCTCCCCCTTGTCTCCCTGCTGCAGCACTTGCTCTGGGAAGCAGTTCTAATCCTCAAACGGAATTTACAAAGCACCTTTTGCAGATGAGCCTATGAACTTCATTTCATCTATCTACTGGATACAAAAAATCATGGACTAAATAGACATTGGATTTATGGCACATTATAACCTGCCTACCACCTAATAACCCCAGGCACCTCTCTACAATTTACCAGCTATATTCTGTCACTGGGTCACCATTCCCCCTTCTACTCCAACCTGTCTCTGACCTATTGACTCTCACCCCCTCTGATTTCCCACTGCGATGCATTTTCACTGACTTGCATTCCTGCAGGCTGGCTTCTATCCATCCAGGAGAGCACAATGCAACTGTAGACTCTCCCTCTGCCTGAAAAAGGGTGTTGGTACTCAAAAAGCTTGCGAAGAACAATTTATCCAACTATTTAGTTGGTCTAATAGAAGATACCCTATTTACCCAAAGAACCTTGGTTGCCTATGTCCTTATATCAACATGGCTAGAGCAAACACCCCCTAAACCACAGAAGTGCTTTTTTGTTAGGTTTTTGGTTATAGCCATGTTGGTCTAAGGAGATAGGCAGGCAAGGTTCTTTGGGTAGATGTGATATCTTTTGTTAGACCAAGACTCCCTATGCCTGATGAAGGGTGACTGTGCCCAAAAGCTTGCTAAGAACTTTTTTCCAAATATGCAGTTGGTCTAGTAAAAGATATCACATCTACCCAAAGAAACTTGCCTGCCTATTTGCGAAGTTTAAACTCTCTTTCGTCTTTGCTTGAGGCCCTGGTTCAGCAACACAGCTAAGAGAATGTGAAACTTTCAGCATCTGAGGTGCGTGAGTTCTCAAGAAATTTGATGTACGCAACACTTGTATTCCCATCTGACTGTTTATAAATATTGACATGTATCATTGCACATTTTATCATCCATATTAGCTTCCTGGCCTGAAAATGAAAAGCTACTTAGGAAGCTGAAGAATGTGATGAATTTTCTGTATCTTGATAATCTCCTCTTGGTATTAAATCAGATTGATATAATTAATTATATGATGATAAGTATGGAACAGTCAACAACATTAGTTCTACAAAATGAGCGGCTTGGGCTAAGGAGGATTTTTTTCTCCCCAGATTTGTTTCTCAAATGTAGACCAACAAAATAGGGACCACAAAATATTATTATACAGTAAGCCTTTCAAATCTCTGATTTTTTTTGCATTTTTCTGTATGGATTTAAACACAACTTTTTCATAAATCTCCTCCCACAAAAGTATTTCCAAATTAATTTGGATTCCTGCAGATTTCTACATTAAAATATAATCAGAAAATAAATGGATTTTTTATGGTAAATCCAGGTTTGGGAGGATTATCTCAGATCATACTATATAAATATGACCTACATTTTCAGAATTTACCAATAATAGACCACTTTAAGAGGTTTAGAAACTATTCTTGGTCAATTTCACCCCTTTGATTGAAATATAAAGGAATACTTATTCTGAAATATGCAAACACTTCCTTATTAGATGCTTATGTATATAGCTATACAAAATAAAATACATTCCCTTTATCCATAATACATTTTATTTCAGGTTGTTATAAGCTGATGTTGCACTGAAACAGGCTCACATTTTACTCCCATCTGCACTGATCAGTTTTGTTACATCTTTTCCCTTTAAAAAGTATTTTATAATGAACAAAAGAATGTACATGCTTGTGTTTGCTCTTTGGCAGTTTAATTGCCTACTACAATTAAAACTGAAAAAATTGTCACTGTTATCTGAAGGGTTTTTGAAAATAAGAATTTGCAAAATAGCTACATTTGTACACACACACATTATACATCTACATGGATATACAGGCATTTAGATATATATGCACATGACATTTTATGAGCAAAACCCACATTTTTGGTGAGTCCACAACTGAGGCTATTTTGAATGCCAATTTTTAGAATTGTGGCTGCACAAATCCACTTGAGGTTTTCAAGCTAAAATGGAAGAAATAAAAACAGTGAGGAGAAAATAACTCTTACTAGCTGTACAACATTGCTCTAGCAGGACATAATGGTTTCTATAATTAAGATCTAATAAAGCAAAATGTTGAACCTTTTCTACCCATGAATAACCCCTCTAATGAGTTCAGGGTTATAGGCTGTAGCCGTGTTGGTCTAAGGACATAGAACTTTGTCTGCCTCTGATAAGTGTAACTGAAAGTACCTGGCAGGAAAAAAGTCTCTACTTTCAGTTTTGTTTACTTTATGTATTTGAGAAAGTAGCACAAACCAATACAAATATGAATCTTTTTTTGGAATTATTTATTACCATACTCATAACAGTCAGCCAACTCCTGAAGGGCTTTCTCAGTTTTTAAAAATAATAGAAGCTTTGCAGGATTAATTCTGGGATTTTTCCCATTATTAAGCATACAATTACTTCTCATATGTCTTCTTTGTGCTGAGGAAAAGTCTCTGTGTTCTATCCAAGAAACATAAGTAGCCACAACTAACAACAGATCCAGAAAGGTGAAAAGGACCATCCCTTGCACCTCCCTTCCTCCCAAACCTGCCCTTGTCCACAATTCTAAAAAGTCTGTGAAACTCATGAATTCAACCTTTGGGCTGATGCATGGATGAAACAGGTACCAAAACTTAAACATTAGAAAACACTTCCATGTTAGAAGAATCCTGTTTAGAATTTCTTTTAATATATGGACTGAAGCCACCCAAACAACCTCCTGCATAGGAAGTGATTTGCTTTGATTTTCCATCTTAACAAAGGCTAATGTTCAGGTGTAAGTTTTTCCTTCTAACTTCTTGGAACATTTTACCTTATTAAGGCTCTCTTAGTTGGCTTTTTGTGGGAAAGACAGTTCTTATCTTAGAAAGTTAGAACTAGACAAATGATAGAACATCCTTTAATTGTATTGGTGCTGTTACAGGACAGACTGCCCCCTTTGAAATGCTTAACTAAGAATCACGCTCCATTATTAAAGCAATCTACTTGTTTTGTTGTTTCCACTCACTTTCTGTTGCTCACAGCTAGTCAGGCACCTAGCAAGTCTGCAAATTGTATCTTTGCTAATGCAAGAATAGACTTTTAATACCTGAAGCCCTTCAACAACATGACTTGTATGGAAATAGGAATAGAACAAAGCAATTGAAAATGAAGATATTGCGGGCTTTGGGCCTGCATATTTTCCATATTGCTGAGATTTGTTTAATGAACTTGTGAATGGGGATCTCAAGAACATCAGGGTTTTTCTATTGTGAAAACAAATTCTACAATGGAGTCTCCTACAGGTATCTCTCTTTGAGAAAGGTCTAGGGGCATTTCTTCTCCAAGACTTTAGTTTGGAGTAAGGCCTTGGCCACCACATCTTTTAGCTCATTGTGTGCTGGGACACCATCATGTTCCAGTTAGTTTACCCAGTCAATTTTCCCTGGTCCCAACCAATTTGACAAGATAGTGGGTTCATTCCTCTTGTGTGGGAGGCAACAGACAAGAGTACCCCAAATTATTCATAATAATCGCTGTCTCAATTGGAATTAGTTGTTACAAGTCCCAAGACAATTTAGTGCCTGGAAAGCAAATGGGGTACTTTTACTAGAGGTTGCCACTGGATGCTTAGTATGGTTGGTCTGAGCCTTTAAAACAGATCACCTGAGGTGAGACTCTCAGGAGCAGGCAAGTACTTGTGGGGTTTTTTTCACAAAGGATCATCCACAGTTTAAGTCTTTGGAAGACTCTTTACTCAAGATTAGAGCTAATTACTGTGCAGTAAACATCACCGTCTACATGTGCAGATGCTTACTGAATAGTAATTCGCCCTAATCATGAGTAAATTTGCTACCTGCAAATGCAAGCATCAAATTTACTCTGGATTACTTACTGCACAACAACACATGTGTAGATGGCTGATCGGGAGCTGTGGGCCAGTAGGCACATCTATGTAAGATACTTTACTGTGTAGTAAACTAATTTACTGTGCGGTAAAGCATCACTGTCTGTGTGCAGATACTTACTGCGCAATAAATTAGGCTACTGTGTGGTTAGTTTGCTACCTGCAAATGCATGCCATATTAACCATGCCATAGTTACTGTGTAATAACACATATGTAGATGCTTGGTGAGTTGCATCACCAGGGAGCCACCCTCAGGCTAGCCCCAGGGCCATGGGACTCAGAGCTTCATCAGCCCCAGGACTAGGGCAGCTTTCTGCCAGCCCCAGCCTGGCCTTCAAAGCTTTGTGGTGACCCCAGGGGCCTATGCCACCTGCTGCCTGCCTCTGACCACTGGATCCTGTAGCAGTCACCTTGTGTTCACCACAGCAGCCTGCATGGACCCCAGGCGAGCCCCACCACCTGCCTTCCTGACACATGCAGTGCCCCTGTGCTGCTGGCACCTGCTGATGCCCAGCAGCACTCAAACTATCTACCTCAGTCCCTGAAGACCATTGAGGGAGCCACACTGGCATCATCCCCGATGACATACACCATATCTTGGGGGTGCAACTGGTCCCAGGATGAGACTGCTGTGGGTGATGTTGAGGTGCAGAGCCACTTTGTTGGGGGTGGGCACTCTAGTACCCTCATCTACAAGGCCCTAGTGGGCTGCATGCAGGACTCTGGACACAACTGGTTGGCATGCCAGTGCCGCAGCAAGGTCAAGGCCTTGCTGGCACAATGGGTCCACGTCACTGACCACAACTGCCAGTCAGGGGCTGCCCACTGGACCATGCTCTTTATGCCACAGCTGGACTGCATCTTTGTGCCCTGGGACTCTAGGCAGAGCTGGTCCATGTTCTCTAGCATGGGTGGCCTGCCAGAGCCTGTGCCATGGCCTGGCAGTGATGACAAAGCAGCAGTGGGGGAGGGCCCTTCGGGCACCAGGGGCATGTCCCAGCATATTCCCCACTCCCAGCTTCCTCCAGCAGCTCTGGTATCCTGCATAGCCCCACCCAAGAGGCCAGCTCAGGGATGGTACCACCCACCCCCTTGATCTTCAGCTACTCCTCAGAGGGGGCCCCTGCCTGGCCAGCCCACATCTCTACACCCTAGGATGCCAGCAGGAGCCACATGTTGCCACTGCCCATGGGGACAGACTTGGGATGCTGGGTGCACCTGCCATGTCCACCCAGTAAGCCCCACATTGGGAGGAAGGCCCTCCCCTACCTTCCTTGCCCCTTCCCTCCCCCCCTGACTGGCCTGGTCAAACTCTCCCCTGGTCCCCACAACATGGGGCCTGGTGGTGGAGCAGCCATCACTGGTTGGTCACAGGTTCTGCCAACAGAGTTGGAGAGGGCTGTGCCACCACACTGCAGACTGCTCCAGACCAGAAATACAGTGGTCAGGGAACACTATGTGGGGCTGCCTTTGAAAGAGTGCCTATGACCCCCAAGCAGCTCTGGCTGGAGCCTCCAGCTCCCCCTGGCTGCTGTGGGAGGGCAAAGCAGGGCCAGAAGAGGCTTGGAGCAGGCTACCAGCATAAGGAGCAAACTGCTCCCAAGTGGCTGCATTTGTAAACACCTGCCCAGGGCTAGTTTACTACACAGTAAATTATTGCACAGTAAACTCAGATAGCATTATTTGCATGTGTAGACAGGCCCAGTGAGTAAAATCATAGGACATTATTCTTCCAGGTACTAACTATAATGCACTAAGTCTTTGAATAATTAATGGAGTAAATTACCCAGTCAGAATTCAGAGAGGCAGTGTGTAGGGCTGTTCAATAGCTGGATAATGGATAAATAGTTAGATACTGCAACCAGCTATCAAAGAATACAACATTTCCATTGTATTTTGGTTGCTCCAGTTGCAACTCATCTTATTCCCCTAAGTATGCCTCGAGATGCAGTAGAACAAAAATTTATAAAAGAAAACTATCTGTGCATAACATACATTATAATCATGATTGTCAGTAAAACTGGGTTCTCATTGTTCAGTTTTCCATAATAGAAATCTTGGAAACAATCCAGCTAGGTACAGTTAGTTTAGAAACAGCATTCGATTAAAATCTTTGCAATATGTTGCCTATCAGTTTCTGAAAGATACTTTAGTGGAGATTGGAAAGTTAAAATAGTTTTCCCCAAATCCTTCATGAATAATAATTGTCAAGTGTTTATGGATTGCTTTAATAATGTTCTTTGCAACTTATCAATGGCAAATAGCCCCAAATCCTTGCAAGAAATTAATTGGCCTGCCAGAACCAGCATTTTAATTAGGATACATTCCACCTTGTGTCAGATCCCACAAGCTAAGGTAGGTCTGGGCAACACTTGGGAAAAAAACCTGCTGCAGGAAGTGGCATTGATGATTCAGTAGATTGAAGTCTTCCCTCTGGCTCAGAACAGAACATATTTTCCAACCTTGTGTGAAGGCTTTCTTTCAGCTGCAAATATTTCTCTTTGCCACACAACATTACTGTGCAGTAGTATCAGCCAGCGTCTTGTGTAGATATGGCCAAGATGTTAAATTTTAATCCTCTGACCATATTCCAGATAATCAATTTTATTAATCCAAATCCTTCCCAAAATATTGTATTTTCACATTGTGCTTTACACTTCCATATCCAGCATCTATTCAAAGTTTTACTCCAGTGCCTGCTTCCATTTTGGGGTTGAAGTGAAGACAATCGGTGCTCTCAGGTAAATAGATCCAAGCTCTTATGACCATGATAAAAATTCCACTTCAGCTTTAAGTTCAGGTTGTAAGCAGGAACAAGAGGTATCAAAAGACCCTAAACTTTGCAATTTTTGTATACGGCAATTTGTATTTTTGCCCATTACAGAGATAGTATGAAGATGGGCATGATATAAGTTTTTGGACAGATAGCAGAAATCATTCTAAGAGGATCTTTAGTAATCTGCCAATAGGCCCTGAGTGATGCAAAGACAGAATCATTTCCCTGTCCATGACTGGGTTCACATTATGCTTTTTACTAGGGATGTGCAAAGTGGGCCCTATTTGATTTGGATTTAGCTTGAATCAGGGACAGTGATTTGATTCAGATCACTGTCCCTGATTTGATTAGGCCAAATCCAAATTTGAAGATTCAACGCTGATTTGGAGAATCAGTGATTCAGATATAGACACAGCTTCAAAAGTTTTTTCTACATACTTTGAGGTAATGGGCATGGCTTGTGATTGCTGTGATATTGGGGTACATGGAGTATCCCACAGGAGTGTGGGGGGGGCCCTCCACATGCTCGGCAGCAAACCCAGAAGTGGACAGGAAGTACTTCCGGTCCACTTCCAGTTACACTGGGGAATGTGCCGGCCCCACCCCTGCTGCCGAGCATGCTGGAAAGCACCCATGCTTCTGTGGGACACTCCATGCGCCCCAGCATCGCAGCACTCATGAGCCCCTGCTACCTAGATGTATGTAGAAAAAATATTTAAAACTGTCCCTATGTCTGAATCACTGAATCTTTCTGAATCTCTCTGAACTGATTCAGACAGTTTCAATTTGATTTGGAGAGATTAAAGGGGCCTCTGATTTGATTCAGATTCGGAGATTCGGCCACCAAATTGGGCCAAATCTCTGCTGAATTAAATCAAGAACTGAAGCTTTGCACAGCCCTACTATTTACTTCTAAAAGGTGTTGGACAAACTAGTTTTCATAGCTCCCACAAAAAACCTGATTTTTTTGAAAAGGCAAACAAAAAATGCCAAAATCCATAAATTTGTTTTATTTTCAGCAACCAAAATATTTTCTTTGCCAAATCCAGAAAGAAATTAATTTTTTAGCTGAAAATGACCATATTTGAGTTTTCAATTTGTTCACAATAGCAGACTTCCACATTTTTTGTTTTGAAGGAAATCCATTTTTTGATTGATAGAATATTTTTCTTCAGCCTATTGCAAAACTATCTCTGACTTATAGTAGGCCACCAAAATATTGTAAAAGGACAAAAGTACTGTCTTTGGAAAGGATGACTCCTCATATCATGCATTTTCAAAACACTTCCTGATGAAGGATAGCCTAAACGTGTCTACTGTCTCTGTACAGGTTGAAGCCTATTCAGTATAATTTTCATGAACAAGAATAAAATTTCTCCAGTGAAGAACACTTAGTAAAGGTTAACAAACATTCAAACAGTATTTCCTTTTCTTATGGTTATAGTAAACCTTTTGGGCCAGAAACTTGGCTGGTGGAAATGGTATTCAATAGATCCGGAGAGATTTTCACTCTCAGAAGAACTAGCTTTTTGTCTAAAGCTGAAAAGAGCTAGGGAATAATTTTTGTGGGAATCGCTTATTAAAATATTAGCAGCATATCACTCCTTTATTGAAAGGGCAGCTGAAGAAAATGGTCAAAGTTCAAGTTTGGCTTGGTGTGTCACTCAATATCACTCTGTATCTCACCCTTCTGTTCACTATCATTCGGTGTCATAATGGAAAGCCTCTAGAAAGAAGGAAGCTTACAATGACATGAGTGAAAAGTGGCAAGAAAGATAGAGGAAAAAGATTACTAAAGCTAGATGAAATTTCCATTTTGATGTTACACTACGTTTATTTTAAAAGTGATCTTTTAATCTTACTTTTAAGGAAGAATTATATTATGGTATAACCAAACATCTATTTTCTTGGGTTCTTGGGCTTAACCAACCTATGCTCAATGCTGTCTCAAATGATGAGGAGAAAACTATGTAAAAATGGATTCAAGCCAAATATTTGGTTCTGGGCATACATTAAGTGACTACCAATTACAAATATTCATTAATCACAAACTATTCCCAGAATAGGAGATATCTCAACCCAGCAAAGTAAAGCTTTAAATGAGGCAGAAGGGAAAGACAGAAACTGGGAACAGCTGATACAACAGTAGTAGCAGTAGCATCACCTCCTGATATCATCCCAACAATCTAGGAGAGATTAGTCATCAACCCTGAACAGGGCAATGTCTACTAAATAAACATGTTAGGCATGTTATCATCATCATCATTACCACCACCTGTTATAACATTTTTAAAAATAAATATGAAGATGAGTAGTCACTAGGGGTGTGCGAAGTGGGCAGTATGTGATTTGGATTTGGATTCAAACTGATTCAGGGGACAGAGATTCAATTTTCTGATTCGGATTACTGTCCTGATCCAATTCAGCAGAATCTGAATGTGAAGATTCGATTCTGATTCGGAGAACCAGTGATTCAGCTATAGACACAGCTTTATATGTTTTTTTCTATGTGTCTTGAGGTTCCAGGTGCAGCTCATGAATGCTGAGATGGTGGAGCAGATGGAGCATCCCATGGAAGTATGGGGGAGAGGTGTCCCTCATGCTCTTGGCGGTGAACCTGGACGTGGACAGAAGTACTTCCAGTCCACTTCTGGGTCCACTGCCGAGCACACAGGGGACCCCCCCCCCGCCCCATTCCAGATCAGCGATCTGCCACGGGGTGGGGCCCTGGGTGCCTCCCCAAGTCCAGAAGGCACCAGTCGCTGAGCTGGGGGCAAGGGGTTTCCCACATGCTCCGCAGTGGACCCCCCTGGGCTCCCATGGCACGTTCCATCTGCCCCACCATCTTAGCATTCACAAGCTATGCCTGGTACTTAGAGGTATGTAGGAAAAACATATAAAGCTGTGTCTATGGATAAAAAATTGAATCTCTCCGAATCAATTCAGAGGCTTCTGATTTGATTTGGAGAGATAAATGGGTCTCCTGATTTGATTCGTATTTAGAAATTTGGCTGCCAAATTGGGCCAAATCTCCTCCGAATCGAATCAGTGACCAAAGCTTTGCACACCCCTAGTAGTCACTTGTCCATCAGCTGTACTGACATAGGCAATGTGCATGTCATTTGTTTCTTTAATAATTGTTGTACAGAGTTCTGCAGGTATTTCTCTCATTAAGTTACCTATACAATTAAAAAACATGTCACAATAAAAAGCTCAATGTTTTGATAGCCTTACGGCCCCACTGCTGGTACTTCCAAAGGCTAATATGTCAAATGCTTGGATTTGATATTTGACTTACGGTTCCATGTGTCTGGATGGAAGAGACAAGTGTTTTTTTGTTCTGGTTGTTTTATGTTTTATAACTTTGCTTGATCTAACACCGGTTGTAAGTGCAAACCCAGCCATTACCCAGCTAGAAGAGCTGCTTTTCTACCCAGGATCTGTTCACATTACACCTAAGAGAGAAACTGTTTCTCAGCATGTGGATTCACCCTGTAAAATGCAATCAGGAATGCTGGGGTATTACTCCTTTGCTTTCCCTTCATAACGTTTGTTTCCTGTTACTCCATAGTAATTAAAAATGTTGGGAGGGGAAAACCTGGAGCAACCTGAGTACTTACAGCCAGACCCTAACTCTCCTTCCCCTTACATGGCTGTGCATATTTTACCACTTACCCAATTTGAGATTTCGTGTAGGTACGTTTGCTCTACTTCCTTTTCTGAGCATGCTCAGTAGCCTGCACTCCAGCTATGAGACTGGGGGGGGGGGGGGG
>NW_017728998.1:32926261-32929737 GCF_001723915.1 Gavialis gangeticus
CTCCAGCTATGAGACTGGGGGGGGGGGAGGTACAAGTTCATTTAGGCATCGGTATATTGAGAAGGTCCTGAAACTCTAGTCACAGAAAACTCACTACTAGTGGGTATCAGTGGAAAAAGGAGGTGAAGGAGCCATAGCCTATGTTTAGCTCAGTAGCCTAGTGGTTAAGGCCCTTAACCAGGGAGCTGGAGATCATGGCTTAGTCCCTCCTCACCCAGATGGTATTTAAACTGCTTGTCACAAACTTGTTCGTGGGGTACTCCCAGAGCCCTGAGCTTCTCCCCATTGTCCTGCCACTTATTCTAATGAACATATTAAGGTTTGAGATAACTCCTTATCCCCACAAGCCTCAACTCTGCTCCCTTTATACTGGACCTCATAGCTACAGCAGCTCTGCCAGGTTTTTTCTGCCCCACTGTTCCAGGCACCCTGGAAATAGGAGGACTGCTGCAGCCCATGCTTTCCTCAGGCTCAGATTATCCCAGTCTCTGTAACGTGCAAGGAACAGGGGCTGGGACAGGGGGAAGTTGCAGACTGAATATCTGTACTGCTCTCTCTCCTAGTAACTTTTCTAGCAGTAGAAATTTTCCACTACTAGAAATGAATTTTTGTAAGTGGCTTCAGGCTGCCCAATATCACAAACCAGCAGAGATATTCCACATATGAATGTCAATCACATAAGACCTCATGATTCGCTGCTTTATGACCCTTCCTACTTTATACTGACAACTACATTTTACCTAAAACCAAAACAAGTAGATACCAATCATGTGAATTCAGCATAAAAGGGTAATCTAATATTTATTTTGATTCATGCAACACATTGCTCTATGAGTTCTACCAAGAATGGCAGAAAGAATACAGTGTTTAGCTAAGGAGAGACATGTATAATTATGCTGTTTTTTTAATAGTGAAGGTGCTAATATAACTAAAGCAGATTTTGTTAAAAAAATGAGTAGCATTTGGGTATATACCTGGAATATTTTCAGAGAAGTTTTACAGGTTTACTACATTTTGTTGGTAAGAATAATTTAAAAATACAACAGGTCTGAGATTTACTCCAGGATAAAGCTTAGTCATGAAAGTGAAAGCTGTAAGAATAAAACAAAAGAAAGGAACTTAGTACAAAACTCAAGTACCAAGATGAGTTTTGTTATTGGTTTGGTTGATTAAGTTTAATCAGTTTTATAAATCAAACCAACTGTAATCACAAAAGTGCACTGTGTGTTTTCCAGTTATTAGCACCTTCTGCTCTATTCATTGGAACACTGTAATAAATATTTGTAGGGATATTTATGAGATTTTCATCCAATTTTGTCAGCAGATTCCCAAATCCAAATCTTGTTTGTGTATTTTTGACTTTCCACACAGACTTTTGATGGAATTCAAACAATATATTTTAAAATCTTGTTAATTCTGATTTGCAAACTGAATCCTTATACAATATATTTTTTCTGAGTTGTTCCACTGACTCATGCCAATTACATCAAGAAAAGATGTGACACCACATTAAAAAAATCCATATTTTAAATTACTCCCTTGCTGTTTTCCATATATGTGTTTATGTCATGACGTATAGCTAACAGTGTGCACCTCTTCCTTTATATATACTTTATAATATAAATTGCTTAGCCAAAGTGAGCTGTTGGCCATGAGGTATCTTGACATTTGACATAACAGCAAAGCAGTGGGAGAGTGTAAGTGCTGATCATTAGATTATAGCTGAAGTATTCTTTTTCCCCCCCAAGTATATTCCCTTGAGACCCAAGTGTTAATAAAATCAAACAAAATGAAAATAGGTAAATTATTGCAAGCTCCAAACACCTACATTGTGCCATGCCTCACTAGTTTCCAATACCACCTCATTCTTTAGACAGCCAAAGAAAAAGATGCAATTTCATCCTATAGACTAGGTAGTACAAAGAAAGGACAAAAGAGACAAGATATTGCAATCCAAAGGTCAGTGACCCAGTCCCTTGTATAATTATAGCATTTCATTTATATCTTACCAATCTGTCTCAGGATGTCTGTTGGTAAATTAGTGGCTAAAAATAAAGCAATTTTTAAAATTCTTCCATAACTAGTAACTGAACTCTAAGGTCGAGCTAACAGATAAGGGGAGGGGAGCAGGTACCAGACTGGAGTGTGTTTTCTAAAATCTAAAACCTTGCACAGGGAATCAGGTCAGCCATGGAGCAAGGTTACATCTTGCCTGCTAGAATTCATAAGAATAGGCAAGAGGCCTACACTAAACACCAGAGGCACTGTTTGAAAAGCTTTAGGTTCTAACAGAAAAGTTTATGAATGCAGTGTGCATCAATTTAGCCTCTCACAAGAGATACTATTTACATCTTCTTCAAACTTAAACAACTCACTCTTCAGCCTAGATTATTTTTCCTAGGCTTGTACAATCAAAATATTTTGAAATTACATCTCTCTACTTCCTATTCATGACTAAGTTTCAGAAAGTAGGAGGTATCTTGCATATAGGTTAAATCTGGGATAGTCACCATTCTCTGGATCTGAAAGTGTAGTTTAGACCTATCAGGGGATTTAGACCTACCAATAAACCGTTGTGCCTAGAGTTTTTAAATCTCCTCACAGATTCTCTGCTATTCTATTGACTTGATTTGGGTCTGGTATCAATTGAACTAGGATGACTTATAGCATCTAAAAATATGACCCAATGTGATTTCAGGGCCTCTAAGAATATTCATTTTCCTTACATTACACTAGACAGTTGTGCATTTAATATTAGTTTTTTTCAAGATAAGTTAAAATCAACTTAAAGAGAACACAGGACCTGGTTGTCTTCTCACTGAAGTCTACAGTAGAACTCTAATTCACTGTAAGGGGAACATTAACAAACACAAAGAACAGATAGTCAGTTAATGCAGGGGTGGGGAATTAGTTCAGCTGGAGGGCTGTTTAATGAGTTTTAGTGAACTGTCAAGGGCTGCAAGGGTAGTACCACCCCTCAACAGGTGCTCTGCCCCCTGGTTGCCATCTTGGGACTAGAAGTCCTGTCCTGTCCCTAATCCCTGACCCTTGCAACTGGAAGTCCCTTCCCTTGCTCCCAGGAAGAACTCCTTTTGGGAGGGGGATTCCATTTTGAAAAATCAAGTCACCTGGGTGCAAGGGTGAAAGGATCTGGGACTCAGGTCATGTTCTCTTCAATTCTTCCAGTCAAGGGAAAGGGCCTGGGCAGGAACGGGTGCATCCTGCAGATTAATACCTGGATGCGCAGGTGGTGTTGCCAGGAGGAATTTGGCTTCTTCGACCATGGGATGTTGTTCCAAGAAGCAGGACTGATGGGAAGTGATGAAATCCACCTGATGAAGAGCATCTTTTTAGACCAGGTTTCTAATCTAGTGAGAAGGACTTTAAACTAGATTCACTGGGGGATGGAGACCAAAGCCCTGAGATAAGTGGGGTTGCTGGAGACCTGGAGGAAAAGCAAGAAGCAGGGGGCAACA
>NW_017728998.1:32930526-32934209 GCF_001723915.1 Gavialis gangeticus
AAAGAACAGGTTAGGGACTATTTAGAAAAGCTGGATGTATACAGTTCCACAGGGCCAGTTAGGATGCACCTGAGGGCGCTGACAGAGTTGGCTGATGAGATTGCAGAGCCACTGGCCATCATCCTTAAAAACTCATGGTGATCAGGAGAGGTCCCAGATGATTGGAAAAGGGCAAACATAGTGCCCCTATTTCAGAAAGGAGGATCCAGGGAACTATAGACCAGTCAGCCTCACCTCAGTGTCTGTAAAAATCATGAAGCAGATCCTCAAAGAATCCATTTATAAGCATTTGGAGGAGAAGAAAGAGATTAGGAACAGTTCACCAAGGATAAGTCATGCCTGATCAACCAGATTGCCTTCTATGATGAGATGACTGTCTCTGTTGGATGTGGGGAGGCCAGTGGATGTAGTATACCTTGATTTTAGCAAGGCTTTGGATATGGTCTCCCACATTCTTACTGGCAAGCTAAGGAATTATGTGCTGGAAGAACGACTGTAAGATAGACAGAAAACTGGCCGAAGCATCAGGCTTAGAGAGTAGTAATAAATGGCTTGAGATCTAGGCAGCTGGTATCAAGTGGAGTGTCCCAGGGGTTGGTCCTGGGGCTGGTTTTGTTCATTGTCTTCATCAATGACTTGGAAGATGGCAAATAGTGCACCCCCAGCAAGTTTGCAGATGACACCAGGCTGGGGTGAGTGGTAGATACTCTGGAGGGTAGGGCTAGGATTCAGAGAGACCCAGACAAATTGGAGGATTGAGCCAAAAGAAATCTCATGAGGTTCAACAAGGACAAGAGAAAAGTCCTGCACTTAGGATGGGGGGCCTGACTTATGAGGACAGGGTGAGGGAACCAGGCTTATTTAGTTTGCAGAAGAGAAGACAGAGGGGATTTAATAGCAGCCTTCAACTACCTGAAGGGTGGTTCAAAAGAGGATAGAGCTGGACTGTTCTCAGTGGTGGCAGATGACAGAAGAAGGAGAAACAGTCACGAGTTGCAGCAAGGGAAGTTTAGGTTAGATCAGTGTTTCCCAACTGGTGTGCTGTGGCATTTCGGGCTGGAGCCACGCCCCCTGTCTGGTTGGAGCCACCCCCCCACCTGCTGCTGTGGGCAGCCAGACAGATGGGGAGGCGTGGCTCCAGCCAGTGATTCAAACACTGCACCACCCACTTCCCACCACTCTGCAGCAATCCGCCACTTGCTCCCCCTTCCTCCCTGGTCTGCAGTATTCAGCTGCTTGCTACCCTCCCCCACCCCGCCCTGCTCCACAGTGTTCACCCAATCGCCACCACCCCTCATTGCGTTCGGCCACTTGCTAACCCCCTCCCTGCTCGACTGGTATGCCGTGGGGCGGGGGAAGCCATGTAAGTGTGCCATGGGGTGAAAAAGGTTGGGAAATGCTGGATTAGATATTAGGATTAGATATTAGGAAAAACCTATCTCACTAGCAAGGCAGTGAAGCACTGGAACAAGTTACCAAGAGAGGTTGTGGAATTTCCATCCTTGTCCTGCTTTGAACTAGATGATCTTCTGAGGTTCCTTCCAACCCTAATTTTCTATGATTCTATGATTTTGTGATTCTATGATTTGTGTTTGCATAGGGTATATAGCTATTATTGTATAATAGCTCAAAATACAGTCTTATCTTTGTATATGGTTTGTAGGGGAGTGTGTTGGGTGTAGTTGTGGGGTGTGTGTGTGCATATGGTAGGGTTTGGGGGGTGTAGGGTATGTTGTGGAGTATGTATATGTGGTGTGGTGTGGGGACCCCCACACACCCTTTCCCCCATGGTGCACAGCCCCTGCCACTGGTGGCAGCAGCAGCAGCAGGTAGTGGGCACTTGAGATGCTTATGGCCCACACAGGTGCTGCTGCTCAGCAGTGCACAGCTCAGGTCAGTTCTGGAAGCTGCATGTGGTGGCAAGGACTGGAGCCAGGTCAGCCTGCCTCTATGATGTGGGGCTCTCCACAGCACACGTGCAGCTCTTGGCATTCACATACAACCAGGGGAAGCCCCATGTGATGGACCTGGCTGCCTGCCTCACTCCCTGCTGCCATGTGCAGCTGCTGGGACTCCACCAGAAGTGGAGGGGAGCCCTGATTCCTGCTTCCCAGTGGACTCCATGTGGTAGCAGGGAGAGGGAAAGGCAGCCAGCTCCATTGCACAGGGCTTTCCCACAGTGGCATGCGAGTGCCAGGAGCTGCACATGCATCGTAGGGAGCTCTGTGCAATAGAGGTGGACTGGCCTGGCTGTGCTCCTTGCCGCCGTGTGCAGCTCCTGGAACTGGCCAGAGCCATGCTCCACCAGTGCCTGTGTGGACCATGAGCACCCCGAGGGTCCACCACCTGCTGCTGCTGGCAGCAGGAGCTGTGTGCCATGGGGGGAGTGTGTGGGGGGTGCCCACATGCCCCCACCCTCCCTCACACCCCTCATACCCACACCCTGCCCACCTGAGGTCTGCAGTCCCACTGCTTCCCTGGGCATGGGACCCGGGCTCCACACTCCCACCAGCCCCAGTCGCATACTCTATGCTTCACATTCTCAGCCATCTGCAGCTTCTCTCTCCTTCTCCCCACCAACTCTGCTGCTTCCCTACCTGTTCCCTGGAGCGAATGCTGCAGCAAGGACAGGAAGAGGAGCTGCTGGATGCCAGGGAAGCCAAGCAGGTGTCCTGGCAGCTGCAGCAGTGGTAGTAGCAGCCACACCTGGAAGTTCTGTGTGCTGGCTAGGCCAGGCCCTTCCACGCATGAGGGTAGGAGCAAGGTACACGGGTTGGGTGGTTTACAATTAACTGGTGGGTGCCCTCAGGCCAGACGAAATTGCCTGGTGGGCCAGATCCAAACTGTGGGCTGTATTTTACCTGCCCCTGAGCTAATGCTATAGATAAATAGTAAGATAAAATATTTCTGAGGTGAAATGGTAGTGATGAATAATGGAAATAGAAGAGAGGAGATAAAAAAAAAGAGACATAAAGGTAGGAGGTGCTGTTTAGGTTGAGAGGATGGTGCCTGATAGGCATACATGAGTAAGACATGGAGCAGAGGGCGGGAGAATGTATGTGTGTTTTCATGCATATATACAAATAGCCTAGAAGCACCCTTTCAGGGTGCAATTCAAGGAAACAGCAACTTCATCTATGTATTCTCCTCAGTGCACATATAGTCGCCATCCAGAAGTGAGCTTTGTAAGCTACTCATGCAAATGTTATTCATTCATGAACCAATATCACACACAAACATAAATTTGACTTTAATGAAATATAAATATAAAGATAGAACTGAAAAGGGTTTGTCAACAATATTATTAAGTGAAAAAAACAGAAGTAGTAAGTGCATGGTTTTGATCTGCTGAATGTAAAGTGTATGAAGTGCTACAATTAAAACAGAAGAGTAGATATTTTAAACTCAACAACATTTCTTTGAAGATGAAAGTAATTAGATTTCAGTAAGAACCTGGAACAGATGCTCCCATTGACACAAGGATATTTAACCTGTGTGCTACAATGTTGCAAAGCAATTGATCGTATGATTAATAATTGCATGTTTGTAGCAGCTACATAGAAGAAAAGAAGGATTATCTTAATCAAATACAGTCTCAATGTTGTCCTGCCTGACTCTGCACTCCACATTTTATTCTAATCTGTTTGGAAATTTGAAGTTGCAAAAAAAAAAAAAAAAAAAAA
>NW_017728998.1:32934277-32934739 GCF_001723915.1 Gavialis gangeticus
AAAAAAAAGGAAATCCTAGTATCTTAGAGAGGTAATGTTAAAGGATTTCTATAAAGATGGGTTGTCACCTTCAGGAAAACATTGATAAAGATTCACGGCCAGATCCTCGGATGGCATAAATTGGCATAGTTGTTCAGGTGTCACTGGAACTTTGCCAGATTACAGCAGCTGAAAGTCTATCTAATTCTGAATTGAGAGACAGTCCCAATCATAGAACTTTTTCTTTTCTTCCCAGTTCTTTCTTATTACTAGGGACAGTTGTATTAAAACTAAATCTTTGTTTCTGTCGGGCTGCTTGTACATGTCACCAGGGTTTAATCTAGTTTAGTTCTCCCTAAATTGAAACAGTGGGTTTTTAAAAACATTGCTTCAATTTAGGGAGAATTAAACCACACTAAACCCCCATGGTGTGTACACAAGGGTAGGGGCCCGATCCTTACCTGCCTCTTTGGTGGTGGGGGG
>NW_017728998.1:32934807-32952148 GCF_001723915.1 Gavialis gangeticus
CAAGCCATCCCTGAGCTGTGTGTGGGGCCCCCCAGGTGGCACCCACCCTTTGGCACCTGGCTCAGGCAGTCCCAAGGGGCACCACAGCCGTGGATGGAAGCACTGGGCCCTCACACAGCTCAGGCAGGCAGGCTCGGTGGGGGGAAGAAAGATCAGGCTTGCTGCTTTTTTTTCTTCAATGGAGCCTGCCTGCATGGGCTGCTGCCAGGTCCCACTACCCTTGAGCTGTGCAGGGCCTGCCAAGCTCCAAGCACATCAGCTTCCAGTGCCCCGTGCATGTTGCACTTTGTTAAGTAGTAAACTAAAACACCTTGGAGGTGTTACATCTGGCTACATACCAAAGTCATTTAAAGCAGAATACGCCACCAAGCGTGCAAACAGCAACGCCATTAAAGGGAATTTAAGCTGCTTTAAAGGCCAATTTTGTGGCATGTACAAAGGCCCCTGGATAGTAGGGCCTCCTTTAGCAACAGTGCTCAGAAGAGAATATTCCTACTTCAGCTCCTCCCCTGTGTGAGCTTAGGGCATGGAATGTATTTTGCATAATTTCAGACATTGGCCCACTACTGATATGTGGAGAACAGAAATTCCACTTCATTAGATTTTTTCAATTTTGAAATTGGGTGTCACTCCAATTGGGAACAAGTCCCCAAAATTTCAAGAGTGTCTGTGAGGAAATTCTGGACAGAAAGTATTTCATGTGGGAACATTCTATTTTGACACAATCTAAACATTATATTTTATTTTTGAGATTTTATTCTCTATTATGTTATAATATTGAATATAAAATAAAAGCACTTTAAAACAAAAACTCATTCTGAAAGGAAAAATCAAGATGTTTTGTTCTGAACATGCTGAAACACTACATTTCAACACTGTTGGAACTTTTCTGCCTTTCCTTTCTTCAAAGCAAAGCATCAGGAAAATCAACACAATGCAGTGAACCATATTTATCTTGCCAGAACTATATCTTTCTCTGACAAAAATTCTCTGACCAAGTTTAGCTCTATACTGAAGGTTCCTGTAGGGTCAAAGGAAAGGACAAGGAGCCTGATGGAAAGGTATAACTCTTAATATGATGCAGACTTCACTCTGAATAAAGGGAAGCAATGAACACCTGATTTAAAAGCCAGTGTTCCCACAGCAACAAGATAGAGGAAGAAGGCAAAGTAAATGTGATTATTGGCTATATTGGCCCCATATACTCACCTAGAGCCATGGGAAAGTTCAGAAGGAAATGAGACAGCCTTTAGAAAGGGAAAGTTAGGAAGGGAAAACTTTTATGGACTTGAGAGAGATTATAAGGCAGGAGACTAGCCACTGGCTAAAAATTTTTAAAGGAGAGATCTTCTCCACCTGGGCTGGGGGCAGACATTACACATCAACTGGTTTAAATGATCACAAAATTGGTTTAATCCTGTAACAGAACATAAGTTCAGTGCACATAAACCAGTTTCAAAATGGCTGAAACTAGTGTATGATACACCTGGTTGAATGTAGTATCAGACTTAACTGATTTGGGTCAAACTGATTTATGCAATGGCTGTCCCAGACCCTTTCCTGATTTAAGTTAAACCAGCATCCCCCAGCATCCCAGATGCTTTGCAGCCCTGGGCTGTGCTGTCGGCTCCAGGAAGCAGGGCTGGCCCTGCCCCCCTGCTCTCTAGCCAGAGCTCTAGCAGAGACTGCAGGCACAGTGGGGTCTGCCTGGCTTCCCCCTGCCCCACCCCTCCCTTGCTGCTCACTGCTCAAGCAGGGATTCCTCCTCCCCCACCTCCCATCTTGTACAGCACAGACTTCAGTCCCATGGACTCTAGGCATGTGGTGGGCTAGCTAATGCTAACAGGTATCTGTGTGTGTGTGCCTCCAATTTCACCAGGACAGTCAGACAGAACAGTGTCTACTTAGGGGTTTTTGGAGCTAATCAACAGGTCAGCTGGTAATGTCCTTGGAAAAAGCTGTTAAGAAGAGCTTGAACTAATGAGAGATGCTTTTGTTTTGTTGATTGGCTGATAACACTGTGTTATCAGCCTCCTGCTGGATCCCTTGCCTGTCAGGTTTGCAGACAGTATGATGAAGCAGGGAGAGGAAGATTGCAAAGCTCAGTATCATCAACAGATACATGCACTGCACACCCCACCTTTGCCTCAGAGTGCTAGCCAGGGTCTGGCAACAATCCTACCCCTTGAGCAGTGAGTGGGGAAAAGCCTGTGAAAATGCAGGCAGGGTGGGGGGTTTACACTCCTCCCTAATCAGAGTGTCTTGTTGGAGCCTGGCCATGCCCCTCAGCTCAGCACTGTGGAAGTGAAGGAAGGGATGCCCTAGTATCCCCACTCCCTGGCTTCCATCCTGAGCCACTGCAGTCATCTGCCTGCATTTCTTCACTCCAGAGGGAATGTCTATGCAGGTGCAAACCAGTTCAACCTAGGCAGGTTAGACTATCCTGCAAAGATTTAATCCATTCAGACTCAGGCTTTTTGAATGTCTGTCCCTAGCCATATGTCCCAATCCAGCCAGAGTGGGTGCCATAGGTGGTGCAGTCCCAAACTAACTGGAGCAAGCACCTCAGAAACAGGATCTGGTGTTTCTGGTGGGTGGTGGAGGGGAGGAGGCATCTGTGTGCCCACTCCACAGATTGGGTCCCTGGGCGTGGCCCTGTATCATTCATCCAGGACACAGACCGGTCCCATGCAACTGATCTGGGCTGTAGGACCAGATGAGTTTGACACCCATGCTCCAGAATGACTTTGTAGAGCTAGTGGAAGGCTCAAGCCTTTGCTCTGCCTGATCCAGACTACAGACTTGAACCTTAGCCTCCTACATGCATGTGATGCATGTACCATCACAACCCAATCATTGCTTATTCTACAATAGCTGTTGCTCAATCTGTCTTGTTGGAGCTGTATAACTTTATATTCATTGAACCTTGGTCGCCCTTTTGTTTCTCAGCTGAGTTCTTATTGCCCATTCTGTACAGACCAGAAATTCTACCTTTGTCAAAACAGGAGCATACTTTTCTCAAAAATGTTTGAGTTTTAATGAACTGGCATCTTCAATTAGAAATCATTTCACTGGAGAAATGATTCACTGTTCTGTTAACTGGCTAGCTTGTACCACACTGGAAGAATATTATTCCACAGAGCTGCTGAAAAAATTGTGACAAATGATTCTGTTGTGCAGCCAAGTGTTACATGGTAAGAGGGGTAAAAACAAAGTCTACAATACTGAGCTACTAACAAAAGGCCATGTCACAGGTATAGCTAGGATTGCTAAAGGGAGAACTTTGAAAGAAAAAAGCCAACAAAATCTCTCCTAAAATTCACCGGGATATGGGTTTTGCTTTAAAAATTCCTATATTACTGCTTTTATTCCAGACTCATCAGTGCCACTTATTCAATAACTTCCTGAAAAAATTTTAAGATAGTGCCCCATCCCACCACCAAAAAAAAATTAGTAAAGAAAAAGGAAGAAGGACCTTAAGGTAAATGGCAAGTTCTTATGCATTTTCTGAACAAAGTAATAATTTTATAGCCATTGCCCAAAATACAGCAGTCTCACCGTAGCAGTCCTTAAACTATTATGTGAGAGTGAAGGATTTTTTGGGGTGATATCTTCTATTGGGAAAAATCTTCTCTCTCAAAATTCCTGGACCATTATGGCTACAACATCACTTAACACTATTTAGACTATTATTGAAGAATACACAGCTCTAGTGACCAGGTCTCTTCTGTACATCTCGACAACCAATCAAGGGCAGGTACAAACATTACACTTTTACCAGTATAAGTGATTAGAAACTAGTCTGTACCTGTAGCCAAAGTTCAGCACACACAAACTGATTTAAAAATGGAAGAACCTGGTCTAAGATTTGCCCCATCAACGAAAAGGTGAATGTGTGCTGTGTTCACTACCCATCTAAACTTTGCCACTTCCAGAAAACCATGTAACTTAGCTTGATTCTGCCTTGGGCTTTTTAGATGTCTGTATCTAGCCCAAATGTCTAGGACTGAGATGGAAAAAAGATATCAGATGGTTTGAAAAATCCTTATCTTCTGATGATCCAAAAATTCTCTCTCTTTCCCATCCAATTGTATTAAATGGAGTAGGCCAAGTTCTACTCTGACTAGCACTCTACATCTGTCCACAGATATTGCACAGGGCATGAGTCTGGGCAGAATCTGGTCCAACAGTGATAGTGATATTTTAAATAAATACTATCATTGGAAAGACACATTTTGTTTCAATCATAAATACTGAAATAAGACTCTCAGTGATCCACCTACTTATATTCTCTCCTTAATCAGAGACAATAAGAACTTAAAGAGGGACTATGATGGTCATTTGCTTATAGAGGTGTAACTTGATTGCTACCAATTCTCTGCCAGGGTGGACACTGTTTAATAAGGAATTCAGCACAAACAGACTGGCTGCTGAGTACTTACAGGCTGGTTTCTGTGACAAGACTGGATTGTCAGCTTGTAGGCAGTGTGTATGTCACAGAGCGGATAAACATAAACTCACTGTAAGGGAGGTGCAGAGAGGAAGAAGATTGCCTGTCTCATGAATAGTAGACCTTTAGCAGCTGGTGTAACAGCAGCATTGCAAGTCAGCTGCTGGCCTTATTTGGCAGACAACAGCTGCAAATATCAAAGAAGATAAAAAAGGAAAAGGAAGATGGAAAAACTGAGGTAAAAGGAAACTTGATCTGTGCTGTTTTTATGAGGTAGATGAGTTACTTTCTTAATTTTTAAAAATGTAAACACATTCTTGTCTTATCAGTTTGCTTGACTTTTAAAAGACATATTTCAAAATATCTGCAGGCAAAGCCCCCGGGCCTTGTATTCCACACATGGCCTAGGGGGGGTTCCTGCCCTGCAAGGTGGATTCCCCTGAATAACACTGAATAGCACTGCCCTTCATCAACACCGGCACGCCCTCCCTGCAAATCAGATTACATTTTTAAAGCCCCAAGATTGCATCAAACAAGGGAAAGTTGTAGCAGCCTGTAAATATACCATGAACAATATTTATGCTATCATTACAAATGTGTGGAACCTACTTGATAGTGTATTTGGAAACAGAAATCACACCTGCACAAGAGTGCTTAGTTGGGTAAGTGGCCTATTAAGATTTACAAAAGTTTGTTTCTGGAAATCAGTTCCTCCTTTTTATTCTGCACAGAGCCAGAGTGAAAAGACTGAAAAGCAAACAGAAAAAATGTATCAGCATGTGCCTACAATAGAAACTGTATTTTGGTGAACACAAATTTAATACTAGTTTCTTTTGGCTGCGTAATCAAAATTACAGGTTATTATCCATGACATATATAGGCATAACTATATATCAGGTGAGATGAAGAGACAAAATAGCTTTATGAAGTTAGAGAAGAGTACAATAATGTAATTAAATGTTGTTAAATGGATCATTCGGAAGTCCAAATGAAGTAACTGTAAGCCCAATTTTCAAGTAGATACACAAAAATCTGCACAGATGCAAAGTAGATAAATAATATAGAACTGGAGAAAGTAAAAAGATATTTTACAGAAAAAGTGTAGTCATGGAAAAATGTATTGTGTTTGAAATGCTGTGAAATTTATTGTAAGAGCACTTAAATATCAAACTCTTGCTACTTCTTGTTTATCATCAACTAGTTTATTAGTTAAAAGGTTTGACTTAAAAAAATGGACGTCTAAAAATCGAGAAAGGTACTTTTATATATATACAGTATAAAAGTGGATGGCAACTTTAATCAGCTCTTCTAAATTTTTTTTTCATATGCTCAGATCAAAATGGACATGTGCAAAGACCTGTGTAGACTGGCATTTGGGTGCTGTCCACACCCATATTGCCCATATGTCTACTTGAAAATGTGTCCTGATATAATTATCTTTCTTTCTGTGCTCCAAGGGTCTTGGTGCTACAAGATACTTCACCCTCTTAGCCTCAATCCAGCAAATGTGCTTACACAGATAGTCCCATTTAAGCAAGTGGGCACTTTTCATTGGTGCTCCAGGGGTGGGGAGGGCAACACTTTAATCTCCTGTATTAACATCCCCACGTTTGAAAATGGCAGTGGGGGTGCTTGAGCTAAAGCTCATTTGATAAGCTTTAGTTCAAGCACCCCTGCACCCATTTTTAAGCGTGGGGATGCTGATATATGAGATGCAGGAGGCTGCTGGAGTGTGGCGACTGCTCAATTAATCAAGCATGTCAGAGCAGTCTCGGGGCTCATATATAGGCACCCAGTGTGACTTTATTGGATCATGGAGAGGGGGCTCCATACTTTGCAGAATCAAGCATTAATCCTAGTACTTTTGATATATCCAAGGTTATATCACTACTAAGATTTAACTATTAAAGGCAAATAGATGAAAACACTAAAGTAACTTTATCACATGCAGTATTGTGATACATAGACATCTGTCTGTCTTACAATAGATTTGTTCTAAGTGAGGCATCAGCTAAAACATCTGTGAGTGTGACTGTAGAGCCCAATTCCTGAATGACAGTTCTTTTTGCACTTATCACATCTGAAGTTCAGATCTAAAAGTTCTGAATGTGGTATGGCGTTGTTCCTGAGGTTTGTTCTTTCTTCTGCATGTTGGGCTCTTCTTTCCTCAAAAGCCTTCATTCCACACCTAATAAGCTGTTTCCAAGCACTTCCTTCCTCAGCAAGTTTCTCTCAGTTATTCGGCTTAAAGTTGATTGCCTTCATATCTCTCTTGCAAACATCTCTGAAATGATATAAGGACATCCATGTGGACTTCCTTCCTGTGGAGAGTTCTCCATACAAATGGTCCTGGGCCATCATCCTTCTCGGTATATGATCAAACTATTGAAGTCAACATTGAGAAGAGAATGGATGCTCAGAACATTGGCATGTTCCAAGCTGCACTGTGACTCAGAGTAAACATGGTTGGCAAGCACCTGAAGTCACCTGAGCATCTCGCGAGTGATGATCTTTCCACCAATGCTTAATAGTGAAATGCCATGATAGTTGTTGCAATCACTGCAGTCACCTTTATTTTTGTACCAGAGTGACTAGACTGGCATCTCCATTCAGTCACCAGAGTGACTATACTGGCATCTCGCACATCTTGTGGTACTGTCTTACTGTCCAGCAGTGAGTAAGAAACTCATATATATGTGGAAAAAGCACAGTTTTCCTACACCTCATCACTTCTGTGGGAATCCTGTCTTTTCCTGGAATCTTGCCACTGGCCAGATTGCCTGTGGCCTTACTTCGGTCCTCAGCAGCTGGAATATCATCAAGCTCTTCAAGGACAGACAAACTCTCAATAGAGTTAGTGACATCACTTTCCCTTGACTAGAGTTCAAAATACTGTTGTACCCATTTTTCCATCTGTTGCTTTCAATCTATTATGACTTCTCCTGATGCTGACTTTAATGGAACTGAATTCTTGGCAGTTGGACCTTTTGCTTTCTTGATTGTGTCACACATGCCCCTGATGCTTCTAGTGTCAAATAAGGACTGAATTTTTGCACACACTTGCACTAACAACCATCTTGAGATTTTTTGGACAACACTGCCTGCTTTCATCAATTTCTTCAAAGTTCTGTCTCAGGCATTCCTCTTGTGATTTAACAAAGCAGTTTATTTGGCCTAATTAAATGGAATTAATTCATGCAAGTGCACCTCTAACCAATCCTGTTCTTTTTGCTGAATATAATCAGCAGTGACCTGCATCATTTTTCTGAGGCTTCCCTACTTCTCTTCTGCAGTCTTGCACAAAGGCAGATCTGAAGCAGCCTCCTCTAGAGCCTCCGTAAACTGCAAGGTTATCAGCTGATAGCACTGTTGATGTTAATGTGTGGCAAACATAGATGCTTAGAGGAGAATATTTTCTTTGGTTTTAATTTGATCTTAGTGACCACAAGTGAGTGATCAGTGGCACAATCAGCACTATGGTAGCTATGAGTAAGGAGGACAGTATTGAGATTGGACTGCCTAGTGACGATGTTGTCCAATTGTGCCAGTGACTAGATATTGTGTTCCTTTGTGATACCTTATGGCATGGCTTCATTTGGAGGAAAAAGTTAGGGATGCACAAGTTATGACAGGAACAGAACTCCAATAGCCTTTGTCCATTATCATTCATGCGTCCCCTGTTATGTGAGCCCAGACAAATTGGCCAGGATTCACTGTCAGCACCAACTCTGGTACTGACATCTCCCAGGAGATACAAGTTCTCAATGTTTGGAATATTACAGATAACACTAGCCAGTTCTTTGCAAAACTTGCCTTTGTATCAGCAAAAGAGTAGAGTGTTGTAGGGTAGGCACTCACTAAGGTGACTGTGCCTTCTGAAGTATAAAGGTGAAAAGTGAGGATCCTCTCAGAACCATTCCATGAATTCTTGGTTGTTTTGAGAAGATTGTTTCTAATGCCAAAATCTACCCCATGTTCACATGCATCTTTGGGAGCTTTTCCTTGCAAGAAGAACTGGTATTTTTCTCTTAAGGAGCCACCTGAGGCTAGGCATGTTTCTTGTAGTGCTGCAATGTCAGTGTTTAATCTATTAAATTTTTAGGTGGCTAATCTATCTGATCTATGAGATAAAATAATATCTCCCGCTGGAAGAGGCAACCCATAACTTCCTTCTGTATGCCAAATGAGCTGGACTTAAAACTTGCAACTACTGCCCTCTGTGTTGAATCTGTGCTTGAAAGGTAAAGTGAAGCTGGACTGACCTTTCCAGAGAGCAAAGGCCTAGACAGTCTATATGGAGACACTGAGTTGCCTACACACCAGTGTTCCCCTCTTGGCTTTGATGGTTTAGCCCAAAGGAAAGACAGATGCCGGTATGTTTGGAACTAGCTTGGCTGCAGGAACTGCCAGAGCAGAGGAGATAATCCTTTTGCCCATCTACCAGGGCTCCCTCTTACATTGGTTGCCAACCAGGATTAAACAGCCCAGTCTACCCCGTCATGGAGTGGACTTCAGTTCCACAACCTTTTGGTGGCATTTCATTCACCAGGAATAAGACAAGGGTAAGACGAGTACTCCACTCTGAAGTGTTCCTCTGCCAGAAGCAAATGGTACCCTAGAGGTTGCCAGGATATTTAGCCACCACATAGCACTTGGGCTTAATACTATTTCCTGTAAATTATGGTAGCATGTGAACCTGACCTGACTCCAATGAAATACCGTAATATGCCTGTACATAATGCACAGTATCAGAAAATATCAAATGGAAGATATCCTGGACTGATTCCCATCAGCACTCAAGAGGTAGTAGAAATACTACCCTATCCTTGTTCCATGCTATGCTTCTGCATTTCTGATGGTTTTCAGTTCTTCACAGTAGCGCTTTCCATTTTCTTTTCTGCAATCTACTGTAATAGAACATACATAATATTTTTCCATAAGAGACAGCTTCTGCAGAGCAGCTACCTTTAGGCTTTGTACTTTGGGACCTGAGTTCAAAATGGTTTTGATTTATTAGAAGATAAACTTTTACTTTTTTTAACAATAAACTGTAAATAACCAATCCAATATGAAACATGCTAAATAGTTTCATTGAAATTCTAATGACATCTGGCTTCATTTACAGTATCATACACCACAGAATCCTTTTGTTGATGCTTTTGCTTACATATGTTGAATATATATGTATTTACATATTTGAATTGTCGGTACATAAATGGAAATTTTGTTTTGGGTAAAGCCAACAGATGTTAATGCTGGGTTTAGAGTTGTGTGGTAATCTCAGTTTACAATTTCCATAATTTATAAGGTTTGGGGGAAAGGATTTTTTTTCCATTTTCCTACATGTTTAATGAATACTGTTTCTTGAATATGTATATAGCAATTAAACTTACTTATGTTTTAGAATTTCTTCCTCATTTGGTAAATCTTTAACATAGCGTGATGCCACATTTCTGCAGATACAGGTGAAAAGCTCTGCTTCCAATCTGGCAAAAAAATTCTGTACCAGACATGGAAAAGATTTTGCAAAACAGATACAATTCTTGACTGCTCCCTTGGTCATACGCTCCAACAAACATAGCTGTCTAAATTTTAGAAAATCTTCAAAAAATCCTCACTGCTAGTCCTCATTCTCTCCCTCCAATACTATACGTTAGCTTCAGCTCCTCTCTAACCCTGGTTCCTAAGTCAGACACGCTTCTAGTTCACCAGCTGTTTTCTGTGGCTCCCTCTATGCCCCACGCATGGCTTTCTGTCTGCTAAGATCTACAGCAGAGGAGCTCTTCTCTATTAGATCTTAACATATCTGCCAGCTAGAACTCCCTGGCACCTTTCTCCGAACTAGAATGCCAGGCTCAATGCTCCCTAGAACCCTAGCATTTCCAGAACACAGTTAATGCTAATCACTTAAAAATTTACGTGCTAATTGTTTAGTCATGGAAACTTTAATCACCAGGAGATTAAACCTTTAATTGCTAAGTGGCTGGCAGGGTTCCAATCTATAACAACCAAGATTCATTAATTTCACATTTTCAAATTTCCCTTTCTATGAAAACTACCCTATGAGCAGAAACTTATGTAGATGCAAGATAGAGTTCTTAAATATTTCCAGCATTATGAAAAAGATGACTAAAGAGTTGTAGGATACTGCATAAAAATTAAGGCATGGCTTATCTAGCATTTAAGGAACATATAGGAGTTTTCACTGTCAGTTCTAAATTTGCAAGAAAAATCCTTGTTCCCTATTTTAACCATGTGCATTTTCAGAAAACTTGCTCCTTGTAATAAAAAATAACAGGGGGAGAGAGAGGAATGAAAGTAGACTCATTGTGGCTCAGCCCTTCCTATGCAGTCCCTACTAGGTTTTTGTGTTAATGGACCTAAGATTTATCAGATGGTCTACTGTATCATCTAGAGCTTTCAAGACAATACAGTAGCCCGTTATACTTCAACGACAATAAACTGTCAATTTAAAAGACAAAACCAGTGAGGCTGGTTTTCATTACATCAGATGAAGTTTCAGCATAGCTGAAGCAGATCAATCTTCTGTAGGCGATGTAGTCTGCTTTCACAGCAATGGCAGGTGTGCAAATCCTTCAATACAAGACTACGGAGAGACTGGAGAGGACTTACGTCAATCTCCTGAGATTAGCAGTCTAAACATCACTCAGTAACCAATTGCTGGATAACAAGCTGGGTTCCTACATCTTCTATCCTAGTTGTCTACTGACTTGTTTTCAGGTCAAGGCTTGAGAAGGGAGGTATTGTGAAAGTAAATGAAACCAAGCATTAGGTCTATTCATGGTAGCCTAGTCTAGATTCAAGATTCCCACCAATTTCTTTTCCATATAGTAAGCCTTTGAAGTGAGCTCAAACAGTATTCTTAGACATGAAGTGAGCTGCTATCTCTTGCCGCTACCTCTATAGACACAATATGAGAAGCTTCTGGCATTCTGATGTCCTGTCAGTTTTTAATGTAAACTCTAGAAGTTCACAAATACTATACTGCACAATCTGAAGAAGATAAATCACAGTTACTTCAAACCAGCTGACAGCAGTTTAAGCAGCTGCAATCATCAACCACCAAGGGAGTTTCTTCTTTTATCTTACTAAATGCAAAAGTAGCCCAGGAACCGGTAATATCACTGGACTATCAGGAGTCCTGTTATTACATAAATATCAGCAAGCAGTAAGTAAATTCTGTTGACGAAATGTAATAAAACAAAGACGGTTTCAAATATGACCATTCCCTGATGCATTCTGTAGCCCCGTCTTACTCACTTATTGCGTGTTGCTGAGATTATAAGGTTTGCTTTTATCTGTCAGAAATCAATATTTCAAACATTGGATAAAAGAGGAAATTGAACTGGGAATAGGCTGAAGTGCTGTAAAAACTACAAAGCACAATTATCAAAAAGCACTTAAAGTACTTAATAGGACACACATATAAAAATGCTCAAATTAATGTCAGGGAACTATAATGAGAACTTTTTCTATGCTTTTTGATCCAAATGCAATGTAATTTGAGTGCAGCCCGGTCAGTCAATACAGTTTTCAATTTATATGAAACCCTAAGGATTTTGAGCAATCCATTTGCTAGAACCAAACCATTACATATGATTGGTTAATATTTCAATTTATTGAAAATACATTATTTTGTGTAAAGTGTTTAAGTTGCTCAGTTTTAAGCATTATAAACAGTTATGATAAGTATAGATCTTTGCATAAACAAAGGCTTTACAGTCATGCTTTTAATAAACACTTCTATAACTAGAAAACTGGATTTTAAGGGGAAGAGACATCACAGGGAAAAGCTGTGATACAAGCGGGACTGAGAAAATGGGAGGGAATTGTAGCATACAACAGATCTTTATCAGGATGCATTAAACTGAGAAGGGACATCTTTGTAAACTGAAGAACAGAATGGTTATTTTATGCAAAAAAAAGTTCACTTTTAAGTTTTTTACTTTCCCCTTAGATTTATATATTCATTTATCATCTTTAATGCTATTGAGCTTGAGGTCATCACAAACAGTTTAACTCTATGCCAGGTTAAAGATTGCTGCAAATGAGTATGTGAACGCCTGCATACCCACATTTGTATCTTCAGAAATAGATGGTATAAAATATTTTTGGCTTGTATTTTGGAGGGCTGAATTCCTCAGAAGCAATGTACCTATGACTGAATTCTATAGGTCAACCCCCATTTATACCAGGCCACAGTGCCACCTTCCTTACCACGTTGTTCAAAGGAATGCAGCTTGAGAAACCCTTTTTTTCCCTTTTTTGTGACAATTCAGTCCTCAATACCATAGCATGACTTCTTTCATAAGCTTGAATCTTACATTAACTGAAAGAAAAACCTGCTACTTTTGAGGACTTCAGAGACCACTGAAATCAACAGAAAGATTATTCCCGACTCCAGGGAGCTTTGGGCAGACACACATTTGCATTAAAATACAAGATAATTTATTAATACAATATAATTTAACAATAAATTCTTTATCAAGGTTAAGGGCCTAAGTCAGAGAGCTTGTTATGCAGCTTCCTGGCTATTGTCTCTCACTTCATCACATTGAAGATACAGCTTCTTCTTCTGTAATATAAGAGCCAACCTTTTATTTTAGTCCTCTCAGGTGGAACTCCTGAACGACCTCTTAACCCCCATGTTTATTAATACTTCTGCCCATCCTGGCTTCCTTTTATTTACTTGGCTACTTCCAGTAGCCCATACAAAACACAGCCGTTAGAAACATTTTTGATACTGAAATGTTCTACGTCACTGATTGTCTAGACTGGATCCCCATACTCCACTAGTTTAAATTCATACATCTGCCAGGCCCTGCATAACTGAAGCCATTTCCTAATTATCCGATCACTGCAGCTGTGTCATTGCCCCTTACCCACTGCTGTGTAAATCATGCCATCCTCAGCACCATGTTTTGTTTACTTCTTAACCAGCAACCTCTTTGTATTCTTTGGTGATGCTTCTTACATACTGAATGCCCTTCTTTACTCAGTCAACATGTTCGCTACCTAGTCAGTATTCAAGGCATTACTGCCTGTAACAGAGTCCCATTCCAGGAGTGGCTGTGATGTCCCGGGAGCCCCCCCGCCTTCCCCGAACCTTCGTTACCTTTACTTTTTGGGGGGGCACTCCCTTCCACTCTCCTGCCATGCCTTGATGTAATCATGCCTTTAGAAGGAAGGAGGCTTCCCCAGGGCTCTCCAAGCAAGAGATCATACTCACACACTCAGGTATCACTGCTTAATACCTTAAGGTCCAATTATGTAGCCTCCTTGTCTCCCCTTATAGCTATACGCAAGCCTTGCAGAAGTTACCAATCATTGGGCATTAAGCCCCATTGTCCAAGCCAGTCAGTCTCATATCCATGGGCCTTCCACCCCAGTGTCAACTCCAGTCAATGTGGGCTCTAAACCAGAAACAGTCTCTGCCATTCTTGGGGCTTCCAACCTTGATGCCTTTAATTGTCCCAGCCCCTCCTGATCTCAGGCCTCTGTCTTTTTAATCATACCTCCATCAGATTCTTCCCCTCCCAGGCTATGGGCCCCTGGCCCTGCTTGTTATTGCCCCTTCTTAGCTATAGGTCCCTAACACTTGTTCTCGTGCCACATGGACTACAGGTCCCTGACCCTGGTGCTCACCCCTCACAGGCTATGCGTCTATATCAGGCAAATATGTTAACTACCTGTTTATTATCTTGAGCCAAATTTATAGTCTACATTCTCATCAAAGAAAATGGACATTTTGCTTGAAAAAGGTTTCAAGATTTGGAATTTCATTATAGAAGGAGAGAAGAAGAGGCCTTGTGGTTCAGGTCTTGATTAAGTATCAAGAGGTCTGTGTTTTATTTATGGATCTATCACAGACCTCCCATGTCACCTTGGACAAGTCACTTCTCCAGGCCTCAGTCCCTTTTCTGTAAAACAGAAAAATATTCCATTGTTTCTCCCTTAGCTTGTTTCACGGTAAGCTCTTTAGGTACAGAGAGATTCTGGCTACGTGAAAAGTGTAATAGAATGCTGGTCTTCTGTGTCAGAAGCTTAGGCAATGCTGTAATACAAACAAATAATATATCGAATCAAGGTGCTCTCTGAGTAAATCACAAAATACATGCCATGAATCTAATTCTTACTCATATTTAATAGCACTTACTTTGTGGGTTGACATTCATGAATGTACTATTTGCAGCACGTGGTCCTGCATATATTCTAACAAAATACAGCATTTAAAATGAAATGTACAGATAGGCTTAACAGAACTCCCCCAGCCAAAGGCAGGCAAAGTTGATAAGACAGGTGAATAACTCACTGGTTAAGTTGTTAACTATCATTCTTTCAGAGTTAGAGTTTTCAGATTCCTTTAATCAACATACATGTTTTATAAGTCATTAAAAATTCATGTGCAATATAGATCCCCCTCTACATGTTACCGGTATCATACAATTAACTGGTTAATTGTGCAATTACCTTGAGAGCCCGTCTACACATGCAAAGTAGCTTTCATGCTATAAAAAGCTCCAATCAGCTATAAAGCTAGACCTCAAAAATGTGTATTGACTTTATAGCTGGTCGCTATTGAGCTTTAATTTACACATGTAGTGGGGTCACCCCTGCAGCTGGGAACCCTGTCAGCTGACAGGGTTCCCAGCTGCAGAAGTACTCCATGCCCAACCAGGACTGTGAGTCTCATAACTGAGGGGACTCTCAGACCTAGCAGCTGCTGACTCTGGGTCCTGGCACAGTAACCCACAGCTGCCAGGACCCAGAATCCTGAAGCTGCAGATGCTGGGTTCACACAGCATGCCTTCTGGTACTTGGGCCCATCTGGGTCCCAGCAGCTGCAGGGCACAGCTATGATCTCCTGGCCGTGGGGGTGCGTGGAACCCCTTGGGCTGGGAGAAACAGCTACTGCTCTTTGGCTCCCAACTGTGGAAGCTTGCTTTTTGCCAGTGCAGGGGGAGCCAGGGATCAAGCTCCCCCAGCACCCACAATAAAACATGACAGTATCTACTGCATGATTCTCCAATGCATATGTGGCATGGCAGGAGATACAATTGTGTAGATTGTGCATTAGATCCTATTGTGCCTTTACCTGCACATTTAGAGGGGCCCACAGAAACATTCTGCTTTAAAAACAAAAAAACAAGCTGAATAGAAACAATTGTATGATCTGCTAAGGCAATTTAGTTATGGCAGTTGTAAGTTACTGCATAACATTTTTCACAGAAGCTTTCTCCATCGGCATTTATTGTATTTTTCTTCAGTTATTAAATATAGAGGCTTAATCTCAAAAGCAAATGCACTTGTCTTTATATGTACTTGAACTGTAGCTGCCATTTAAAACTAATCAATGTTTTCTTTAATACCTTAATAGCTTGTTTGCAAAGGACCTTCTTACAGAAAATATGCACTGCATTCAAGAAGAAAATATGTTTTACATGCTAAGCAAAGTATCTAATAAGGAGAATGCGCTTGATTCTTATCTCAAAGATTGACTTCAAGATCCTAAATATATGTGTATAATAGGACTTACTTCAGATTCATACTAGCATATGCAGCACATTTTCAAAAAAAATTAGGTTTTATAAACTCCAGTCACTTTAATTACCATTAACAGAGATTTAATAATTACTACCTTGCTATTACAAGTGATGCAAATATAAAATCCTTGTAAATATACTACCTGATGGTAGATTGCCTAAATACATAAATCTCGAAGGGCGCATCTACATGATATGTTTCCTGTACCTAATTAGCTCCACAGTAAAGTCTTAGTGTCTAAATGTGTGGCCCTATTAGGCCGCAGTAAACTAATTAACTCTGCTGTCAGTTAGAGCATGGGTAAACACAAGTACTATTCTACAGCAGCATTCTTTAGTGAACAGCAACACATGTGTAAACACTGACAGGGGTTAGCTGGGGCATGAGGGTGCTTCAGTATAGGGTCTGCCTGCTGTCTAACCCCACACTGTAGTACCCACAGGCCCCAGACAGCCTCTTCGCAGCACATTGAGCAGGGTTGGAGCAGCCTCGGGCTGACTGGCTGACCCCCGGGTACAATAAATGGGAATAAACACAGTGCCTGGGAGCAATAAACTCTGGTGCAATATGCTCCAGAATTTATTGCGTCACATTGATTTCATGTTTAGATGCACCCAGAGTCATTTTCTGGTCTCATTCATGGTGCGAGTTTGAAGTAATTCTTAAGACCAATATAGATACACTAGATTTACACCAGAGTACAGTTTGGTCCAACAGTTCCAATTTTGCAATCATTCTATAGGCAGGATTTCATAGATTTCATACACATTAGGGCTGGAGGGGACCTTGTATGACAGGGGTAGGCAATTATATCGAGTGGAGGGTCACTTACTGAGTTTTGACAAGCCATCGAGGGCTGCATGACAGGCAGCTGGGGGGCAGATATATATTCATTTTTTAAAATTTTTAGGGGTCCCATGGGCTGGATACAATGGCCTGGTGGGCCACATCCGGCCTGTGGGCTGCATCTTGCCCACTCTTGTTGTAAGATCATTGGGTCCAGCCCCCTGCCCAAGGGGCAGGAAGTTAGCTAGGGTCAAAGGATCCAAGCAAGATAAGCATCCAAATATTTCTTGAAAGTGTCCAAAGAAGGTGTTTGCACCACCTCTGGAGGGAGTTTGTTTCAGGCCCTTGAGGCTCGGACAGTAAAGAAGTTTTTCTTTATGTCCAGCCTAAAACGGTCTTGGAGGAGTTTGTGACCATTGGACCTTGTCATCCCTTGGGGTGCTCTGGTGAACAGGTGCTCCCCCAGATCCTGATGCACACCCTTATGTACTTACAGGCTGCCACCAGGTCACCCCTGAGCCTGCGCTTCTCCAGGCTGAA
>NW_017728998.1:32957148-32958118 GCF_001723915.1 Gavialis gangeticus
TCACCCCTGAGTCTGCGCTTCTCC
The DNA here is from genome assembly GCF_001723915.1 of Gavialis gangeticus. NCBI lineage: Eukaryota > Metazoa > Chordata > Crocodylia > Gavialidae > Gavialis > Gavialis gangeticus. The sequence continues at coordinate 32,957,173 of NW_017728998.1, forward strand.
AGGCTGAAGAGTCCCATAGCTCACAGCCTTTCTTTATAAGGCCTCTCTTCATTCTCTTGACCTCTGATCATGGGTGTGGCTCTCCTCTGGACTCTTTCAAGCTTCTCCACATCCTTCTTAAATTGTGGAGCCCAGAATTAGATGCAGTACTCCAGCTGCAGTCTCACCAAGGCTGAGTACAGCAGGAGGATGACATTCTGGGTCTTGCTCAAGATGCATCAGTAGATGCAAGCTAGAATTTGGTTCACTTTGCCAGCTGTGGTATCACACTGGTGGCTCATATTCATCTTGTGGTCAGTCATGACCCTCAAGTCTCTTTCGGTCATGGTGCTACCAAATGTAGCATTGCCGAGCCTATAAGTGGGTGAGTTTTTATTCCTGAGGTGGAGCACCTTGCATTTCTCAATATTGAATGCCATCATGTTTTCATCTGCCCAACTTGCAAGCTAATCGAGGTCAGGCTGGATCACTAAACTATCCTCAAGTGTGGAGACTCTTCCCCAAATGTGGTGTCGTCAGCAAACTTGGCCAGCCCACTTTTGACACCAGTGTCTAGATCATTAATGAAGACATTAAAGAGTACAGGTCCAAGAACAGAGCATGGGGGGACACCACTAGTCATTGAGTACCATGTTGATTTGGTTCCATCAACTACCATTCTCTGGGTCCAACCTTGGAGCCAGTCACCCAGCCATTGGACTGTGGACTAGTTGAGGACACAGTTTCCATCAGCACATCATGGGACACCAGGTCAAAGGCTTTTTTAAAGTCCAAATATATGACATCAACTTCTTCCCTCTTGTCTTGTTTTACCAATCCCATTTCCTTCTATGACCAGGTGATATATCACTTGGATTGGTAAAACAAGACCTACCCAGCTTCACCATGATCCACTGGCTGGGGAATTGGCTCCGTGGTCAGACCCAGAGGTTGGTGGTTGATGGAA
>NW_017728998.1:32963118-32988617 GCF_001723915.1 Gavialis gangeticus
GTTGAATGGTCACAAACACCTCCATGACCATTTCAGGCTGGACATAAGGAAGAACTTCTTTACTGTCCAAGCCCCCAAGGTCTGGAATAGACTGCTGCCAGAGGTGGTTCAAGCACCTACTCTGAATGCCTTCAAGAGACATTTGGATGTTTATCTTGCTGGGATCCTATGCCCCTGCTGCCTTCCTGCCCCTGAGGCAGAGGGCTGGACTCGAAGTTCTTCTGAGGTCCCTTCCAGCCCTAATGTCTATGAAATCTATGAAACAAAGCCGTGTTGGCTATCTCTCAGAATTTTGCCTTCTGTTAGCCTGTCAAGAATGATTTCCTTGATAATTTTTTCCAAAATCTTCCCAGGGATTGAGGTCAAACTGACTGGCTTATAGTTTCCCGGGTCTTCTTTCCTCCCTTTCTTGAAGATGGGCACCACATTAGCCCTCTTCCAATCTTCAGGTACTTTGCCTGAGCACCATGAGTTCTCGAACATCCTTGCCAATGGCTCTGCTATGATGTTTGCCAGTTCCTTCAGCACTCTGGGGTGCAACTTATCCAGACCAGCTGATTTATGGGGAGTCCAGCCTTTCAAGATGCCCCCTCACAAGATCCACTTCACTGGTGGGCAGATATTCATCTTCGCCCCAGTCATCCCACACCATGTTAGGCAGGGTGGTCCCTTTGGGCTGGTGAAAAACTGAGGCAAAGTAATCATTAAGCAGACTGGCTTTTTCCTGGGTGTTGGTAGTCAGCTGCCTCCCACTGAAGTCAAATGGAAGTTTAAACAAAACTCCATGGAAGGTTTTATGATGGTCTTTGTTCTCATAACATAGATTTCCATAAACTGAATAATATATATCAAATTTGGTTCAAGCCCTACCACTTCACCAGTTTCACTGGGGTACAGGTTGTTATCAAGATTATGGCAAAATCTAGGTAAAAATGCACCTTATAGACTAACCAAACTAGAGATGCATAAGCTTTCAAGAGCAAGAACTCACTTTATTAGATACTGTGAAAAGACATGCACAGGCTATCAAATAGAGTAATCTGAATACAAAAACAGGGAAGGGTGGGAAGTGGTGGAGGGACAAGTAACTAATAAACCCATGTGGACAAAGGATTCATGAAAGCTAATCCAGGTAATGAGATAAGAATCTATAGTCCCTTTTTAGACCATACTTAACACAATCCAGTCTGCAGATGCTTTCTTGTTCTGAAGTTTCATATACAATATGGTACTATAACAATTTTACTTGTGTAGACTTGAAAAAAATAAAGTGTTATAATTATGCTAGAAAATTATAAAAGGGGTAATTCAAGATATATTTCACATGCATCCTGATTGCCTTATGATGTGTCTCTATGCAGTATACAAAATATTGTATGCAGTTGTATTTAGAACACAGGCTCTACCAGGGCATGGATTCTGTTATGTGCAACAGTTTCTGCCAACTATATGGAACTTTCCTTCCTTATTTTGCTATATGTAAACGACTTATTCGCAATAACAATACTATTTGGTACAGGTAATTCATCATCTATTATTCAATATTAGAAAAGAATACCAGTGTATTCCAGTCTTTCAAAACGTTGTGCTCTGCATACTCAAAGTGCACATACAGTTGTGTGTCTTGTTATTGCACAGATAACCAGTAGCAGTTTGCATAAATTTAGCCAGTGTCCTGAAGCAGTGGCAGTAACTGCACAACCTTGTTTGATAAACAATAGTGTGACTAACAAAATTCAAACTATATACTGTGCTAGGTAGTGTAGTGCCTTTTTATCTCCCCTTCATGGTTGGGTAAGGGACAATCGACTAGCATTCCCATCAAACGCTTATGTGAGTACTTGGCCTGAGCTTTCCATCTGCCTTGGGAAATGAATGATTCCGCAAGCTGACCAAATCTGGAAGAAAATATGTAAAATCCTGATCTTGGGGCCAGTATAGCTTGCACTCACTTTTCTTAGCTGGCACCTGGACTCCTCCAATTGAACATTGAGGTCCTATCAGCTAAGAAAAGTCTTATCAGCTTTCTTTTCCATCATCCCTTCATCAAAATCATTTGCCTCCCAGAAACTCACATCAACACAACTTGTGAAAGTGCTGTCCAACAATGGACAGTTTTCTTATTATAGAAGACGACATTTTTTTAGTGGTTGCAGCACTTGTGAGTTCTTGCATTGACAATTAACATAGAAAAGAATTAACAAATTTAAACACTGATAAAGGATTCCTCAGTCTGACTTCCATAGATTTCTGCACCAGTCAGCTAGTGCATCTATCTAGAACAGTCCCTGGCTGGTTTTCTTTTATGCTTCTTTTCAACAACCATCATTTCAGAGTCCACCTGATCAATATAGACAGTTCCTGAAAACCTCAACTCAATGGCCTATTTCAACTTTCCATAAAAAGTTTAGAATTTGTACATCGCTGACCTTCCTGAAACCTTATTCCATAAATGTGTCTATGCTGATGACTTCTACTTGGGCTCTTAATATTTTCTGACCTTGGAGGATATACCAAATTCTGAACTGGCAGCTATAGCTACTTATTTCTGTAACTGACACTATTAAACAAATGATTTATAGTAAATTTTTTGTATTTTCCACCTCCATTATGCCAATGTGCTCTTGTTCTAAAAAAGCCAACAGCATACTAGGTTGTATTAACAGGAGTGTCATTTGCAAATGAAGGAAAGTGATTCTTTTGCTTTAAGCAGGAGGCTGGACTATACAACCTTGTGAGGTCCCTTCTAGCCCAACTTTCCTTTGATCCTAAGAGGGAGAAAGTGGGCACGTGTACACGTGCATTAATGTAGGTATTAAGTTTACTACCTCTACCAACAGGTACTAACTCAGTGTGCAGTAACTGGTGCTACTGCACAGTAGCACTGGTGCACACCTTTTTAGTGATGCTAACACGTAGTAGACTAATTCTACTGCGCATTAACAAGTTAGCACTGCTTTTGCTGTGACGCAGTAACACACAGTAGAATTAGTCTACTGCACATTTAGCATCTTGTCTAGATGCATCCACAGAGTTATAGTCTGACACACGAAGCTCAGGGCTATCTACAAGGGCCACATCCAGATGAGTTCAGCCATGCAGTATGTGGCATTGCAGACATGTCTGCAATGCAACATACCACATGTTCAGCTGTTCTCTGCACCACAAGCGAGTAGTGCGGGATTTTTTTTGACTCCTGGATATCCAGGTGAATGTTGGGGCAGTGTGCGCTACTCAGAACTGGAGCCTGGACAGCTGGAGCCACACTGCAGCTGCCAGCCAGGTGCTGAGTGGTAGGATCACCACTGCTGCAGCCCCAGGAGGCCCCCAGGATCCCAGGTAAGGCTGCTGGGGCAAAGCCAGTGCTGGCCCCAGTCTCCTCTACCCAACCTGTTACCTGCTGCATGCATGGCACAAGATGTACCAAATGTCCATGCTTATCTGGACACAGCCAAGGTATACAACACACAATACAAAAGCACTTGCCTTCAGTTCATTCTTTAGTGAAAACCAAGTAGAGCAAAGACCTGCTCCTTTGGTAAATTACAAGTTTTGGAATGAGTACTCTAGCCTACAGCAGGTAGCAGATGTGTTAGAGGGCAACTTACAACAGACAGTCACCATTATTGCTCATTATTTAATAGCATTGCTTTAACTGTAGTGTGATTGCATTCACTGTTGAATGATTTCCAGCATCACTCTTACTGTTTCATGTTTTTCACAGTTCTTTTCTAGGGCTTAGTGAACAGCTTCACACCTGCTTGCAGAGTATAATATTAACTCTGGTGAATCTAGTGTATAACAAGCACCAGCTAAATGAATTTTCCTGCTCAACTTGTCATATACAGGTTATCACTGTAAGCTTGCTTCTCTTTTTGTTATCAACTAATCATCATATGGTGTCAGCTAATGAAACTTGTTCATGTCTTAAATATTCTTTCTCCCAATTATATGCAGTGTAAAATGGAAATATGTAGCTTATGGCAAAGAGCTGTCTGGATTGCAGGGTATAAACTAAATCATTTTTATGTCACGGGAAAATTAATTCCATTTTCTCTGTAAAAAACGAGTTAAATTTGTAACCTAGAACACAACTTAATAGGGGGCATCAGAGTAAATGAAGCTAATGCATTTCCTATATAAATATTTGTTTTATCTAGAAATGGATACATTACACAGGGATTTTCAGAACAGTGGGACATCTAGTATCATGCTTCAGGAACTAAGTGGTTAGGAAAAAACTAATTCATAGGGCATATTTTTTCCTAAATTTACACCTCAGCCAAACTACTGTTTATGCCCTGAAGCACGAGGGCTTTCTCTCCAAACTTTTGGGGAGTTTGTCCTGTAGATCCCTATTACATGCTGCTTTCATGGGTTTCCCTTTCCCTTCACATTCATGTTGCTGGAAAACATTCGAGTACAGAATTTTCTAAATCAAACTGCCTTTTTTGACTCTCAGATCTTCACTTTTTGATATAGGGCATGTGGCAGAAAGCCACCTTGGTTTCTCCACACAAATCTCTGCCCTGTGACACTGTGATTTGGATCTCTGTGCTGTGACCATTCAATTAGGATGGGCCCAGCACACAGGGGGCCACACCCTCAGCCTGTCTCTTTAGGGAACTTGAGCTGCCTGCATTCCTGAGGGAGGGGGAAACCTGCTCCCTCTGCTTACGTGACTTGCATCACTTACCTGGGTAAGGGGTTTCTACCTGGGGAGCTGGAATCTGCCCGGTAACAGGTGATGCATTTCAGATTGGTTGGCTGACAGCCAACTGGGGCTGACCTCCGCTGGCCCAGGTGAATGAGGTCACAGGGGCTATATAAGTTAGGACGGGGAAGGAGGCGGTCTCTCCGGCCATGAGGTGACGCAGCAGCCAGGCAGGGGACAGAGAAGCCTTAACATCTGAAACTGGCTCTCTCCCCCCAAACTCACGAGCTAGGAACCGCCTGCCTCCAAAGGGAAACTTCACCTGCCTTTGGAAGATGCTTGTGAGTAAGCTACTCAATCTGATTAGATATTTAGCTGGAAGTATCACAGATGCGTAATCAAAAGGCTACCACAGCCAGACTGTTTGCTCTTTAGGATTTCTAGATATTGCTCTATCCTGTACCCTAGTTTACCCTACCCCCTGTAATCAATAAAGTTCTCCTTTTTGACTGGTGTGGGAGACTTATTGAGGGGTGGGTCTAAATTATGCCTAAGAGACCCCTTAGGTCTGTGGACTAAGGGAGACTTTACTTTTTGCCCCCGGACTTGGGGAAGTACCCCAAGTGCCTGTATTGGCTGGAGTACCCGTAGGACTATTAGGCCTGTGTTTCCCCGAGGATACAGGGCCGAGACAGTCCACGCTTGGGCTGGTGGCGGCACGTTACCCCCAGACTGGCGAGTGTGCTCCGGGAGAGGGGTCGGCTGGACATGAGGCGCCCCTAGGGAGGCATTCGGAGCCTGGAAGGTGGTCGGGCGCAGGGAGGTGGGCGGCTCGACACAGGAGCGCCCCCTACTGGCCCGCCTCATGTGGTGGAAACAGCGGAGGGATACGAATACCCAGCTGTGTTCTTGAGGTGGGATCTCCGCACCCTCTACAGGGCATTTTACAATTTTTCTTCATAATAAGGACAATGCAGGGATAAAGAAATCTGAAAGACCACTTAGCAGCTAGGGAGTTATTTGCTTTTTTTTAACCCTAAATTCTGCTTTAATAAGACCAGATATTTAGTCCCTTTAACTAACCAAAACGATTCTAGCAAACACGATCCCAATACAGTTTATCCTAACATATTTAACAGAGATCTACAGAGTGAGAACATCTGTATATTACAGCAACATAAACTTGGAAGAACTCCACTGCCTTCAGTAATGTTATCCACTATTTTCCCAAGTATAAATGAGAATAGAATCTGGCCCAGATTGTTTTATGGTATTAAAAAGCTAGTAAGATAACAGCTTCCATGTCATATACAGTACATTGTCTGCAACAGTTTTTATACTAGGTTTAGATCTGTTGAAATCATGTGGTACATCATATTTTTTGCCTGTGTACCTGGACTCAGTTCTTAGCCTCGTTATCTCATAAAACAAGCTGCTGATGTTTTACATTTGGGAATGGAAGCCCTTTGTTCAAGATATTATACTTCATTGTTGAGGATCTGTACCCCTTGCTACATCCAAAAGCGTATTTAGTTTGGTTTTATCAGAATGGTTGCATCCCACATAGTGTTCTGTTACATTCTCAACCTTAGTCTTTGCCTGGTATTACATAGTTGGTTTTGTCAATTATATGAGACAGATCCAGGCCTGAATTACATATATACATAAATATCACAATGGCCCAAATTAGAGATGGGTACAGATCAAAACTGGGACTCCAAACTCCTCTGCATGTCAGGCACATTTGAACTGAGGTGAGGCCTGAATTTTATATATACATTATATATAGTTCCAATCTCTTGATCTATATTTTGTGACTTGGGATTTTACCTTACTTCCTCCTTTTATTGATAAGTATGAGCAAATTTATATTAGAGGCTGATCCTATGAGATGCTGTACGAGATGCTAAATGTGCAGTAGATTAATTTTACTGCACATTAACGCATCATGGCAGAAGCCATGCTATTGCAGCAGTAGAATTAGTTTACTGCACATTACCGTCACTTAAAAGGCATGCGCAGTAGCACCAGTTACTGTGCATTGAGTTGGTGTCTGTTATTACAGGTACTAAACTTAATGTGTAGTAACCACAGTGCATTAATGCACGTGTAGACATGCTCAGTTTTAACTAAAGTCATTCTCATCTAACAACCTGCCCTAAATGGAAACAAAAGTATTCAATTAAGCCATTTTAGGAGAAGGAAACCTGTTTGTCACCTGAAGATCTGTCATATAGCAGTATGATTCCAGTTTATATATTGGAAGGAGGCAAGTCCACTCTTTGCCTCCTTGAATTTCCTTTCTTCTCCCAGGTGGCTTTTGTAGCTTTTGTTTAAATATTTCAGTTAGGTGGTCATTTAGTAATTATATATACACACTGTAGAGTTTCCACTGTAAACCACAGGCCCTTAACTCACTATTGGAAAGGAACTGAATTTCACCTTCCACTTCTAACAAAGGCTTTTAAAACAAATGGTATTGAAGGAAAGAAAATGTTTTCATTTGCCAAAGAGAATTTTATAACTATATTCATTTAAAATAATCAAGCATTCCCACCAATTGAGGGAATTTAAAGAAGGAGATTGAAAAAAAATATATGTAAAGCACCATGAGTTAGAGCAGGGTCTAAACATCTGTGTGCACCGCTAGTCAAGGATACAAACAGACATTGCCAGATGATCTGCTTCATTGACATTTTTCCCACCAGTTGATGATGCAAAGCAATGGGCAATGTGTTCTCCTAGGGGCCCAGTACTGCACACCCTGGGATCTCCCATGCAGAATTAGGCCCCTTCAGCCTTGGGAGTGCCTATCCAGTTTTCCCAGTTTACAAAGAGGTGTCCCCCAGGATTCTCTGAGGTGCATCTCCCTAAGTGGGGAAACCTTGACTTTCTCTGCTTATGAAGGCATGCCTGGGGAATCTAGGGGTGCACAGGCAGGCACTCTGAGGACTTGAGAGTCCCAATCCTATGCAGGAATTCCTGGGGTGTATAGGATCAGGTCCCTGAAGCCCATGCATAAAGTACGCAGACTTCCACCACTAAATAGTGGCACAAGTTGATACTACCTTCACTGAAGCTACCCAGTGTTGGGCATTTGTGGCATGACTTGGGATATTTGCTTGCTTGGCCTTTGTGCTGCCACAGAAAAAATTATGGCAGAACAAAGGAGTCAAAAAACAATATCTGTATCCACCCCAAGGTACTACCCTGGCCTTCCTTCTGCTTATAGGGTGCCTGAGCACCTCTCTGAAGGTTCTGAATGTTACTCTGGTGCCCAGGGTCCTAGAAAATAGGTGTTGAAGTCTTTAACTCTTTGGTAATTAAGTTCTTTATTGGATCTAGTCCAATAATAATAATTAGTCATTAAGTGCCTAATCACTTTTGAAAATAGGCCTTAGGCATGACTGTATTCTATTTCCACACAGATGAATGCTTGCATAAGAAAATCTGCAATAATAACTGGCTCCCCAGTCTGAAGTCTCAACTGAGAGCTCACAGGTCACATGAGACTAAATATCTTCGCACTGGCAGAGCTAGTCCTTCCAGAGAAAGATTAAGGTAAATTAGCAGGTTGGCCTATTGCTCAGTTTAATGGATAAGTTTAGAAATTGAAAATAATTAGCATTTTTATGTAAACAAAATAAAAATTGTTTCTATTCCTCATGGTCTAAACAAAATATGGCTTTAAAAAAGTAGGGCCAAACTTCCACAGATGTTGGCTACCCAATAGAAGACATTTCTCCGTGGGACACTCAAAATTACTTGCCGTGTTTGAACAACATATTTTGGCAAAGGCTTACTTAATAGAGCTGTGCGAAGCTTTGGTCCCTGATTTGATTTGGCTGAGATTCGGCCTGATTCGGTGGCCAAAACTCCAAATCTGAAGTGAATCAGGAGACCCTTTAATCTCTCCGAATAGAATTGGAACCCTCCGAATTGATTTGGAGAGATTTGGTGGTTCGGACATAGATACAGCTTTAAATGTTTTTTCTCCATACCTCAAGGTACCAGGCGGCTCGTCAATGCTGTGATGGTGGGGCGGATGGAGAGTCCCACAGGAGTGCAGAAGGCTCCCCAGCACACTCAGCAGCAGATCCGGAAGTGGACCAGAAGCACTTCTGGTCAACTTCTGGGTCCACCAGGAAGTGTGGAGGGGGGCCCCCCTGAACCCCTCCAGCTTGGTGACAGGTGCTTCATGGGTTTGGGGGGGCCACCTGGGTTTCCACCCATGACTGATCACCAAACCAGGGGAGCATGGGGGGGCCACCTGTGTGCTCCCTGGTGGACCTGGAAGTGGACCAGAAGTACTTCTGGTCCACTTCCAGGTTTGCCGCCAAGCATGCCGGTCCTCCCCTCGCCCATGCTCCTGTGGATGCTCCATTTGCCCCACCATCGCAGCATTTATGAGCCATGCCTGGTACCTCGAGGTATGTAGAAAAATCATTTAAAGCCATGTCTGTGGCCGAATTGCTGAGTCTCTGCATCAGCATCAAATCTTTAGATTTAGATTTGGTCAGATTGAATCGGGGACTGTGATCTGAATCAATGAATCAAATCACTGTCCCCAATTTGGGCTGAATCCGAATTGAATACAGCCTGTTTTGCACACCCCAATATGTAAGTGCATTTGGCTAGACCCAGGCCAGGTTTCATGACAGTGGAAATGAGTCAGGGTGTAGTTCAGGCGCATTGTAACAGAAAGCTAGTCAAGGAAGTTCTGGAAGTGGAAAGTGATCACAAACCTGTTCCTGAACTCCCTAGATATCCATTAGTAGTTTGTATGTAGAAAGGCCAGCTAGAACAGATTGGGGATGCATTAATTCAGCATATTCCACTAGGAGCCTCATCCAGTTGGAAGCTTTGGCAAAACAGGCCAGAGCTAGTGGTAATTCTTCTATATCCAGTGCTAGGAACAGTCCAGCATCTCTGCATTTGAATGGATTTCCTTTCTCTGACAACAAAAATCCTTGTGTCACCTGGTACAAACCCTCTCATTCCAGAGCTGAATTTGACCTGTGGCATTTAAAGGTAGGAATAATGACTCATACCAAAATGACTAAAGAAACTTGCAAGTAAAATAAGCATTGGCAACTTATCACAAGGTAACAAAAGAAACTTTTTATGCTTTCAAATGTTTGTGGAATAAGGTTCAAGCAAAATCTTTACTGAGCTTTTGAAAACAGATTGGAAGGTTTCATAGTTTCATAGTTAGTAGGGTTGGAAGGGACCTGAGCAGATCATCAAGTCCGACCCCCTGTCATGGCAGGAAAGAGTACTGGGGTTGTTTGATAGTATGGTGATTTAACTTGTAGGAAGCTTTCACAAATTGTTTGAAGCTTGAAGCTGCAGTACCAGACTCTTCTGAGAGCCATGGATACCTATCAGAATTGAAGGTGAGCTCCCACCTTCTGGTGGTTTGCTTGTCCCTAATGTAAATATCAAGGTACACGCCAAGGTGCAGGACTGCCTCATTGTAATGCATGCTTTCCATGGGTATCACACTTGCTAGAATGCACAGCTCAGGCATATTCCCTTAAATCCACTTAGATATGCTGCAATACACCCAGGAATTAAACTGGATGAAGGCATGCTGAGGATGTTGCTGGCGGTTTAATTACCTTTCGCCTTTTCTCTTTAGTGGGAGTTCTGAATTCTGGTGGAGTAAAACTTCAGTCTCCACTGTATTGAAATGGTATTTTTTTAGCACTCCAATCATTGTCTCCACTTGACTAAGACATTTCTGTGCTGAAGCCGGTACATTTACTTTTCAAGTATTATTTTACTAATCAATTGAAAAATTACCTTCATGAATGACAGAAGTGCAGACCTTTGGAGTATTTCATTAAAAGGAGCAAACATTAATTACAAATCCAGCCCAACCTTTTGCAGACATAAATTATGGGACTGATCTATTTTCTACATGGTTAATTGCAAGCAGTGACTAGCTCTTTAAATTATTATCTGTGAGACATGAATGAAATTGGAATTTATTTGGTGGTATTCTGAAGATTTATTTGTATCTAAATAACTTGACAAAGGTAGTATTGGCCATTTACCACCTAATGGTATAGCAAAACTGCGTAAAACATCTTTAAGACTCCAGGTAGGTGATTTAAATCACCATGAAAGGTTAGGTAGTGGCCACCAATAAAGACTTTACTGACAGTTAATGTAGTTAATGTTGTCCAAGTATTTTTCTTCTAAGCCAACATTTTTAGTTGCTCCCAAATTTCCAAAATGTTCACCTCTGAGGCAGAAATTTTCTGGGCATTGGCTGTGCTGGAAAATAATTTTTAAGTTTCAAGAAAAACAGCTCAGGTATCTTTTAGTGGAATAAAGCACATAGTTCCCCCATAATTAAAAAGGTCTCACTAATTATTTTAAGAGCATCTATACCTATGACATGCTTTGGGATGAAACTGAAATCTCACAGTGGGAGAACTGCTGTTAGCAAAGTGCCCTTTGCTGTCCTGGTGAAAATGTTTTTGATTTGGCTATGGTTGTATATATTGGAGAAGTTCAATAACTGCAGTACTTCAACATTGATCAAGTCATCTCATTACTTCACACATTATGACAGTGTAATACATGCTTATTTGCAGTGTCTCGTCTTTCTTGTTTTAGTGAGATTCCCTTTAGGAGGACCAGAGAACTGGAAGGGGGCAATCCCAGAACCCAGCTAAGGCAATGAGGGAACTGAAGTGTTCACAAAGTGATTCTCCTAAGTGCTTCCTGCCATTTTGGGTTTTGCAGGAGTAAAGGAAACAATCTGAAACCAGGAGATTTAAGCAAACTTACTGGGACTCCTCCTCTCTATTGATGTGGTCTCTTCAGGTTTCTTAACCCTACCAGTTTTTCATGGAGTCAACCAGTAAAAAGACAGAAGTCATTAGCTAATATTTTGCTTATGATGTACAATGTTCAGTATCACCATCACCATAAAACCACTTTCTATTTTTAAGAAACTTTCGAGCTGACTTTAAAGAATGGACAAAGGCAAATAAAAAAGCTCAGTACAAAACCCACAGGAATCACCCAAACTATAAACAAACACCCAGCCCCTGCAACCCAAAAGCCTGTTATATTTAAGAACAGTTTTGACCTACAGGGTAAAATGCTTCTTAGGTAAAATGCTCCTGTAGTTGAGATGCTTCTAAGAACTGTTTTCAACATAGAGTCAGAGAACAATTTCCAACAATGAATTCACTGCCATATCATTTAAACACATGACACCAAATCATTTTTACAGCATACTAGAAGCACTAGTAAATAGGAATATTGGATTCAATGTGAGACATTATGACTTCAGATATAGAATAAGTAGCTAGAACAAACATAAAAGGCAAAGTTTCTTTCTCTCTTTTTTTTTTAAGTATGAAGGACTGGTCATAAAAATGGGAAAAGAACAATTATGGACTCTGTAAATGAACTGGCAAAATTCATTATAAGGACAATTTGCCAAATGAAAAAAGTAACATTATTTGTTACCTTGGAAAGAGCAAGTCTTTATTTCACAACTTACGCAACTCACAGATATAACATTAAAATAAATAAATATTACATAGAAAGAATCCTCGTAATAAAAACTGAGACTGGAAAATATGAATTATATATAATTTTCAGAATACATTCCAAACAGACTATGAAGCAGGGATGCAAAAAAATGTCTCAAACTAACACACAGTAGTAAATATATAAGGAGCACCTCAGTGCATAGATTTTGTGTATATTAATCAAATTTTCAAGAGGGCATAAGTGAACTACGAGCCTAAGTCCTAATGGGCACGTGTACACATGCCCCCACCCCATGGTGCAGTTGTTACTGCACAGTCATTTAGTTCTTGCTTTAGGAAGTACTAAATGATGGTGTAGTAACAACCTGTTGATGCTCTGTCACCATAGCACACTGCTACATGTCACATATAGACATGTCCAAAGTTAAAAGGCCCAAACACCTCAGAAAAGTTTTCCTTTAGAAACTAATCTAGCCTCTCAGCTCCACAATCAGAGGTTTTTTGGTAGGAAAATGACTGCAGCTCTGCTGTGCAGAGTAAGAGTTTGCATTTGTGGGAGGTACAGGAAGTAACACACCTATGTATGACAGTACTAAAGTAGCAGGTATGAGCACTCAGGTTGCAGCACGGGAAGTTTAGGTTAGATATTAGAAAAAACATTTTTACAAGGAGGATCGTAAAGCACTGGGACAGGCTACCCAAAGAAGTTGTGGAAGCTCCATCCTTGGAGGTTTTTAAGACCCCCTAGACAAAGCCTTGGCTTTATTGAGGATGGTCCTGCTTTGAGCAGAGGGTTGGACTAGATGACCTCCTGAGGTCCCTTGTAACCCTAATTTTCTGTGATTCTGTTCAGTATGGAGGTTCCTTGGGAAGGAGCAAGAGAATATTGCCGTCTTGTCACATACTCATTGGTGCCATGATAGCATATTTTAAGAACTGGGGTCAAGATGTCTCTGTGGGTTAATTCTACTGCTGGTGTAACCTGAGGAGAGCTGCACAAGAACTAAATTTACTGGAAAGCTAGAGACTGAGCTGCCGAAGCTGGGAATAGTTTGACCTGTGTTAGAATCTGGGGAAACCCTTGCAGACTTCCTACCTGACATGACTAGAAACCTCCTGGAATTAAGGAGACCACTTTACTTAGGTCTTGAGAAGCAAGCATGTTCTGTCTCTTATCCTAATATTTCATCCTAGGTTAAAAGCAGGGAGTTAAAAATTTATTTGGGGCCTGGGAAAAGCACTCAAGCAGCAAGACCACAGAGTGACAATATGAACCTGTCTTTAACCATTTTGCTTCAGAAAAGCAGTCTTGACAATCCTGTCCCTAGAGTTTGTATCTCATATGTAATCTATTTGCTTTGGAACTACAGCCTAAGCACCATTTAAATCACTGGCCTCCCTTTGTTTCATATAATGAAGACAAAAGAAAGCACATTCTAGAGAACCTCCTATCTGATATGCCTGGGTGCTAGTTTTTGTAGGATTTCAGTTTTTGACAGAACTTGGCAAACTTCTCCATCTTACTTTGAAGAATAAAGCACTCAAATCATCACTAAAATTAAACAAGTGTTGTGACCTTTTCCATCCACCTACTGTAGTCTCACACTGTTCTAGTCATTAAAGAACATATGCTTTATATTTCTTGATAGGAAAAGAACCCAAAAACAAAAACAAAAAACCCACCAACAAAAGAACCTAGTGAGAATCACAGGAATAACTATGACTTGGATTTAACACCTTGAGACTTGGTGTACATATAAGGAAGAAACACCTTAAGAACTGTGAGAATCTAACACCAGTATAATTTATAAAATGTAAAAACCTTAGAGTAGAACAGGCATAGTTTTAGATAAATGAGAGGTAAAAAGAATGTTAAAACTTAGCCTCTCTTTACTAAATAGAAGGGAAAATCTGTGAAAGAAGAAAATACAGGGATCCCTTTATTCAATTGATACAGAAATTTAGCTGAGATTTACCTTCAGAAACTTATTTAAAAGAAGGAAAACGTTTTACAAATAATTAACAGAAACACAGAAAAATAATGATAGATATCACAGCACTAGACATAGACATACCATGCCTATTTTGTGGTCTTACACATGAGCAAATGACTTTTTAAATAGATACATAAATAGTGTTGGTTAAGAGAGAATTTTCCTATTCTATGGTGTACAAAGCCATGTGTTAGACAAGAAGGCAGGATTGGGCTCTTAAAGGGACAGGCTCCTTTTAGAAAAAACACAGAAATTAAGCTGAGAAGTCAATGTATCTACAAATATGCAAACATAGCTTGATTAAGAAAAATGTCTTATATTTAATACGGGAAAAGTTTGAATGTGATGCAAATGAAATCTGGCTTTGGAGATGAAGTGTAGATAAAATTTTACTAAGGCTGAAGTTTTTAAAGGAACATAAGTGAACCATTCACTTAAATCCCATGGAAATATGAAGGAATCAAGCACATAACTTCGTTAGACTGCTAAAAGAAATCTCAACCTAAACTGAGACCTCAAATCAACTTCAACTAATTGAATTGGGATTGTGTTGTTAGACTAGAAGAAAATGCATGCATAAAATCCCTTTAAATAATTTTCTTTAGCTATATTACCTCAACTACTTGGCTTAAACATCTCAGTCTTAATATTTCCTTAATACATTTTTTCAGCACATATGCATACAATAACCATCCTTTAAAATCTACCATTATTTACAATACTGTTTAAAACTAATTTGTGATAATTTTCTATTCTAACTGTAGGTAAACACAATAAATAATGGTGAAACCAGAAAACTGAAGATGCCACTACATACATGTGTCTGCGTGAGAAGGAAAAAAAGAAAGATTTTAGCCTAATTCTTCATCACAAAACAAACCTGTGTATAAACCAGTACAGTATCTCTAACTTACAATTATTACAACATTTTCCAGTATAGGCTGCAGCAAAGAAGCAAAAGGTAGTTTACTACACAATGCTTATCAGTGACATGCTATATACACTGCTCCATATAAATATCTAGTAGGCATATCCAGAATGAAAAGCTGACAAGTGATATGACTGTTACTTTGCAGAATGGGATACCGTGGGTAACAAAATACAATACCTTTTTGTAACAGATCAATAATTTTCATTCTTGTTTTTTCACACAGGAAGATCTGAAACCAGTGAAAAGGAATAGTATCAGTATGTCATCCACTCATAGATAAAAGAACAAATATTAATGGAACAATATGATTTCTAAACATGTTAACTCCTGAGTGTATCACAGAGTCATCTGATGCCCTCTCGCATTTGTATCAGATTTAGCTGAAATGCAACATAGGTAAAATTATTATAATAATATTATGATATTATTATTACTAGTCATGTAAGTTAAACCGATAACATACGTTATTTTTTTCAGAAGGCATCTGTGATTTGAGCCATCTACTACCCCAGCATGTTGTGGAATTCCTATTGATTTCAGTTCAAATGGCATGGTTGGCAGAATAAAGACCAACATAGTCCAAACCAGCTGCAGACCTGATTTCTTCTAACAGAGGAATTTAAATAGCTTAATTTCAGTTTTGCAAAAAAAAACAAAAACAAAACAACACTCCCCCCACCCCAAAAAAAAACCCAAGAAAAAACCAACACCACCATTTTTGGCCGGCTTATGTTCCAGTGGCAGATCTGTCATAAACACAGACGACAGCTTTGAGGGCCTGCCCTTTCTAGACAATGGTAGAATTCCTGATAGACCAAAATCTGAGTAAGTTTGGGAGATGTTAGGCCCCTCAAGATCTGTATTATAAAGTAACTAATGAAAGCAGGTATTTGCTTTATTAAAAAGGGGGCAATATTGGGCAAAATCATATTGAGAAATTAAATTTACTTTGGATTAGTTTCATGTAAACATAAAAAATCAACTTCTCAGAACTCACATGAAAAACATAATGTAGTTAATATTAAATACACTGATTATGCAACCTATTACTTTTACAGTTTGTGCTGCAGTGTCCTTGATTTCAGTACTGTTTTGCTTATGATTAATGAATGACTCACCTTGAACACTGTTTCATTTATTTCATACCTCATTATGAATTTGAGAAGGTCATTTGTTCTTTGAAACTAGTAGGCAAAACATCTTTACGTTACGAAATGTTGAGAAATTGAAACTAGATATTATTGTGCAACCAAATTACATCTGCTTATCTTTTATATGTAGTAGGGAATTACTTGTGATTTTCTAAATGTTTCTAAAATGTTTTGCAAGAGCATGGCTGTTTTTTCAGGAGGGTACTGCATGATAATTTGGGCATATTTGTTATGCAAACACAAGCATGTGTGTGTGCTACATACAAACATAAAAAAATCATATATTTTTACATTTTCTTTTTCAGCTTGTTAGGTTTTTCACTATACCACGCTGTTAATGATGTATTTAGCTTATATAATTAGCCAGAGACTAAGTTATTCATGAAGGCCAGACCCTAAAACAGTAGAAACCATTGGAAGCTTTGTCTTCAATTAGCCCATATTAATACAGGAAAATTATTTCACCTAAAAACAAATGAATTATTTTACCTCTTGTTTATATTGATTCACTTCTGCAATATGTCTTTATTTATTTATATAATTCCTTTCAGCCACTATATTTGTTAACTCCAAACAATTTTCTTGACATGAATGAACTTGACTAAGTAACTTTGTAACATTGGGGAAATTTATCTTCAACTAGATTTGGCGAGGTTGTAAGGGGAATATAGATCAATGCAGAAATAAACCCCATAGACTTCAAATTCCCCTTTCTTCGTTTCATGAAAAATGTCAACAGAGTTTATTGTCGGGAAACAGGTAGCGATCATGAAAAATGACAAGTGCCAACAAGTGCGGATTGTAGACTGGATTCCAATTTTCAGCTGCAGCAGTGTAAATTCAGAGTACCTCTCCTGAACTCCAGAACGGCGCTTAAAGGGAAGTTGTAATTCCCAGCTTGGATGGGAATACTTTCTCTCCTTGTAGGGGCGTGTTAGATGAGAGGATATAACTGGTCTCCAGCAAACTCCAACTCTCTCTGAAAGAAGTTGGAATTCAGAGTACAGGAAGTCCTCAGACTTACGACACAATTGGTTCCTGAAAACCGCATCTTAAATCAAAACGTTGTAACTCAGAACCAATTTTCCCATAGGAACAATGTTATAAATGGGGGATTGGTTCCTGAACAAAGGCCCAATACCCTATTTTCACCAAAAATACCCCAGAATTTTGTACTCAATCAATTATAGATGAGTAATATAGCTACATTAATATATTTATATTGTAAATAGCAATCATATTGATTTGGAAGGACTTCGAGGCGACTTTGCTGGACTTTTTGAAGGGTTCTTGGCTGGAGTCTTCTCAGGAGTCTTGGCTGCAGGTTTTTCTGGACTTTGTCTGCTTTCTTAAAGAAAGTGTTCAGGGAAGTTTGGACAGATGTTCTCCAGGGAGATGAGAGATGCAGCTAACTTGTTCACTGGCATAGCATTGCATCAGATCAAGCGTTGTAAGTCGAACTGGCATTGTAAAGTTGAAACAAGGTGTCAATTTATAAATGTTGTAAGTGCGAAATGTTGTAACTCAAAACGTTGTAAGTCGAGGACTGCCTGTAATTCAGAGCCCCTCCTTTTCCACTATCTTTGTTCTAATGTGATTCCCTTCATCTGTCAAGTTTTTTCCAGTTTAAACTTCTGTCAAAGAACAATTTTAAAATATTAAAATATTACATTTTTTTTCACTAAGACCATGTTTTATACCTTGAGAGCCACAACAGCAAGAGCTGTAATGTATGAGAAGCAGTGATTGAGACCTTATTTAAGGACATGTGTTCACTGCAGTCAGGGCTGTGACTTCAGGTCATATAGGTCAGCTCATATAGATTAACTAGCTCACTTGGCTACTGATAGAAGCATAGCCATAGCAAGACAGAGGTCAGTGCATACAAACCGCACAAGTATTTATACAGATTCTCAGGAAGCTTTGGCTCTGTGATGTTCCAGCTATAGGTTAGCTAATATAAAGTGAACCTGGATATGTCTACATATATGCTACAGTAGCAGCTCGTACCCTGAGGCATAAAGTCCCTTGGGCAGTAGTGTTAATGTGATGAACAGTGACATTTGTACCAAGCATTTAACCTGCCTGCAGCTTCTGCTGTGCTTCCTTCTTCAGACCTCTGGGATGATAAAACATGCCCCCTACCATTTTTGCTCCAGAATACTTGCAGTAAAAGTATAGCTGTCTTATACAGAGGTGCATATGGAACTATATTTGACTAAGAGTAAGTAACATACCATGAACTTAAAAAAAAGAAAAGGAAAAATCAACTACAGTCAACTGTCTAATTTTCTCCCATGTATAATGTACAGGCATATTATCATTGCAAAGTTCACCGGTTTAAGTATTGTGTCATCACTTAAAATAATGTAACTCTCAGAATGGTTAGTAAATGCAGACTGACCTTCAGCCTCTGGTTTGCTTCATATTGTGGCTTTATGTTTTCTCCCAATTTGTTCAGAACTATTTGTACCTTGAATTATTAATCTATAACTAAACATTGTCCTTGATGTTCATCTAGCTGACGATATTTGGAACCAAAGCAAATCTATTATCTTTTCTTTGAATGTTGTAAGCCCATTAATTTTCTCTTTATTCAGCCTTTTTGTTCACTACAATTTAACTGTAAACTGTGCAGATGAAAAAGGCATTACTTAGCCATTTAGAATTAGTGATTAAACCACTTTTTACTGTTGCACTTTGGAGTCCTTACAGACCTTATATAAAATTAACTAAATAAAATTCACCCTTTTCTATGTATCCAACTCTATTACCAATTATTCTTGGCATATGGTGTAGCACTGCACATTGGGTGTAAAGGTGACAGAATCTGCCTGCTAGTGAGTTGTCATACAGTGACAAATGAAGTGACCTCTAAACAAATGTAAATTCAATATGATTGGGATTGTGGCAGCAGAAATTAAGCTCTCCTATTCCAATAACAAATACTGAGCTTAGTGTGGGCATGGAGATGGTCAGAGAAAGCTAGACTAACCATGATTTTGCTACTGCCATGCTCAAAATCTATCCCAATATAAAGTGGTATCAGTGGGTACTTTTACATGAGCTCCGACATGTTCTGATTAGAACGCATTGGAGCCGACTCAGTCAAGTCTTCTGGAGCGTTCTAATCAGAATGGTCCAGCATGTTGCAGCATCTCATGTATTCAGCATCCCCACATTTCAAAATGGTGGCGGGGCACTTTAACTAAAACTTACTGGACAATTGTTCTAACCAGCTTCACATTTAGGTCAGTGGTGCTCAAACGTTTGGCTCTGCAAGTCAGATGAGGGGCCTAGGTCCGGTTCATTGGCTGGATTGGATCCTGTGTACCAGGACTGGGCCCCAGGGGCTCAGCACCACTGCTGCCCACTGGCATCAAGTCCCAATGGCCCATACCACCTCTGTCTTGTTCCACATACCAGGTGCCAGATCTGTTGAACAAGCTTTAGTTACAGCACACCTGCCCCTGATTTGAAACATGGGGATGCTGACTATATAAGATGCTGTGGCCATTTTAATTAGAGAGGCTCCTGAGAGAAATATTTTAGCCAAGTCTGAACAAGCTATATCAGGTGTAGGTTGGAGGATGGTCTTGTCAATGAAACTCTGCTTAAGTGTTAGATCCTGTATCACAGGCTCCTGGCAGATGTTACATTTGTTGATCCTCATTTTATGCAAGTGTCAAATGGGAAAATATAAGAGGCTAGATAAATTCCTGGACAAATATGGTGGATCAGCCACAAAGAAGTTGCCTGTTGAACAGCAACCTCCTTGTGGTATACACATATCCCATGATAATTTTAATGCATGCCCAGCTGGAAAGCTATAATATCACATAACAAATGTAACATCTTTCAGGCCCCATCTACATGTGCAGGTAAAGGCACAAGTGAATCTAATGTGTGATCCACACAATTGCACCTCCTGCTATGCCCCATGTGTATGGCAGGAGGTGTGATTGTGGGACTGCACATAGATCTAATTGTGCCTTATGGCCAATGTACAGGGAGCCTGATCCTGGGCTCCTCCTGCACTGGCAAGAAGCAGGCGCCCCACTTTGGTGAGGGTCTCCCAGCTGCAGAGACCATGTGCAGCCAGGACCAAGAGTTCTCACACCTGTTGGGGTCTTGGCTTAATCAGGGGCACGCAGCCCCTTGCCTGCCAGCCAGATCTGACACCTGGCATGATGTCATGCAGCCCACAGGGCTCCTCACATTGTGTGGGGAGTCCCACAGGCTGTTGCACTGCATATTAGATTGGGCCCAATCCCAGCACATTGGGCCAGGGGATGGCAAGGACCCTGGCATGAGGGATGAGGCAGAAGCAGCGCAGGGTTTCCGAAGCCCAGTCCTAGCATATGGAACAAGACAGTGGTGGCATGGAGCCCTTGGGCCTTGATCCTGGTGGACAGAGGTGGTGCAGGGCCCCCTGGAGCTTGATCTAGGTACACAGAGTCCAATACAGCCCGTGAACTGGACCCAGCCCCCTCAGCTGGCTTGCAGAGCCAAAAGTTTGAGCACCACTGACCTAAATGTGAAACTGTTTGGTACAATTGGGTCCTACCCAAATTTATCTAATTTTTTCCTCCAATCCTATCCCTAGTGTGGAAATGACATACACATGCTTCCCTCTTGTCATTAGTATGTTTATGATGGAGCTCAGTGGGGCCTTATTGAGTATTAGAAATAACAAATGTACAGTGATAATGTTTATGCTAGTATTTCTCACAAAAGACAAAGTAAAGGAATTCTTGTTATATAGTCATTGAATTAATATTGCTTACTGGTTTAAGTAAAATTTTGAAGTGGCCATCTAACATTTGTGATGATTGGAGCAGAAGAGTTGTTATGCAACGTTTGTGTAGCCTACTTCACTACACTCACACATTCAGTCTCATGTATGTGGTGCCTTAGAAGGCAGCCTATGGTATTCATATAATAAATTCTAGGATATTTGTATTTCTTTGTAATACAGGGTTATTGAATTGTTATGCTGTGTTCTCTAGTGTAGCCTTTCTTGTTTTGTTCACCTTATATATTTCTGATCCAACCCTGCAGAAGTCAAGAGGAGGGCTGCCATTAACGTAGAGGACTTTTGGATCAGGGAAGTCTTCAGTAGACTTCTGTATCAGGGAACAGTGCTTACATTAGCTTCAACAAACATGATAAACACATCAAGTTAATAAGCAATTAATTAACACATGGTGGAAAAGCCTTGAAAAAACAAGACCCAAACACTTGAATTCTTTAACAAATCATTTTTCTAATTACCTTTACAATTATAAGGCCCCTATCATTTTGGTATCCAGGAACTAAAGTAAGTTATAAGTAAGAATAAAAATGTTGAGCAGTTAGTGTTGTCTGTCTCTATTCTGCCAAGTTGCAGTGTTTGTGAACAAATTAATGTTTAAGAACTAGCATTTGCTCCCTAAAGTTGACTGATTTCAGTTAAGAATTAGCTTTTCAGTTTATAAGTAAAAGTTACTTTATTGCACTTTTGTTTTTAAAAGGCAAACCTTTGCACAATGACATAAAAAATAACACAGACTTTACAGCTGTGCTGTTTTAAACATTTCCCATTGTCCATGGGCAGTCCAGTATTTACATATACTTTCCCCTTACAACTCCTTCCTGGTTATTGATCAAAAAGAACCTTCCTGTGGAGGAGATTGTCAAGTCAAAAAGACTGAAACACATTACAACATTTTGTCTAACATTATGAAACTATGGACATTTTTTTTTCCTTTCTATGCAATGGCACCAGCTGCATATATCCTTGGCTTCAAGGAAAGTATATCAGGTGTGTGTAGATAAAAGGGGGCCCTAAATTAAATCCACTGCTTCAATTTAGGGCTCTTTAAACCACCATGTCATGCACAAACCCCACACTTACCTGCCTCTCCGGTGGTAGGGAGGAGAGGGCAAGCTGCCAGCAGGCAGAGCGGTCTCTGGTCTGGGGGCGGGTCTGGTGCTTCCCTCTGTGGCAGCAGCGGCCCCCCACCCTGATGGCATCTGCAGGGCAGCTGGAAATCTGGCCATGTGTAGAAGAAAAGATTTCCAGCTGCCTTGCTGAAGAGAAAAGCTGTACCTTCCATGGAGACTGAAGCCTTACTTCTAAGTTGCCAGAGTTCTATGTGTTAGATTTTCTATTGCTTATAATACATTTTTTGAATCTTTCTGCAGCTCCAGACCTCCCATCACTAATGAAAGCATCTTCTATTTTCAAACCATTTGTCAGCTTTAGCACCTTGCAAAATTAATTCTAAAGTGAAGTTTTAAGTTCATCTGAAAGTGAGAAGTTAGCAAGTTTTTAGAAGAATTACAATGGTAATTATTTATTATTTATTTATACTAAAAATCTACCTTCCTTCTCTACAATTAACAACAACAAAAGTATGTGTGGGTGCACCTGTGTATGCATGTGTGTGTGCAAAACAAAAATCTAAACCCACCGAGCTAAAGAGCTACGCTGGTTAGCACTACAGATGAAAGAGACTTGGGGGTCATGACTGACCACAAGATGAACATGAGCCTTCAGTGTGATGCTGCAGCTAGTAAAGTGAGCAAAACGCTGGCTTGCATCCATAGATGCTTCTCAAGCAAATCCCAGGGACGTCATTTTCCCATTGTACTCAGCCTTGGTGAGGCCGCAGCTGGAGTACTGTGTCCAGTTTTGGGCTCCACAATTCAAAAAGGATGTGGAGAAGCTTGAGAGGATGCAGAGAAGAGCCATGCCCATGATCAGAGATCAGGAAAGCGGACCCTATGCTGACAGGCTGAGAGCCATGGGGCTCTTTAGCCTGGAAAAGCGCAGGCTCAGGGGTGATCTGGTGGCCACCCGTAAGTTTATCGGGGTGACCACCAGGATCTGGGGGAACATCTGTTCATCAGAGCACCCCAAGGGATGACAAGATCGAACGGTCACAAACTCCACCGCGACCAATTCAGGCTGGACATAAGAAAGAACTTCTTCACTGTCCGAGCCCCCATGGTTTGGAATAGACTGCCACTGGAAGTGGTTCAAGCACCCACTCTGAATGCCTTGAAGACACATTTGGATGCTTATTTTGCTGGGATCCTATGATCCCTGCTGACTTCCTGCCCCTGGGGTAGGGGGCTGGACTTGATGATCCTCTGGGGTCCCTTCCAGCACAAATGTCTATGAAATCTATGAATTACCTGAAACTGCATCAAGATATTAAGCTCAAATTAGCAGTGGGAAGTGTCAGACTGTTTCTGTCACTGGCCATCTAGCAAAGGTTGTGGCTAAGTACTATCTGTAAAATTAATTATTTAATCAAATGTTTTAACTTAGTAAGAAATCAGTATGGTTAGATGCAAAGTCTTTATGACAAACATTTTTTATTTGGATACTGACTAGCAGTTTATAAATGGACTGAGCCTGTCCCTACTCCATCTCCAGCCAACCACATAGACCCTCTGTTAACATGCACTCATTCTGTTTCGGATTTTTGCTCTAATTAATAACTCAAAAACCAAATGGACCTTAACCAGAGCCCTCTGCTACCAGGAATCAGCACTAAAGATTCAGTAGAAAAGCCTTGCAGTTGTACACAGGCTTTTGAGTTTGCTATCCTATTACAAGACCCCCCCAAAAAACAAAGCAAATTGAAGTAATCATTTTATGCTGCTTGCAAACCACCCAAGAATGAAAACAAATTCCCTTCTAATATCAGAAGAGTCACTTTTTTACTTTATAGTTACAACTATTATGTTTAAAGCTATTAAAATGGAGGGCTACTTATCACAGTAGATGAAGTTGTACAGTAGCAGTGTGATGACACTAGAATAAAAGAATGCTTCTCCTTTACCATTTCTCTATGCACACTATGCCCCCCCCCCGCCCCCACCCTGCACAAGACAGATGGCAAAAAATGCAAACATGCTGTTTTTTAAAGCAATCCATTTCTCAGCATCTGGAAACACAGAGCACTAAATAAAGTCTGCTTTTTGCATTTGGCTAACACCCTCTCATATCCACAACTCACATTCTCATACAGGAACCTTCTGTGAGGCTCATTAACAATCCAAATTCAGAAGTCTGGACATTTTGGCACTGGGTTTTATGTTTACATGGACTTGAAGCTATAACATGATGTGTGGTGGTCAGAGTGCCCTATACCTGGTCTGAGGCCTGAATATATTCAAGCTGCTTCCTACAGGGCCTTAGCACTTCACTGATTCTAAACTTGCTTTAGTTCTTGACCCTGTCTGTTTGACCCTGTCTGTGCCAGAAGGTAACAATGATTTAAGATACTTTTTGCTGCCACAGTTCGGCTTCCCTAAATGCAAGAAACATTTGACTATAGAACATGGATGAAGTGCAGTTATTTATGAGGAAATC
This sequence comes from Gavialis gangeticus, assembly GCF_001723915.1. Taxonomy (NCBI): domain Eukaryota; kingdom Metazoa; phylum Chordata; order Crocodylia; family Gavialidae; genus Gavialis; species Gavialis gangeticus. The sequence goes on from NW_017728998.1 coordinate 32,987,734, forward strand.
ATTCCATTACATGATTCAGCTACTATACTCCTCTCCTATAACAGCAGAGCACCCAGATTGCTTGTCTACATGTAGGTTAATTGAGAAATAGCCATCCCTGAATCCACCCAGCTACGCCACTTCTATTTTAAGCTGTCATTTTAAAAAAATGTATGACACCAAAAAAAAAAAAAGAAACTCCAAAAAATGAAAAAAACTATGATATGTGGGGCAGCTACTACATACTTATCAGATACTACCCAATATTGTGTCTTAAGGTGTTTGTAGACAACACAGTGTTTAGTCCTCATTAATTAACTGTGCCTTTAACATTTTAGCCTGGGATTAATGTGATGCAAGGCGTTTGCGTTTGAATGACATGCTCTTTTGAGTGATGTAAGTCCTGTGTGTCATTCACTGCAGATTGCAGCGGGGGGGCCAAATACCAATCTACCCCTCCATAATGTCTTTCCTAATGAATTACAGCAGGAGGCACATGTGAACTGATCACCGGGAGTCTCCTGCTAAGTCCTCCCCTGACCCTGCAGCTGGGCAAGTCACCCCAAACCCTGACACTTGCAGGGCTGATCTCTCAGTATGCAAAATCCACCCTGGGAAGCCATCAGACACTTTGCAAAGTCCCCCACAGGCTGATGCTTGGCCAGTCTGTTCTGCTTCCAGGGCTTGCATCTGGCTGCCCTGCACAGACCGCAGAACCTTTGCACAAAACCCAGAAACTTTGCAAACACATCGCTATTCTACCCACTTTTCCTACCTTCTTTTTGTGCTCTTTTCCAGCCTGGCACCAGACTGTCTGTTTTTTTTTTCACATAAACACGAGGTTGGGTCGGGGGGGGGGGGGGAAAAAAAAGGGCAAAAAACCGGGGGACAAAAAAATTGGAACC
>NW_017728998.1:32988757-32992909 GCF_001723915.1 Gavialis gangeticus
AAAAATTGGGAACCTGACCCGCTCAAGGCCTATAAATTTGGGGAAAAGTGGTTGCGCTGCGCATTCGCAGTATCGATGAGAGAGGGGAGGCAGATGAGACACGGCTAAACACCAGAGGCAGAAAACTATGGGAATGCAGCACTTGACAAGGTTGGAGGCCGCAGAACTGGGATTCAGGGAATCTTTGAGTCCCTGGCTGAGTGCAGCTTTGCAACGTGCAACTTGAAAGAAAGAGGCACTGTTATACATTCATTCGTAAGTGAGGGTAGAGGGAGTCAATTGTTTACTTCAACTTTCTTGTAAAACTGGTTTGCTGGAATATTTTTTTTGCAGCTAGTGCATGTTGGTTTTCAATGAAACATCCTATCCTTTTTTTCTAAGCTTTCATGGTAGCTGCACAGTGGCTCCTCCCAGAAGAGGAAGAGGCCACTTCCTTCAGCATTCTCTGAACTATATGCCGTGGTATGTATTACTTATATTAGATTTTTGTTATATAGAGTTCTCCAGCAGCATGGAGAAGCGGGTGGGGGTACTTGAGAAGTGGCGTGCCGCTTCCAATGCAGCCCTCCTCTCCCCTCCCCTCTTCTCCCCAATGCGATGGGAGTGCATGACCCCAAAGAGGCAGGGGTGGGGAGTGGTCCCAACCCTGGCTTGAAGGAGAGGAGGAAACGGCCCTGGCCTGAAGTGGCAGGGCAGAGGCAGGGACTGGCCCAGGCCCAGGCCCCGGCTCCAGCCCAAGGGGAAGGGGGCAAACAGTCCAGGCCCTGGTCCCTGCCCGAAGGGGAAGTGGGGAAATGGCCCCAGCCCAAAGCGGCACGGGGGGAAGTCCTTAAGTAACAATTGTGCTTGTCAAATACTCATGGCCACATTATGGTTCCTGCTTACTAGAAGTACCTAGCTACATCAGAGAAGTCCAAATAGAGTACAAACAACTTAAGGCATTTTCAATTATACTACGATACGTAATATAGATAATAAGAATCACCAGCAGCCGCCAAAGTGACAGAGGTCCAAATTTTGCTCTGAAGCCCCACTGAAGGGAATTCATGAATGGCATAACCTCACTGATGTTACTAGTGTCCCTTTGGAAGTCTTCTCATCTCTGTTAAAGAGGTTGGAATTTGACTTTACCTTTTTGTGTCAAATCTAAAAGTTGGATGTCTAAATTCAATTACTGGCAGCCATAATTGCCAAATGGCGGAAGCTTAAGCTACCGTCATAGCATTTCAGAAATTAATTTATTATAAGTGAACACATTATGTATCTTATTTATTCTATATTTATAGCTAGGGAGAAGACAATGTGACTGCATATTCCACATGTAATAGGAATAGGTTTTGAATGTTTTTGAATGTTGAAAGAGAAGAAGCATGATCTGAGTGGAACTTGAAGCGACAGGCAAGCATGAAGGTAACACAGTATTCAAATAGTGAACCATCTGCTTTCTAATGAAAATAGCTCTACTTGTCAGTGATGTCTAGAAAAAATGATTCCTTAGTCACAGTGTGTAACTGAGGAAAGTAGCTTTTTTGCTATATGAGGTAATACACTTAAATGATGTATGACTTAGATAATAGTGTGGGTTAATGATCTTCAGCTGGATCAGGGAGTAAAACAAAGTAATTTCATAATACAGAACATGATGGATTAAATCATGTTAATACGGGATATATACATTAAAGAAAATGATCTTTCTGGCATACTAAATGGCAAAATAAAAAGCACTTTTAGTAAGTTATGTGATTAATTAGTCTGCCCTTTTATTTATGTACCATGATAAAGTAAAATGTACTTCTTCTGGTTACCTCCCAGGCAATTATTCTAAAACTTATATTGAATGTACCAGCATCATTGTATTACACCAGTCCATCAGAAACACCCAAGTATATCTTTGTTATAAGTCAGGGATTTTTCCCTCATTTATTACAATAGGAGCTTGTTCATCACTCTTTCCTCATGTTTCCAGGGGGCTTTTTTTCCTGAGAATATGATTGTGATCTCAATATGTTAAAATAATTTAAGCAAATTACTCCACATTTGAGATAATTAATTAGGGGAAATATTAAGCATTAATACTGAGTGGTGAAAGTTCAGAATTTACAAGTAATTTATGTATATATCAAAAAACATATATCATCATGCAGTCATCCAGATTTTGAGCAGCCTCAGGCTCTTCACTGAAAATGTAAGATGGATACTTTGCAGGAACATGTCTTCTCAGGAGGTTTCCAGAGCTTTCAATCTCATCTAGAAACAATCTGGACATGCCATTTTAAACAGGACTTCAGATGAAAGTGAAAACTCCTTATACAATTATTTCAAAACCTAGGAAAAAAAAGGTAACTAGAAAGAAGTAAAGATAGATGTATCATATTCATTTAATTTAGTTCTGCCCCTTCTTCTAGAAACCATTTCAAGCATGAAAAAATTAACAAATCTAGTCCTGTTAACAGCAGTGTCATACAGGAGATTGCCTAGTGTGAGTATGTACTAACTCCTCCTCTGCCTCCAACAGCACAAGGGATGTTATCTCCCACCCCCTTCCAAAATAGTTTTGGGCCTGATGGTCTGTCCCTTTTCCTTTGAAGTAGGCCAAATAGCTTGTAGGAATTAATACAACAATAGATTAGGGAAAAAGACCAAGCTAGTTTCAATTCAGCCACAGCAATCCAGGGAACGGTCTACTCTTTCCCTGTGGATGCACTTAATTCCATCTTCTTCAGCTTGATTGCCAGAAGCTAGATAGACTGGACCATGTCAGAATCTGATTCCCTTCTCCACCTCCCCAACCCCAGGTAATGCACAGGTTTAGGTATCAGTTGAAGGCATCAGTTCCTACCTGTCTACACGCTCATGAATTCAACCTACTCAGTCAATTATGGGCTGGATGGAGAGGTGGATCCTGATTTTCATGCGTTAGTGTGAAGAGAAGTCTTTTGTAGAAAAAAATAAGAACAATACATTTTGTTACTTATTGGCTATATATTATAACACTAATGCATTCAAGGCTAATACAGTGACACTTGGACAATTTTAAAAACCTTCCTCTTCACACTTTATTCTGGCAGAATTTCAGTCCTTGGTGGTCTAGTCAACCAGAGACAGCATTTGTAGTTTGTCCTCACTGCTTAGCATTTTGTTCTGAGCATCACTTAGCTCCCCAAGCTTTCTTATTACTCCTTGCTTTTTTGCCTTCCCTTGAAATGGGATGTGAATTATACTAACTATAAATCAAACCAGCGCAAATGTAAATCTCTGTTTTAGCCATTTGTTTCATCTGTACCTTTTAACCGCATGCCATTATGTTGCACAATGGAAGTTTCTGCACAATTTCATTTGGTAAATGTGGGTGCATTTCGATGGGTAAGGGTTTTTCATTCTCTCCTCATTGTTTATATTATGTTTAATGCTAATCAACCTTAGGAGGAGCTATTCATGTGCACTGAGGTTAGAATAGTTTTCTTAATTTTTTGTGTGGTCGAATACATAAGTTAAAAATCCAGAAGCTTTCCTATTTTCAATAGGATCTTGCTAATATTGCTCTTTCAAATGAACATCCCACATACCTGTGTTCCATGCTCCTTCTTACAAATTCTCAAAACCTTAACTGGAAAGCTTGTAGAGGACACTGAGACTAACACAATAACCAAAGGCATCACCAGTGAAGCCACTTTTCTGAATGGGGCAGATATTTCTGGTTGAGAAATTTTTAATATTTGGTTAACTATATGCCTTTTCTCAGAAATTTATTTTAATAAAATAACATAGTTCTTAAGATTAATTATTTTCTTATATGTTTCCAAAAAACTTTTGGGATAAGGGAAACCAGAACAAATGCAAAAAAAACCAAAACAAAAACATACCATAAACCTGAAGTTTCATAGTTTCATAGTTTCTAGGGTCGGAAGGGACCTGAGCAGATCATCTAGTCCGACCCCCTGTCATGGCAGGAAGAGCACTGGGGTCAAATGACCCCAATAAGGTGGTCATCCAACCTCCTCTTAAAAACCCCCAGGGTGGGAGCCTGCACCACCTCACATGGAAGCTGGTTCCAGACCCTAGCCGCCCTGACCGTGAAGTAGCGCCTCCTGATGTCCAACTTAAACCTTCCCTCCGCCAGCTTGTGACCATTGTTCCTGGTCACTCCTTGCG
>NW_017728998.1:32993102-33006207 GCF_001723915.1 Gavialis gangeticus
CCTTTTTGAAGATGGGAACCACGTTGGCCCTCTTCCAATCCTCCGGCACCTCTCCAGAGCACCACGAGTGTTCATAAAGCCGTGCCAGGGGACTTGCAATGACCCCAGCCAGTTCCTTTAGGACTCTAGGGTGAAGATCATCTAGGCCGGCTGACTTAAAGATGTCCAGCCCCTCCAGAAGCTCCCTAACTAAATCTTCATTCACTCTAGGCCCAGGTGAGCCCCCCCCCCCGGGGCCCGAAGGGGGCCCAGCAGGGAGGCGGCAGTTCTGGTCCTTACTGAGGAAGACAGAGGCAAAGAAGTTATTAAATATGTTGGCTTTGTCGTCTGGCGTAACAACCAGATACGTTTCTGAAGCAGGAAAAAATTGACAACCTTCAGATCCAGATTATCCATTACAAATTTTAAAATGGAATTTAAGACATAGGAAAGGAAAACTAGTTTCTGAGAGCACTGCCACTAAAATAGGGAAGACAGGTGGAGTGCATCTTAGAGGGACAGTGGAGGAGCTTCTCCCAAGTACAAAGTGTTGGTCTAAAATAACATTCAATTATTGTTATAATTCAATTATTTTAGACTTAGTAGGATATAACACAGTGCAGAAGTGTGACTTTAAAATTAGCATTTGAAAGTGCCTGTGATGTAGGTGAGGGTTTTTAACAAACAGTGGGTTTTGAACCTAAAATTACATTAATTTATTTGTTGCAACAAAATTAGGATTAGTTATTGTTCAAATTCATTTGTTAAACAAAAGAACAGCTTTTATATTATTAAAAAAATCAGTAAGAAGAGCATTGCAGGCACTCCTTGTAGTCCATTACTGTTGACAAGCCTCGACTAGAAATGCAAGATATGTATAAAGAGTAATTTTGTCTCATTAAACGACAACACTAGTGGTTCCTCTTCATCTCCTTAATTCATTTCTTATAGTTTTTCTTGTCACATCCACTTGTTTTATGGCTTACTAACTTGCAAGTTATGGTCGTAATTTATGGTCAAAATTGAGTGGTAGCAAATCACAGAATATTTTCATTGATTACCCTAAATTGTCTAATCTCCTCTATGTTTTTAGGACTTGATTGGGTGGTATTTACTGATTGCCTTCATCTAATTTAAAAATCAATCAATAGCAACAATGAGAGGTGGTGGATAAATCGAGTCTAATGCAGCATAACTGCAGCAAATATTCATCAAAGGCTCATTCTCAATCAAATTTGTGGGAAGTTTTAATACATAAACCAAAATGTCTAAAAGCTTTACTTCTAGAGCATATCATTTTAAAATTGTGCTCTGCAGTGTGACATCTTATTGCTCTTATGTTGTCTATTTAGGGTGATTTTCCACTGCTAAAATGAACATATTTCACTACAATAAAACTGTAGCAAACAAGAAAAAAATGTGATCAGCTTTGGTTTAAAGGCACTTTGTTCCATCTTCCTCAATATTATCTGTGTATAATAATGGGAATTAACATAACATCAGCTTTTCTTATAAACTGTGTGCATTTTCCCAGAGATAAACATTTTAATAAGTGGCTTGATGGGAAATGTGTTTTCTACATTGAGAAATCAATTCATTAAAGTTGTTCCTTACATTGTTCTATTTTTTTTAGCATCATTTAGTCCCTAAAGTTTTTTGATGGTAAATATGAAAGCAAGCAAGCAGACAAGCAAACAAGAATTTAGATGGCAATATTTTAATTTCTTCATACTGTCAAGGCAAAGATGTTTCCGTGAAGTAAAAGGTCTGTCAGACCTGACTTAATAGTCCAAAAGAGTAGATTTATGCTAGCATCTAATAGTAGAATTTGAAACTTTATCAAGATTCCAGAAACTGAAGTGAGTAAAAGCAGCATTTACTTAATACTGAATTCAAATAGCCAAGGGGATTTGGTTTTGAATTCTTAACACGTGATATGAAACTATAGATTGCTTAGGCCAGAGGAAGGTTCTGAGGTGTGTTCTGCTTGGTACCAATACATGGTGAACAGATGGTGAGAAATGTACTGCTGTCAGGCAATGCAGATGTTTTGCTGTTAGGTACAATTAATATCAGGAGTGACAAAGCTCATATAATCAATTATTTTTTGCTGTATTTAAATTTAAATAAATGAATAAAATATTGACTATAGCTAGGAGAACAAATTCTGGCATGTAAGTCAGCACAGAATTCCACCAAGGGGGTATAATGTGAGGTATTCTGAAAGAAAAGACTATGCACCATTGCATACACTAGAAAAAACCAGGAATGTCTGGGTAGTAGTTGAAATGAAGCAGAACCAAAATCCCAGATTTGAATATTTCAAGAAATGATGTATGCAGATTTTATATACCTTTTTCAGCTGTTCTCCCGATTCCAACTCTGACCTGACTGTTATCAAAACTTCTGGAAAATTATATAGATATATAATTTTCAATTTTTTCAACACTTGATACTTATCTCTTGGACTAGAAAAAGGTAGTGATGATGCTGAAATACCATGGCAGAGGCTGTTCTAATGGATCTCTTGTACTTCCTACCCAGAGGCAGGAAGTGCTACAGATCCCATGAGGCTGCTTGCAGTCTCAAGATTCCCAATCCAGTACTGCAGGTTCATTTGCTGCGGGCAGTCGAAAGAAGGTTCTGATGAGCATCCTAACTTGTTGGTACTTATCTGAAGCAAACACAAATTACAAACCTTTATAAGTTGACCTACCATTAGTACAAACAAGGCTGTGATCTTGGGATTACGAAAACATAAAAGAGTCCAAGAAAAAAAATCCCACTCAAATCAATTTTAAACCAACCTTTGCTGCTAAACACTCTTAAAAAATCTCTGGCATCAACAACAGATCACAGTACGCATTACAAATATAAAAGACAGCCACTGAAGAGAACCCTACCAGCAGTTCGCTGTTTATTAAAATTCTGACATTCTGAGATATCTTCTTGCCAAGGGCCCTCTTACAATGACATCTGTACACTTGTCATTACATTGCAGTTCACATTACTTACATAAACATGCCACAGGGAAACCATGACTGATATAATTTTTATAGGACTGAAAGGTAACCATTATGATCATTAAAACAAACCTGAAGAGCCTTCCTGATGATGGAATAGATTCGGTTACTTCTTCCTTCTCTGTGGGTCATTAGTTAAAAAGGGAAAGAGGGGGGTGGGGGGAAGAAGGAGAGAAGGCCATATACTGCAGGTGTTTTATCCTTTGTAAGGAGACTGCACTGAGACAAATGATTCTAGCTGGCATTTTGTACACACCGGAGATTGCTTATCGATCCAGATCAGAATATTCAGGCTGGCCCCGGGGAAAAGGCAGAGTATTTTCTGAGGGAGTTAATAACCTGGCAGCTGAGCTGTCTTGTCCAATTCACTGAACCTAGGGCTCTAATCAGGCCAGAGTTTCTTATTTTGAGAAATCTTGCCATATGCGTCTGCTAGCTGCCTTCCACTCTATTGGACCAGTGACAGTGATTGAAATGACAGCCTATAGATAGAGGCTAATCAAATTGTTTATTATCAGCCTAAATCAATATGTATAGATTGTTGAAACATCATTGTCATGCCATGGAAAAGTAATACTAATACTTCTCATGCTGCAGATGTAATTCTAAAATGCATTTTTCTATCTTGAATCACATCTGAATTTAAGAGAGTAAAAGCAATTATAATGGGGATGAGACAGCGAACAATATACATGTTTACACATTCCCATAAAATAACATTAAGGATGAATGATAAAATGTCACTTTGTATGCTGTTTAAATATGTTATCATGTTCCCAACAGAGGAGAGAGGCAACCCAGACGTGTGAAAGAAAAAAGGGGGTAAAAAAATAAAATGGCAAGGAAAATAACTTTCCTTTCCTGTGGAGGGGGAAAAAATCTGCATAGATTTTTGTTTTTGGCTGAGACAAGAATGAATTCCAACATGTATGAAAGCAACTCATTAGATGCCCATGTAGCAGAAATGATAAGAAAAACATCTTTCATCTGTGAAACTTGAATGACCATCATAAAAACAGTGAAGGATCAGAAACAGGTCTAAACCTGTAACAGAACAGAAGTTCAATGTACATAGACCGGTTTCAAAATGGTGAAACCTGGTTTAAGATAGACCTGGATTGATGTAGATTTCATAGATTTCATAGACATTAGGGCTGGAAGGGACTTCAGAACATCATTGAGTCCAGCCTGCTGCCCAAAGGGCAGGAAGTCAGCTGGGCTCATAGGATCCCACAGCAAGATAAACATCCAAATTACTCTTGAAGGTGTTCAGTGTAGGTGCTTGAACCACCTCTGATGGCAGGCTATTCCAGATCTTGGCGGCTCAGACAGTAAAGAAATTCTTCCTTATGTCCAACCTGAAACGGTCTTGCAGTAGTTTATAACTGTTCAACCTCATCATCCCTTGGGGCACTCTGGTGAACAAACGTTCCCCCAGATCCTGGTGGTCACCCCTGATAAACTTATAGGTGGCTATCAGGTCGTCCCGAGCCTGCGCTCTTCCAGGCTAAAGAACCCCATGGTTCTCAGCCTGTTGTCATAAGGTCTGTTTTCCTGACCTCTGATTATGTGCACGGCTCTTCTCTGGACTCTCTCAAGCTTCTCCACATCCTTTTTGAATTGTGGAGCCCAAAATTGGACGCAGTACTCCAGCTGCAGCCTCACCAAGGCTGAGTACAAAGGGAGAATGAAATCCCGGGATTTGCTTGAGAAACATCTATGGATGCAAGCCAGCGTTTTGGTTGCTTTACTAGCCGCAGCATCACACTGAAGGCTCATGTTCATGAGTCAATCATGACCCCCAAGTCTCTTTCTTCCGTAGTGCTAGCCAGCATAGCACTGCCGAGCCTATAAGGATGCTGCAGGTTTTTCTTCCCAAGGTGGAGAACCTTGAATTTTTCAGTGTTAAACACTATCAGGTTCTCGTCCGCCTATTTGCTGAGCCTGTCCAGGTCAGCCTGGATCATCTACCTGTCTTCTGGTGTGGATGCTTTGCCCCAAAGTTTGGTGTCAGTGGTGAACTTGGCCAGTCCAATTCTGACTCCAATGTCCACATCATTAATGAAAACGTTGAACAATATGGGTCCAAGGACAGAGGCTTGGGGGACCCCACTGGTTACAGGGCACCATGATGATTGACTTCCACCAACTACTACCCTCTGGGTCTGACCACAGAGTCAATTTTCCAGCCAGCGGATCATGGTGGACCTAAGGCCACAACTGGCCAATTTCGCCAAGAGGTGATCATGGGATACCAGATCGAAGGCTTTTTTGAAGTCAATATATATGACATCAATCTCTTTTCCCTTGTCCAGGTGATAAGTCACCTGGTTGTAGAAGGAAATGAGATTGGTCAAGCAAGACCTACTTGCAGCAAACCCGTGCTGGCTATCCCTTAGGATGTTGGTGTCAGCCAGTCCATTAAGGATGGCCTCTTTAATAAACTTTTCTAAGATCTTCCCCGGGATAGAAGTCAGGCTGATGGGCCTATAGTTAGCCGGATCCACTTTCCTCCCTTTCTTGAAGATAGGCACCACATTGGCCTTCTTCCTGTCTTTGGGCACTACACCAGAGCACCAGGAGTTTTCAAAGATCTGTGCCAGAGTCTGGGCTATGATGCTAGCCAGCTTCTTGAGAACCCTGGGGGGTAGATGTAGTATCAGTTTTAATCAGTGTATGTTGCCTCTGATGGATTGGGGTGGCAGGGAGCAGAACATTGGGTCTGAGCCTGCACAGAGGCAAATCTGTGACCACAGCTCTGCCACTTCTGGCAGGTATCTGGGCCAAGGGTACCTAGTGTGCTGCAAGGCTTTTTTGATCCGCCGGGTCCTAGATTACTAGGCCAGGGGTTGGAAGGGGTGGGGCACTGAGCATCCAAGCCAGGGCAAACAGGCAGATGCCTCTGGAAACTTCAGGACCAGGTCTGGCACGGTCAGCTCCCTCTGTGTGGCAGATAGAGGACAATGAAAATTTTCAGTCCGGAGCATGAGGCATTTTCAGAATCACATGGTGTCTGCTGGAAGGCCCTGGAAAGTTCCAGGTTATGGGGGTGACCTGACCGGTGGAGCCCAGTCACTCTGGAGCAGGGGCTCTACCGAGCTGCAGTGAGAGGGAAAACCATGTGCCAGGACCCACACCTTCATGCATCCTCCATTCCAACCTTCCTTCCATCCATCCCCTTGAAGCCAGATCCTCACAGACCCATGGATGCCAAGACCCCACAGGCACTACTGTGGACCATGGATGATCCTGTACCATCCTTCTCCACCAAACAAGCCTGGTCACAGAACTGGGACTATGGGCAGAGGAGGGATCTTGGTGCCATCTGGGGCAAGGAGGAGACCCAGCACCAGCTCCAGAAAGGGCACCACAACAGGGATGTCTTCAAGCACATTGCCCAGAAAATGCAGGTGGCAGAGCCCCGAAGGAACTGGGAGTGGTGCTGTGCCAATACCAGGAGTATGAAGATGCAGTATAGGCACGTGCATAATACCAACTAAAATTCCATGCCCTTCTACAAAGGGTTGTCCTGATTTCTCACCAAGGACAGGGCCATTGAGACCCTGCACAACTATAGCACCACCAGGGGGCAGGAGGAGTCAGTCAGGGACCTCATCAGAGGAGGAAGTACAGGGAGGTCTTGGGATGATGGGACAACTGGGTACCCAGGAGGTGGGCAAGGGCACAGCTGATGGAGCCAGCCCACAAGGACTCAGTCCTATTGGTGCTAGTCCCCACATCATCACAAGATGTGGGAGCCAAGGTGAACCTGCAGCTGGACCTGAGTCCCCTTCACTGCCCCTCGAGTATGGCTGAAAGCAAGGAGCATGGCATGCAGGGGTGAGGGAAATTCTAACACCATGGAAATTGGCACCCAATTCCCAGAGCCTGAGCCTGTGCCTTCCACCTCATGGGAGGCCTCCCCCACCTGGTCCTCAACCCCATAGAATGCAGCAAAGCACATGGGTCCTAGAACACCATTCCCTGCACGGCTGCCATGAGTGTTCCAGACCCACTCCTCTGACACCTTGCTGCCCCCCTCCCAGGTGTTCAGAGTGCATGACCCACAGGACCCATGGCCAGCTCTCCCCATATTTGTGCTGATAAGTCATGCACTGAATGAGGATGCCATGCAGCCTGGGAAAGCACAGTCTGCCCCAACTCCATGCAGGAGTAATGGGGACCCAGACCCAGGGGAAAACTCAGAGCCGTTGGGGTGAAAGAAAGGGGGAGCAGGGGACCCACAGCCACTGTAGGCCATCCTCATGGTCACCACCCTTTCTGAAGCTGTTGTGACTGAGAAGCCCATAAAGGGGTTGGGGAGAGGGTGGCACCAGGATCGTGGGGCATGGGGGGAGGGTGAATTGCCCTGCCTTGACCAGACACAGCAGGGGGCCTCAGGTCACTAGGTGTTCTATAGCCTTCTGTCTTTCAGCACTGGTCAGACCAGTTCCCCCACTCCCCTCCCTCCCATCCGGGAGCAGTCAAGATATCAGGACTGCCCCCCTGGTCCCTGGCTTTGAGCAGTGACCAGCCCATCTCCTATTCTATGGCAACATAAATCTGCTTCATTCACACCTCCCTCCCCAGTCTCTCAGGGCCATGCTCAGCTCCTGAGAGAAGTGGAAACTCCTCCCCGCTGCCCACAGCATTGGTGCTGAAACACCACCCCTTCCCCCCCCTTGCACTCAGGGGAAGGCAATCAAACAGTTTACTGAGATCTGAAGGCAAAGTGAAAAAATCCAGGTCTGTCCTTGCTTGCTCCAGGGATGGTGCAAGTTCCCGCGCGACCCAGCATTCCTGAACCCACTGAGGAAATGATGCAGGTGCCCACCACAGTGCCTGCAGAGGAACCCATTCTCCGTCTCCCTGGTAACCTGTCCCAGCACCATGGTACCTGCTGTGCCAGGTGGAGTACAGAGGAGCTGCTCCCAGCCCAAGGTGCGTGAAGGGTTCAGACAGAGGTACTCACCTTAGCTGTCTCACTGTCTCCATGTGAATGCCCAGGTAAGTGCAGAGAGGGTCACAGGCATCTCTTGTACCTCATTTTTAGCAGCAAAAGTAGTAACTTCACTTAAAGGCTTTGTCTCCCCCGTTTGATTTCAGAGACACCACCTATGCAAGGGAGGCCAGTGCAGAGAGGGCATGATGGCGGTCCAAGACCAGGGGTCTGCACAGCTGCAGAGCACATGAGGGATGTCTGTAGGAGGCATTGAAGAAGCAAGGGCAAGATGCTGCAGGCCTTGGTTGCCGTTTCTGAACTTTGAGCGTGCACAGCTGGCTCCTGGTGTCAGGAGCTGGAGGACTGGCATGAGGACACTCGAGATGTCAGGGGGGACATGGTCAGGCTGACGGATGCCTACACCTGGGCTGTGAGGCACAGGAATGGGGGGAGGGTCAAGATGTCCCCTGCTGTTTGGAGGAGGCAACCCAGGCCACTGTGCAGCTGAAAGTCAGTGACAGGACAAGGAGTTTAGGGACGGGGTCTTGGACCACTTGGCATCTACCACTGACCGGCACCAGAGTGGCCTCCTGTGAAGAGCCCATAGCCCTCATGGCTGGGAGTGGTCAGAGACGCTGACTCCCAGCCCACCATGGCATGCTGTGCCCCACTCCAGGGATTCTTCCCTGGGGTGACAGGACAAGGGGTCCCATGGGAGGGACCCCTGGATACTGGCTGTGGAGGAATTCTCCCCACTATGCTTTGACTGGGAGCTACCTCCCTGGGAGCTCCCATGGGAGGAGGACCCTTCCCAGATCCCTCCTCCCATTTCAAGGCATAGTGGGGAGGAATTCTCCCCACTATGCCTTGAAATGTGAAAAGACCTGGGATGGGAGGATTAGTGCAAGGGAGAAGATGACCCATGGTCTGGTGAGGCAAAAAGGCACCAGGCAAAGTAGGCAACAGTGGGTGAAGGGGTGTGGGACTGGGCAGCCTGGTATATGATGCAAGGGCCATCAGAGACCACCACCCTTCCAGAGCTGACCCACTTCCCCCCAGCACTGGTAGCTGCCCCATGTACACGTGCCCCTGAAGTGGTTTCAGGCCAGTCCTGAAGGGGCTGGAAATGATGAGAGAGCACAGATCACCAGCTCACTGAGCCAGGCTGTCACTGGGAATGCATCTGGTACTAAAGCGCAATGGCCCTGGCTTGTCCACCTGCTAGCGTGGTTGCCCAGGGGAAAGATCTTCAACTCCCTGCAGCCCACCTAGTGGCCCAGGTCCTGCTGCGGGGGAGCAGCACAGCCTTGGCAGAAACAGGGAGCCCCCTAGCTCAGTCCTGCTGGCTGACATGAGCCCCAGATATGGCTGTGGGTTACAGGGCCAGGATCCCCAAAGGGGAACATTAGGTCTGTGGGTGGGGGATAAGGGTCCTGTGAGGGAGAGACAGCAGTCCATGTCCCCTCCTGTGCTGATTTTCCCACCCCTGGCCCAGCAACCACCTCCTACCCCCACCCCACAACCTTATCAGGCAGAAATGTTGTGTATGATACTATTTTTTCCATAACTTGGGGTGGGGGGATGGGGTTCCCTGGGTGGGTTTATGGGATCTAGAACCGGGTCCATGGGGCCAGAGCACAGAGGTTCTCTTCCTGGGCTCAGTGTATACATGGGGGGTGCTTTGTGGCAGTTTGTGGGGGCATGGCCTGAGGACCCTAGTGCCCACCCCTCCCAGTCTGCTCCATGCTGCCTGTGGCTGAGCCAGGAGCTGTGGTTGGGCAGAGGAGCTGTACAGTCCTGGCACTGTGGGAGCAGCCCTGGGACCACAAGGGAAACCTCCATGTTTGCTCTTCCCGCTGCCCCTCTCCCACTAGTAAGAGGCAGTGGCCTGCTGGCAGGGGCAGGGTTGTACACACTGGCTGAGCTGGGCAGCCAGGCAGTGGGGGGAGAAAGCCACTCCCACAGATGTGCAGACACCAGCTGAGGGGAAGGGGCAGGTGGGGGGCCCCATTCCACCCCCTCACACACCCTCGTCCCTCACTGATGAGAGCCCACAGTGGCTCATGGTCAGGGCACTGTGGGCATCAACTGGACTGGCTGTCCCAGTTGGGCAGCAGGGGGGAAAACCCCCAAAGTGTGCACCCCATCAGTTGGGTCTGGGGGGATCGGGCCTGGGTCCGAGTGGCAGGGGCCTCCGCTTCCTGCTTCTCCCCCCCTGCCCCCTGCCACAGTGGGACTGGGGAGAGACTGGGAAGAGATTTTGTGCTGGCTCCCACACTCCCTGCAGCTGACAGCAAGGGGTTGTGGTTGTGTGCTAGGCAGCCAATCAGGGATGACCCCCACTTAGCTGGGCTTGGCTGCTCTTGGCAATGTCCAACACACTGGGATGCATGCTGGAACCACCCCCACCTTCTGGCCTCCGTCAGCACAGGTAAATACGTACCTTTCTCCACGGAAGGGTGAATGTATGTTCCTTTCACTCCTGATCCAGTCTACACAGCTCAGAGAAACCTGCACAGATTGGAACAAATCTGCCTCAGGCTTTGTGAATGTCTATACTTAGCCTCTGACAGACTATACAGGAAGGCAAATGTCTTGCTCTCTAGGTTTATAGAAAGGATATTAATGTCCAACATTTAGAAATTACCCAGGGAGTTGCTTTCATGATGGCAAAAGTGTTACTAACTTCAGGCACTATCCCCTGCTGTTGCTGGGGAGTTTATTCTATAAAAGGCCACAGAATAGTTGAAGTTTGTTGTAGTTATGAATAAAAAAGTTGCTCAATCTTCAAAGTGTCTACCAAATCCACAACAAAATGTTAGCACAACTTGCCATGAATGTATCTTTTAGCACAGGCCATAGCTGTGCTAGAATCAGAGGGGTGGATTCTCTTCTTGGGTTGTAGTTGAGTGGAGCAGTGCATGTGGTGTGAAAAGCAGCAGTGTACCTGTATTCATTCACCACATGACCCACTGGTAAGATAGTTAAACCCACTACAGAAGGGTGCAGAGTGTATGACTACAGCAGTGGCTATGGCCCTGCCAATGCCTTCTTCAGTTCTGGAATATATTTTAATCTTTAGAACATATCAGCAAGAACTGATGTACCTTGTTGCATTTTATTTCAGCAATGGGCCTGATCCAAAGATAAACACTTTGAACCACAAAGACGCCTTTTCATTGCCAAAAAGTGGAATAAATAAATTTATACATTTTAAGGCCATTACACAATGCCAGTGGTGTTAAATAGCCTTAGTATAAATGAGAATCAGAACCAAATGCCTTCAGCAAATACTGCTCCTTTAAGATAATTTGCACTGTGTGCTCATTGGGTTGTATTACTTTGTCAAGCATGTAAAACATAAACCAAAGTTTAGCATTATAGCAGATGTGTTAATAAAAATAATATTGCTCTTTAGGTTGCATTGATTTAAAGTGGTTTGTTTTTCCTTTGGATAAAAAGTACTGCCCTTAATGTGTGCACTCAAACCTCTCCAAAACTGCAATTATCTTTGGTTGACTGATTCTAGGAATTTTCCTATTACATTCAAACTATTAAATTTTTAATCACACTCTCATTGCATCTTTAAGGAGTAAAGACCTTGATTCAGCAAAGGACTTAAGCATTTAATTAAATGTAAGCACATGCTTAAGTTCATCTTTATTCAGGAAGGAGTTTAAGCAGATGCCTAATCATTTGACTTTAGTAGGATTTTGTTCTTAGGCAGCCTACAAACCCACTGACTTCGACAAGACCTCTGCTTGTATTAACATTACAGTAAAATCAAAAGTGGTGGACTTTTCAAGTGCCCAGTCCTGCTTTCTGTTTTCACAAAATTAAAGCAGGGGAAAATTTGATTAAAGTATTTGCCATTGCTACAGAACTGGATACAAGTGTTATTCATAAATCATTGTTTAATTGCCATAGCTAGTCATACCGTCTTATTCTTCCTCTTCTGCAAACAACATAACAATTTAGTCACAAACAAACAAGTGAAAAGTTTGGGGTTTTTTTGGCTGCATGAAGTCTTAAAAAGCTCTCATGCAGTGAAGATCATATTAATAAAATGGGTTGGGAACCAATTTTCTTGAAGAAACTTGTATATTTGTTCTGTTGTGAAATTGTGGGGCAAAGGGGAAGAGGGGGAATTAATTTCCAATTGAATAAAATCCAAAAATAGTTTCAGGTTTCAGTCTGATTTTGACTTTTTATCAAATAGCATTGTAAAATTAAAACAAATAGCCATTTCAAAATGGAAAATCATCCCCTTCTGAGCTTACTGAACGCTTCTTTTTGTTCTATTGCTTCTACTACACAAAATTTAATTGAAATCAACACATTTCCACAATATATTATAATTTTAATGAATCAGTATTTTTCTGATGGAAAAATGTATGACTGGAATATTTCTGATCAATTCTATATATCAGACATGGGAAAACAGATCAGATAAAATAAAAATCTCACTTCCAGATTGAAGCAGACTCCTGCAAAATAAAATAGTATGCAATCATGTAAGTAAACAAAAGAAGTAGGATTTTCGAAAGTGTTAGTTGCAGTTAACCGTTATACTTGTTCAGGGACTTTAGAAATTACCAAGTGATAAACCTTGAAGTATGTTGTAAAGGGGGGCTAACTTAAAGGGTTGGTGAGACAAACTTAACTCAGCTCCCTTGTGCATATGTACATTTAATTACATGATCACTCTTCCTCCATCTCTAGGGCTTGTGTCCTATTCAGTGTACAGAATGGACCTGGTTGGCATTTGTTGCAGAACTTGGAGTGCAGTGAATGCTACAGATGATCACAGATGGAGAAAGGATGATTTCATGGTTCAGGCAGTTGAATGCTACTCTAGTAACTGGATTTATTCTTTTACTACATCTACTTTCCTATATGAAACTTTACACAAGTGGTCACTAATTGTGCATTCCCCATTTTCTGGCTGCCTGTCTCAATAGCAACATTCAAAAAGCCTGAGCCTGAATTAATTCAATCTTTGCAGGTTAGTTTAACCTGGTGAGGCTAAATCACTTCGTAACTGCACAGACATCCCAGAAATGCAGGCACATGCCTGCAGTGGCTCGGGCTACAAGTTGGGGGGTGCTACAGTAGCCCTCCCTTCCTTCCACAGCACTGAGCTGGTGGGGGGGGGGGGGGG
>NW_017728998.1:33006256-33010580 GCF_001723915.1 Gavialis gangeticus
GAATTGATAACAGTATTTATTACCCCATTAAGAAAACAACAGGAGGACGTTACCAGCTACCTGTTGATTCTGCCTTTGTCACAGCATCTTGACAAAGACCATAGCCAGCATGTGGTCTGCTAGCTAATACACAGGTACCTCTTAACAAGGCAGAGGGGAGGGGGGAATTCCAGCTTAGCAGAGAGTGGTGGTGAAGAGCAGCCTGCAAGTCTCTGCCGGAGCCACAGCTAGGGAGCAGGGGGAAGGGCCAGCTGTGCTGTGGAGCAAAGAGCTCCACCCAGTCCAGACAGCATGCCAGGATGCTGGAGGAGTCTGATTTATTCTAAATAAGTAAGAGGTCTGGGACAGACATTGCATAAACTGGTTTGAGCCAAATCAGTTAAGTCTGATACTACATCCAACCAGGTTTATCTCAAACTGGTTTCAGCCATTTTCAAACTGGTTTATGTGCACTGAACATCTGTTCTGTTACAGATTTAAACCAGCTTCTGACCACTTAAACTGGTTTGTGTGTAATGTCTGTCCCTAGCCCAAAGGGCTGGCAAGCAGGGTACTTAGGAACCCGGACACCTGGGCTCTATCCCTGTGTTGAGTGGGGGGGGGGGGTTGGGAGTGGTGCATCTTGGGATGTGGGAGGACTGCAATTGCTCATTTGATCTCTGTGGAGTAGACTGAAGTTATCCTAACATAAGCTAGGTAGCATGGCCAAATTAACCCCGCCTGAAGTGGCATAACTTTGAGACACTCAGAGGGCACTTAGCATGTGTTTAAATGCCTTAACATGCAGCTGTTCACCATTTAAGTGTTCTTAATACCGTTTAGGTGTAATATGTAACTTCACCTTTTGAACACATCAGTTACTGAAATTGTAATTAGTTCTATATCCACTTTAAAGTACTACATCAGGGCAAGTACTCAGCAAAATCAGGACTGCAGCAGAGCTGATTGGAATTTTCTTTGAAAAATGCTGATTGAAACTGCAATATTCTGTGGATATGTGCTGATTTCATCATCTTCTGCAGGAACATGATGCACAAGTGCTAGGATATCCCCACAAGTGCACTGCCTTGGAATCAGCACCCAGGGCTTTCAGACTCCCTGTTATGGAACCAGGGGCTAGAGCCCCTAAAGAACCAGCGGGCTCCACAACAATAAGCCTTCAAGCTCTAGGAATCCTGGTTCAAGTTCCAGCTCTTAGGATATTCAGGCTCCCTCCTGGGAAACTGGGAGCCAGAAAATCCTGAGAACCCTGACTGTAATCAGGGGACAGGTCTTAGTTCTTGACTCTTCACCAGGGATCCTAGTAGCCCTTGAGGGGCATGTTTTGCTTCTGGGTTTTCTAATATGGATCTGAGAATCTGGAAGCCTCCACTTGAGCCAGAGCCTGTCTCCAGGTACTGAAGTGGGGGCCTCAAAGCCCTAACAAATCCTACTCAGGTTGAGACTTCTCAGGATTTCCCATACACATAGTTGCCATACAGCATCAAGTCATGGCTCCTGAGCTCCAAAGATCTTTCATTCTGCATTAAATTTTGCAAAATCTACTATTCCTGACAAAGAAAACTTTTTTTTTTTCAGAACTGGGATTTCTCCGAAAGCAGAAATCCTGGAATTTTGACCAGCTCCCATCCTGAGCATCTCAAGCTAGGCACTCTCAGTTAGTTGATACTAATCTCTCTGTGCATGTGTAAGATGGGGATAAAATTATACCTCCTCATCTCACAGGGGCTACTATGAAAATAAATTTGTTAGTATTAATGAAGCATCTAAAATTTATCCAGTGGTAAATTCCCAAGTAGCAGGAATTGTGAGCAAGAAACACATTCATTTCATATTTTTCAAATGTCACCACTAGGTGAAATGCTTTACTATAATGTGAATTTTCAAAAAGATCTCATCTTTTGCACCTTGAAGTCTTTTATTACCCACTTACTATATCCTCACATTTAAAACTTTTTCCTTGGCAACACTTTTTTAACCTCAACACTCCAAAAATGGCATTTCTGAATGCACTTTTGCCAACACACTGCTATTCATATCTGCGTTGGTCTCACAAATAGTAGATCCTTCCAAAGAGCCTGGATGAAATGTCTAAATTATATCTTGTATACTGTAAGTCACATTGAGCTGCATATGCTCTAATTGTTGGGTTGAAATGTGGAAGCCTATTTTAGGTTCTGTATGGCATCCACTGAAATCCTTGCTACAGTTTTCTGACTCTGAGAGAATGTATTATTTTTGTATCATTTGTTTGCTTTTGTTAAATCTTTGTGCAGCCAAGTGAGTGAAAAGAACTGAATGCATCGTTCTTCTTCTCTTCAGCTGATCTTCAGAGGACAATCTTGTGCCGAGAGGAGGAAAACTGCATAAAAATAATTTTATTAAACATTGTTTTTTAAAAGTGCTAACCACTTGTTCATTAATTGTACATATTAGTCCTGATGTAGGTCCTATAGACTCCGAGACATCTAAGTAACAGCCCTGCCAGTAGCTTGATAAAGGATTGTGCCTAAAGCCCTGTTATAAATATAGTATGATACTTATTTATACAATGTTTAACATATTGCTAGCTGCACTACTTTAGCTTCATTTATTATTCTACACTTTCTTCCTTCACGTATATATTTCTCTACTTTTTGCAATAAGATGAGGAGGAAAACAAATTGCTATTGGTACGCTGTGTCTATGTTCTTATTTTTGCTTTCTTTTCTTTTCCAAGTTTGGGCAGTATGGCATCATTAATATCTTCCCTAATATAATGAATAGAATATATATTATACCAACTGCCCATGCCAACATTTAAAGAATACTAAAGTTGCAAAATGAAACACTTGAGAGATTGAAAATGACAATACTAAAGTTTCTTCGTGCCAGGGTAGGTTTGATTTTAATCAAATTGATTTAAATCCCGATCTAAATCACTGGTCAGCAAGCCTCGATTAAATCACTGTTTTCTACAAAAAGTGCATTCTTGTTGTTTAACTTCTTGAAACTTTGCACTTTTAGAGAGAGGTAAGGGCTTGACTCTGTGTACACAAACTTGCAGAGACAAGAGGGCTGATGGGTAGGTAATCAACGGGGATCCTAGTTTTCCCTTATAAAAAATAGCAAATTCTCTGATAAAAAACTGCAGATTCTTTGATAACCCAAAATCAATTATTAAAATGAAAGGCATACACACACACACACACACACACACATTATATACGTATAAAGTATCAGTTGAACACAATGTTTTATTGATATATTTACAGTCTTCAAGCAATTTGGAAGCCTACCGGTGCCTCAATCGTTATAATAAAATAAATTCTAAATACCTATACATTTTGGTGTTTGATTTTGGGATCTTTTTGTTATCATGGAAAAATCATAGCTCCCCCTACCCTCTTAGATCACAGAATGCAGGTCCATGGCCCTCACCCCCAAGCCACAGCCCTCCAGCCCTGCTGGTCCCCCTCAACCCCTCTCCCACAGCTCCTCAGCCCTGGTGGTGCCCCTTGACACCCACCCACAGCCTCCTTTGCCTGCCAGCTGTACCAGAGGGGGGGCCCCAGCTGCCAGGGCTATGGGGCCAGGGATCCAGATCTGCAGCCCCTGCTGCCACCTGCTGGAGGCAGCAGCTGCTGCAATGAAGCGAAACATGGAGTCTGGTTCTCCCTCCCCAACGGACAGCACGGCTGGATCGTGGTGGACCCAAGGCCACAATTGGCCAGTTTTGCCAAGAGGTGATCATGGAATACCAGATTGAAGGCTTTTTTGAAGTCAAGATATACGACACCAATCTCTTCTCCCTTGTCCAGGTGATAGGTCACCTGGTTGTAGAAGGAAATGAGATTGGTCAAGCAAGTCCTGCTTGGAACAAACCCATGCCGGCTATCTCTTAGGATGTTGGCGTCAGCCAGTCCATTAAGGATGGCCTCTTTAATAAACTTTTCTAAGATCTTCCCTGGGATAGAAGTCAGGCTGATGGGCGTATAGTTAGCTGGATCCACTTTCCTCCCTTTCTTGAAGATAGGCACCACATTGGCCTTCTTCCAGTCTTTGGGCACTACACCAGAGCACCAGGAGTTTTCAAAGATCCATTCCAGGGGCTGGGCTATGATGCTCGTCAGCTCCTTGAGTACCCTGGGGTGTAGATTGTCAGGGCTGGCTGACTTGAAGGTATCCAGCTTCTCAAGATGTTCCTTCACAAGGTCAGCATTAATGGATGGCAGGAGATCTCCCTCACCCGGACCTCCCTGTCCCATAGGAGGCACTGGCGTCCCATGGCACTGATGAAAGACCGATGCAAAGTACCCATTTAATAGGTTGGCTTTTTCCTGGG
>NW_017728998.1:33010641-33034501 GCF_001723915.1 Gavialis gangeticus
CAACGAGAACACCACCTGTGCCCCCAGACCCTTTAGCCCTGCTCCCAAATCCCTGTAGCGCCTCATGACCCAGCTGGGAGTGCTCCGAGCCATGTCATTGGTGCCCACATGAATAAGGAGCATAGAATAGTGGTCTTATTCTCCTCATGTAAAGGGGGAAATCCACATTTTTCTCAGTTTTGTCCATGGGAAATGGAAAACCCTGATTTCTGGTAAATCAGGTCTATTATCTCTCATTTCCACATACTTCTGTTAACAAGGATGGTATCTCTGGAGATACAAATCCACAGTTTGAAAACTGAAACTAAGCATCATAGATGTTTAATGGGATCTTCTAGGTTGAGTACCAAGTCCCATTGGGTAGAATGGTTTTCTTTAATCTTTACTAATCTATAGAGGAGACTATGGGAACCCCATAACTTAGGCCCTTAATATAGTCCATGGCCTGTTGTGACCTATTTATAAAAATTTCTAAAAATGTTACAAGAACATATTGTCCCAAATAGTATATAATTAGAAGCTATAATCCCTATTCTACAATGATATTTTTGATCTTTAACATATCTTAAATTAAAACTCTTTTTATATAGGTTTTTGGTTTTTTTAAAAAAAGCATCTTAACAAAAAATAAAAATACTATTAAATAAAAAAATCTGTTTAAATAAAAAATGTTTTGATTTTTTTTAATAATTGATTTTTATCCACTGTTTTGTGCACTTGTGTTACAATATAGTTATATAATTGGATATTTGCATATTTCTGTAGAATCACTGCCCCATTAAATGGTCTCTTTCATTAGAAACTCTGCCACCTAGACCCACAAATAAGTCCTCCTACCCCACATACAAATGTAACACGTGTTTTCCAGAAAGAAATTTTTATATGGGTTCTAAGGTATGCTAAGTATTTGTTACAATTTTCTTTAAAAAAAAGAAAGAAAGAAAGAAAAAAAAACAATCAAGCCAAGTAGAGAACATCATTGATTTAGCCTGTTCTTCTGACAGCCTCAGGCAGTACACTCTCAGCCTCCTTGGTTACCACAGTAAATTTGATCAACTTCCCTTTTTGTCATGTAAAACATAGTGGCAATGACTCTCAGATTAAGCAGATTTCTCCAGTACCAACAAAGGCCTATGGTGAACTATTTCTGGTTCCCCAGATGCATTATGATGTTGCTAAATAAATCCAGCAATGTCATAACAAGGCCTTACTTGTGCTTTGATTCACAAACTTTGCAACCTAAATGTCAGAACTTAAAAATTGCTATTCAAGGGAGAAGAGGAAATACAGTATAATACAAACCACCATGTCCTGCAAAACCTTTATATAATCAATGTCACTGGGGATGCACAATTGATGCAAGTCGATTCTGAAACTAAATTTGCATTCCAAACTTTTATTCAGACTGCATTACATGTAATAGTCTCATACCAAAACACCAAAACTTTCAACAAGAATTTTGGTTAGATTTATGTGCCTGTCTTATAACACAGTGCAGTTTAACAGCAAAATACTGAAAATCTTATTAATATGAATGGTTTTAAGTGAAAAGTGCTGGGGTAATCAGCATTTGTGAGGTTTCAGCAGTTAGGATTTAGGAAGTTAATGCATCTCAACAATGTGGTGTCAAGATGGAGGACTTAATGATAGTCAGCTGGAGTACTGCATCCAATTCCGGGCTCCACAATTTAGGAAGGATGTGGAGAAGCTTAAAAGAGTCTAGAGGAGAGCCACGCGCATGATCAGAGAGCAAGAGAACAGGCCTTATAAAGACAGGCTGTGAACTATGGGACTCTTCAGCCTGGAGAAGTGCAGGCTCAGGGATGACTTGGTGGTAGCCTGTAAGTACATCAGGGGTGTGCATCAGGATCTGGGGGAATGCCTGTTCACCAGAGAACCCCAAGGGATGACAAGGTCCAAACAATCACAAACTCCTGGAAGACCATTTTAGGCTGGACATAAGGAAAAATCTCTTCACTGTCCAAGCCCCCAAGGCCTGGAACAGGCTCCCCTCAGAGGCGGTGCAAACACCTACTCTGGACACCTTAAAGAAACATTTGGATGCTTATGTTGCTGGGATCCTTTGACCCTAGCTGACTTCCTGCCCTTTGGGCAGGGGGCTGGACCCGATGAACTTATGAGGTCCCTGCCAGCCCTAATGTCCATGAAATATATGAAATTACTACACAGGCTGGAGTGGCAGCTTTGTACCTTCCAGGCTATTTGCATAGTATGTTCAGGACAATCCTTTGTCACCCTTTGCTCTCAGTCAGAGATTCCCAAACTTTTTCTTATTGCATACTCCCTTCCTGATTTACCAGCTGCCCATGTAGCCCTACCAGTGTATGTTTTATATTTTAACTCTCTAAATGCCAATTATTATTAAATCCATCATTAAACAATTTCTCCTGTGTATCCCCCCAATGTCTTGTGTACCCCCAGGGATATGTGCACTACAGTTTGGGAACCCCTGCTCTGGCTTATACATGATACTGGATGGCACAGTAGCTTAATAAATAATGAGTGGGGAAGTGGGGCAGGAGCCCTGAGCACTGTCTAAGGTTAAGGTGGGGGGCAGCAGGGTGGAGAGGGGGCATCATGGGTGCTTCAACCTCCCATACCCTGCTCCACCACTTCCTGAACTTTCCAGATCCAGGCCCAGGAGCAAGCAGCAGTGGCACAGTAGTGTTTGTCAGTGGGTGAGGGTATTCTGGGAAATATAGTTTTGTCAAGCAGGCAGCAGAACTGGATTTAACTGATGGTAGGCAGAGATATCACCCCATTTTTTTTGTTGCTGAAAACAGGAGGTTTTTTTGCCTGCTTGATAGGAATTTCTGTGACAAAGAATTTAAGTAACAAACTTCAGCCGCTGCTCCTGTGCAACCAAAGATGAAGCCCTATAAAAAAGTTACGAGGAGAGGGGGTAAGGGAGTAGGCCTCTGGAATGGCATGGGATGTCTTCAAGGATACAGATTCACCTTTATTTAGCCATGCAATAGAAGGCCCATCATGCAGTCACAGTACAGGAAAGAGTGAAAAAAGGCTCTTCTGTTGGGGTGGGGTTTTTTTTGTTTTTTTTTTTTATATATATATATATATACACACACTCTGAGCCAGACCTCCACTACTGTAAAATATCATAGCTCTATTCCCTCCAGCAATTGACACCAGCCAAAGAACTGCCTCTTTGGATGAATATCACCCAATATGACCATTAACAAAGGCAGATTCTGACTGCTGCAATAGCAAATCCCAGGTGTTATTGCCACCATGCAAAACCAAGGAAAGAGCAGTTTCATCATCTACTGTGATAGTGCAATTACCTGCTCATGTTCTCTTCTAGAGGTAGGTCTAGTTCTAACTTAAAATTAAATAGAAGAGCACATCCTGAAAGCCTGCATTAAATTTCCGAGTAAAGACTGAGTAGAGAACCGGGGTTTTAATGCAGAGAAAGTTGGCTCAATTGTCCATGAACTCTTTGTTCCACCCAGCTTGTGTCTATCAAATATTTAAATTCAGCAGCCTAGGCCTCCTGTGCCTTATGCAATATGCAGTCTAAAACATGTTGTCTTGTGACAAAATATTATTGACAAATATCTTCTAAGACATTATTTAGAAAAGTATCTCTGAACTGCCCTTGTTTACATTGCTTGGAAATATTACATTCAAGGTTTGTTGGCTGTAAATTAACAGACAGCACATGCAAGGAATTTTAAGGTTCATTATTCAATGATTTTAAGTAGAACACTGGGTATATCAATGCTACAACAATACAAATTAATCAAATGAAAAAAGTAAAGTAATTAAAGTTGAGCAGTGAGACTGATGAATTCAGAGGTAGAGAAAACTTTAGCAATGCATATTCAGGAACAAGAGCCTGAGTAATTAGGTGTAGCTGCAGAAAGACTGTTAATGTAGCTATTTTTGTAGATCTATGAAATGTACTTAATTTAGAAAGCCAATATATTGTTGTTGTGGTTCACTTCAAATAACTCTACACACAACAGGGAAGAAGGATGGCCTTGTGGTTTAGGATATGCAATGGGAGACAAAACATCTTAATTCTACTTTTGGCTCCCTTATGGTCTTGAGCAAGTTGTTTACCTTCACCACATCTTTTTGCATAACAGGAATACTACTCCTCCCTGGCTCACAGGTGTTCAGTGAGCCAAAATTCATTAACATAAAGAATTTTAAGATCCTTGGATGAATGGTGACATAGACGTAGAAAGTATTGTTAAACATGCAACATGGTACTGAAGACCTTACTATAACTATGGATGGCACATATAATGAAAGCTTGTGTTTAACTTCACCTCTGTCCTTTACTATAACCTTGTTAAAAACTACTAGATGTGCATTTTACATTACCCAGCATAGCATATTTTTCTGGAGCCACTAGTCAGGAGCTTCTATTCCCAATGCTCCCTGATAACATGGTTACTGTTTGTTTCTTACAATTAGAGGTATATACATGAATGTCACATTTTTCTTCTCCTTGTATCATTGGAAATTTTCTGCTGCTTCATGCAGTACAGTATTTTCGTACTGCAGACAATATTTTCAAGCATGGCTCAATTTTTGGAAGCCCAGCTTAGACAGTTTGCATTTGCCTTTCAAAACTGCTAAAGGGATTCACAGATCTAGATAAAATCATGGGGAGCTGAGGTTGCTTAGTACCTCTAAACATGAGACCCTGGGCCACTTTTTAAAATGAGATGTCTATACCCATTGTAGTATCTCTTTCTGGAGAGAGAAATTGGAGGGAAACAACTGAAACTGATGAATTTGTAGTTATTACATTTTCATCATTGGTAACATTCCTATTTACAGTTGAATTCTACCTCAAGTTGAAAGGCCCCTCAAATATCCCCATGAATTTCAAAGTATCTATTTAGTAAGAAAGGCAGCCTGAGTTTATAAAGACTCTCCGAGCAATGCCATGAGACTATAGCAGAGGTGACCAAGATCTGGCCCGCAGGCCCAATCTGGCCAGCAGATGGGCCTTGTACTATTCATCTGTCCCATAGAATGGCCCTATGTGCTGGATCCAGCCCACAGACTGGCCCTGCATCATTAATCTGGCTCACAGGCCAATCCCGCATGTCAGATCCAGCTTGTGTCCAGACTGACGCAAGTGTGCCGTTCACCTAGCCTGAGAGCCTCACGCCAGATTCCCCATGCCCTCGCACAATGGGCCGACCCCATACAGCTCAGCCACCCTGCAGGACCAGATGAGCTGGGCATCATTAGATTACAGCATACGTTTCCCATTACTTGAGGATCACTAGTATGATCCCAAATCACCCACAGCAGAATACATTCAAAATACAATGCAATTAGTTAATAGTAATAGTCTTAGAAAATTTGTATTGTATTAGAATCATAGAAAATGGGGGTTGGAAGGGACCTCAGGAGGTCATCTAGTCTGCCCCCGCTCAAAGCATTACCAGCCCCAACCATAGCATCCCAGCAAAGGTTTTGTCTAGCCTAGTCTTAAAACTGCCAAGGATGGAGCTTCCACCACCTCTCTGGGTAACCTGTTTCACTGTTTTACTACCCTCCTAGTGAGAAAGTTCTTCCTAATGCCTAACCTAAAACTTCCCTTGCTTCAACTGGAGACTATTGCTTCTTGTTCTGTCATCTGTCACCACCGAGAACAGGTTAGCTCCACTCTCTTTGGAACTACCCATCAAGTAACTGAAGGCTGCTATCAGATCCCCTCTCAGTGTTCTCTTCTCCAGACTAAATAAGCCCAGTTGCCTCAGCCTCTCCTCAGAAGTCATGCTTGCCATCCCCTTAACCATTTTTGTGGCCCTTCACTGGACACTTCCCAATTTGTCAACATCCTTTCTGTTGTGGGGGATGTGGCTTCACCAGTGCCAAATAGGGGGGAAGAATCACTGGCCTTATGCAGCCAGTATGCCATTAGTCTTCTTTGCAACAAGGGCACACTGTTGGCTCATATTCAGTTGATTGCCCACTGTAACACCCAGGTCCTTTTCTGCAGAGCTGCTACTAGCCAGTAGAGGCTGGGGACTGACTAGTGCATGGAATTTATGTTCAAAGTACAAGGCTGCACTTGTCCTTATTGAACTGCAAGTAATTTCTTATGGTCCAGTCCTCCAATGTGTCAAGGTCTCTCTGAATCCTAGCTCTACCCTCCTGTGTATCTACTACTTCCCCCCAGCAAAGTTGTCATCTGGTGTCATCTGCAAAGTTAATGAGGTTGCACTCCATCCCATCTTCCAGGTTGCTGATGAAGATATTAAACAAAACCGGTCCGGGGACCGACCCCTGTAGTACTCCACTTGATAACGGCTGCCAGCTAGACATTGAGCTACTGATTGCTACCCTTTGAACTCAACAATCCAGTCAGTTTCATATCCACCTTATAGTCCATTGATCCAACCCATACTTCTT
The DNA here is from genome assembly GCF_001723915.1 of Gavialis gangeticus. Lineage (NCBI taxonomy): Eukaryota > Metazoa > Chordata > Crocodylia > Gavialidae > Gavialis > Gavialis gangeticus. The sequence continues at coordinate 33,017,065 of NW_017728998.1, forward strand.
TATCTTGTTTGCTAGAATGTTGTGGAAAATCATGTCAGAAGCCTTGCTAAAGCCTAGGTATGTCACCCCCCCTGCTTTCCCCACATCCACAAAGCCGGTCTTTTCATCATAGAAGGCAATCAGGTTGGCCAGGCATGACTTGCCCTTGGTGAATCTATGCTGACTGTTTCTGATCACCTCCTTCTCCTCCAAGTGCTCAGCAATGGATCCCTTGAAGACCTGCTCCTTGATTTTTCCAGGGATTGAGGTAAGGCTGACTGGTCTGAAGTTTTCTGAATATTGCTTCTTCCCGTTCTTAAAGGTGGGTGCTATATTTGCCTTTTCCAATCATCCAGAACCTCTCCTAACCACTATGAGTTCTCAAAGATAATGGCCAGTAGCTCTGCAATCATATCAGCTAACTCCCTGAGCATCCTTGGGTGCATCACATCTGGCCCCACTGACTTGTGTACATCCAGCTTTTCTAAATACTCCCCAACCTGTTCTTTTGCCACTTTTGGCTACTCACCTCCTCCTCAAACTGTGCTGCCAGGTGCAGTAGTCTGGGAGCTGACCTTACCTGTGAAGACCAAGGTGAAGAATGCATTGCGAACTTCAGCCTTTTTTGCATGCTCTGTCACTAGGTTGCCTCCCTCATTCAGTAAGGGATCCACACTTTCCCTGATCTTCCTTGGTTTCTACAAGTATGTAAGCAACAATTTCTTGTTATCCTTCATATCCCTTGCTACCTACAACTCCAATCGTGCTTTGGCCTTCCCGATTTCATCCTTGCATGCCTAAGCAATTTCCTCCCTAGTCATTTGTCCAGTTTTCTTCTTGTAAGCTTTCTTTATGTTTTAGCTCACTAAAGAGTTCTCTACTAAATCAAGCTGGTCTGCCATATTTGCTGGTCTCCCTGGCTATCAGGATGGTTCGTTTCTGCACCCTCAGTAACCTTTCTTTAAAGTACAACCAGCTCTCCTAGACTCCTTTTCCCCTCAGATCGACCTCCCAGGGATCATGTCCATCAGTTTCCCGAGTGAGTCAAAGTCTGCTTTTCTGAAGTCAAAGATCCTTATTTACTGCTTTTTCTTCCTTTTCTTATAATCCTGAACTCAGTCATTTTGTGGTCACTGCTGCCTAACTTGCCATCCACTTTTACATTTTCCATCAATTCTTACCTGTTTGGGAGCAGCAGGTCAAGAAGAGCATGGCCCCTAGTTGGCCCCTCCAGTACTTGCACCAGAAAGTTGTTCCCATCACTCTCCAAAAATGTCCTGAATTGCCTGTGCACTGCGGTCTCAATTCTTCCAACCTTGGGATGCCTGGCCTGGCCGCTTCCACCGAAAGAACATGCTTCTCCCTTCCCTGTTACTAGGACTCCATGTCTATTCTCTAGGAAAACCACTGCAGGGGGAGATGAAGACTTCTGCTTGCTGCCAGAAGTCATAAGCTTCCAACTTCCTGGGAATCCAAGTCCTCTTGCTTCTCCAATGCTGCCTCTGGCAGTGCTTTCTCCACAGTCCTAGAGGTCTCTGTGAACACTGGATCAATTGAGTCCTTGTGGTGGAGGATGCTTTTGAGCCTTGCCACCTCCTCCCATTGCTCTCTTGCTGGGTCCCCGAGGGACACCACCAGAAGGCACCACTCACATCACAGGCACTCCCCTATCTGGCTGTTACAGGAAGAAACCTGCAAGCCAGTCTCCATAGTGCCAAACCAGGACATGGATAGAAGCCGTGGCTGTGAGTGGTCCTGCCTGGACAGGCACCTCACAGGTGCAAGCAGAGGAAGAGCTGGAAGTAGAAGAAGTAGTGGCTCTGGCATTGCAACATTCTCCAGCTATTTCCCTGGGTCTCTCAATCTGCCACCTCTCTCTTTCTGCCCCTTTTTCCAAGACAGGCCAGCTTAAAGGGATATTTGCTAGGGACGGCTGTTTGTTGCTCCTTGGTACAGAAAGGTTCCCTTTTTCCTGCTAACTTGCTTCCTCTCACCAAGTTTACCGTGTAGGAAGGTGAGAATGTTTCCAGGCAAACTCCCCGCACTCAGCAGTCTAGTTAAACAAAGGGCTTAAATATTGGTCTAACTGTAGAGTTTTAGCTACTTACACTAAATATATGTTACTCTTAATTAAAGAAAGAACTTACTTTAAAGGCACCTGGGGGGGCAGGCACACCACAGCAACCTGATTTGTGAACCGTCTTGTTTGCTCACCCTTTGGTCACTCAGAAAGTCTCCTTTTATACCCTCCTGGGCCTGAACTGGCTCCATCCCCTTGTTAGGACATTTGTCAGATACAGGCAGCAATCTTCCAGCTAGCAACACTCCTAGATACTTAGAGCACATGCCCAAACACAGCCCAGCAAACAAACACTCAGCAAGTCGAACATGCAGGCAGCCGTGGCTCACTTACCTTCCCAGAGCAGGATCTGGTGCCTGGCTCCTCTTCCTCTTTTTCCTCTTGCTCCCAGTGAACTGTATGCAGATTGCCCTGCTTACTCTTCCTGTTTACTTGCCCAAAGGCCACAATAGTACCAGGTCTTCATTGTCCTGGGGCCTTGCTACATGTTCAAATTTAAAGCTGGATAGGAACCAGCTATGGAGGTGTTATACATTGTCAAGCACTAACTTTATAACTGGCTGGCTCTTTTTATAGCTGGATAGTCATTTTTATCATGTGATAATTACCTTGCATGTGGAGCCAGTCTAAATTTATTGTGCAATTCACCAGTTAATTGTCTGATAATTACTTTGCCCTTATGGCCAGTCTTACTTTGCATGTGTGACTGGTCTAAATTTATTGCATGATTAACAAGTTAATTGTGTAATACATGTAATGTGTAGCAGGGGCCCTGGACTCCAGACAAACCTGGATTAAGAAGGTACCTCTGTTTTGAAGAGGAGATTTTATAGAAACACATAGGAGATGGAAACAGCATCAGGGATATGATACACAAGTAAGTAGATGAATATGGTGAAGATCTGACATGGCTGTGTTTGTTTGATATTTTGTTATTTTTTCCTTTATTTTTTTTTTTATTAAGCATGGCAGTAGGTTGGAGAAATAGAAGAAAGGGGAATATTAGTTGAAGAATACAGGATTGGCTTCTGTCATGTTTTTCAAAGATGCAGATAATAAGAATCTCAGAAATATGAAGTTAACCCTAAAATTCAGCACTTATTCAGGTTTATTAGACATTGCTCCTTAGCTTGCAAGCCAAAGTGATAAGAATCACCACATTTGCCTTAACAACACAGTAAATTACTAGTCTGAGGTTTAAAAAAGAGGAGAAAAAACAGTAAAAATACTAATGGGGTAACCAATTTATAAACACAAATGATCTAATTCTTTCTGTCTTTGAAAATATTTAGTGTTATCCTTCCCTCTACAATCTGCTCCCTGCAATTATCAAGACTGCTTTTAGATAGAGATGCAGGTGACATCATTTCATCACTCCTCTCTCTCCACCCAATCCTCAGGCTTCCAGTTTTGTAAACACTGCTCAATAAAACAGTAATCAAGGCAAGATTTTCTGTTTCTCAAACATTTCTCATGTCAGTGTTTATGTTTGAAAGTCATATAAAATATTTACCTGAATGCACATGGATTTGCTTAGCTCTTTTTTTTCATGTCTCTAAGGTGTCATGTTGAGGACTAAGGCAGGATTCATTTTATGTTTAACTATGCGTTTATGTTGAACTGCCAGCAACAACAGGGAGCATGCTACATAATTAGAAAATTATCCAAGGTTAACTTTCTGTTATTATATTCCTCTACTGACAGGAACAATATGTACGGCATATCCAACACATTTCAGATGGCTGGTACAAGGATCCCTCAAGTGTTCTCAACATAGGCTTCAGCTTAACTAACAAATACTAGGCAGTTAATAATATAGTAGCTAGAGTTAAGCCTTTTAAGGAATGCTTAACCTTTGAATATATCGCTTTGTTACTTTGCAGCACTAACAATGATAATCATATTGTTGCAGTAGCTTCTAGTGGCCTCTTTAGACTAAAATTCAGCCAGACTCTAATCACATAGATGCCTGTGTTTTTAACCATACAATGTCTCCTCGATTTTATAAAATGTTACATTTCAGTAATAAATGGATTAACAAGAGGAGACCTTTTGCCTCCAGGCTCCTATTGTTAGATTATTTTGTATATCAAAATGTTACTTAAGAGGCTTTTTACAAAGTGAAGGGCCTTAAAGATGATATCAGTGAAAATGATACTCCAAGCATGAATGGGCACGTAGAAGAAGGTCCACAAGATATAGCTTTAGACACTATGTAGTAGTTGTTATTCCATAATGAAATTCTTTAATGCAAAGGGAGAGTTCTTATCTTTGTCAGCATAGAAATCCAAACAATGAAAGACCATTAAGAAGACTACAATTAAAGAGATCTCTTGAAATAGTCAGATCAATAGTAGCAAACACTGCTACTGTGCATCCTTCAAGGACGTCAAAGTGTTTTTCAGATGCTAATTCAACAAGCTGTGAGAGAGTTATTAGAATGTCCATTTTCCAGATGGACAAACTAAGTCATAAAGGCCTGTGACTGTGGAGGGGAACAGATTAATATTCATCTACTGAAGTGCCAGAACTTTCACATTCTTTCTCCATCTCTACCCCAGATCCCAGTCACAGTAAAGGGAGCTGAGGGAAAACTATTGCCAGAATACTGGTCTTCAAAGACCATAGTTAAAAATTAGACAATGAAACACCTACTGCAGTCAAGAAAGTTTTGGCCTTTGGTCAAGAAAATGTCTCCTGGTGACATATTGTAAAAGGAATTGGAAATATATTGCTTGAGGCAAAGAACAAGAATCCTAATCCAAAAAAAAACCTGTAACACTCTTGTGCCTCAGTTAATGATATATGTGGTGGAACTATGAAATGGTACATTCATGCTGTTTTTCTAGCTACTTTACCAAATCAAAGTCTTCACAGACACTAGCTTACACTTGTATCTAGGACTCTTGTCAAGTTTTGTATTTTGTACCTAGGAATTGTTCAGTGTAGTTTTGAAAATAGGCTGGGGATCAGTTTTGCAAATGTGAAGTTACAGTTCATTTGATAATCAAAAGAGATTTGTTATCTTATATTCATTCTTTGCTCAAACTATGTTTTGGCAATTTTGTTTGGTAATATATTTTACTGAACCAACTCTGTGGTTGGGAGAGAAGTTAGACAAAGTTTCAAACACTTTGTGTTTGTCTGACATCTCTCCCAATGCTAAAATTGGTCCAATAAAAATATTACCAAGCAAACCTTGCATCTCACATATTTCCTGAACCATCATAGCTACAACCTCAATATAGTTAGGCATATCATCCTACTCCCAACCTGATCTTTTCTTCTAGGATGCATATATGTGTTTCACCATAATTTCTGTACTAAAAAGTATACCTGGCACTGTAGATTAGGTAAGAACATAAGAATGACCACTTACTGAAACATATTATAAATCCATTTTGCCCAGTACCCTGTGTCACACAGTAGCAGAGAATGGATGCTGAAATGGAGACTGACATATGACCAGGGGTTTTCCCACTGTTCCTGTCTCACTTGCAGCCTCCAGTATTTAAGGTCTAAGACATTCTGATTTAGAGGCTGCACCACCAACTCCCATACTAGCTACTGATGCACCTTTCCTACAATCCTTTTCTGAATTTGGTTAAACTCTCTGCTTCCACAACATCCTGTGGCTATGGGTTTCACACTTTAATCACATGCTGTGTGAAAAAGGGTATAAATGGCATTAAAACTTTTGAGCAAAGGTAGCTGTGATAGTCTGAAGTAAGGGAGCAGGCAGAGTAGGTATACACTTTATAAACTAACTAAATAAGATATATAGAAAGCATAAGTTTTCATGAACTCAAGCTCACTTCATCAGATTCTGATAAAGGACAAGCACAAAACAATGTATAAAGTGGAGTGAGTGATCTGAATACAAAAGATTGGAAAGGAGGAAGGAGGCAGGAAGGGAGGCAGCAAACAAGAAAAGAGCCCATAGGAACAAAGGAGTAACAGAAACTAATCCAGGTCATGGGATAAGAACCTGTAGTCCCTGTTTAAGACATACTTAACACTTTTTAACTTATCTTTTGGCTGAGCAGGCACAAGCTGCTGTCAATTCGGCAGTGGCTGAGAGAGGCTGCAGAGTGCACTCTGCATCTGCAGTTCGGACTCAGCCACAATTCTGAAAAGTCTTTTATTCAAAACATGGCATGTGTGGGATGTGAGAAAATATGGTATCTTGAAATTCACTGAGGTGATGCTTTTGTTCCACACTTCAGTTAGGGGCTGGTGAGCAGGGATTTTAAAGGCTTCAAAGGGTAGCTGTGTGGAAACTGCAGAGCCTGAACTGGGCATCTGTTTTCCAGACTTCTGCCTTGTGCTTGCTGCAATTTCAGGACTGGTCAGCTTCAGGTCCGTTGCCTTCTTAGCAGGAGCAAAGACTGGATGCCTCTTCCAAGAGTTTCTGACTTAGCAATGCTGTAATGTAAGTACTAGTCAGTTCTCCATATCATGGTGGAGAGTTTTCACCCAACTTACCATACCTTCCATTGTCTTTGAGCATCTCTACCACCTAGCATGCTACAGAATGACAGCTCAAGGTTCAATGACCCTGGTACTGGATTATCATTGTCTCAGACTTTGTACCATCCTCTGTAAGTCTGAGAGAGACGCAACTAAAAAGGAAGAAATAAGAGACTCAATGGATGACAACTTTCTGGGTCCAGCTGTAAACCTAAAGACCTGAGATGACAAACAGTGGCAATAAAGCTTCAGGATAAGCAGGGCAACCTTTCTTGAGATATGCCTCTACTGCTCTTTACAAGAAAGACAAATCATCTGAAGTGCACTTGAAACCCAGATGGTATCATGAGCCTCCTTGTGCCACACCCTTAGGACTTTGGCCTTTTCCCAGTGCTAATGCTAGTCACAGTTGTGCCAAAAAACTGCCATCTTTGTGATTTTTCTGTTCATAAATGTCCTGGTTTTGATAGCTTCTCCTCCGCGGCCACTGGCCTCCCTGTCTCAGAGGGAAAGGAGGTCTAGGACTTCTGCTTGCTTCCAGCTGGTGGAATGTTCTATACACCCACACTCTGGATACTGGTGAATGAGCATTTGCGGTGCTCTCAAGAACCCAAATTTCCAGGATACTGGTCCATAAAATGGTGTTACAGTCAACCTTTGCCCCTGACTTTTTAAAATTTCAGGATACATGAAGAGCAGTGAAGGTGTGAATGAATCACAGAGGGTTATTTTGGGGAACTGAAGGTGGGTTGGAAGCAAAGCACTGGCATGCTGCTGGACTGATCAACTCCCTGTACTTTGTGTGAAGCATGTCAGAGTTATCCTTGTTTCATCCAGCATCATTTTTACACAGGTTAGGTGGATGTATAATGTTAAAAGCAAAATCATGCTTAGAACTGTGTTAATTTAAAATGTGTTGGCTAACCTACCCTACAACAATGCAATTTAGACAAATCTTTAGTAGCCTAGTAGTAGAGCCTGAAATTGGATTGAGAAGTCCTGCATTCTCGTTCTTGTGGTAACCAGTGAACCAAGCTGTCTCCACTGCTGTGCCAAAATATATAAACAGTACAGCTACAAATACAGCTTCTAAAGTCAGAGGGAAGTAAAAGTGTATTTACCCTCCCCATAGTATGAAACAGCTTCAAACTGTTCACTTACTTGGCACTATGTAAAGCTCATCTTTGAACAGGTATTCAGAGAATCCACAGATGACCAAGGCCTCTGGCAAGGCAGTCAGAAGGGGTAACATTACTTTGTTTTGCTGCATTTCTTTGTTGACAGTATGCTTTATAGCAGGCATTTATTTGATTGCTTTCTGATTGCTATGACTTAACTTTTTTGGTGGATGTCAAGGATTCATAAAACCTAGGAGTGTGTCTTTCTGATCCTCACATCAGAGCAACTAGCTGAGGGAAGATAATAAACCCAAGCCTTCTCACTGGAGGAAGAGACTGTTAATGCATAACTATTAAAAGTCTCTCCATAAGAATGCCCTATGGTTCTGAAGGTTGAGGTAACAGAAGACAACTTCTGTAAAGAAAACTGAGTGTGGAATAAAATTCTGCCCCTAACATAAATATACTAAAGTCTGAGAAACATAGGGGAGCATAGGATTTTGTTTGCAATGGTCCTAATAAACATATTTGGGCAGGGGGGAAGGAGGAAACAGGTAAAAAGTGTAACTGCTATTGCCAAAGTAAAGTTTATTTTTGTTCAGACTTTCAATTAATCAGGGGCAGTTCTTCCATGTGAAAAATATGATCTGTAACACTACCAAGGTCGATAAGACCTGGAACAAATGCTGGTCATACAAACCAGAGATGCCTACAGTCAACTTGAAAGGGGAGTGGCAAAGCTTTCTAGTTTAAAATTATTTAAACAACAACAATGACAAGCTTTTCAAAGAACACACCATTTCTAGATTTATTTCCTCTTCACTTAATAGATTCATCAAGACTGAAAATCACATACCCTTTTTCCCACTGGAATTTTTCCTGTGTTTCTATTCTAACTGTTGTTGACATCATAGAGACTTGAATCAGAGAAAGGAGTGGCACTTCATTAGGATATTTAAACACAGCCCAAATGGTGTCCTACTAGGTTCTCCACTTGTTGCTTGATCATTGTCTGCCATCTGCCCATCCCACACACTTATGCTAGAAGCAGGTTCACAGGCAAGAAAATCTCACTGCCTTCTCCAATATTGGACATGCATGAATACTGCATGACTAATTATTGTTCATCTGATGAATTTTCTTATAAAGAATTTTTAACTCACAACGGCCTTCTAAGCTATAAATACTTTCCCAGAAACTTTGACTTCTGTTAAAAAAATTCCAGCTCAACAGAAAATGGAAAATAACTTTTTTTTGGCAAAACTAAAGGTTGTTTATAAAATAATTTCAGTTTTGGGTTTTCATTACCCACTATTAGTTAGGACTGAACCTCTGGGGTTTTAAATTTTTTCATAGTCATTTTTTAAAATATAAAACAAATACTTTTTTCTGCCAGAAATAATTGAATTTTTTCAACCAATTCTTGATAGTCCCTCTCCACCTAGCCCAGTTCATAGAATCATAGAAATTACAGAGAAGTAGGGCTGGATGGGACCTCCAGAAGTCATTTAATCCAACCTCCTGCATGAGACAGGAACATCCCTAACAGAACCATTATATACAAATCCATTGTCTAAACTCGTTGTAAAAACTGCCATCAGCCTGACAACACAAGACATAACACCAAAACCTGCCATAGGTAAAGCAGGGGAACCACAGCAGCCATCATCCTGCTTCTATAAAAGTCTGTTAATGTATGTTGGGGATATCCTAGTTAGATCCTAGACAGAGGGCTACAGAGGAAGCCAAACCACACCACAGTCCATACTAACCTAGCCATGGGGTAAAATTCCTTCCTGACCCCGATATGGCATTTAGCCTGACCCAGAGTGGAGGGACAAAACCGTCTAGCCAGGAACCTCCTTGCATTCTAGCTCCACAGTGTAGCAACAAGGATTCTTCCTTGGTTCCACCAGTCTATTTCAGATACTTATGCAGTTGACACTATCGCTGTATCTAAGTACTAGTGCTATGCGGAACTGCCATATTTTGATTTGGTTTTGGATTCAGACATTTTGGAGGGACAGTTATTCATTTTGCTGTTTCAGATCACTGTTCTGTTTCAATTCAGCTGAATCTGTTTTGGAATTTCGAGACTGTTTCAGTGAGTTGGCCATAGGCTATAATGGGGAATCACTAAAATGCCTATAACTTTATCATATCATTCCTGATTCAGATGAAAATTGCAGGAATGGTAGCCCCATCTGAGGGCATAAAGCCTGCCAAGTGTCAAGGAGATAGCTGCAGGGGTGTTGTGAAACTGCACCTCAAACTGTTCAAATCAAAACTTGTATCACTTACTGGCACTGGCATGCTATCATCCCGTGTGCAGATCTGGCGGGCCGCGTCTCCTGGGAGGGCTGCGGGGCTGTGCCAGACTCCTCCTGGGGGGCGTGGCCCCCTGGATCTGTGCGCCGGATGACAGCAGGCTGCCACTGCCAGCTGGGGCCAGCACCAGCACTGGGTTCTTTCCAGCACTCAGCATGAGCTGTGCCAACCAGACTCAGGTGCTGGCACAGGCCCCAGCTGGCAGCGGTAACATGCTGTCACCCCGTGTGCAGATCTGAGAGCCTGCGCCCTCCAGGATGGCTGCAGGGCTGTGCCAGACTCTTATAGCAGGGTGCAGGCCCCCGGATCTGCATGTGGGATGACAGCAGGCTGCCATCCCTCTGTAAGAGCACTGGGATTGGAAGGGACCTCAGGGACAGATCACAGACACTGGCCAGCTACACATGTCAATATCAGGGCAGGTCTTCTCCCCGTCTTTCCCCTCCTTAGTTTCTGTTTCCCTGCAAGCTTGGCCCCAAAACTCCAAAATTTTAGGAAATTTTCCTAAATGTTTCATATAGTTTCATTTTGGAGATGTTTCAGAGCCTTCCGTTTTGTTTTGGATTTGGTGTATCAGGCACCGAAACAAGCCAAAACACCTCCAAAATGAAATGGCTGCTGAAGTTTCGCACAGCCCTACTAAGCACCTCATAATCTTTAATGCATTTAACTCTACAATACTTTATGAGACCAGGCCCCAATTTAGAATAACAGCAGCAGACTCAGGGTCTCCCCACAAATGAGAATGCTTACCACAAAGCACTGGGAAAGAAGTGATAGCTGAAATTAAAATAATTTTTAAAATTAAAATATACTATGAGAAGCAACCACAAACTGTCAGGCAACTGTTAAATATAGCAAGAGTTATTAATAGGACGAGTTTGTTTCTGAGTCAGACCCTCCAAAACCTAAACAAAGCTGAATTCAGGGTAGAATTGGCCATTTGACTCCATTATGTATTTATTCATTTCTATTAATAATAAATAGTATGTTTTTGAATGTTCTGTCTATCTGCACTAGACCCCCACAATTTAGAAGATACAACCCAGAACAGCACTCTGCCCTTTTATTAGCACCTATTCAAGGAACTCAAGCCACTTTCAGTGTTCCTTTTAGGTAAGTAAGCTATCATCTTGATTTTGCCCATGATTAAATCAATGCATGTAGAGATTAAGGCCTGATTTGTTAATATTAAATGCTCAGCTATATGTGCAAAAATAGGCATGTGCAACTGCATACTTAATTTAGTACAGACATTCCAAAAGCCCAAGCCTGAGTAGTCTAACCTGCAAAGGTTGAATTAAACCTGCAAAGGATTGAACCGATTTGCAAGTGAATAAACAATCATTTTTGATTCCAGAAATGCAGCCACACACCTGCAGTGGCTCAGAAGCTGGGGGGTGCTAAAGTGAGCCTTCCCTTCCCTTCTGCACTGGCCAAGGGAGGCTGAGCTGAGGGGTGGGAAGCCAGGCCCTGGCAGGTCTGAGTATGATTGGGGAGGGGTTTAAAACCCCACCCTGGCCTGCAGGGACCTCAGCTAGGGTCTGCCTGGAGAGGGAGGGGGGGAAGTAGCCCTTGCCAGGCTTTTCAGAGGGAGGGGAGAGAGCTTGGCCAGACCCCGGCCCCCAACTGGCACCAAGCAGTGAAAGCAGAGCCATAGCCAGATGCCCTTGCCCCTGCCCCATGGCAGGGGAGGAGAGCCCTGCCTGCCACATCATCTCCCTGACAGCCTGGTGTGGCCTAGCTGTGGGAAGCTGGGAGCACAGTTTTTCCCCCCCTGCCCCATAGCGGGGCACCGCGCTGTGCCCCTCCAGCCCTGAGCCCCAAGGCAGTGCTGTACAGAGCCCCGCCCCCACCCTGTGGTGGGGTAGGAGGAAGAGGGAGAGCGCCCCCTGTGACAGTCCAGCCCAGCCACTGAGGCAGCACTGCACAGAGCCCCCCTTTCCCCCGCTACTGCATGCAGGGGAGGAGGGGGAGAGCCCTGCTTGCTGCAGTGGCTCCATGACAATCTGGCCTGGCCTGGCCTGGGCATGGGGAGCCAGAAGCAATCCAGGCACACAGCTCCCATGGCCCCAGCCTGAGCCCCACCTCCAGCTGGGAAGGGCCCTGCCCCTGCGGCCTGGCCTGGCCCAGCTCCCCATGCCCAGGCTTTGCTCACAGCTCCCCATGCCCAGGCTGGGCCAGGCTGTCAGGGGGCCACTGTGGCAGGCATGGTTCTCCCCCTTCCAGGGAAGGGAGGCTCTGTGCAGCACTGCTTCAGAGGCTCCCAGACAGCCTGGCCAAGCTCTACCTGGGTGTGGAGAGCTGGGAGCAAACTGGGCCAGGCAAAGGCACAGGGGCAGCTGACTCTGGCTTTGGGACAGCCCAGCCCGGTGCAAAAGGGCAGTAGCTGCCTGGGCAGTGGTGTGGAGACGACACTGCTCCAGCTGCAGGCAGGCACTTTGGCAGTTGGACTGGATGGGTGGGACATGCCCATGGCTGTCTGGGCTGGTTCAGAGGCATTGGTGGGCCCAGAGCCTGCTGCAGGGGCTTTTTTTGCCTGCAGCTGCTGTTGCTGCTGCTGTACCCCCTGCACGGTGCTTGCTCAGTGCAGGCACTTTGCAGGGGGTGCAGCAGTGGCTTTGGGATACAAGCCCCTGTGGTAGGCAGCTGCCAGGCTCTGGGCCTGCGAGCTGGCCCAGGCAGCCACAGGCATGTCCTTGGGGATCATCCCTTCCGCACCTGCTGAAAGACTGACCATTGTAAGGAAGAAACAGAAATGGATATAGAGGATGTGTTCTGTCATCCTGGTGTCAGAAACAAAGAGACTGAACAGCAGAGTTCTCTTCTAGGACAGGCTGACTAATTGATTCCTTTGTATTTGCAGAACATCTGAAAGTACCTAGCTAGTTGTGCATCGGTGAAAAAGAGAAGACTAAGTAAAAGTGGGTACAGAGCACAGTGAATGAAAACCACCAGCAACTAGTTTCACGTGGTGAAGTAGATTGCAGCCCTGGACTGCTACCAGTCAGACAATACATTTTTTGCAAACCAGTGGTGGGAACATTTGCCATTCAGGTGTGCAAGGCCATTAAGCATGCCCTGTTGCCCAAAACTGTGGCTGATCAGAAGCTGAGAAAAGCACTGCACACAGAGTTGCATTTGGCAGATGAGGTTTCATCTCAGTGAGCCCAGTGTTTCTACTACTGCACAGTGCAATGTCTTGATTAATTTCTCAGTCTCCTTTATTGCTCTTTGGCCTTTCATTGCTTCTGTTTTTGCTCCTGCATGGACTCCATGGTCTCAGGGGCTCTGAACTCAGAAGTCTAGAGGAATTCTTAAGAACTCATCCTTCCTAATCTATTTCTATTTCTTCCTTACTATGGTCGGTCTTTCATCAGGTGTGGAAGGATATGCCAGCCAAGGTCACTGACAAACAGGCAACCATTGTTAGACTTCCAGAGCTAGTAGATTTCAAAAGATGCAGGCCGTAACTCCCTAAAATGTTCTCATATTAATCTGTATAAAAATATGAATGAGTTTCACTCATGGCTTGCTTCAGGGTTGTGAGAGACAGCCATACTACAGTGAACATATGTGTATTCTTTTCAAACCCTCTGGCTATGAGAGGTAGCTCCTAGGTGACTTCAGTGATAATACACCATTAAATTAATTACCAGCAATGGTGATCCTGGTAGATATATTGCTCACCAGTGCACCAGAAAGGTCAATTGTTCAACACAGCTTGTGGTTTCCTGGACTAGTATCTTTCCAGAAAAAAACTGTCCCTCCCCACAGCTCACTGCTGAGTGGCATGGCAAGTTGTCATATCACAGCACAAGAAAGAAGGATGAACTTCCTAGACATGCATAGGCAAACATCAGATAAAGTTTGCTAGAAGTTTTTAGTAAAATTGTGCCAGAGGACAAAAAGGATGTCTGGGCCAAGATAAACCAGAAGCTCCACAAGTGCAGAAGAGTTGTGGTCATTGGCTAGGTTTGTAAGCCAGTCCAAGCCAAGCCCCTGAGCCAGCAGCAACTTACTGTCTTTGCCTCTTTTCTTCAATCTAAGCACAGCTTGCAAGTAATTTGTTATGGACTCGGACTTTGAGGTTGGAAAACCCAAATACAGTGTTGTGAAACTGAAAACCAAATACTGCATTTCAGGTTAGAAAGCCTGCATCCAGTAACTTTACAATACTACTTCTGCCAAAATCATGTTGTTAGAACGCCTAGCTGCTGGACTGCCTACATGCATTCTTCTTGTATTTTACTCTATTTAAATTTGAATACTCAGTTTGCATAGATTTCTTTTTCTGTTTTGAAGGTATAAAATTCTATTTGTAATGTTTATTTAATTAATTATTTTCTTCCAACATTTTTTTTTACGTTGATAGCATTGAATTCTACTGCTAACGTGTATTTTGGAATGCTTTCTCTTAAAGGGTTTTTTTTTCTATGTCACTTTTTGCCTAGTCCTGACATTGTATGCTCTTAAAATAAGCTGGCTACTTTAAGAAAGAATTGCTGTGCTCCCTGCTTATGCAGTCAGATACCATTTGAAAAGGCAGGTGAAGTGTGGGGTGGGACAACCTCTCCACCCAGGGTTCAAATTACACTCCAACTTTTGGCGGGGCCTGCGGTGGTGCCAGCTGGAAGGAGCCACCACCATTTGAGCTGCTTAGAAAGAGTAGGGTGGGCCGGGGGCTCTCATCTCTTATGGGGGGGCTCTTGTCTCTTATGGGGGGCTTATAGGAGGGCTCAGCACCCCTGAGCCCCTCTGTGTTTCAAACCCTGTCTCCACCACTTGTGAGAAGAGGGTAAAGTCTGAGTTGTTCTAAATGGGATAAAATAAAAGGCATAAATTAGTGGAGATGATAAATTTTACCAACCTGACTCCCCTTTCTCTTTGGGGGGCTTCCTTCTTTTCCTTCTGGCTGTCAGTGAGGTCTCAAAGATCTTCAGGGTCCATGTATGCTCCATGACTACCTTCTTAATAAGCCCATCATCTGCATGGGCAGTTCTGTGTGCTCTTCATCCAGATGCTGCTGAGGCTCCACTATCACTTAACAGTTTGTGGGCTGGGTCTCCAGTTAGTTGGGCAACTCCAGGTGAAGCACTTCTTCACTATCCTCCTTTGCCTTTTGGGCAGTTTAACAACGTTCCTTCCTCTTTGCACCTGAACATCCCTCAGCTTTGAAATATTCACATAAACATCTTTATTCCTGCAGGAAATCTCAGCTGGGCTTGCACTCCTCTTTTCCTCCCACAGGCTGAGGAAATCCAACCTTCATTCCTAGACCAGACAAGCATCAAATTTGCTTGATGTTTTCTTAGCAGCAGCTTCCCTTGAAGCTGGACTTGCCCACTTAATAGGTGGGCTAGCAGGAAGAGAGGTGTTTCCAAAACAGCTGGGAATTTTAGTGTCTGTGTTGGAGTGAGAAGAGGAGCTAGGTGCCAGTGACAGTATCCTCTGGGCAGTATTGTTCAATAATTCTACCAGAGCCATGACTGCTGCAGGGGCAGTGGGACATTGTGCCACACTGATTCAGGTAATGCAGTACCCATCAAGCATTCATTGCACCTATAGAAGAATGATATGAGAGGACTTACACTGCTCTGGAATCTGGTACATCATCATCAGCAGGAGTTTAGAGTTCATCTGTAGAACTCAAAATTCAGTGTGGGTGCATACAAGGCTATGCTGACAGAAAACAAGCTGGACTGCTAACATCTTTGTAAAGCTGGCCAGGCCAAAGTACGCAACAATCTTTCCATTGATTTTTCTGGGCTTGGGATCAGACTGCCAACTGGCTATTAACACATGCAGCTACCTAATTTACATGCAGCTGTGATTCCACTATGTGAAAATGATGCATGCTACTGAGCATGCATTTTCACACTTGTGTTTGCACAAATGAAAAATATCAGTTTCCCATGAGAACTCGTCCAAAGTCACACCCCCACCCCAACCAAACCAGTCAGCTGGAACCAGGAATAAAATCTACATCCTTAACTCTCAATTTTGCATTCTTAAAGTCTCATTCAACTGCATTCTGTGCTACAGTTTAGAAACATAACTACCAAGATTTTTTTAACCATGTGCCTTATTAAGTAAAATGTAGCAAATATAGATTACTACTGGGTACAGAGTGCTAGGAAACCTTGAATTATGTACATGTTTATTATAATTGATTTGAAGTTTGAATTTTAAATTTTCCTAAGAAATTCCAGATTTAGGTGGAAAAAAATCTGGATTGGTTTGAAAGCCTTCACCTTTCTTCCTTTCTTATTGTTGTGGGTACATGTCTGAATTGATAGGCAGATGCAATAAAACTTAAGGGGCAAGTATTGCCTGCAGTTCTAACATCAAAATGTCCAATTATAGTAGCATGTTATTAAAAGAGGAAAAGGCAGATAAATTAGGGCCAGATATCAATGGAGCTAAAATGATTTACATCATCTGTGGATCTATTTCTGTAAGTCAGACACAGCTTGCTTGTTTGCCTAGAAATCCTTTCATTGAACATTTTTATTTCTTTAAACCACTACACTTTAATGGTATTGGATGGATGGCAACCACAGTGTAAAATCATACCCTGCTGAAACTCCACAGGGCTGGCAAGGCACAAATATTTTTTTTGAGAGCAGAGTAGTTCATTTTCTTATATAAATCTTGCTTTACATTTTGTAGCTTTGGCCCACTTGAATCATAATAGGTAGAAGACTCTGAAAACAATTTGCAAATGATCCAAGTATGATTCACTCACCATACCAAATGCAGCAGTTATCCTTCATCAAAATCACTGCACAATGCAAATTTTTTTTTTTTAGTAGACGTGAAGAATAACTATCCAGCTGTATACACAAAACCAGTTTTAGTTAAGTATAAGATAATTACACAAACTAGATTTTGGTGAGCCTACTGTTAGCGAATATCCCTAGTCTTGTAAAAAATGCCAAGGAAATTTCAATTGACTGCAAGTATTCAAGATCTTAATGTAACACATCTGCAAGATGGATTCAGCAGACCCAGACTTAATTGCAGTAACCAACATTCTGGTCTACATGACAGTTATTGGGCCTATTTCTACCCTTAGCTCTGCCAGTATAAATTTGGAAAGCTACATTTTAACTAGCTGCCTCACCAGGGAACTAGGGCAGGGGGCTGGGACCAGCCCCACCCCTGCGGCCCTTTCCAGGCCCTATGTCTTGATCACCCAATCAGGGTACAGGGCTGGGACCTGCCTCTGACTGATTTCATAGATTTCATAGATTTCATAGATTAAGGGTCGGAAGGGACCTAGTAGATCTTCTAGCCCGACCCCCCACCAGGGCGGGAGAACAACAAAAAACCCAAAAAAGAGAAACGGGACTCAAATGAGTCCAGCCAGGTAGGCATCCAGCCTCTTCTTAAAGACCCCCAGGGTAGGGGCCAGCACCACTTCCCTTGGAAGTTGGTTCCAGCTCCTAGCCGCCCTAAC
>NW_017728998.1:33035034-33037846 GCF_001723915.1 Gavialis gangeticus
ACCCCTCAGCCAATCTGCAATCCATCTGACTGTGTAGGCATCGATGCCACAGTCACCTAGTTTTTTAACTAGGATGGGGTGAGAGACGGTGTCAAAGGCCTTGCTGAAGTCCAGAAAGACTACATCCACCGCGACACCTGCATCCATGGCCTTTGTGACCTGATCGTAGAAGGCAATCAGGTTGGTCTGACATGATCTCCCCCTAATAAATCCATGCTGATGGGTTGGGTTGTTTTTGATCTGGAGGGATGTGGGTCGTGGAGATCCCCGGTGCTCAGTCCTCAGGCTTCTGCTACTGGCTTCCACGACCACAGTCCGCTCTTTGGAGAGAGAGGCAGCGACCTGCTGGGAAGGGGCGGTCTCCATCTCTCTCCGTTGGGGAGGAGGCTATTCTCGGCCAGACTGGCTGACCTGCTCCACTGGGCTTTAAACTAAGCCCGCCAGGGGATGGGGGGGGACTACTGCCACTGCTGGCCACTGAGCAGCCCTTGCAAAGCCAGCAGGCCAAGGCACATAAGGGATCCCACCCCAGCCCCAGCCCTGGAACAAAATGTAGGCAGGGCAAGGGTCCCCAAGAGCTTATACACAAATGCTAGGAGTCTGGGGAATAAACACGAGGAACTTGTTCTCCTGCTAAATGCAAATAATTATGATGTCACTGGGATAATGGAGACCTGGTGGGACTCCACCCATGACTGGACCAAAGGTATAGATGGCTATTCAGGAGCGATTGAGTGGACAAAAGGGGCAGAGGCATCGCTCTGTATGTCAAGGAAAGCTACGTGTCCCTACAAGCTGACATTGGCACCCATGGTGGATGACTTGAGACCCTCTGGGTTAAAATCCGTGGGGAACACAGCACAGGGGATACTATGGTGGGGGTCTACTACAGACCCCCTACCCAGAGTCAAGACCTTGACCAGGAGTTCACCAGGGAATTGGCTGAGGCCGCATGATCCCAGTGTATGGTTGTCATGGGAGACTAACTACCCAGACATCTCATGGGAGGAGCGCTCGGCCAAATCCGAGTGGTCGCAAAGCTTTCTCTCGTGTGTGGATGACCTCAGTGTGATGCAGGAAGTCTACGGGTTGACAAGAGGTAAAGCACTGCTCGACCTTGTACTGGCAACTGGGAATGATCTAATCAGCGATCTAATGATCAAAGGGAAGCTGGGTGACAGTGACCATGACCTGATCACCTTCATCATCTGCCGTAAGGCTGGGAAGTCAGTCAGTAATACAGAAGTCCTTGGCTTCAAGAAAGCTGACTTTGACATGCTAAGGAGGCTTGTCAGAGAGGCCCTAAAAGGCCACAACCCAATGGCAAGGGGAGTTCAGGATAAGTGGTTGTTCCTGAAGGGAGCAATCCTGGACATGCAAGCAAAGTCCATCCCATCTTGGAGGAAGGGCAGCAAAAGTGCACAGCAGCCCCCTTGGCTCTCCAGGGAACTGGCGGACCTCCTACATCTTAAAAGGAAGACCTACAAAGGATGGAGGACTGCAATCACCAACAAGGAGGAATACTCTGCTTTGGTCTGGACCTGCAGAGAGCAAATCAGGAAAGCCAAGGCCGTGATGTAACTCCAGCTAGATACAAATATCAAGGACAATAAAAAGTCCTTTTTTAGATGTGGGGAGCCAGAGGAAAAGCAAGGGGAACATTAGACCCCTGCTAAACCAGATGGGGCAACTGACAACTGACACCCAGGAAAAAGTGAACTTGCTAAATGGGTACTTTACATCAGTTTTTCACCATGCAACGGCCCTGCCCACTATGGGTCAAGGAGGCCCGGGTGAGGGAGATTCCTTGCCCTCCACTGAAGTTGACCTCTTGAAGGAACACCTTGACAGGCTGGATACCTTCAAGTCAGCCAGCCCTGATGGGTTACACCCAAGGGTACTCAGGGAGCTGGCGAACATAATAGCTCAGCCCCTGGCATGGATCTTTGAGACCTCTTGGCACTCTGGTGAAGTGCCTGATGATTGGAAGAGGGCCAATGTCATGCCTATCTTCAAGAAAGGGAGGAAAGTAAATCCGGCAAACTACAGGCCCATCAGCCTGCCTTCTATCCTGGGGAAGGTCTTGGAAAAGATTATCAAAGAGGCCATCCTTAACAGACTAGCTGAAGGCAATATCCTGAGGGATACCCAGCATGGGTTTGTTGTGGGTAGGTGTTGCCTGACCAATCTCATTTCCTTTTATAACCAGGTGACTTATCACCTGGGCAAGGGGGAAGAGATCCATGTTGTATATCTGGACTTTAAAAAAGCCTTCAATCTGGTATCCCACGATCACCTCTTGGCTAAACTGGCTAACTGGCCTCGACCTCATCACAATCCGCTGGCTGGGGAATTGGCTCTGCGGTAGGACCCAGAGGGTGGTGGTCAACGGGAGCCAATCCTCTTGGTGTGCTGTGACCACTGGGGTTCCTCAAGGCTCTGTCCTAGGGCCTATACTATTTAACATCTTCATCAATGATGTGGACATTGGTGTCCGAAGGGGACTGGCCAAGTTTGCCAACGACACCAAACTCTGGGGTAAAGCATCTACACCTGAGGACAGGAGGGTGATCCAGGTGGACCTTGACAGGCTCATGAAATGGGCAGATGAGAACCTGATGGTGTTCAACACTGAAAAATGCAAGGTTCTCCACCTTGGGAGGAAAAACCTGCAGCATGCTTATAGGCTCAGCAGTGCTACGCTGGTAAGCACTATAGATGAAAGGGACTTGGGGGTCATGATTGACCACAAGATGAACATAAGCCTTCAATGCAATGCTGCTGCTAGTAAAGTGAGCAAAACACTGGCTTG
>NW_017728998.1:33038200-33052830 GCF_001723915.1 Gavialis gangeticus
CCCTCCTGTAATGGGCCAACCGCCCTCTAACTCGCCTGCCACACCCTGATCTTATGTAATTAATAGATTACTGTAATTAGCAGGAGGCTGCCCATTTATATGCGCCCCGATGACAGGGGGTGCTATCTGCGGCTCCTTTTCCTCCCCTACACTGCAGCCCAAGCCTCGCAGATGGTGCTGGTGTGATCCGACTGGTCCTGTTATGTCCTGGCCCTCCTTTTGCCCTTGGGGCTCCTCGCTGCCCCTCTGCACTCTCAGGGCTCCTCTGCCCCTCTCATGGCTCCTCACTGCCCCTCTGCACTCTCAGGGCTCCTCTGCCCCTCTCGTGGCTCCTCACCACCCCTCTGCACTCTCAGGGTCCCTCTGATACTCTTGCGGCTCCTCGCAGCCCCTCTGCACTTTCAGGGTCCCTCTGCCACTCTCGGGGCTCCTCTCTACCCCTCTGCACTCTTGGGGTCCCTTGGCCACTCTCGGGGCTAGGCCAATGCACCCCGCAACATACTGCGCCTTTGTCCACACCAGAGACCCCCCCCGCTACTGGGGAGTCCCTATGAGGTCTCTTCCACCCCTTATAGCCGCACCCGGTCCTCCAGTGAAACAGTGAACACGAAACACAAAGCCCCCCCCCCGGGCTATAACATAAAACTAAACCATCCGGTATAACAGTTAATCCCTACCGGGCAAATACTCCAGCAGCAACCTGCAGATACTCGTGCAGCCAAACCTTGGCCTTCTTCCTGCCCTGGCTGAGCTCCTCACTCCTTGGCTGTCAGAGGAGGCACTGCCACCCTGGCCTCCTGCCTGGGTTTTAAGAAGGGCTAAGCCCTGCCGCTTCCTGTCAGGGGTTTCACCGGTTGCCCCAGCAACCGGCACCTGCGCTGCCTGGGTGACTGGCAGCTGCGCCTCCCCCTTCTCACCGCTAGGGGCCTCTCTTGGGCTGCCCCTGCTCTCAGGCGCAGGGCACCTAAGTGCTCTGTGACAGGGCCTAAATCTGTTCAGCCTCTACAAGAGAAGACTGAGAGGGGATCTGGTGGCTGTCTATAAACTCACCGGGGGGGACAAGCGGAGAATAGGTGAGGCTCTGTTCCCCCAGGCACCACTTGGGTTAACAAGGAAGAACGGCCACAAATTGATTGAGAGCAGGTTCAGGCTTGATATCAGGAGGCATTACTTTACAGTTAGGGCTGCCAGGCTCTGGAATGGGTTCCCAAGGGAGGCAGTGCTCTCCCCTACCTTGGGGGTCTTCAAGAAGAGTTTGGATATATATCTGGCTGGGGTATCATGATCCCAGCACTTGTTCCTGCCCAGGTCCCTCCCAACCCTAGAAACTATGAAACATTAAAAGGCATGGAATGTAATAACCAGTGCAAGACTACAAGATTAAACATAGGCCCCCCATGAAATGTAATAATCACTGATGTTACAAACTGTCACAGGAGCCTTCTTTATAGATACTATCTGTTGCAAGTGAACCCAATTGGTGGGTTTATGTATTTCCAAGCCAACTGGGGTGCTCTTGCAACTATTGATAGTTCTTGGGGCCAATGGCATACCCACTGGGCTCATCTACATGAGACGCTTAACAGCAAATTAGCAGTTTGCTCTGAAGTAAGCACATCCGTCTACACGTGCCAATGCTTACTTCACAGTAAATCCCCCTAATAAGTAGCAAATTTACTCAGCATTTGTAATAGTGCTGTAGAGCTTGTGTAGATGCCTGACTGGGAGCCAAATCTGCTCCTGATCAGCCATCCACCAGAGGGTGGGAGATAGCTCCCTGCCCCCAGGAGCTGCCTGCTGCTGGGGTAGGCTCTACTACAGGAGCCTTGGTGGAAACTATGTCCCCCTGCCCCAGCAGCAGAGAGCTCCAAGCCCCCTGCTTCAAGATTGTGATGGGGAATGTGGGCTGGGAGACCCTTATCTCCCAGCAGTGGCTCCATGACCATAGGGCCGCTGCTGGGAAATGTTTATCTGTGGTCACAGGGCTAAGGCTGGGAGATAAGCATCTCCTAGCAGTGGCACCGTGGTCATAGAGTCAGCACTGTGAGCTCCCTGCTGGCAGGGCTGGGGAGCTTGTTCCCTGCCCAGCTCCGTGCTCATGGAACTGGGTGGGGAACAAGCTCCCGAGCCCCCAAGCTGCAATCACAGTCGTGATCATGGAGCAGGGCCTGGGAGCTCCCTGCATGGGGACAATTCCCCGTCCAGCCTTGAGCTGGCTGACACCTGCCCCTGACCAGTACAGTTCCCAGCCAGGCCCAGACTGCATGGGAAAGTATGTATGGCCTGGAGGTGGCTGGGGACCGTCCTGTTTTGGGCAGTCCCCAGCCAGCTCCGGGCTGTACTTGCAGACTTCCCCTTGCAGTCCAGGACTGACCAGGAACTGTCCCAGTCAGAGGCAGGTCCCAGCCCTGTGCCCTGATTGGGTAATCAAGACATAGGGGCTGGAAAGGGCCACAGGGGTGGGGCAGGTCCCAGCCCCCTGCCCTAGTCTCTTGGTGAGGCAGCTAGATACCCTACCAGTGGATTGGGGCAGGTGGCTGAGACCTGCCTCTCCCCTGCAGCTCTTTCCAAGCCTGTGCCCTGGTCAGGGAGCCAGGGCCAGGAGCTCCCTGCTGCCAGGGTGGGGGGGGGCATTGTTCCTGCCTCAGCAGCAGGCAGTGTTCCCTGCCAGCCCCTGGGCTAGCACTGGTTGGGGAGGGGGATGACTCCCCCGGTGGCGGCAGAGGTGCATTGCTGAGTTGCAGGGAACTGGGAGCAAATCTGTTCCCTAATACCCACATATGTAGATACCTACCCAAAACCCTTAGGTTGGGTAGGTATGGAGTACCTAGGCTAGAGTAAATGCATGTGTAGACATGCCCACTGAGGCTCAGACTTCTTGTTTGACATCTTTTGTCAGGACACTGCATCCTGTCACCTACCTGCCCTCAACCCTGATGTGTCTTAGATATTAGAAAGCATTCCTGGTTCCTTACACATGCTTCCTCAAACCTCCACAAAAGCTACAGGCACTCTTGGCTTAATCCCTCCAGGGACAGTGCTGTAAAAAAAGCAAGGGACATAGACTTAGCAAATGGATTTCTTAACTGTAACCACTTTTACTCTGAAAGCACTTGGGAATTACCTATTTTTAAAATAATAAAAGCTTAGAGACACAAGCTAGCCCTCACTCCCCTTCTTGTGTGCCCAAGGCTTACCATCATTTCAGAATGGGCAGAATCCATTTTACCCTCTCTCTCCCTCTCACTCTCTCCCCTGTAGGTCCTTAAATGTGGTGATGGTCAGCCCCTGAATTAAGTAGACCTTGCCCTTAAATAAGACCCCTGTCTCGGTGCCAATTGCTGAAATTCAGAAGCTTCAGACCCATTAGTTATGTTGGCCCCCTTCTTGTGGACCCCTATGTAGAAAGACCATTGTTCCATGAGGTAGGCCTGAAGCAGAGAGACAATGAAAGCCAATGGCCCTAGACTGCATTCTTGATGGCTTCCCAGTGGTAGTCTTACAACAAAGTATTAACATCTTTCCTGGGCAGGGCAGCTGTCTAGAATGCAGCATAATAAGCTTCCCTGGAGAAAGATCAGGCTTCTGCTCATTGTGTATTTTAAATAGAAATCATACTTTGATAGACAAGCCCACTCTATCACAACTGGCATTTCTTGCTCTCCAAATATCAAACACATTTTAAAATACAGGACTCTTAAGAAATAAAACAGGAATTGTAATGCAGTCAGCAACATTGTTTAGTCACTCTGAAATGCAGTCTACAGCAACATAGGCTAGCTAAACAAAAGTAAATTTCCCTTTTTGTTTTCATTCCTTAAAATAAGAAAGACTATAGCTCTTTTGAAAGAAGTGTTCCTTGCTACAAGAATGCTCTCAGTTATCACAAGCATTATGATTTTAATATGACTTTGTTCATAGCAGCAATAAATAAAGAATATTCATTAGTCAAGTGCCCTATTTGACAGAAGCTTTGTTTTTACGTTGATTGTTAAATTATGTATTCTGCTGATTTATTTATAGCCCTTGAGTCAGAAGATTAAATATTGTATACATGGGAGGACTGCAAAAATACTGACTTATAAAGCATAAGTCCAAGGATTCAAAGTTTGGGGGAGTTTGGCTAGAAGAATATAAACTAGGAGTTCCTTTCTTCCTCGTGTTTTCTTTTCTTTTCATTTGTCTTCTTTTTTTACCCTTCACCAAAATCACTGCACAATGGATTTCTTTTTAGTAGGATCTGAAAATGATATAATCCATACTAAGTGGGATTACACTTTGAATCATAAACTAGCTGCACTGTACTGGTCATTTTCAGAAGCTACACTGGAAGCAAATGAAATAAACCAAATGCATCTCAGCTTCAAAAAGGAAATAAGTAAAATGGCTGAATTTCTCCTCTTAAGGTACAAATACCACAGCAACTTCTTCCTCTGCCACAGAATGCAGGTCACTCCCATTGACATTTTATGGGAGTGATTCATACTCAGTAGTGGACAAATTCAGCCCCAAACTCTTACCTTTCTTTTTTCTGCTTCTGCTCACTACTATATACTGCTGATTGCTGAGCTTTCTGATTGTAAAATGAGAGCCTGAGAACTGTACAAAGGGCTCATACACAGATAAAGTCATTTATTTTTTCCTTCCTAATTTCAGAAACAACTGGCTGACTTGGAAAAGTATCCTCTGATATTATTGCACATCTATGGGCAAATGGAGTTGGTGGAGCAGTAGTCTATGATATCATACATATTCACGTGTTCACGTTTTTGTCTTCCTCTTAATTCCCATTCTTTAAGTCTAATTTGTGCCATCTAACCAACACAAGTTATCTAAATAGTTCCTGCTTTTTATCACATTACATTAAATATGATCCATGTTTATAAAACAGGACAGTTTTATGAATAAAACTGAATGAGAAGATATAGCTGTCTCTACAGCAATTTTGCCAGTTAAAAATACAGTGATATAGCTGGAGATTCTACACTTCAGTGCTTCTCATGAGGGAGTGAAATGCTTATTAAGTGGTGGTGTACATTATTCTCCAAATCTTTTATATGCCTATTTTAAGCATTTGATTATTGCCTGGCTAATAATAGGTGCTCCTTTAGTCAAAGAACAGACTAGAGGAGATAGTATAAATTGGAGGATATAATTGTTCACTGACTACCATTGAAAATTTCTAGCTACTACTGTATGAAAATCTTCCTCTTACATTAGTAGCTAATTTATCATGTAATACTAATTAAAGCTGTGGGGAGCAGGAAAAACCCACCTGGGGAGCAAACCCGTTCTTTTTTTTTCTGTCTAAATATACCAAGTTTGCTTTACTCGTGAGTCTAGGCAAGCCCAGTTAAAATCAATGACAAGAAAGAACACATGCAAAAGTATATTTTATGGGTCAACATCAAGTCCATGTAGGCTCAAGCAGGCCTGATGCTAATAATCATTTCAAAGATAGATAGAGACAAGAAGGGAACTATAATTAAGTGTCATGAGTAGGGGACTATCTACTCAAGGAAGGATGTCCATATTACAAGAAGTCAACTTTCCAGAAAATAATTATGTATGTGAAGAAACTGAAGCAACCAATTACTGTCTGATGATTGCAATTCTGAGAAAATTGCCAAGTGGAAGAACTTTGCTCTCCGAAAAATATGTGGCTCATTGCCATCACCTAAGATCTCAGTGGAGGTAATCTAGAAATGTTATTAGGGGCAGAACCACATAGCACAAAGAGGAACCTTTTCAATCACTCTTGCTGTTCTCCCCAGACAAAAATAACTCGGAAAATGTCACCCATCAAACTTCAGGGACACATCACTAGAAGGAGGCCTCATCTCATGCCATATTGTATAAGATTTCTTGATAAGGAAGGTCTCACAAGAAACTTCTTTGTTAGAAGGAGATGTCATACCTCTTTTATGAGTTCCAAGAAATCACAGGTTTTCTCTGGAATTTCAGTAAAATCATTATTCTCCAACTGAGTGCCCAAACTACTCCCTCTCTCTGCTTCTTCTCTGTGCCATGGCCCCCCACCCCGGCAGCACCCAACTGTACACACCATTATCCAACTCTAACACATTGAGAAATCTTTTCTATCCAGTAACAATATAACAGGTAAAGCTGCCAACAGATCCAAATGGACTCTAGGATGAGTAAATCATTCTAGGCTTCTAAAGCCCTTTTCCTCTGTGTTAATACTAACATTAATGTGTCCCATCAGTGAGCTGCCAATAGGAACTTTAATAAAAACAAGAACAACTAGCTGGCCTGGCTTTCTTTTTACTCAGGGTTAGGGCATCATAAAAACAGTAGTCTACAAAAGACTTGCCCTTTTATTTTATTACCTTTCAAAATGAAAGTATTTCATTTAATTAAAAAAAAAAAGACTGCATGCACAAAAGCATATTCCCACTGAAACCATGAAAGCCTTAAACTTTTTAAAAGGAACAGACAACAGCAAGATTTTTATATAACTGTCCTTGAGTGCACATATGCATTTTATTTTATGTTTTTAAACATGTATAATGTTTACAAAAAGGTCTATCTATAGACACTGAACTCCTTCCACAGCACTGAGCAAATATTAGTAAGGACAAACCCCATTCCTACACTGAAAAAGCTCTGCTAAGGATGAGACATTAGTTAACTTCTATGGGTCCCTACAGATGTTCAGGGCCTTGCTCTAACTCATAGTGCTTTTACATAAAGCACTATGAGTTACAGCCCCTCCAACACAACAGACATTCACCTGTTGAGCTGGGGTGCAGTGGGGAACCAAGCCAACCTAGACCAGTTCTGGCCAGCAGGAAGGGGTGCTCCAGGAGCTTCCTCAGCCCCACCCTGCCCCACCCCTGAGCTCTGGGGCTGTCAGCAGGGGACACAGTGGGGAAGAAAGCAGCATTAAGCTGCCAGCTGAGGTATTGGAGAAGCCAGGCCAGGCCTGAGAGACAATGGGGCTCTGATTCACACACCCTTCCAGCTCAGGCTTGGTAAAGCAACCAGCAGCTGCTACTGCAGCTCTCTCAAGAAGTGCAGTCAGAGCTGGGGTGTGTGGAACAGAGCCCTCTCACCTTATGGGCCTGGCCCAGCTCCCCACAATACCTCAGCAGGGGTAGCTGGTGGGGGGGGGGGCATGAGGCTAGGTGGCTCCATTCCACTTCCCACCCCCCTGCTCCAGCTCAGGCTGGGCAAAGCCCAGCTGGCAACTTCATGCTGCTCCCTCCCCTCTTCCTCCTCTGCTGACAGCCCTGTCCCATGTGAAAAATTAACCCTTGAGAGAACATAAGTTCCCTAAGGCTTTTTAAAGTAGAGCATCTTAATCTAATGCCTGATCTGATTAGGGTTATTTTTTCATACGATCAGCCATTTTTAAAGCGCTCTGCAGCTGTTTACATGTACTAATTACATCAAAGCTGTAGAGCGGTTTCAGAAGTAACCACATGAAAAATGTAACTTGTGTTAGTGATCAATGAATCTCTTCATTCCTTATCCTCATGCAAGTCTATGAACCAAAGTGTTAACTGTTGAGTTGATTGCATATTTAATTATCATTTTGAAGATATTTGTAATATGGACACTTGTCCTGGGAACTCTAACTCACTTTTCATAACCTGCTAAACAGCCCCAAGCTACTTGAACCACTACTAAACTGATTTGGATATTAACCCACAAATTACTGCTGAAAAGCTAACTATTTCCACTGCCAGTCCAATGAACTATCCATTTCCTGCATTCTAAGTCCTTAATCCCCACTTTCATGTTTCAAAATGGGTGCATTGCAACATGCAAAAAAGCTGATGGGCAGGGGGACTAGAGAACTAAAGTCCAGATTCGCTGAGACAGTTTAATACACTTAATTCCAAATTAACATGTAATGTGAGAAAATCATACATGTGAACAAATGGATACATGCAAACCCAGCTGCAAATTTGGTTGTCTAACACAGAGAAACCTGGGTTTATGGATTCTAGATCATGTGGCTGGCCCAAAAATGCTACTGTTTATATATGTGAAAAAAAGAAATTGTTAGAAAAATTTAGATTCTTCACAATCATCTCAAAGCATCCCTGTCTTCCCTGTGTATTGTATGATGGTAGGCCTTTTTTCTTTTTTTTGGATTGCTGACCACTTTGATGATTGTCACCTTATGCTAGACATGGGAACTGTGGAATTGCTGGGAGGTGGTAATAGGTGAGTGGAGCAAAAGCTTCAATTTCTTCTTAAAGATAAAGCCTACTAAATTTGGGCCGGCGTGAAGAGGTGGGGGGAGCTTTTTATTCCTAAGGCCAAAAGAAGAAGAAAAAAAACTGTTCACAGTAGAGATGGAAAAAAAATTACTGTACTTGAGTTCTGGGAAGAATGCATTCTTCCAACAGCAGAAAATCTTTCTTTCACAGGTCAATCTTGGGAGCCCTGTATCTTTCAAAGGTCTTTAAATGTACAAAAATGCACTCAAATCTATGTAAATTAATTTTACTCTTAGAAATTATTTCATTATAGTAAGATGCATGTCAGAAAAAGTCATTTCATGGCATGCTATTTAAATGAGGCTGTTTAAAGTATCTTGGTATCTCAAGCATTTACATCTACTATTTGGTTGTTATTGGCATATAGTAATAAACTCTGGTCTTTGCCTTGTTGACTCATATTTATTTATTACTTCTATAGTGCTGCAAATGTACACAACATTTTACTACTGGTAAGAACAAAATGAGTGCCTGAGGAATTTACCATCGAAAAGTATGACTGAGTATACGTAGTTGATAAACAGATTTAGGCAAATAAATCCTCACAAATAATGCATTCAATGAATTGTGTGCTTTTTATCCTTTTTTTCAATCAATGGAAAAATTGTCAAATGTATTCCTTTTTTAAAGGCAGACAAGGTTCTTTGGATAAATCTGATATATTTTATTGGAACAACTCAAAGAGTTGGAAAAATTCTTCTTAGCAAGCTTTCAGGTATAAGTACTCTTCGTCAGGCTGAGGAAGCATCTGCAGTTGGTGTGTGCTCTTTTTTAAATCATTTGTGAAACAGCTCCAGCAAAGAATCCTTGTGCTGCGTATCATTTGCAAATTATACATTGTAAACATGCATGAATTGAGAGCTAAAATTCATGCTGGTTACCTTTATTAATAACATATTGTTTCTGATTCCTTAATGGGTGGCTTGTATAAGTAGCCAACAAAGCACAGAGTCAGAAACAGTGTGGCATGACATATCTAACTTAACAGTGGAATTGGAATTTTGACTAGTATATTACAAGTTTAAAATGTTTATGCTATGCTGATTACATAACCAACAATGGGCAAATTTAGAATTTTACAGTCAAATTAAAATTTTCCTTTAGACAACACTGTTTCTTCAGTCGCTTGTTCTTTAATTTCACATAACACAAGCATTCATGCTACTCATTTAGCTGTATTAACAGTCACAGATAGACATTTTTGTTGGTAAACTTGACAACAAAGTCACAAGTTTCCAACCGAGATTAAAGAAGTATAATTAAGTCTGTTGTAAAATGTTGGGAGCAGAGATAGGCTGAAGTTAGAATAATTCATCCTAATCTCTGTATCCTGAATTTGACAGGGATTAAAATGAATGACGTAAGAATTCAGACTCTCTCTAAATTTGATTTTATAAGCTGAAATTGTGACCAATGTCTTCTTGTAAAACCAGAACTATTCTGAATTGAACTCAGGCTCCAAAACAGAGATGGCTCAATCACAGAATCATAGAATCAAAGGATTGGAAGGGACCTGCAAGATCATCAAGCCTCTGCCATGGCCAGAAAGTTATTGGGCTCAAATGAGCTCAACAAGGTGCTTATCCAGCTTCCTTCTAAACACCTCAAAGGATGGCAACTGCACCACCTCTGCTGGGAGTGTGTTTCAGATTCTAGTTACCCTTACAAAAAAGAAGTTTTTACTTATGTTCAGTCTAGATTTTCCCTCAATCCAAAGTCTGGTTTGGTAACTGGCAGGTAAGCTTTGGTCTTGGATAATTAATTCATCCAGCAGCCTTCTTCCCTTACAATTCCTTGGCTGTGCCATGGTGAGAAAGAATACACAGTCTCCTTTAATCATCCTTCCTTTTTAGCACTTTTGCTTACTTTCTCTTCTTTTATTTTTGCTTTATACCTCCTGTCTCACAGTAGCTATGAGTAGCAACAAAAATGAAACAATTTCCCAGAATTCAAGTACTCTGAATTTGGAAGAAGTCTGACTCTCAAGCCAAACTTCCTGGGTGATTCCTGTCTTCATAATAAGCTAAACCAAAACCATGATATAAACATCCCAAGGTAGGTGGAAGTTCAGATCTATATACCTTCTGATCTTGAGCCTACCTAAAGCTGAGAGCTGTGGATAGAATATGCTTGACACCAGTGAGATTACTTAATTTCTAGGCAGCATTTCTGGGGAGCTGTATGTGTGATATGTTTTCTCAAAAAAAGTTGAACCATCACTCATTAATTATAATGGCTCGAACTAAAATTTTCCAGATGAGAAATTCAAGCTGGAATCAACAATAAACAATCATGTTACTTAAATATGCTGAGTATTCCACATTCTAACTTTTGGTTCATTAATATATTAAAAAATGTCCAGCACATGCTATCTAAAGCCAGAACATGTATAACATTAACATTTCTTGTGATTATGGTGCTACTTACACAGAATTAAAAATCCTCTTTTTTTCTTCACTTTTACAACATTATCCTCTAATTTTGCCTTAAAACCATCAAAGATGTTTTACTGTTTCCATATAAACACATAATTTTTGGCAGAATTACTAGACAGGAAAGGTAGGGGCATTGTTGTTTTAGGAGTTCATAATAAAAGCTAATTTTAATGTTTCAAAATTTAAGACTTCTTTAAAGTTTTAAAATATATTCTCCCTTGACTCCATGGCACTGTTGAAAGCATTATGAAGCGTCCCTTTGGAAATGTAAAGGTGATTAATTAGAATGTGTCTCCATTGTGGGATTCAGCAGCAATCTAAACATTCACAGACTTTTCTTAACAAGTATTCAATGATTGTTTTTAAGTGTTGTTAAAAGCTGAAATGATTTATT
This sequence comes from Gavialis gangeticus, assembly GCF_001723915.1. Taxonomy (NCBI): domain Eukaryota; kingdom Metazoa; phylum Chordata; order Crocodylia; family Gavialidae; genus Gavialis; species Gavialis gangeticus. The sequence continues at coordinate 33,049,282 of NW_017728998.1, forward strand.
GAGCCATTTTGTTCTCTGTATTGTTTGGAAGGTTTGCCAGAAAAGAAAACCATCTTTGTCAACTCAGTGGAATTGTATTGGAACATAACATTTGCTATAGGTAAAACGGTTTTACCTGCTCCCCTGTCATTGAATGGTGAAGGTTTGTAACAGCTCCTCTGGAATAGCTGGCTATCTGCTCTGACTCTTGGTACAATTTATATCAGTTTATAAAATAGGAACGTTACATCAGTGCAAATGTGTTGTATGCCTGTGCCCTCAGCTAAGAGACTAACAATTGAATAGGGGAAGCTTCACTTCATTGTCCCAAGAGAGATGGCTCCTTCTGGTAAAGAATAAGCATTTTAGTGGTGCTATGTGAAGTAGTTCACCCCACATACGCTACTCCAGCTTGGGTATGGGAGTTACTGAACAGATAGATAGAGGGATTTGGTTTTCAATGCTGTCAGTCTAACGTCTACTTTTAACATTCAATTCACACAAACAATTTCATGTTTTATCAGACAAGTCAGATGTCTAACCTCAATAACCCTCCATAAATCCAACTAGCATACAATGCTCTTAGGAATCAGCAAACAAAGAAATATATATTGTATAGATACACTCACTTCCACACTGGCACCTGAAAAAAGTGTTTTGCTGTAAATTGTAAACAAGAATCTAAATCAGAAAAAAATCTCAAACCCTCACAATGTGTGCTTGTCTATTACCCAGAAAGCAATATTTCAGCATTCTTCAGTGTAACCATAAATAACATGGCCATCTCTAATTTGGCCTCCAATAATATCTGACCAAGCTTGATTTATCCACAGACAGAAACAGGCATCTCTAATTTGCTAACCAATCACTGCAATTCTTTACTTACCAACCAATAATTCTGCCATCTCTAATTTACCAATAAATAATTCTGCACTCTCAAATTTACTAACCGATAATGCGACCAATTTGCTGACCAATGATTGTGTCAACTGGTAATAGTGCCCCTAGCAAACAGTAATTTGCCAAGCAATATTTGGACCTTTTCCCCCTTAGCAATAAAGAACTTAGTGATTTTTGATTCAGTATCCATTACGCTGTCCTGAAACTGTTTCATGCTGATAGTGAATCTTTTACAAAGTATTTGCTTTCTGTGAGAATCATCTGTTTGTCTACATCGACTGTTTAGAAACTGCTCAGGTCTCTCTTGAATTCTGAGTTCGAATATTGTTTTCCTTGTTAGGAGAATTAGCATTTGAGAGGAACATTCTTTTTTTCTAGCTGTTGTTCTCAGTACACTGGAAACTTCTCCAACAGTACCCTTGTTATTGTGCTGGGGGATTTAGCTATGATTCTGCAATGCTTGGACAGCATGTGTTGGTGAAGGAGTGACATAATTAGCCAACTCTGTCACTCTATTGACCTTACCACCCAGGATGATCCTGTCTGGGCAGAGAACTGAGCAAAAATGAGTTCATCTATAGAACAAAAGTGATTAATTTGGCTTGTCTAATCTAACCAGACCTTGGCATGACAAAAAAAAAAAATTAGAACTTGAATCATTTAGCAAAATCACCCATAAAATAGTTAGAATTAATGCATTAATTTTAATTGTGAACTATTTAACCTGCATTACTTACTAACTTTTAGAAAAGACCTCGCTAGTTAAGTCAGCAAGGACTGCAGTGCCCATTTTACAGATGAGAAAACTAAACAGAAAGGTTATGGCACAAATGGAGTTACTATCAATGTTGGAACTACAACTGAGCAAAGGGCCTGGTTCCTGATTCTGTACTCAATTACAAAATACAAATGAGAAAAATCTATAATAAATACAGTAAAAAAGTCAGAGACTGCCAAGGAAATTATTGCGATATATTAATCAGCACATCTATGAAGTGCTAGCTAATGACTTTAGGCACAGTCCTGAGCAATACACCAACTCAGGAATATGTCTTGAAGCTCTGTTAATCACAGATACTCTCTTTGCCAAGCTGGCTGAAGGATGGACTATGCATTTATAGAATCATAGAATCACATAAAATTAGAGTTGAAAGAGATCTCAGGAGGTCATCTAATCCAACCCCCTGCTCAAATCAGAACCATCCCCACCTAGATTATTCCAGCCAGGGCTTTGTTGAGCCAGGCCTTAAAAACCTCGAAGGATGGAGGTAACCACCTCTCTAGGTAACCTGTTTCAGTGCTTCATCACCCTCCTAGTGAAAAAGTTTTTCCTAATATCCAACCAAAACCTCCCTTGCTGAAATTTGAGACTGCTGCTCCTTATTCTGTCATCTGCCACCACTGAGAACAGTCCAGCTCCATCCTCTTTGGAAGCCTCAAATTATTGGAGGCCAACTACCTCTTTCAGGTAGTTAAAGGTGGCTCTTGGTCTTCTCTTCTCCAGACTAAATAAACCCAGTTCCCTCAGCCTCTCTTCATAAGTCATGTGCCCCAGCCCCCTCATCACTTTTGCTGCTCTCTGCTAGACTCTCTCCAACTTGTACACATTCTGTCTCAAGTGGGGGTCCAAAACTGGACACAGTACTCCAGATGTACTCCAGAGCAAGCAGTTTACATGCAGTTTGCTGGGAGCAAGAAGAGGAAGGGGATGGGGAAGAGAAACCAGGTACCAGGCACCATCTCCTGCCCAGGGAAGGTAAGTGATCCAGGGCTACTTGTGCCTTTGGCTTGCTGAGTGTTTGTTTGGTGGGCTGTATGTGTTTTGGGCATGTGCTTTGAGAAGCGGGGAGTGTTCCTAGCTGATTACTGCCTGTGTCTGACAGAAGCCCTAACAAAGGGACAGAGCCAGTCCAGGCCCAGTGGGTATAAAATGAGACTCCCTGAGCAACCAGCGAGCCAGCAAACAAGGGCAACCAATTTGGAGGCAGTTTACTGGTTACTTTGCAGGTCAGTTTGCCCCCCTCCTCCACCCTTCTGGGGACAGCCTTTCAGCTTGGTGTGATGAGGCAGGGAAAAAGGAACCTTTTGGGGTTAAGAAACAATAAACAGGCCAGCTTCCAGGTGAGTTTGCAAGGGAAGGTGTGCTTGGAAGAAGGGCAGTAAGAAAGAGAAGACAGATTAAGAGACCCAGGGGAATGGCTGGAGGATGTCGCAATGCCAGAGCCACTGAAATGGCCTCTGCTTGCATCTGTGCGGTTTCTGTCCAGGCAGGACTGCTCACCACCATGGCTTCCACCCAGGCCCAAGTTTGGCACTGGGGGGACTGTGGCTTGCAAGTTCCTTCCAGTGACGGCCAGTTGGGAGTCCCTGTGGTGTGAGTGGTGCCTCCTGATGGTGTCTCTCAGGGAACAGGCAAGAGAAGTACAGGAGGCGGTGATGAGGCTCTGAAGCATACTTCACCATGAGGAGTTCATTGATTCAATGCTGGAGAAGACCTCTGGGTCTGTGAAGGAAGAACTACCAGAGGCAGCATTAGAGAAGTGAGAGGAGAAAGCGGACCTCTTTAACCAATTCTTCACCTCCGTTTTCTTGTGCAGGGACCGGGACTTCCCTGCTGTGATAGAAGCCGGACTCGAGGGGATCGCCTTCAGACCTCAGGTTGGGGAGGAC
>NW_017728998.1:33053500-33090901 GCF_001723915.1 Gavialis gangeticus
TTGTTTTGGGGTTTTGTTGTTCTCCCACCCTGGTGGGGGGTCGGGCTAGAAGATCTACTAGGTCCCTTCCGACCCTAAATCTATGAAACTATGAAACTATGACATGGATTCTTAGGAAGGTGGAAGCTGGAAACTTTTGACCTCTGGCAGCAAGCAGAAATCTTCATCTCCATCTGTAGCAGATCATCTGGAGAATAGATATGAAGCCCTAGCAACAGAGGGTGAGGAGCACATTCCGTTGGTGGGAAGGATTGAGACCACTGCCACCAAGAAGCGATGGGTGGTGGTGGTGGTTGGGGACTCCTTTCTGCAGGGGATGGAGGGATCCATCTGCTGACCTGACCTGTTGTCTCGGGAAGTTTGCTGCTTGCCCAGAGCCCATATCCAAGATGTCACAGAGGGATTACCAAGACTCATCCAGCCTTCTGACTGTTACCCCATGCTGCTCATCCATGTGGGCACCAATGATACTACTAGGAGTGACCCCAAGCAGATCAAAAGGGACTACAGGGCTCTGGGTGCAAGGGTGAAGGGGACAGGGGCTCAGGTGGTGTTCTCTTCAATCCTTCTGGTCAAGGGAAAGGGCCTGGGCAGGAGCGGGTGCATCCTGCAGATCAATGCATGGCTAAGCTGATGGTGTCACCAGCAGGGATTCAGCTTCTTGGACCATGGGATGCTATTCTAAGAAGAAGGATTGCTAGGAAGAGATGGGATCCACCTGACGAAGAGAGGGAAGAGTGTCTATGCAAACAGGCTTGCTAACCTAGTGAGGACGGCTTTAAATTAGGTTTGCCAAGGGATGAAAACCAAAGCCCTGAGGTAAGTGGGGAAGTGGGTCACCTGGAGGAAGAGCAAGTAGAAGGAGGCAGCAGGGAAGGCGTTCTCATTCTTCCTGAGAAATCAGGGCAATCAACTAGTTATCTTAGGTGCCTGTACATGAACACACGGAGCCTGGGAAACAAGCAGGAAGATTTGTAAGTCCTCACACAGTCAAGGAACTATAATAATAGAGACTTAGTGGGATAGCTCGCATGACTAGAGCACTGTCAGGGATGGGTATAAACTGTTCAGGAAGGACAGGCAAGCAAGAAGAGGAGGAGGAGTTTTACTTTATATAAAAGAGCCATATGATTGCTCAAAGCTCTAGAATGAAACTGACGATAGGCCTGTTGAAAGTTTCTGGGTTATGGTCAGAAGAGAGAGCAACAAGGGTGATGTCCTGGTGGGGGCCTGCTATAGACCACCAAACCAGGAAGAAGTAGTGGATGAAGCTTTCTTCAAACAGCTAGCAGAAGTCTCCTGATCACAGGCCCTGGTTCTCATGGGGGACTTCAATCATACTGACATCTGCTGGGAGGGCAAGGCGCAGGCAACCCAGGAAGTTTCTGGAGCGTGTTGGGGACAACTCCCTCGTACAAGTCCTGAAGCAGCCAACAAGGGGCTGTACTCTTCTTGACCTGCTGCTCACAAACAGGGAATGTACTACTAGATGGCACCTTGAGCAGCAGAGACCACAAGGTGACTGAGTTCAGGATTCTGTGGAAAGGAAAGATGGAGATCAACAGAGTAAGGACCCTGGACTTCAGAAAAGCAGACTTCAACTCGCTCTGATGTGGAGCGGAGTCCAGGAGAGCTGGCTGTGCTTTAAAGAAGCCGTACTGAGAGTGCAGAAACAAACCATCCTGATGTGCAGGAAAACTAGCAAGTATGGAGAACCCCATCTTAGCTTAGTAGGGAACTCTTCAGTAAACTAAATCACAATGCTTAGTCCTTTCCAAGGCAAGCTATCACTTTGATAGTCTACATTAAAGAAAATGCTCGTTACCACATACGCACTTTGTGTTTCACCTGCTGAATCTTAAATTCCTGTTGCTAAAAGTTTCCTGCCCTTTACTTTGTACAGCAGCATGCACAAAATATCCCCATCTTTGCTAGGACTTCAAGGCTGTAAAGCACTGTAACTTTATGAGCACAGACAGAAGTGATCATTTTCACCTGATCTGGCCACAGAAAGCGGTTTATAGCCGTGACCGAACACAAGTGCATGGCTGCAGACTGCTTCAAAAATGACCAATTAAGTGAAAATATGAACACTCATTGCATGACGGGTCAGATGAAGATGTTTCAAATAGAGTGCCTTCTGTAACTTTTGTCTGCCTGCCTGCCAGCTTGTTACTGTTTTCAGAATGGTGGGGAGGGGAGTGGGCAAAAGGAGCAGAGGGAGTTTGGTCTGGGGTTTTTTTCAGCTGCACTAGAGGGGAGCTGAATGTCCCCCACCACAAGCACTGGCTGGGAAACCCCAGGAATGAGCTCCCTCTGCTCCCTTTCCCCACTCTCATCCTGCAAACAGTGCATGAGCTGGCAGGGAGGATGGGGCTGTTGCTAGAGGAAACTGGCTGTAGGCTGGTAGGCAGCAGCTAGATTCCCCTCCTCGCTGGAACCAACAGTGAACTTCTGTTTGGTCCAGGGGATCCTTGTCACTCAGAACACTTCCAGCAAAGCATTCTGAGTTGCAGCCAGGAACTGCACTTCTGTCTGTGCCCTACAGTGCTTTTAAAAGTGCTCTAAAGTACAGTGCCTTAAAACATACACAAAACACTTCTGTACACACTGTAAGTGCTGTAATATATGGAAATGAAGATGAATTATTTGAGTGAAACCTGCCAATCCATGTTTCACACATGCAATTGCTGCAAATGTGTTCAGAGATAAGACGTGCAATTGAATGAGGTAATGAGCATCTGCCCTTCAGAATGTTAGGTCCTCATACTTCACAGTAATGATGCCTCTTAACTCAGAGGAGAAGCCCAGATGCCTGTTGTAGCCATCACTTACTGTAGCTGAAGGATCATGGATTTGGAGTAGGAAGAAGAGCAGCTAAATATGCAGAAGGAAGAATGAATGAACTGAGGAAAACTGGGCAACATTTTCCATCTGACATCATTTTTTGAGGCAGAAATGCAGGTTTGGTAATACGGAGATCTTTTGCAAAATCTTTTTGATTTTACTGAATTGTTCATTCAGAAACAAAGTTGAAACACTAAATTTTCACAGTGAAACAGTTCAATAATTTATTTTTTATTAAAAGTTTCCTTTGAAAAATAAACAATCTCACTTGAATCTGAAATGAAAAATTTGATTCAAATTAAATGAGACATTGACCCCACACAAAATCTTTCCCAACTTTTCAATCTACTAAAAATTTAGTAAAAAAAAATATTTTTCATTGATTGAAAAAATATTTTTATTACTATTATTACTGTTATTATTGCCAGTGAACTGAGAAATCAGCTATTTGTAGTTCTAGCTGAAAATTAACAGATTGGTGGGGTGAGAGCTAGTTGGGTCCACTGAGAGTGAAGAGAGAAGAGGAGTGTTATATCCTCTAGCATAATCAGAGCATTAACCCATGCAGTCTTACTTTTGCAAAGTTTTGCAAAGTTTTACATGTTAATACAGAGTAAAAAAGTCAGGAGGATGAGACACACAGAAGAGGTCAGGGAAGGACAAAGGAAGGGGAATTTAAAAGGGGATTAGGAGGAAGGAAATGACTGGGGAGTACTGAGTGAGGAAATAATTAACTACAAGGAGGGAAGTGGACAGAGAACCATTTAAATGTGAGAGGAACCACCTCTCCTCCTTGCCATGAGAGAAGGATTCTGTGCATCTTTCCCCACAATGGCCTCCTACCTCTCTCATTGCTTTCTACTTCCCTATATCTTCTGCATTTCACTCTCTGTGACTCTTCCTTCTTCTATCTTTTAGGAAGTGTTTTGTTCTTCTTCCTATTTGCAGGCCAGTGTGAGCAGCTCCAGGGAGAACCTCCAGACCCCTGCATTCAGAAATGAGAAGAATGAGGGAAAGGAGGGAGCCTTGTGGCTTGGCTGCCTCTTCCACTGCTAGGAAGGAAGAAGGAGGAACAGAAGGAGGAACAGAAATGACCACTGTAGCCAAGGATATCCTTTGGTCACTCTGTCCTCTTCCTCTCCCCCTTCCTCTTCTGCTCTGTGAACTGGGAAAAGTGAGAGGGTCCAACAGATTTTGCACTCGGTGGGGGGAAGCTGGAGCTTCTCCCCACCCCATCCTTCCCACCTGAAGGAAATGATACAGACCAAATAGCTCCTTTCCTCCCCACCTTTCCCCTCTCCTTTCTATTTCCTTTCCTGTGAGTTCCAGAGATAAGGAACCAAAAAAGATCCTCTGATTTACTACCCTTATACAGAAGGCAGAGAATAGGGAACAGCAACCCTGAAACGGGGTCTGGTCCTGTTACTGCAGGGAGGAGTGTGTCTGAGCTGCCTCCGACCTGGGATGGATTCCTGCCCCGCTCTCCAAGACATGCAGCTGTACCAAGACTGTGCCAGCCAGCCAGAAGCCTGCACAGCAGGCGCAGCCACAGTGAGCAACCCATGCTGGGGAAGTGCCTCCAGCTGTGGGCAATTGGAAGCCCAGCTACCCAGGCAGGGTGGAAAGAAGGCGGAGCCAGGAGTGGCTGAAGTGGGGTCTCTCTGGAGTGAGGAGCAGGCAGCTGCTTCCAGGGACATGCACAGGTGGCATGATCCCCAGGCAGGCTTTCCTTCGCCCGGCCAAGGCTCTGTTGCCAGCCCACGCCCAAATCAAGGCAATTGGGGCACCAGGACCACAACATAAGGGGATGGACCAGAGAGACTACAAACAGCCATTTATTATTATTGATTTGTGTTTTCAGTTATAGATTTGGGGTAAGCAGCCTAGGACCTGGGACATGGAAGCCCGTGATCCAGGGAGGCAAGCTTCAGGCTGGCTGCTCGGGGAGGCCAGGGTCCTGATCTGTGCGGATCCTTGGCTGACCCTCCACAGCTGGAGTAAAAATGAGCGGGGCGGGGCTGTATACCCAACCCAACATGCCCAGCAGCACCCTTCCTGGGTCCTGGCTACCTGGGCAGCTCACAGAGACTCCAAAGACCTTCAGTTTGATTATGATAGTTTAGCAGTTAGGGAGTGCAAATGGAGAAAATGGCTGGTGATTGAGCTGAATCACAGAAGACAGATAGATACTGACTTCCTGGCCCTAACCTCATGATACAAGTAATAGTAAAAACTGTAAATTTTGACAGAATTCCAACATCAATTTCAACATGTGTCTGAACAAAATCTCAATTAAAAACATGAAAAAAAAAATTTTAAAATGTCATTTTCAATGAAAGCTTTTAGTTTAAATAATACTGGTAAAGCTTCATTAGTGACGAAGTGTTGGGATGGTTATGTGGTGTGCATGAGAACTAGGTGTGATGAGATAAGCAGTGAGAGTGTGTATATGTGTCCTGGTGATGTGTAGCGTAAGACTGGTAGATTGTTTACACATGTTTGTGTGTTTAACTCAGAGAAAGCCAGAGTTTCTAGTGTGTGAATGTGCATGTCTAGAAGCGTACATTAGAGCAAAAGGCTATATCTGCGCATAAGGGTACATCAGTCAGTTTAGAAGCACATGCATGAGAGTATGTTCATCTTATGTGTGTGTCTTATGGTAGGTGGGGAATGCATTTATACAAAAAACTGTGTTTGTGAGTGACCGCATGGTTGTATACATTAGGAAAGCATGAAGACAGATGCATGTGAGCTAGCAGATTCTCTCAGGGTTGGCAAGTGTTCTACATTACAGTATTATTGATTTTCCTATGTGTATAGGATACTGTATATATAGCATTGGGCTACCCTTACACAGGTTAATTTTTCTGTCCATTTCAAACACATTCAGTCAATACCAGTGATCAGGTAAGTTGTGAAATTGCCTGGAAAACACATCCACAAAGTAAACCCAATACAATAGGCTGTCTATGTGACTTAAAGCTTAGCATAGCATTGAAAATCATTAATGGAACACTGTGCAGTTTGTTCATGCTATGAGCAGTCAAGAATCATGCATAATGTAATAGTGCATCTGCTAACAGCAGCTCACACAAGTTAATTTAATCTTGTTTTAAACTAGACATGAGGAATTAATCTTTGAAGCAGTCCTTGATTAGATTCTCTTTGGCCCTTAAAATATCCCAAATCCTTCCATTTCCCCATTTACAGTACCATACAGGGGCTCATTTTAATTATCATCATATATTCATGTTTGCATGAGATTAGCTTGAAATGGATGTGACCCCATGGTCATATATCAGTTGCTGTGTCTTGTGCTGCCATGTATAACACCTAAGTTAAGCGTTATGTTTCTGCCCCTCCTGTGGTAGTTAGACCAGTGCCCAAAACTTAAACGTCTAATAGAACAAAAGAGAGTGGATTTTTTTTTTGTGCTTAGATTACAGTTGTACTCGTTTTAATCAACATCAGTATTGTTTCTGATAACGAAGCTACATTTATCAATATTAGTAGTAGTAGTAGCATTAGCATTAGTAGTATTACAGTATTATAGCAGACCTAATTATAGAGTAGAACCCCACTGTAATAGGCACTGTACAAGCAAAGAACAAATAAATGGTGCGTGATCCAAGGAGCTTACAATCTAAGTATAAGACAAGACATAAGGGTCAACAGGAAAAAGCACAAGAATGCTTGTTTTGAATCAACATCTCTTACTGAATCAGAGGGAATAGGCCACAAAAGTGAAAACAAACTACTGCTGTTTGATGCCACAGAATGGGAAACAAGCAGAGAAGGGAAAAGAAAGGAGTGACCTGGTCAAAGTGACAAGCAACATAAATGGTCTTCACAGCAGCCTTCTGAATGAATATGAATGCAGAAATCCGGCATTGTCAAGGGCAAAGAAAAGGATGTTGCAGTAATCGAGACACAAGATGATGAGACACAGCATGAAAATTTTAGCAGGCTGGCTGGATAAAAGGCTGTATGTTATATAGCAAGAATATGCATGTCTCATACATGGCCTAGATATGAAGACAGAGAGAGGTTCAAGTTGTTGTCTGCAATGACTGGGAAAGAAGGTGGCCAGGAAACCTGGGATGGAGGAAATTAAGAGCTGTATTTTAAATATGCTGAGCTTCAACTGATGCCTCTGAGGAATGTCAGAGAGAATGGCTGAGATTTTAGTTCAAACAGAAGGGACAAAGTGTGGAATAGACAGGTAGATCTGCAAGTCATTTTCAGACAGACAGCAGTTGAATCTGTGGGTCCTTGTAAATGTGATGTGGTTTTAGTCCTTAGGGTTGCAGTCTATACCCCCTCATTTGAAACGGTGAATTTTTAATTGAAACAATGGGTTTTATTTTCCTGTCACTGTACATAGGGAGGTAGCAGGAGGATGGCTGGGGGTGCTGGCAGCTGTAAGGGATGGCGCACAGGGAGCTGGAAGCCCAGGTGGGCTCAGGGAAGCTAGAAGCCCGCCTGGGCAGCCCTGCGCCCTGTGCACTATCCCCACTCCCTTCTCTGGCTGCCAGCACACTGGCTGCCCTCCTGCCATCTCCCTATGCTGCCCCAGCAGCAAGCCATCCCATTCCTGGGTTGCCCCAGGCATCCTGCCAGCTGCAGGAGACTGCTGAAGGCAGAAGCGGTGAGGGGCCTCATCCTTTTTTTCTGCGGAGCCTGCCCGCCTGCCCCTCCTATGGCCAGGGGTAAGATGACTAATGGCTGCAAACTAAACTACATCAGGATGTAGTTTAGTTTGCAACAATGCAACCTCATTTTAAACCCTAAAACTTCCATATGTGTAATGTGTGATGCTATTAAGCCACACTAAGGGAAATTTTTGTCACGTGTACATCATGGCATCATCACGTGTACAAGCACCCTGTATGTATAGATTAGATTAGATTACTCAAAGATGAAGTGTAGAGAAGAGGGAACCAAGGAGTACTTACATAAATTTGGAGTCGGGTAAGGAGCATCTTCTGAAGGATTCACAGAAAAAGAATTATAAAGGAGAACTAGGAGAGAGTAGCACAGAAGCTAAAAAAGAACAAATTTTAAAGAAGGGAATGATTCATTTCTGAAGGAAACCAAAAGATCAAGAAGACTGAAGATGGACTATAATGCTTTGGCTAGGAAGCAGTCAGAGAGACCTTGATAAGAGTGATTTTGATTGCAAAGGATAGAAAATGGACTAGAAAGATACTAGGATGGACTTAGAGGAGGAGTTCAGAGAGTTATTCAGTGAGGTTAGAGATCAAAGGAAAAATAGGAATCAGAAAAATGGAGTTAATGTGTGGGAAGTTTTTAGCCCCCCCCAAATGAAATTATGCGTGTTTTAAAAGGGGAAAGAGTCAAAGGGGAGAGAGAAATTACAGAAAGCAGTAAGGGTCTGAGATCGTGAAATAAAGTCACATGAAGGGATGAGGAGAAGAGAACAGCTAAGAAACTTTTGCATCTGTGATAGGAATAAAGAGATTAGGATTGTTATAGAGAAAGGGAACTCAAACCAAGGAGAGAAAGACAAGGTGTAGTTTGTCAATTTTCTGTTGCAAGAAATTGGTAAAATTGCATGCAAAGAGAGAATTAGAAACAAAAGGAGCTAGGGATTTGAGGAGTGAGTCAAAGGTGCTAAAGGACTACTGGGTGTAGAATTCAATTAAGCTGAAGAAGCAAAATTGTACAGTTAGGGAGATGGCAGAAGAAGATTAAGCCACTCTGGAGGAAGTCACTCCGATCATGGGATTTCTATCAGAGATGCTCCAGTGTGAGAAATGAACTGGCAAGAAAAACCCTACAGTGGGAATGAGGGACAAATGAATCAATGAATGAGTGAAAAAACAAAAGGTGTGTGCACTTGGCAAAGGTGGTGCTTTCAATAAAGTGCCCAAAACCTACTGTATGTTGTTTTATTAGCTTCAAAACTAATATTATGTTATGCTGCCTTGCATACCTCTGGTCTTGGTGGTAACGAAGAAAATCCTCAGCAAGTCTACTTTCTGGGAAAAGCTTATATAAAAAATGAAATGTGTACCCTATTTTCTGTATTAAGCTAGGATAAATAATTTGTATGTATAAACTATAACTGTGAATAAACACTGTCCCACATAAAATGACAAAAGCCTATTTTGGTGCACAGAATAAATATAACCCACTGTGTGACAAGCCCAGACTTATGCCAGACATTATACTTTCACGTCACAGGTTTCAATGGAAATTTTAAGTCGTGTGTGTGAGTGTCCCCCTTGCCCAAATATTACTTTTGTTTCAGATTCAAACTAATAATCACAACTTTGTAGAAAACATCAGGTTTCACACTGGCCTTAAAAAATGACAACTATTGCACAGTCTTGTTGGGAAACAATTATCAGTTCAAGGACTTTTTAAACTGGACCTAGGATAACCTGAAAGGCTTGTCAAGTATAATGACTGGTCTATTCACTATACACAACTCATTGTCAGAAAATCCTCAGCTCTGGTAGAGCTTTGAAAAGAAATCAACCCCATGAGAATCAAGACCAAGTACTTCCCTTTGATTTACTGCTACTCTTTAAGCAGCAAGTAGGAAAAGATGGTCTGTTATTATGCTCTCTTTCTCTGTCCATATGCAAAGTAGTAACCAAAGAAGGTGATTTTTAAACCTACCCTTCCCGTTCCTAGCTAGCATGTATTAATATTATTCACTTAGACTCTTTCCACCCCCCAGAGATCATCCTTGCTCCAAAGAAATGACAATCTGAGGACAGTAAAGTAGATGGAAGGTAGTGGAAAGGACACCAGAACAATGAAAGTCAAATTATATACAATTTTGTTATGCCAACTTGTTCCACTGTAAGCATCAGCAGATATTTAAAGGAAATTTACATACGGACAGGATGTTATGCACAAAATGGCAGAGCAAATATCCATAATGTTACTCTGTATGTGGAAAACTGCATGGACAACAGAAGTCAGGTTTGATTTAAGGTTATTAACGCATACATTCACTTGTATTTTTTACATGTTTGGCCTGTCTTATATAGCACATTATCATTATTCCTGAAGGAAAACCTCTTTAATATCCTATGAAACCAGTAGAATTTTTTGGTTCCTTATATTCTTACAATATACTGTGTTTTCTCCATTCTCATTTATAATTATTTTAAGCTATTTTACTGTTTATTTCAAATGAACCTTGATAAATAATATGTGCAATAAATTCTCTTTCTCTATATGTGGATGCATACTTTTACACACATCCATACTTGAATATTTATCTATGTTGTTTTCACTTTGGAATCCTATTTTGGAGACTAGAGTTTGAAAAATACATTTAGAAGAATCCCCTTTAAAATTAGGTGTTGAAACTGTGATCTAGTCTTTGCTGGAAAGCTTCTGAATGACCATAAAGGAAAGTTGAAGTAAACAATATACTGTTTTCATAAAAAAAAGAAAAAGAAAAATCATCCAATGCCAAGCCCAGTCAAAATGCATTATTAGGGTATCCAGGAAATTATAGCTTGTGTCCATTAGTCCTTTCAGGGTTAATATTGATGCAGATATTATTTCTATCCACGGTACCATTTATTTGAAATATTATGACTGGGAGTAGCTGCAGCAGTGAATCAAATCAATTGATAGAGCAGTTAGCCCCGCAGTCAAGGCTGCCTTTACACCGTGCAGCGAGCATGAAATATTATGGAGATTGTTCTTTAAAGTGATCACTTTATCATCATTTGTCTGCAGCCCTGGCTATTCCTTCCTGCCTTGCTTCCCTGTTGGGTTAGAGCTGTCATAACTCAATCAGCCGTATAATGCTGTTCATAGCACCTCCGTACCAGGTATTGAACCTGTCAAGAGCCACTGAGGGAATTATACTTATCCATTTTGACAGCTAGCAACACCACTCTGATATTTATGTCAGTTTATATATGTATGATATGTATTTCTTAAATGTAATTAGAAGGCTGTTTGTGTGTGATATATCTGAATTGCCCAGAGCTGCCCATGATTAAGACATTGATTTCTAACCTTGTGCATTACTGGAGAAGGGAATATGACAAGCTTCATCACTCAAGGGTTGCAGCTAACCTCTTCTGTCTATATACATCATATGAAATTGTCACTATTGTTTATCTGTTCAGCAAAGTTGCCTGTAAAGCAACTGTTATCATACTTTGCTAAATAAACTAAAAGACTCTAAAACAAGCAAACAGCTTCTCAGACATAAAGCCGAGACTTCAGATTGCAGGCAAGGAGAGACCATCACAAGGAAGATCACTGTACTGTATGTGTCAAGTGTCAAATAGCATGATATCTTATGTTTATTGATAACACATTACTTCAGGAAAGCAGGTCACAGATTTCAGAGAGACTGCAGGATTCCCACAGATTTCTTATACTGAAAATATACTGCTTACAACAAAAAAAAAAGGAGGAACTAAGAACCATCAGACAAAGAAACCTGTCTAAGCTTCTGCTTTCCTTCCATAAAATAAAGGCTCAGATGGTCAAGTGGTATTACCGGTTAACCTCATGGCTTTTGTTTTCTAGTATTTTACTATTCCCATTGATTAGGGTAAAATATATTCTCCCAGATCTGCAAATGAAATTGAATTCATTTTAAAGGTTCTGAAATGTTTGGAGTTCATCACTTTTGATTTCTAACTCCGACAGTGAGATTTTCAAAACCGTTTTGCTGACACAAGAATCACAGGCAGTACTGATCTCTATTTCATCGTATTTTATAACACCTAATTGTTCACCACAGAGTTGAACAGTAACTACCTCCAGTTTCTTCAACAAGTTGTCCCCCTATGATAACATGTGGTGTAAATCAGAATGAAAATTTGGCCTAAAGGTTTCACACAGTGTTTGGGACAAACTTCAGAGATTTATCTGAAGATATTCAAATTGTAAATCCTTTTATCTACTATGAAATTGCTGTCTTTTGAATTTCAGGGGTCTAGGAAACTTGCAAAGCATTATTCTAGGAGACTGAAATCTTTTACTCACTTAACAGTTACAGTATTTTATCCATTGTAGGTAACTGAATTATGTTAGCCACACATCATTATTAGAAATCTTCATTTTGAGATGTTAGCCTAACAATGGGCAGCAGAAGCTCTTTCAGTTATTCAGAAGACAGATAGTAAATTGGATAAACTCACACCATGCCTTTGCATTTTCCATTTCAATTTTTCTTCTTTGAAAATGCCTTCTTTACACCCTTTAAAGGTTATATATTAGAGTTCAGCAAAATATTTGTAATGCAATTTGAAATCACACTAAGCTTATTTGGTTTATTGCACTGTGCAAACTGAATGCTCTGCTCAGAAGCAATACAGTTTGCAAACTTTTCTGTCAAACTTGTAGTGAGGTGCAGTCCCTACCCTGAGGCCATTTCACACTGCTCCACTACAAAGCTGGAAGAAATTTGGAACTACTCTGTCTGCATTTGGGGGGGTAATTTTAAAGCAGAAACTGAAAGTGAAGTGCTGGGGGTGCAAATCCATGTGAAGTTCTCTTGGGCTTCTACAATCCTGCTAAACCTTGCATAATTCAGTTATAAAAAGTATATGGTTAATCTGAGATGCATAGGATTGCTTATCACACTATTGTTACACAATTTTCCCGAACATTTTTTAGACTGTTTTCTGAGATACTTCATGCCTTGCTTATTACTGGTGAATTTCATGGCATTTTGACCCCAAACCGAGACAACCATTTTTCTTAGTTGAAACATCAGATAGACTCTAAAAGCCTTCGTTTTCCCAATGTAATGGGATGCATGTATGTAAGAGAGAAGCCATGTAGATTAGAAAGGGTGAAGAACAAATAAAAAGGATGTGTTCTGGCAACAAGGAACATTTTACCAATTCTTCAATGTAAAGGGGCAGCATATTTCCATGAAGATGTTAGTGGGAAGAGGTGGTTAGCTATGTTAGCTTGAAGTCAGGGAGAAGTTAAGGCAGTTAACATTAATGGAGCCACATCAGTTATGCCAGTTGAAGGATTTGGCCATTAGAAAAATTCTGGATCAGTTACATGCATAAACCCAGCAGTTATGCTGTCCCTGGCAACATTAAATTGAGAAATCATATTCTTATGCAATTTATAATTCTAACAATGACCTCAATAGCAGTACAGCACAATCTATACAATTACTATCAACTGTTCCTAAAAATGTCTTTTTTCATGTTTTTCAAATATATATTTTTCATCACACAGCTATTTATCTTTTGATGATTATTTTCTTGAATAAATATACAGTACATTATACAGCCAGAGAAAGGCAAACCACATACTCATTGACAGTAAGTTTGAGTTTCCTTTGTCTCTCTTACAATATCCCATGTCAATGATACAACACAAGATCTTATTACATATCCTATGTCTTTTTTTCTTTTTCTTCTTTCTTTTTCTTTTCTTTCTTTTTTGGGTGAAGAATGTTTATAGCCTTCTGCAGCAGCAATTCCAACTTTTAAGCACTCAAATGGATTTTCTTGGTTTGGCAGGAATTTACTTTGAGTTATGTTGGTGTGTACTGCTTTGCACCCTACAATATTTGCTATTGCTTTCCAGTTCATTTTTCAAGATGGTTTTACATGAATCCCTGAAATCGCTAAGGAACAGAGCTAATTCTGAAGCAAATATGGCACCAATGTAATGATGGAGAGATGCAATTTGGGGTGGAAACTGAAGAATTATATGTATAATGCTGGGCAAAGACTACACATTTGACGTGTTAAATAATCATGTTAATAAGGTTAAAATAATGAAATTAGTCAATTTGAGCTCTAATATAATCAGTACTTAATACTAATTTGAGTACTATTATTTGAGAAATTATGTGCAATTAAAAATTTCATAAGGAAGGTAAGTAAGCAGAAAAATACACCTCCACTTTGGCTGGCTAAGTAAAAGTGCTATTTCAGTGACCAGGACTTCAGTTTTACATCTCATCCAAGCTTCAGTACTTCCAGCAGCACCTGCTGGTAACAATATGATTGCATATTGGTTTAATCCTAATGTGGAGAGAAGTGTTCCCACTACTCAATCATCAATACCACCATGGATTTTCTTCTGATGTAGGCTGTGACGAATATCCCTGTGTACATAAAATAATTTCATGGCACGGTTATTAATAGGGGTGCACCGATAGAGAATTTTGAGGCCGATACCGATATCTGACTTTTAAGGAGGCATATCAGCCGATACTGATTCAATTTCTGACACAGTGTGGAGAGCTGCATGCAGCTGATAAATCTGTTGTGCTAGACAGGAGCGGGGAGGGAAGTGGCATGAGGGGACAGATCAAGGCCCCTGTGGTAAGGGAGGTGTGGAGCTGGGGTAGGGGCTAAGGCAAGCACTGCCCAGCTGGGGCAGGGCAGGGCAGGTGTGGGACGGAGCCACAGCTCATCCAGGGACATGGGGGGGGTCCCGTTGCTGCATGCACACCGGGGGGGTGGGGCATGTGCTCCCAGATCTGAGCAGGACATGGGTTGGGTGGGCTGCAGCTGTGGGCTGGGGCCAGGACTGTTTGGAGGAGGTGGCAGTGGTGGTGGGAGGAGGGGAAGTATGGGAGGGGGCTGCAGCACAGCAGCAGGAGCCACACCCCTGCCCCACGGATGAGCTGTAGCTCTGTCCTGCACCTGTCCTGCCCCAGCTGGGCAGCACTTGCCCCTCCCTTGCCCCAGCCCCAGCCTCACTTCCTCCCTCACCATGGGGGGGGCTGTTGATCTGCACCCCCACTCCCCTTCCCTCCCCCATGTCCTTTCACCACACCAGACTTACCAGCTGCACGCAACTCTCCATGCTGCCGGGCTGCACTCCTTGCTGCCTATGTGCCGCACTGCGGCTGAGTGCATTCATGGGCATTTATTGGCCAAATTAATCGGCCCCATGAGGCCGATTTCCAATACACTTAATTTTCTTTATATTGGTGCCAATCTAATATTGGACTGATGTATTGGTGCACCTCTAGTTATTAAGCTGATGTATTTTCACTGCTTAACAAATACTTCTAACTTCACATTACACAAAAAATAAAAAACTGGGCATTGCAATATTGTAAGAATTATTATCACCAGCATTACATGAAGAAGCTAAGGGCCCCTCTACATGTTACATTTATGCTGCAATTAAGGTTTTAATTATGGCGTAAATGGTAAGGGAGCTACAAGTGCATCCAATTTAAGGCACCTTAAAATGGCAAACCAGCTATAAAAATGTGGGCAGTAACATTTATATGGCTGGTTTGCATAGTTCCTTAAAGTGAATGTATGGTATGTTTGGGGCTGCTCCAGAGCCAGGGCTGACAATCAGTTGATTGTTGGCTCCAGTTATGCGAGGCTTCAGGCATCTGGCTTTCAACTTGTTGGTGCTAGGGGAGCCCAGCACTGGCAAATAGAAAGGTGTGATTAGGCTCTGATCCTTGATCCCAAAATCATGCCTCCTGCTATGCACATGTAGCAAGGCAGAAAGTGTGATTATTCGGATCGGGGATTAGATCCCATGATGCCTTGAAATGAACATGTGCCACAGACCCAAGACATGTAAGTCACTTGCCTGAAGTCACACAGTGAGTCATATCTGCAGTATGAATTCAGGAACACCTGATTCCCTGTCCTCTACTCAGTCTGATGGAATAAGTTCTCCTACATGCATGATCATAAGGAGATTTATTGAGCAGCATCTACAGTCTAACTGCAGTGGGACAAACTGCGTTTACATGCTGGTGCATGCTAGCAACTTTGAGAGGAGGGTCTTGGTTAAGTACAACACTTCCAGTTATAGATAGGCCGAGAATTAACTACCCAAACTCCCTAACATGGGTAGGCATAAATAAATGAGATCTACATCATCAGTAGATGACCTAGATTTGGTTCTGTAAATGACGAACAAGAATTTGCAGAACCAAAATCACATCGTCTTCCTTCAGTAGTGTTATTATTTGGACCTGGTTCAACACTTTCATGCTCAAACCACCAGTAACAAAGGTGCAAACATCTCTTTTAAATGCAAATAACTTTGTCATGTTGCATTTTTCTATTTTTCCATTTTAAAGAAGAATGCTCTTCCTGACCATGGAAGAGCTTTCTGCTAAGCCTAGATTTATGATATAGGACTTAAGAATTCCAATTTGCTATTCACAAAATCAATACAGAATTGAATGCAGGCACCAATAGATGACAATATAAAAATATGCCATTCTGTATTTGGGGAGTATCATCTACATCTGGTAGCACTTATGGGTTACCTGCCTATGAGTTATAAAGGAACCATTGCTTGTACACAGTGAAGAGTTCAACATGGAAGGTGAAAATTTTTCCACCTCTGATGGGTGTATGGGGTGTGGGATGACAGAAGCACTGGGGAAATTACAGAGAAGCAAGCAGGAAGCAGGGAAAATTCCTAAATATAGAAAGCCAGGAGACCAGCTAGCAGCTCTTACAAAGCTAATCACCACCCCCCACATCAATGGGTGCAGACAGAAGTTACATTTTTTGCATGATCAGACCCTGAAAGCACTGTACAGCCACGCTGCGACACATGTGCATAGCTGAAGAGAACTATTGAAGTGGCCGATTGCATGAAAAAATCATACCTCCTCAAATGAGGTATCAGATGAAGACACTCTGCTTTACAGCACCTTACATAACTTGTGTTCCCTAGGGTTAATTTTTTGTGTGGTCGGGGTTGAGCTAATGCAACCAATCCCCCCCTCTAGGGCTGTCAGTAGTGCAGGAGGGGGGACAAGGGAGGGCCAAGCCTGCAGCAGCAAGCTCCTCCTTTTATGGGTTGGATCAGAGCCCCCCTCCCCCCACCTCACAGCCTCCCCTAACCCCCCCAGCTGGGGTACTGGGGGAATCTGGGCTGGGTCCATGAGACAGAAAGGCTCCAATCCACCCCCTTCCCCTCCAGCTCAGCCTGGGCAAGCCAGAAACTTGTGGAAGGAGCAGCTCACTGCGGCTGGCTTGCTCCATCCTCCTCCCCATTCGCTCTCTGCTGACAGCCCAGGGGCTGGGGAGGGGGGCAGGGCAGGGCTGGCCAAAGAAATGGATCTTCAACCCACTAGGCAGGATTAATCCCCCCTCTCCCCACATCCAACAGGTGAATATCTGTTGGGTCAAGGGAGGGACACTAACTTATGGTGCTTTATGTAAAGTGCCATGAGTTAGAGCCATGAATTAGAGTGGGGGCCTGAACATCTATCAGTGCCCATTCTGACTGCTATCAGCAGCTCCTCAAACAGTCTCAGTCCCTTAAACAGCTAGGAGCAGTGCACATAAGAATGGTGGCATTCAGTGTAAAGTGAGGTTTGAGTGACAAGAGGAGCTATGAGGAAAGGGCTAGTGCCATCAGGGACTGGATCAGGAGAAAGTCTAGAGTGGCATAGATTAGGTGTTTTCAATAGGTGTCCAGAACAGCAAGACCTAGGAATGGAAAAAGAGAAACAATTAAAGTTGCATAGCTCATAACCTCCACACAGCTTAATGCTGTACTTGGAGGGTCACAAGGGCCACACATAAAAAATTTTAAAATGATGGGATGTTAAAAGATTGAAGGTTTCCCTGGAAGGCTGAGTGGTGACAGGCCCATAATGTCAGTGGATTTTACTTTTTTGTACCGTGTGATAACTATGGGACTGTTTACATGGCAATTTTATGCCCGCATATCACAAATACTGCTGGGCAAAGAAAGAAATTCAACATTATGATAAAACTGTACAAACTGATTTCCCATCGCATTTAGTAGCTTTTATTTGATGTGATAGTCTATTAATAAAACATGAACATTACAGACATTGCAGTAACATAATATCTGAAGTATCCATTAACTAATATGTAAATATAATGAAACACCTATGGAAATAGACTTAAGCTGTTACTAACACCACTTATGCAATATTCATGGTTATTTTAAGGCTATTTATAACACTGTACTTCTTCCCCCCCCCTTCATTTATAAGTGCTTTAATGTCTCCGTTGGGGGAGTGGAGGGAGGAGCTCTTCGTCCTTATCATTGTGAAGGATTCTGTTACTCACAAAAGGCACCTCAGCATTTCTCTAAAAATAATTCCTACTGAAAAAGTCACATCCAGATTTAGATTTCCCAGTATTCAAGGGATGGTTCGTTTGCCATTTTATTTTGCCCATATTAAATCAAATAAATAAATAAAACCCACACATGAAATGGTTTCCATTTCAGGTTTTCTAAACCCACGTTGGCCACATCCAGATGTGCAGGGGCATGTGCTTGCAGCAGCAAAAATAGTAGCGGCACAAATTTGTGCTGCTACTTTTTGCTGCAGTGCATGCCCCTGTACATATGCTTTGCTGACAGACAAATTGTTCAACTTCAGGCAAACTTCCCTTGCTCAGCTCCTCCTGGCTCCCAGTGTGCTGGGGGAGCTAGGGCACAACTGCAGGAGTGGAGGCACTCTAGCCAGCAGCCAGAGCATCTCCCTGGAGGACCAAGCCTATGTCTGCTGGTGCATGCTCCTATTGTATGCATCAGGATTTCCTGGTAGTAAATTTTGGCCCCATGCTGCAAATTTGCAGAGCAGGGCACAATTCAATGTTCCCCACATGTGGTCTGAGATGCCTTAAAAAGCTAACCCACTTGTCTGGACACAGCCATTGTGGGGAAGTCTGTTCCTTGGTTCACTTTTTCCCAAGAAAGAGATAAAGCACTGGATTGGGACTAAGGAAATCTGACTTCTACTGAGCTTTGCTAATGAAAAACATTATGTTTGGGTATTATCATAGAACTATGAACATTATTAATGCTGGAATAAAGTTCTGTTTTAGTATTTGTATAAAAATGGCATGTTAATAAAATGTGCCATTATATTTTATGGTGTGCATATCTGAAGGGAGTAAGAGAAAATACAGACTGGTTTTTGTGGGCAATAGGAGCCATGGCTGGAGTAGAGGCCGAGGACCATGCTTCTGAGGCCTGCTTTTAACAAACCACCATTGTGACACTCTACATTACATCTACATTTAAAGATAAATTCAGCTGCTACTCCAGCAGCAGGCAAAATAAAAGCTACCAATATAGTGTATGATCTTAGACCTGCAGCAATTAAGTTTAAATGCAATTAATGATAATTGCAAATATACTTGCTATGTTGCCCATGCTCACTCTGGTGATCTTCCCCTGCTGAGTTTTTTGGGGGTGTAAAAGAAACTCATTTAACATGATCTGAAACCTTACCGACACTTCCCCTCTGCATCTGAAATCATTCAGACCACCCATCTATTTTTGTGTGGCATAAACAGTGAAGGGTCAGCAAAAAGGGCAAAACTAGAAATAGCAGAATATAGTTCAGTTCAGCTATATTGTCCTTACTACCCACCCCCATCTTTACCCATGCATAGTTTAGCTTAATTAATTCTAAAATAAAAAACTGACATACTGTAAAGATTTGCTAACACTGTACAAACTCTGCAAATAGCGTGGACCCTGCAGGGACACAGCATCTAGAAATGCACAGTAAGAGTCCTACACCGCTAACAGATCCAGGGTTCTCTTTCATGACAATATTATTGTCTGCTTATTCTTATCTGGACCAGTGCTCCAATCCTATTGAAAAAACTGCAGAAACTAGAAGTAATATTGGAATTATTAAGTTTATTATGGCTAAAAGTATCACACTTTTGAATGCTGATCTACCATTTTAAAGAGTGTTGCTATGGGAGAGAGAAAAAGCAAGACAACCAATTCAGGGGGTTTTGCCTGGTTTCTGGGATTCACTCCTGTGTTGGTCTGTCAGCTGGTCTGCTGATCTCTGAGCTACTCTGCCTCCCACTGAGCCTGATATCAGGAGTGCCAGAGCGGCTGAGAGATCAATGGAGCAGCTGAGAAAGCCAGCTGGCAGAGGAAAGGCGCAATGGATTGAAGAGGGATAAAGAAATAAAGAGAAAAAGAAAAAGATTTGTGGAATTAAACAGATATGTGGAGGGGGCTGAACAACCTAATCTCTCCCCACCCCCACCCCTGTAGAAGGGACACATTAACTATCCCATGAAGGACAGGACCCTTTGAGCCTTCAAATCAGTTTAAAGTTGCAGCTTCTGTTTCTACCCTCAGTGTGAGTTGCATTGTTTGTGTCGCCTTCCCAAAATTTACTTTTTAAACAATTACTGTGAATGACAAAGCATTAATCCCCCCCAAATCCCAGACTCTTCTGCAAGGATCAGGGTTATGCAACACTTTTACTCTCTGCTACAAAGCAGTCTGATAAGATACCAGTTTGGGGGAGGAACACACATCTCAGATGGCAAAGGAATGTATTAACTATGTTCTGTAGTGGGCAACTAAAATGCTGTATTACTTTCAATGAACATACTCAGATTTGCAGTAAAAGGCCTATTCTGCACTTCAAATCTGCCCTGAAGAGGTCACAGTTTAAGAAAACAGCAAAGGGCAGAAGGTGCCCCACCTTCATAGACCCTCGACAATGCAAGCTGCTTCCAGTGATGTGCCATAAGGGAAACGAAGACACAGGTGGAGAGGAGGGAAGCTGTTCTCTCCTGGGTTTTTCCTGGCCTAGTGACTGGATCACGCCAATGACATAGCCTTGGTGCTAAATGTTCTTTGAAAAACAACATACTGCTCTGGTTATAACAATGCAGTTGTTATCTGTTTACTCAGGCACATAATTCATGAAGTTCCGTTTTCTTAAGATCATACAACCCATCAGTCACACCAAGTGTAGCTTGCGTATGCTCTTGTTCAGTGGTGGTGTTGGTTGTTGGCCAAAGGGGGACCATAAGGATGCCTGTAGCTCTCATTAACGTCAGTGCTTATGGACTAAGGGAAAACAGATTTGTAAGATCAGGACCATATGCATCATATGCTAACACACGAATTAACTGACATGTTTCATTTATGTTTACAAGGGTAAAGGAAACTGATTACCCTTTTCATATAATAGGGTTACATTGTGGGATGTCTTCTGAGCAGTAGACTAGAGAGCCATGATACTAACTGAAGCTGAATTGTTTTCTCCTGATGTCTAATTTGTAAAGGAAAAAACAGTATAAAAATCAAGTGGACAGACCTTGTTATCACAAATATAAATGTTTATTCAGTGAATATATACCACAGGTCCTCCATGCCTTTATTCCAGTGCTGTTACATTGAAATGATCTTAAGCTGTTGGGAAGCTGAGACATATGTCTCAGCTATGACAATTTGAGTTTTAAATAAAAATCAGGAGAGAAGCAAACATCAGTGATAAATTATCACATTTTTATCAACAAAATAAAAAGTAAGAGATAGAAATTGTGCAAACACCACAAATTGTTCCTGGTTAGTCCTGTTTGACTAGCTAGAGACTGCCAGGAAAGCTGATCATACTTGAAAGTACTTTAAGCAATAGACATGAGAGAATAAGCAGGATGTGTTGCATTTCACAAATATGGGCAGAAGATATGGTGCGAGGAGTGAAAATGTACTGTTATTAAAGCTGCTGTGGTGATTCATGTACACATAGCTGGATGGTGTAACTGGCAAAATATATCGCCCCTGATGTTCAAGGGGCTAAGCATTAGAAGATCCATACACCCTGGAACAGCAGTATTGAGTTCCCCCTACGCATACCAGTGAGTTGAGCAACTAAGAGCTAATAAGGATAGTATGAGAATCATTAACCTGCTCACTGGCAGAACTGCTACCTATAACACTCATGTTGAGAGTCTCATATTATCTAGCACAGCAGGGTGCTGTAAAGGATCCAGAAAGCTGAGTGCACAGATCAAGGGTGGCAGGATGTGCCAACAGGGATTGAGGAAGACAACTATTGGTTTGATAACTGTACTAAGAGAAGTCCTGGCTAAGTTCTGGCTGGAATCTTTAGGTTTAAGAAAATTTACATGAGATAAAATTACTGTGAGTGACATTGTCACAGGGTTTATTCAACAGATTAAGCACCTTATGGAGGAGTAATTTGGTAACTGCTCTGTTTTGACTCATTCATTCCCTCAATTTGTAGCAGAAAAATGTTAATAATTATGATTCAGCTGCACCTTTTCTAAGAACTGCTGGTTGCATAGAATGCCTTGATAAGCCCCACTCTAAATATCCTATGCTAATGCATGTAATGTTACTAGGTCCCACCAATAGCAAGATTATGCTGAAAGTGGACATAATTTAAAACACATTCTCTAGACATATGTATTAATGTCAACCATGAGTAGCAAATGCTTGGATTTCCACACTGACGAATCTGAGGAAATGACAAATGGATGCAGAGCTTAAATGAGGCAGTCATCTACTCAGTATGATGTGCAAAGTGACAGAAAGCCCTACCAATGCATATAAAATGGTAGAAAAAGCATGGTAAGCTGTCAGATATTAAATGCAGTATTTGGACACTGTAATATGCTGATGATTGTATACCAAAGCTGGAAAGATGAACTTCTAAAATTGGCTTCCTTACTTATAGCATAAAAAATCCCAACCAGTAAAAGATACTTAAGTATTTTCTGAATGCTATGTGATGGACAGCATTGAGTTGGGAGGTAAAATATGGAACTGTTGGGAGTCAAGCTAAGCAGATAACTTTAGAAGAACAGTATGTTGCAAAAATATGTTGCAAGATCTGCATCAACATCAGCATCTGCATATGTGTTTGCCTGATAATTTAAGAGATTTTAACTGGATTAGTAGCAGATTAGCAGGCAAAAGACATTCAATTGTTCTGTGGCTGTTATGCTCCTGTAAAAATCATCCTTATTAAAATTAGGGGTGCACTGATAAAGATTTTTTTGGCTGATACTGATGGTCAATTATTAATGAGTCATATCAGCTGATACCAATCCAATTGCCAATATGCAGCCCTGCAGCTTGGAGAACAGCATCCAGCTGGTAAGTCTGTTGGGGGGAAAGGGCAAGGGGGAGGGAGGGGGCATGAGGGGGCAGACTCCCTTGGTGAGGGAAGGTGTGGGACTTGGTGAAGGAGGGTGTGGCACTGCCCAGCTGTGCCGGGGTGGGGCGCAGGACAGAGCCACAAACGTCTTGTCTGGAGAACATGCGGGGGGGCAGCTTCTACCACTCTGTGCACCCCCAAGGGGGGCATGGAGGGCACGTGCCCCACTGGATCTATGTGAGGAGTGAGGGTGGGCTACCACTGTGGGCTAGGGGCCAGAGGTAGCACCAGGCTCTTCCTGGTGGTGGGAGTGGGGGTGGGGGTGGGGGGCAGGCTAGGTAGGGGCTGCACTCAGGGTAGACGGCAATAACACTGGGAAGGGGCTACAGTGAATTCTGAGGTGACTACCCTACCCTGTAGCCCCCTCTCGCAGTACTGCCAACACCTGCACTGAGTGCAGCTTTGGCCCAAACCCCTCGCCAGGAAAAGCCCGGCAGAGCCCTGGCCCCAGCCCACAGCCCTGGCCCACCCTCACCCTGCATGCAGATCTGGGGGGGCATGTGCCCCCCATGCCTCTCCTAGGGGTATGCATAGCAACAGGATCCGCCCCCCCACACCCTGCTGACAAGCTGCTCGTGGCTCTGTCCTGTACCCTGCACCAGCTAAGCAGCACCATGCCCTCCCTCACCACAGGGGCTTTGATCTGTCTCCCCACACCCTTTCCTTCCCCTGCCATCCCACAACAGACATACCAGCTGGATGCTGTTCTCCAAGTTGCCAGGCCAGTCACATCCATGCTTTAGTTGCACTCATGCAAACAACATTTATTAGGGACATTATTAGCTACATCAGCCAAAAAAAAGCATATTGCCGATAATGTCAATTTTCCTTTTATTGGTGCCAATACTATATGGACTGATGTATCGCTGCACCTCTAATTAAAATGTTCCTATGCACAGCTGTATTGCTCCATAAAATGTAGTGTGTTAAGAAGAGTTCAAAATAATTCCTATGTAAAAATGTCCATTCAAAATAATTCCTATGTAAAAATGTCCATTGCTTAAAATGAATATGCCCTTCTTTTTTTTACAATCTACAAGGAAAACTTAGTAAGATGGTAAAAACTATGTTCATATTTAGTGTTGCCAAGTTATACTCTTTTTCCATTATATGGTACATCACGATCCTTCCACATATCCTTCCATCTAGTGCTAATGTGAGCCACTTCTCTTCTGAGTATATTTATGGCAAAACCAAATCTCAGTAGGTTCAAAGCAGATGTGCATTTTGCCACTAGAAATTCACATGGAAACAACAGAAGATGGACTACAGCCAGGCTGAAACTGAGATGTCTTATTACCAGGGATGCTGGTTTTCTCTGATAAAAATCACAAATTCTCTGACTAAACACTCCCAAATCCACGTTTTTCCATTATTAAAATGAAACACCACTATATACATAGGTATCCATTAAATATAGTGTTTTATTGATATATTTACAATTTTAAAGCAATTTGGAAGCCTCAGTGACAACAATAAAATACATTCTAAACACTTAGAAATTTTGGTGTTTGATTTGGGGTTTTTTATCATGGAAAATCAGAGTTCCCCCTGCCCCCTTTGCTCACCAGGACATGGATCCAGCTGCAGCTGTGCTCCCACCCCTGCTTTGTGGCACTGAGCAGCCCTTAAATGCCTGTGCCCTGCCCATGCCATTGCCCCTCACTCCCCACCCACAGTCCCAACCCTAGCAGAGGGGGCCCCAGCTGCCAGAGCTATGAGGCCAGGGACCTGGGTTTGCAGCTCCCTACCCCCTGCAGCAGCATCTGAGCCCCAACTGCCACCTCTGGAAGGTGGCGGTTGCTGCAGCAGAGCAGAGCACAAAGTCTTGCTCCCTCTCCCCCACAGGTGGAATGGCCAGAGCAGAGCCCATGAGAGGTGGGTGTGCTCTACCCTCTGCAGGCTTGGGTGAGGAGGGCAGCTCCCCACCACTGTGTGCACTCCCAGAGTGGGGCATGGTGGACATGTATCCCCAGATTTGTGTATGGAGTGAGTGCAGGTTGTGGGCTCAGGGCTCCTTGCCCTGTGCTCCCCCACCCCCTGGGGCCTCCACTGCCAGTGGGTGGGACCTGACAGAGCAGGACAGAGCAGGGCTGGGTGCCACCACCATGAGCCCTGTGCCACCATGGCAAGGTGCCATCTGCGCTGCCACCCCCACTGCTGAGGGGGAGGGGAGGGTGTGGGCAGGGGGTGCCTCATCATGGCAGCACCAGGCTCCTAGAAGCAGTGGCACTGAGCTTCCCAAACCCGCTCTGCCCTGCTGCACCAGATCCTGCCTGCTGGCTCATGGAGACCCAAGGGGGAGCGCAGCAGGGCAGAGTGCCTGAGCCTGCCGCTGCCCTGTGCACAAATCTGGGGGCATGTGCCACCCATACTGCCCCAGGAGTGTGCACTGTGGTGGGGAGCCAGTCCTCCCTCCCTTCACCCCCCAGATGAGCTGCCCATGGCTCTGTCCTGCTCCCTACCTGGGCCCCAATCACCATGCACCACCTGGGCTGGCCCCAGACCTGACCAACTCCCTCCCTCACTATGGGGCCCTCAGTTCCACCTCTCCCCTGCCACTACTAGGCTTACCTGCGGGAGCTGCTCTGCAGGCTGCCTGGCAGGCATGTGTATGTGTACCTCCACACATGCACATGGTACCCCCTGCCTGACCACTCCCTCCAGCCCCTTGAAGGAAGGAATTTTGCCAGCCTGCAAAGGGAAACCCACCATTTTCCGTGTTTTTCTCCTTTAAAGAAGAAAATCCAGGTGCTCGTCCTTAAAATAAAAAAAATCCACATTTTACTGTGGTGAACAGAAAACCTGGATCCCTGCTTATTACCTTAGTGATTGAACAACTACAACTTTCTGCAGAATCTTCTATATTACAGCTAAGAGTAATCAGAGAGTCTATCTAGCCCAACACTATTGTTCTATACACTACTCCAAAAGCAAATTATTTCCTGGATTCACTTCAGCTCCTAAACTCTGCTATCTACAACTTGTAGCTTCTAAACATGTTTCATTTCTTGCCTCTAGGAAAGACTCCTTTGGCAGCCAGTAATCCAGTCTGGGAACTATCAAATTAGTTCATCCCCAGGCATACACAGGATTGTTTTTTGCACTATTATTTATTAACACAGCAGAAGTAAAATGGGGCTAAATCCTATCCCTAGCTCTTCAGTGACAGATAGACTTCTTGCAAGAGAAGCAGCACATATCAACTGTATGGACAGAGAAAGGCAAACCTATGAAAACTGTCCTAGGCGTGTTCATTCTCATTGCAATTCAAAGAGATTGAGTATAAGGAGCAGGATGAGGACATGAGATGAAGGCACTTGTTCCTTATAGCACTGGTATACAGCATTGTTACTTTAGAGACCATCACATAAACACACTTGTGACTCCACAAAAATTACAACAGCATGCACAGGCATGCTGGAGTGTTTAATAAATACATACAAACAAACATGAGAGTTCTACAAACATTCAGATTGTTGCTCTGATTGTTTTTGAAAGCTTCTAAAATACAGAACACTGAATACTGGAAGTATGTTTACAAACTAAGTAAAGGGATACCTGAGCTAAGCTAATTTCTCTGATGTTAAAATGAAAGAAATTCTTGCAAAATAAAAATATGTGAACCTCAGCTGGCCTTCTGCCACAGATCCATTTCCAGCTCTGCCACTGACTTACTGTGACTACTCAAAACTAACATCTATGCCTCAACTTCCCCACCTGTGACATGCAAAGGAGTAGTGGCTTTTCAAAGTTTCCATTTGTGATCAGGAAAAATGCTACCGATTTGGCTGAGTTTTCATGTTGCCATTTTGGACTTGCTTGATTTCAAAGCTGAGAAATATGCAGTGCCATGTGAACAATAACTCAGAATCCATAGCTTAAAAAGGTTCAATTGAAAAGAATGATTATGCAACATTCCACAGCACTGTGGTGTCATATAATAGCTTGTAATTAAATAACAATAAATAGTATAATTTATTACTGCTCACTGTAAAAACAAGGGCAGCAAAGTTTTTTTTTTATGCTGAAAAGAAAGCTAAAGGGCATCCTCATGCCAAGAGGTCCAGGAGGAAAAGCCAGACTGGATGGCTAGGATACAGAAAATTAATGATTCTGACTCCATCACTTTACCTGGAGAAGCAAAAGTACTTGAGGGGATCAAACCTGTGCAAACTACTGGATGAAATATATTAATTCTAACAATAACATATATTTTATTAATCAAAAACAATCTTTATCTTCACTATTCTTTTCTAGGAGAATTAATCAGCTGTTGCTGTTTCAGATTTATGGATTGTTGTAGAAATGGGTAATCTGAGGGAAAAGCCTCATAAAAACTTAACGGCAATACAGAGATAATCTGTGGGCTCACAGTGGCCATGTCAGGGCTAATTGAAATGTTTAAGAGCAGCTCAGCTTCCAGGCTCCCTGTGATACATGCTAAAGACACGAATATAGACCATCTCTTTGTCTCAACTGGACATATTTTATCACTCTATATCATGAGACTGCCACCCCAGACTTCTAATTGCTAAACCCTTTAGACACAGGGCACCTAATAATTGCAGCACCATGGCCAAGCTAATAATAAAGATAATTTACAGTTCAAAGCAAAGGGTAATTTGTAATATGAATGGCTTTTTGTGTCCCTAAGCTCATTTAAGGACTTGAGGATCCATGCAGCAGTATCTATTGCTATGTGTCTTACTGCTCTTGTAAGAGGTTTAGATTGGTTTATCTAGCCAGTTTTGCTCAAGAAACATAGAAGTCAATGTATCTGGATGAAATCAATGGGATTTTCTGGACAGCAACACTTGATAGGATAAAGGCCTTAAGATTTCTGATGACTTAATATGAAGGATTTCATATCTGAACAAAATTAAATTCTTAGGGACACACAGAGTAAGTATTAAAAAGGGCAAAAGCAAAAGGATGTTTAACACTAGTCTTATTCTTAATGCTATATTAATGTCACCTTTTGTTTTGTTAAAGCCAATACAGGATTTAATAAAAGTGAAACCAGCAAGGTATTTTTAAAATCTGGGATCCCTAACTTGGTGATCAGATGGAAGAAGCTGAAAGCTGACCTTCATATGACTTCAACTCCCCTGATACACACACCAATAAATGCCTCCCTGCAAAAAAAATTAAATAACCTATTGTTTAGTAGCTTCACACACAGTGCAGCCTTCTCCAGTGCTAAGCTCCTGCCCAGTCAGTTGTCTCTTATAGGTCTCTCTCTCCCTGAGTAGCTAGCGATGTGTCCCACTGAGTTCTACCCATTGACCTACTCCGAATTTTCTCATCCACAGCACTAGTCTCCTATTATACAACCACATGTGTTTTGGGGTTTTTTTTGCTTTTCTACAGTTTTCTCATTTTTAGATTCAGAGCCCATCCCCTAGCCTCTGACCACTCCTGTCTTTGCTTTACCACCCACATTGAAAGCATTGAAGGAACAAAGCCTCAGTTACTGTTAAGCTTTTAGCTATGACAGTTCTGAAGAAAGTCACAGCATATGCAGCATAAGAAAAGGATACTTTTACTTGTCAGTGCAAGTGTATACATGGCGGAGGGGAACAGAGATCAGGACACATTTATTTTCTTGAAGGTGACAAAATTGCAAACTTTTTTTATTAAAACTACAGTAATGCTGCCTCACTAGCATTTTTAGCTCCTTGTGTCTTTACTTTACTTTAATTTGCCCCAAATGTCCAACTAGTAAAATATACCAAACACATTCATTCAGTCTGTAGTGATGAATGCGCTGAAAAAATCCTGTTGACAATCTCACCACCGAGCCTATACACAGTTCAGACTACTTAGAAAAGTGCAAGAACCTTCAAATGAGATCACTCTGACAAGACAGCACTGGAATCTGGATTTGTTTTTGTCTGTAGTGCTTAAAAAAACGCAAGAGCATGGAATGGGAACATAATTACACAAAATATTAGAAGGACCCTGATTTGCACTCCATGGCCAAAGCCCAATCTCAGATCAGCAGAATTCGTCTAGCTACTGACAGAAATTCTGCATACACCCTCCTGAGAGAACAGAACAGCAGAGCCCAAAGCGGCTGCATAGGCTCCACACACTGAGTATTATCCAGAAGTCTTCTGTCAAGGCAATGAACGTCTTGAGAGAGCAAGGAAAGGAAAGCAGCATTCATAAAATCAAAACCACACATAATTAAATATTTAGTTTCTAATCAAGTCAAGTTGTGTATAAGCCCTTAACTGGAATTTACAAGCATTTGATTTGTTTTCTCCATTGACTGTATTAAAGCACTCATGGGCTCACAAATCTTGTTTGATTTGTTTTAAAACAAGCTAGCTCACTGTGCAGGTGGGTTTTTCCTTAGTTCTTGCTGTTCTTTTCAGAATCTTGCAAACCAGCTCAATTTATTGAAATGTCAGCTTCTATAAATATTCCTATCCAGCCATGCCTCTACCTCAGTGACACTCAATCCTGACTCACTCGGTGTTAACCAAAGAGCCACAACAACTCTACATGAATTGTGACAAACATACTCTGGTTCAAAAAAGAAAAAAAGAACTACAGCATATGAGTTAACATTTGCACAGTCCAACAGGGTATGTTGCATTATGCAGGAATGTGTGCAATACATACAACCAAACCTTTTCTGAGATGTGCAGGTAACTTGATGAAGGCCCACTTGTGGCTTGGAACCTGGGGCCTGAATATCCTGTAAGAACTGGCTATTGAAAATCCCTGGGAGTTGGGCACCTAAATCTTATCGGTATCTTTGAAAATTTTCCATCTGCAAGATGGTCAGTTATAAGAATTAATTTCTGACTGAAAAAAACAACAACTTTATTTTGCTAGATGTGAATTAAAGACTTAAACTCCCCCCCACCCCCAAAAGCCCACACCTTTTACAGTTAAGTTTAATTTGAATATAACTCAATAAATTACTTTGAAATTTTGCTAGGGGGTGTAAATCATTATTATTTCTTTTTGACAAGTGCTACAAACCTAAAATGGCACTTGAAAGGAAAATGCTGAGCACAACACAAGCACAGAAATGTGACATCTGACAGTAGTTAAGGACAAGAAACAGAACTGTATGTTACATTAGAAAAGTAAAAAAACAAGAGTATTTATTAGCAAGTTTAAGCAGCACCTGAATCCTTACTGTACCAGTGCAGCTATTTGATATGTGCAGATTCAGTGTTGAATTATTTGCCCAGCATAGGAAAGTACTGAACTCTGTGCCTACTCTGGAACATGAGATTTGTTTTAAAGATACCCTGGTTTAGTCCAGATAAAGATCAACTGGCATTTCATTTGACTAAGTCTGCAACATAATACTTTGCCCTATTTGACTCCCCTGTACCAAGGCTATAGATCAATTACTATTTTTCCCCTTTCTTATGTAAATATTTGTGTTTGGGCAGGCATGTTCAAAGTGATTTGCTTTCAGAGCAATGCCTAAAATTCCAGATTGTCTATAGGAAATAATATAATGTGTGAATACAGTAGACAGTTTTCATTCACTTTGTACTTTTTGGCACTTTTAAAATGAAAAATAAAGAGGAAAAGAAATCAACTATCAATATGAAATATCCAGGACAAAACTCAAGACAAACAGCTGTTTTTTGTTTAGAATGAGGGGCTTGACTGAGACTTGACTGGATTTCAAGTCAAACCAAGCCACTGAACCAAACCTTTTTTCTTCCTGCCAGCAGACTCCCACAAATAACTATATTTAGAAACTGGTAATTGCCCTGTGTTTGGGCTCCTAATGGAAACATAAACTCTCAGGTAATATAAACTCTCGCCAATGATTAAGATTTATTAACTCTCTTTGTTGTTTCATTTGCTTTCTGATTTTTTAGAATTTTTTCTTTTTCAAATATGAGTTTCATTTTGGTCCAACAGATGAGATTGGGGCACATTATTCTGAACAATCATGGCCCCTTACATAAGAGGATAACGGCATAGAAGAAAAAAGAACAAAAACAAAACCTGCTCACACTAGTAATGATTTGTAATGTGAATATTTCAAGCACAGTAATTGGAATTACTGGCCTGAACACTAGTGACATTTTGTAATGCTTGAAATTAATATTTTTTGCAGACTTAACATGTCACCCTTTTTCTTTTTGGAAACAGAATATAGATGAAAGGAGGGCAGCGTTAGAGTGAAAAATCTATATTCTGTTCTGGAAAGTAAAATCTACAATTTTATGAAATGCCAATAATTATCCTTGGATATATTCCATAATGCATAACCGATTAAAAATAAAACCAAAAGAGCTGCAGGTAGCCAGAAAGAAAGCAGAATATGAAATGAGTTCATGCTTTCAAAAATGCAAACCACCAGCCTAATTCTCTTAATATGAAACTGCTCCTTTTATATAACTGCAGCCCTGTTCTCTCACCAGAGGATACCAGGAACTGATATGTGTGGGAGTCTAAAGGCTCCTGTACCTTAAAAGCATTTAGGGGGATACAGTTGAAGAGAAGGATGATTCACTTTGATAATTTGCTCAGGAACTCTCTATACTGAGTTATGTATACATACATACATATGTACATACACACACACACACACACACACATATATATAATGGAACTCTCTATACTGAGAGATTATATATGTACACGTATACATACACACACACACACACTCTCCTGCATGGGATTTTCAAAAGTACTTAGCATTGGCTTCACTCAGCTGCCACTACTGACTTCAAATGGAGCAGAATTAAGCCAAAGTCACATGCTTCTAAAAACCCTACCTTCTCTCTCCAGTGAACATGTTTAATTTTGTTGAAAAGGCTAATAGGAGTCACAAGGAAATTCAGGGGTGAATACCTCCTCCAACCAAAGGTGAATATTGTTGAAATTTACTCAGTTCCTTTTAGTTACAAGTACTTTACTTTTTGTTATAGGGATAGTTATGGCCAAATCCTCCTATCAACACGACTTTTTGAGGCAAGGCTGGTCACTTCCCAGTAGCACTGAAGAATGGAACAGCTGTACAGCTACTTTACACAAGCACTTTAGGAATTCTGTGCGTCTAGTAGTGGATGGAAAGCCATCAGAAGTAGAACCACAGACAAGTCACTTGTCCAAGTCTGACTATTATGTAGCATGGAAACTGTACAGACTAGTGTAATTTTGGGGGAGATAATCTAGATTTTGGTGAAAGGAATGAAATATTTCTTTGAAAGTTTTTTCTTTTAAACAATGGTAACTGTATGGCTATGAGGGCTGGTTTGGAATGTCAGAAGTAATTGCAGCAAGTAAATTGGCAGACAGAGCACAAGACAGATAGTCAAAGATAAATGATGAATTGCTCAACAATTTAATTGCCTGGCTTCTACATACATAATATACATATAATATACTACAACCAGATGATGAAAGTGCTTTGGGATGTATTTGGATATCAGGCAGTACAGCATATAAAGGCAGCATCCTTATCATATGACTGTTTTTTAGATTATATTTTTTTAGCTTATAACAGTGGGAGAAATAAAGACACTATTTGTTTCTTTTCTTTGTCTTATTATTCCTGCTGCTTATTTTTAAGGGGGTGATTGGTTAATTTCCAACAGAGAAGTGGTTTTTGTGAGTACAGGGAACAGCTGGAAAGACAGATGTCATCTGCGTTACCATTTTGTTGCTGAAGGAAAAATAAAACAAGATGGTAATTTCCATTGAATAGAGATTTTTAAGTCAATTCCAGCTGTGACCATGTGATCAGCATCTACTGTTTTTGGCCTTTCAGCCAAGCACATCTGGTAAGAATACTTTAGGGGCTGTGGGGAGAAAGGGGGCAGTTTGTGCGGGTATTGTGTTTTATTTTAGTGCATATACTAGTTTGTTTTATGTTAGAATTTTTTTAAAAGACTTGTGGGCAGATGATAGATGGGAATAACACTGAAAATAAGTATGAGCATAGGGTAGGCACAAAATAGTATTGAAATAACAGACATGGAGGTCAAATTAGAAAGGACTGATTTAAAATTATTATGAGTTTTAACATAGGCTGTTACCATTAAAATAAATATATATGGGCAGATTTACTTCAAAATGTTCATTTCATAATACTGAGCCAAAGGAGTTGGAAACAGACCTCCAATAATGAAACCAGCTGTTTAATTGTTAGAAGAATGTTATTTTGTGATGTGTCAGTGTTACAGAGAAGATAAAATATAGGATAGTTTTGGACAGATAAAAACAATTAAATACATTTATTGCATGCTGATGAAAGATGGATTTGATTCACAATGTACAGAGAAAGGTTGATCTTTTTTAACCTGTCTAACATAAGGCACTAAGTCCATATTTAGGCAACTAACTAATTATCTGGCGTGATTTTCAGCAATACTGGTGCCTATGTCTACTATCCTACTACTTACTGCATGTGTAAAGGACATCTGTATGCAAAGAAAGCTCTCTTGGTCATACACGAGGCCCTGCATAGGCACAGGGCAGATCCTGTGTACAGCTATTTGTGAGACTGAGGGCTAAACATGGATTTCATTGCCTAATATTAGGCGTCTGAGATGGAATGCTTTGCCTTAACATTTTTGCCTTTCAGGACTTTCTTTTGTTCACTTTCCCTGGGACATGTTTTTTCCTAAATGAGGATGCAGAGTAGCTACCTGCTTATAGGGGTGGATGCAAAGGCGATGTGGTCACACCACTCTTTTGGACCATGCCACGGGAGCAGCAGCTGGGGACTTTTTTTATGGTTTTGACCCAGGTAAGAATTCCTTCCCCTGTACCCTCCCCTCTAGGCTCAGTGGCATTGTCCCTGGCTGACCCAGGGTCAGAGAGAGCTCCAGAGCCAATACTGCCTTCCTCCAGTCAGGCTGCATGGGGAGCTGGGCTCAGAATGGGGCAGCAGCAGCAGATGGGGGAAGGAGGAATGAGAGGGGAGGGGATGTATTGCTGTAGCCTCGGTTCCTGGCTGAGCCTGGCTCACCATGCAGCCCAGTGGGAGCAAGGCAGGAATGACTCTGGAGCTCCCCTGAACCCTGGGTGACTGGGGAAAATGGCAGGAAGGGGAGGGAGAAAGTGGAAGGGAGGGCAGGGGGAGTCCTGCTGAGCACAGAGGGGAAGGGACCGGGTGCTGAGGGCAGAGGAGGTATTCCTACTTGATTCAGGGATTTAAGAAAATACCTCAGCTGCTGCTCTCACAGCATGGTTTGCCTGCTGTAGGTGAGGGTGGGCAGGACCGGGGACTGCAGAGAAGTTCGGCTACCTTTGCAGCACTAGTCACTACACCCACACCCCGCTTTACAAAATCCTGGATCCATCTGTGCCAATTTATGCATAATATATTAATGTGAAGTTAAGGCATAAATGCTCAATGTTGATGAACAGTTTATAATGACAGTTGGTTCTGCTGCTAAACACAGAACTGGTGCCCAAGTGGGGATACAATTTAAGTTCCTGTTTCCATGTTTTCCATTCACCAGTTGAAATACTGTTTCTGGCTTTGTTCACTAGGTGTTTTCAGACCATTTTGAGTTGTTAATCACTGGTTGTTGGAAAACTCCCCTGACCACCCTTGTTACATGCCAACTAGTACTGACAAATATGAATTTGAGGTCAGTTTCATGGCAGAACGATGTATAAAAGTTTACAGTTAACAAAAACAGAATGCCACGTACATTGCCACACCAACATGGCCATGTTTCTAAGAAGGGCCTTCAAATCAAGCAGAAAAGGAATACAAGTCAAATGTGTGTCCAATCTCTGACCCAAAGTCTAGGCAATGACTTTCTATTTTAATAGAGATCAATGTTAAAAACATCTGGAGCCAGGGAGTCAGTCATTCACTGTATTAAAACAAGTAGTTTTACACTACTTTACTACAGTTATTTTTACATCTGCCTATTATGGCAAAAAACATATGATTCTACAGCTGTTGTAATAGACTGATAAAGCCAGGCATAGCCTAACTACATTTTAAGCACTACAATTTAGTGCAATTATTTGAAAATATACAATCTGCTCTGTCAATTAAACATTATTTTGATTATATTTTTATGATATATCACATAACCAACTTTAGAGCATCTTCTGTGAAAATTGACACGTGGTTGCTACTGTCTGTGTAACAAATGGCAAGCTAGTATTTTTTTTTACAACCTCACACGATCCAAGCTTTAAGAGGATTATAATATCTCTCCCATCTACAAGGTACATAGGAATTATTGTCTGCCAATATAACAATATTCAGCTGTAGCTGACAGCTAGAATTTCCTTCATGTTTTCAGGACTGAATAGAAGAACAGAAGCGGGACTTAAAATTCTGGCAGAAATTATACAAAAGTAACATAGGTTGCTTTACACTTCTTTGCTCAGATGTACGGAGGGATTTGTGCATGTACATTATATCAGTGTCAAAACTTATTCTAAATTTCATGAATGCAAATACTGACTATGATTCCCAGCAACCCAATCATGCCTTTAAACCAACATATGTGAATAACTGATTTTTTGCTTTAGTGCCTGAACTGAAAAAAATTATTAAAAAAATTCCTAGTGAACATGAAATAATTTTTTCACTTTTTCTTGCCAGATTAGAACACTAAAATACCTTATTCTAGGTTGAATGAAGCTATGAATTCACTATGAAACATGTGGAAGTGGTATCATCTTTTCTAAATTAAAAATAACTAAATTTGGTTTTAGAATATTAAAAATTAAAAATCAATATGTTATATTAAAAATGTCAAAATGGACTGCTTTGGCTTTCAAAATCTTTCTCTGCTGTTTCTATTTAAAATATTCACTGAATCAGCACAAACTCAAGACTCACTTTGATCCACTTGAAACTGTATTTTCTATTTAATAAACTATTCACCTAAAAAAAAATCACCTTGCTTCATTGGGGACACAATGAATTAATATTAATATTTTCCAACATGTTTTAGAGATCAATTCCTACCTCTGCTCTTTGTCACTATTATCTTGTGTATGATATCATTTATGAAATTGTGCTGTAAGTGGCCATGCTGCTTGTTTATATCCTTGGGAGAACCATCTACAATTTAATTAATGTCTTCTAAGACCCAGGACTCCACTATATTCAGGAGTTTGAATAATTACATAAAAGAGCATATCATTCAACAAGAAGATAGTAGAGACAGCAAGGAGAATGCTGAAGCAAATGTAATGACAGTTATTCATACCAAGCGGTCAATTATGTACTTTTTATATGACTATATTATAAGGCATGACAGTAGGGATTACCTCCAACCCAATAAAGTGGGATTAGAGTGAGAATCTTGTTTTGGATACAGCATTAATTTATTCTAAGCAGTAATATTCAGGGCAACACACACTTTTAGAATGAAAATATATGATCCATGTTCTAAAGCAAAAACATGTTATTTCAGGACAAAGTAGTCTTAACAAAGGAGACTTTGAAGAGGGTAGAAATAAAGCAATTTATAGGCCTAAACTTAGTAACATTCCTAAAAGATGATGAACAGATATAAAGAATCTAATTTTTCAAAAAAATTGGGACTTGAGGCATGCATGTACTGGTACCCATTAATCTACAAACACAGTTATAGTGACTTGAATTAACCACAGAACTGCACACACAGATGATCAGTTATGCATCTAGCTGTCCATCTATCACATTCCATGTATTAATTGCATGCAATTAATTATTATGTAATATTTGCATTTTTGTAGGACCAAAAAAACCCAGTCAAAATCACAGTTGGTCATACAACCATTCCAGGAGATGTAGTTCTTTCCTTACAGAGCAAAAAGGGAATTCTCAAAGCTTAAGTATGTTGCCCAAATAGCAGAGTAGATTGGTGCCAGACTTGATAACGGAACTGAGGTCTCCTGACACCCTTCTGTCCGTTAGACCATGCTACCTTCTACTAACTGTCTGCATAAGTATATGCATGACTTCATGAACATGCTGGCAGAGCTAAAAGCAGATCATTTATTAATAAAGCTTGCTTTTCTCCAGTTGTTTTGTCTTCTATAGGTTTGTATAACACTTTTGTATTTTTGTGTCAAGCGTTTTGCCCTCTGCATTTTATTCATACCAGCTTGCACTGGCTGAGAAGCTCAATTCTAGCAAAGCAAAACAGACCAATGCAAGCCAGGCACAAGCAAGCAACAAGCCACCAGGAAAGTGCACATCACACACACACACATACACACACACTTACTTCTATGAAATTAAGTTGGTCATGTTGGAGCTTGTAGTAAAGCCATGGCCATGGGGCAGCTGTGATGCCTCCTGGTGGCCATGTGGCCTCTGCCTGGCTCTGGCTCGATTGAAGCCCTTCCCTTTGATCTCTCTCCTGCCATGCCTTGCTCTTATTGAAGGCTATATAAGGGAAGATGCCCTTGGGCTCTGGGT
The DNA here is from genome assembly GCF_001723915.1 of Gavialis gangeticus. NCBI lineage: Eukaryota > Metazoa > Chordata > Crocodylia > Gavialidae > Gavialis > Gavialis gangeticus. The sequence goes on from NW_017728998.1 coordinate 33,090,655, forward strand.
AAGCCTGAGCCCATGCTAATCACCACTGGGCCCCTCCTAGGTCCCCTCAGTCACCATCCTGTGCCCTCAGGCTAGTAGGCCCTCTCAGCCTGTCCGCACCTCTGCTGGGCATTTTTCACCTTAAGGGCTCCTTGTGTGGCTCTGTACCTCCCCTACACCATGCCCCAGGCCTCATAGGTGTTTTTTTCTGTGTGATGTTGCTTATTTGTACACTCAGCCCCCCTTGAGCCTTCGGACCCCCCCCCCC
>NW_017728998.1:33095901-33102033 GCF_001723915.1 Gavialis gangeticus
CCAGACCCCTGGTCCTGCACACCCCACCTCCTCTGGGCTTAAGGACCCTCTGCAGGTTCAAAATAAAACAGGCAACCTGCCTATAAAACCCTGACTTCGTCTGCCCTGGAACTTATCTCTGCTCCCAGGCCTGCAGGGTTGTTTATATTGTTGTCAGTCACTTCTGGAGCCCTGCTGCCAGGAACTTTTCCACTGTGGCTGCCAAGGAGACACTACCTGACCAGCTCAGGCTCTGGGCTTATATAGGTCCAGACTGAGGCCTCTACTGGTCAGGTGAGTCTCTCAGTAGCCCCCTGTACCACCTGCAAGCAGCTTTGCAGGATGCTAGCTCCCTTAAAGGTGCACTCCAGTGCCCTGCTACAATCCTACATAGCAAAGAATAATCAAACCAATCCTCTGACCATGAAAGGAACCGTTTGGCAGGTCAGCAGCGTGAAAAAGTTAGAGATGCAAGTCCTCAAAATGCTGAAGTAGACTGTTTTCAATAGTTATAACAGCTAAATGGCACATCCTACTTCATCAAAATGCTTCTTTCATAGAACAAACTCTCCCTGGGAAAAGTGAGAAATGAAAACCTGAGGAATGAAGTCTCTTGAGGTGCTGGTGACTGTATAGAGCCCTAATAAATGATGAAGCACAGACCTTCTTACATCCTCAGTTGCATACCATCCAATATACAGCCCACTTGAACACTGTTGGCAAAGCACAGTCACGGCTTCATCCACATTTATGGCCAAAAAAAAAAAAGTCAAATAATGGAGAAACAGTATTTCCTAGCTAGAAGGCAGTAAATATTAATTGATAGCAACTGACTTGTTTTCATATGGCTTCCTTGTCTCTTCTAATGAGCTGCTTTTGCTGATGTACCCATGCAGCTTTCCTGCTTTATTGAGCAAAAAATACAATAAACAACAATTGCATATGAATTAAAGAAAATAGAATATTAGGCTCAAACTGCACAAAGAATATATACAGTATGGTTTTCATACAGTCTATGACTACCTGTAACTCTCATGCCCCTTCCAGGTACAATGGAGAAATAACCATTGACACCTTCCCAGTACAATTTCTCTCCCTTCATAAGGGCGATATTCATTATTAAGGGCCAATTTCCAACTAGCCCCTGTGCGATTGTGCAAGACCCAACCTATTCTGCCTCTCAGTTGGGTCATGGTAGCTGTTAGAAATATGAAATAAGGCAGATTCACAGTAAGCTTGGGGCTGTCTCTCTCCACATCAGTCAGCAAATAAGAGTAATATGTTTCTCTAAGGATGCAGTGACATGCAAGGGTTCACAGGCTGGAGTTATGTATGTCTGTGTGTGCTTACAGGCAACATGTGGGCACTTGCACACGTGACAGAGTTTTAGTCCTTAGGGTTGCATTCCTTAAGATGAGTTTTTAATCAAAATGGTGGGTTTTCTTTTTCTGTCACTGTATATATGTTATTGTCCTGGCAGCTGCAGGTACCTGCTGAAGGCAGAAGTGGCGAGGGGCCTGATCCCCTTTTTGTCTTCTTCAGCAGAGCCTGCCCACTTCTACTGTGGCCAGGGGAACTTTAATCCATGCCATTAATCTGTCAGCTTGCTCCCTGGCCATGGAAAAGGAGAGCAGGCTCTGCAGAAAAAAAGGATTGGGCCACCCAGGAATGGGCTGATTTGCCCGTGGGGCAGTGCAGGGAGGTGGCAGAAGGGTGGCTGGGTATGCTGGCAGCTGGAGAAGGTGATGGGGATAGTGCACCAGGTGCTGGAAGTCTGGGCAGACTCAGGGAAGCTAGCAGCCTTCCTAGACAGCCCCATATCCTGGGCACCAGCCCCGCTGCCTTTTCTGGGTGTCAGAACACTGAGCAGCCCTCCTCTCTGCACTGCCCCAGGGGCAAGCCATCCCATTCCCAGATGGCCCCAGGCATCCTGCAGTGAGGGGCCTGATCCTTTTTTTCTGCAGAGCCTGCCCACTTCTCTTGCGGCTGAGGGCGAACTGACTAATGGATGCAGCGTTCCAAACTGGAACAATGCAAACTCATTTAAAACCCCCAAAACTCACGTACATGTAATGTGTGATGCCATTAAGCCACACAAAGAGAAATTTTTGTCACATCTACATCATGACATCATAATGTGTACAAGCACTCTGTAAGTTGAAAGCACTGCTCCACTCATGCCACTCATTACTTCCTTTAGTCCTCTACATTTATAAATACCATTTTTTGGCACAGACAATTACGGGCAACAAACTGCAACAGTGATGCATATAACTGGGACTTTTTCTAAGAGGCAGCACAGATACAGCCCAGGAATTTATTAGCTACTAATCAAGGCAGCGGCCAAAACTCAAATATGTTTGAACGTCTCTCAATTGCATTTTTCTTTCCCGTCTGCTCATTGAGTGGCATGTAACTGTGAGAATATTGCTTTACAGTAAAGGAATTTAAACTTGGGAAACTCTTACCAAGTCAGGGCATTTCAGTATCTCCAACAATGCTAAGGCAACAGGATCATTGCTAACATGTGTGGGAAAGGGTTACAATTGCCCTTCTAGCTAATGCCTCCAGAACCAATTGCAGAAGTAACACTTACAATCCAATCATCCAGGTGTGTCAGTGCAAGGAACTACAGAATATTCTTCCATTTCTTTCCTAACTCTGTTACAATGAAATTACATTTGCCTAGACTATAACATGACAACCTACACATTACTTAAACATATAAGAATACTAATGATTAATACCAATGATATGATCAATACTGTAAATAGAAGGAAGACAAAGACAGTTCCCTGCCTTGAAGAAGGCATTTTACAAATAGTCGCACTTCTGATTCTTTTTGTAGGAAAATGGTGCTCTCTGTTTTACATTCTCATCTATATACAATTTAAAAGCCAGGTGAAGAGAATATAAAATGCACTCAAAATCCAGAGAAAGCAGCTATATTTGATTTTTGTATTATAGTTAAGAGAGGAAGGACCAATTTCCCCATTTGGGTCCAATGAGGCATCCTTTTCTGGACCCACAATTGTTTAAAGAGTCAATTAATACCACTCTAACATCTTTTTAACTAATCTGATGTCATCCTTGTTCATGGTAAGTGTCAGAACCCCTCATTCTCAAAAGTACCTTGTGGGTGCCCTTTTGTTAGTATTTGTTATCCAGTTTCCCGAAGGTGGATGTTTAAACATAAATGATACAAACTGGAAGCCTTGTGGCAGCAGCAAAGTCAAGGATTAAGTACACATCTTATTCCTAGCAGTGGTTTCTATAGCACAGAGTTGGCAAGACACTGAGGGAAGCTGATCCACTTGCAGCCCAAACAGACACTGTTCTCAGAACAGGAACACACTTGACAAGGTGCTGAGGTTCTCTTGCAGTGTTTTCTTAATGCCAGTATTGCTCATATGACAGAGAGAAAATTATAATTGCCAACATATGATATGAGGATGGCCACAAGAGTTGAAATGCTGGTATTTTCCTACCCACTTGCATAGAAGCATTGAATAAAAAGGAAATACTTCAAAGGGAGGAAATGTTTTTCTCTTCTCTTTTTTGAGGAGAAGATTCTAGCTCAAGGGTGTCAAACGCATCTGGTCTAATGAGGCAGATGAGTGGCCCAGGATCAGTCCACTGGCTGTATGAAAAGTGTGGGGCTGGCCCCACAAGCCAAATTAGGCCTACAGCCTTCTCCCTGCCCCCGGCTTGGCTTCCCCACTCATATGCCACAACCAGTACTTGTGGCACTTGTTCTAGGTGGTCCAGGGCTATACCCACACATGGTGCTCTCTTTGGCCACATCAGGACATAAGTCTCACACGGCCCCCACTCCAGCCAGTCCAGGGTGGATGTCATGTACAGTGCAGGTCCTGGACTGGCTGGACTGGGCACCAGATCCAGCATGTAGGGGAACCAAGGACTCCTCCCTGCCTCCATCTTAGATCCTCTGGCTTAAGAGGGATGTTGGGCCATGTCTGCCTGAAAGAAGCTGTGACTAGAGCACTGCTATGCTCTGATTATCCCTGAGTACTCTATCATAGGTAGTGGAGTTGAACAGGCAGCCTCAGGGATTCTGAGTGCACTAAAATGATGTACAAGCTCTTTATTTCTCTCAACTGCAGGTCCCATGCTAACCACAGCTCAGCCAGACTCAACAACTGGATCCTAAGTGTGATCATATAACAACTTAGCATTCCCAACCAGAAGAGTCATTGGCCAACTTACCCCAACTGAATCTCAAGAGTGGGGAGAGAACATACGGAAACAATACATTTACAAATATTGGAAAAACTAAAGACTACGCTGTGCACAGAGTGGCTCCACTAACAGCAGTGTGCATGTGAGTCATACCAACTATTGGCAGTGTGCCTCCCTGGAGGAGGAAATTTGCCAGAACATTGCCACGGGCAGCTAATAATTGCCCACACACAATGGGCAATAGAAACAAAGCCCAAATATTTGCAGGTTTACTTTTAAAAATATTTTTACCATATTTAAAAAATAAAACAAGCATTATTTTATTCTTTCATATTGAAACCATTAAGTCAATTTCATCAACATTAAAACATTCCTCATTTCCACAAGAAACCCCTTTAACTGCTTCCCTTCATGGTTGTACCGCTGTAGTGTGTGTATTTATGTAAGTCTGCCTAAGTCCAAAGAATTCCTGCAGTCACTAAAGTGCTATGCCAGGTGCTTGTAAGGATTAACCTTGCAAAGACTTAAACAGATTGGGAGTTCCTACAAATTGCTTTCAAATCCGGTTCTTAGTCTGAATGATAACTGATATCATTGGATGGAGTTGAAGAAAGGCTTCTCATATATTCATATTTGACTATTTCTACATTGTTGTTTCCTGTTTCACGCTGAAGCACAGCTCCAGGCAAGGGGTTAGGGATGTGGCATGATGTAATGAACCAGAAAGGAAACTTTTTGTTGAGAAAAGAAGGCAGAGGTTATGTTTTCCCAATATTACCATGAGTGATTTGATCACACTGAAAGGGCTGATTTGTTTCTTGCTATCAGTAATTGATAAGGTCATGGAAAATGTGAGGCAAAGAGATATATTTGGGGATTTTTTAATCTTATGGCCGGAAAGTCTTCTATCTAGTAGTACACTCTCTCTCTGGATTGAGTAACCTTTGCAAGTTTTCCACAAACTGATTCTGCTGAATGGGATTGATTAATGAGCTCAGACATAGAAACTGTCACTAGAAAATAGCCATTGAGATGCTGGTCAGCAATCACTAGCCTCAGGGTCAAGGAAGACTGTGGGCCAGCTTTGCTGGAAAGACAGCAGCCTTCATTTGTCTTCTCACTAACTCCATTTCAGCTGCGCCTGCTGGCACCGCTGCAGTAAAAGGTCTGCCACCATTTTTGTGATAAACTCAGACTTTGAGGACTTCTTGGTTAAACCAGAAAAATCCCTTTAGGTCTAAAATGTAATAAGCCTGATTCCCCACTGCCTTGAACCTTGCAGCATTTCTTACACCTTTGTAGAATGAGGGCAAATGCAGAATAAGGCACTGCCATTCAGGAAGGGTTAGCTCCACTGGGGATATTATTTGTGATACTTGCTCTCAGCTCTCCCCATGGTAAATGTAACAAAAGTCACCATTTCCTTGAGAAAGTACTTGCTGTATTCATATTGGAAAAACTGGAGCACATGGCTCCAGTTACTTAATGGAGGTGAAGCTGATGTACACCACCTGACAATCTAGCCCTAAATATAATCCGTTAGACTTAAGCAATTCACTTTTACATGAATCCTCACAGAGATTCATGGGGTCCTTGTTTGCCCCTCCCCTCTGCTTGAGAGCGGCCAGCATATTTAAGAGTTGCTCCCCAGTAAATTCCTCCCATATGTGTATCTGTCTTGGTGGATTGTGTAACCAAAGAAGCACACATAGGAGGGGATCAACTTTACCACTCTTATGATGTCTGCCTTCTTTGGTTACACAATCCACCAAGACAGATACACATATGGGAGGAATTTACTGGGGAGCAACTCTTAAATATGCTGGCCGCTCTCAAGCAGAGGGGAGGGGCAAACAAGGACCCCATGAATCTCTGTGAGGATTCATGTAAAAGTGAATTGCTTAAGTCTAACGGATTATATTTAGGGCTAGATTGTCAGGTGGTGTACATCAG
>NW_017728998.1:33107033-33122978 GCF_001723915.1 Gavialis gangeticus
TTTGTCCTAACACTGGGTACAAATTAACCAGACAACTTAGAGGTAAAACCTTGAATTAAGCTTGAGCTAGAGAGACAAATTCTTGCTTGGGGTGTGTAAGAGACTTACAGTTTTTATGAACTGGGCATGGAAGAGGATGCATCAACATGAACTTTCCACTTAGCTGCTGCAGTGGGAAGGTCTTGGCTTTATGCCCAGTTTATGGAAAGGTGAGATTCCTCCCTAGCTTGGCCTATGCTGAGGGCAAGCAAAAACTGGGGGCATCTGAACCCCAAGCCTCCAGGCTTGAGTCTGCAAGTAGGATGCCCGCAAAAGGATTAGGAATCATTTGAAGCCCCAGATGGGAGTGGAGGATTAATAATGCTTGCTTTTCTCCATAGGTTTGTATAAATTGATATTTTTGTGTCAAGTGTTCCACCCTCTGCATTTTATTCATACCAGCTTGCACTGGCTGAGAAGCTCAGTTCTTATAAACCAAAACAGACCAATGCAAGCCAGGCACAAGCAAGCAACAAGTCACCAAGGAAAGCACACACATGCGCACGTGCATGCACACACACACACTTCTATGAAATTAAGTCAGTCATGTTGGAGCTTGTAGTAAAGCCATGGGGAAGCTATGATGCCTCTTGGGGGCCGTATTGCCCCTGCCTGGCTCTGGCTCGGTTGAAGTCCTTCCCTTTGATCTCTCACCTGCCATGCCTTGCTCTTATTGATGGTTATATAAGAGAAACTGCCCTTGGGCTCTGAGTAAGCCTGAGCCTGTGCTAATCACCATTGGGCCCCTCCTAGGTCCCCTCAGTCACTGTCCTATGCCCTCAGGCTAGTGGGCCCTCTCAGCCTGTCCGCACCTCTGCCGGTCACCTTTTGCCTTAAGGGATCCTTAAAGACTCCTTGTGTGACAATAATAGGGCCACTTATGGATCTGGACTGACTTATGGATTTGGAATTGCTTTGGCTCTTTTGGCTTGGAATGCCTAAAATTTTAATTAAAAAAAATATAAATAACGCATCAGGATTGCCACATATAGATTATAGTAATTCCCAAGAAAAGGATGAGAGGAAAGATGTAAAAATGAAAGAAAGGCAGAGAAATTAAAAGACAAGGTAAGCATATTACATTTCTCCTTGACAGGTTTCCTTTTTCAACTTTGCATAATTTCGTACTATTTCATAGCTCAGCCCTGGGTTTTATTCCCAGAAAGTTAAGAAATAGATGGCTGGATGGCAAGCAGTGACAGCAGATGAGGAAAGGGACTGGGAAAGGCAAAATAGTTACCCTTTTCCTTTAAAACTAGGGGTCAGCTGAACCTAGTATGGAGAAAGGTGGGGATTTTTTCAGATCGACTGTCTTAGAGAATAAGATTCTCTCTCTTTTCTGCAAACTACTTAAGTATGGACAGTGCAATTACCATGTCAATCTACTGCTTCCCTGACCAGGAGTCACTACCTTGAGAATCACAGTAGTATGGTCTCCTTGCCTTTTCTGTCTCTGTTGCCCTTGCTCAGAATGCCAACACTAACAGGTGCTAGTTAATGCAGAAGGGAGCCAATTAGAGTGTAGTGTTACACAGACCCCTGTCTACAAACTAGACAGACCACCAAATTACTGTGACAAAGTCCAGTAGCCAGGCATCAGATAGTCACAGCCATCCTGCCCGGAATCAAACAGGCATCTTTGAGATGAAAAGTCTTGTATATCCAGTTACCAATCCCTTAGCTGTATTACAGCAGTGTTTACATTATGACTGGAACCAACCAAAACCAGGACATCTAAAAGAAGAGTTGAAATTCCACCCTCAAACCATCTTCTGGTGCATGATATTTGTGCATTTTTAATTAAAAGACCAGGCTAAGCAGAGAACACAATTTCACTCAGAAGAGACCTACAACAAAAATTGTCTATTTCTATGTCACTTGAAGAATTACAAAGTTCTTTCAGTGAATATCTTGTTTGCTAAACTATGGGGCATTATTATGGAGGAACTTACTGCTGTAAACAAACAAACACAAAAAACCTGAAAAACTAAACAGCACTGACAACAGAGAAATACTGTATTATATCGCTATTCAGACAAGGGACAATATTACAAATCTACTATTATGATAATAATCATTACAGGAAACTGGATTTTTTTTTATTACAGATTATTTTTGGCTATGTAGCCAAAAGTTGTTTTTCTGGTTGTTATGAGTGGACATGATAGCTACCTCATCATGAGAAAGGAATATTTTTTCTTACATTTCTTCCATGATTCTAACTTTTAGTTTTTGTTTAACTTAATCTAGTCTCTAACCCGTTTACACACTTTTGAATATAGCACCTAAAAACGGTTATGCTAACTTCACTCTAGCTTTAAGCTTAAAATATGGTTTGAAAAATCAGATTTATGTATTTTTCTTCAGATGTTCTATTCTCACTCTATCCAGGCATGAAGACACACTTAGGCTGCATACACTTAGGCTGCATCTGGTTGGGTCCGCGGCACCACACACTGCACTGTGACAGGAGTGCCTCTTCAGGTCTGTCTACTAGTGACCCCAGAACACCGATTAAGGGCCAACCGCCCGCCTTCTCACCTGCCACGCCTTGTTGTTACTTGCTTGATTGGAAGATATTAATCAAGCGGGAGGCTGCCCATTTTCTGTCTCAGTGCCTGGGGCACTATGTGTGGCTCCTTTCCTCCCCTTACACTGCAGCCCAAGCCTCGCAGATGTACCTGATGTTGTTCAGGTCTGTTCCACTCTCTGCACCACATGGACTCTCTCTGGCTTGTCTCACAGCCTGCGCCCTCACCGGCGCCCTCTAGCTTGTCTCACAGCCTGCGCCCCTACCAGCTCTCTCTAGCTTGTCCTGCACTGCCCGCTCCAGGGCTTCTCGCCACTGCCTGCTCCGGGGCTTCTCGCAACAGCCCGCTCTGGGCTTCTCACCGCTGCCCGCTCCAGGCTTCTCACCACTGCCTGCTCCAGGGCTGGGGTCGATACACCCCTGTATGTTGTGCCCTCTCTGGCACTGGGGTTCCCATGCTACTGTGGAGCCCCTATGAGGCCTCCTCCAACCCCTAATAGCCTCACCCGGTCCTCTGGTGTAACAGCAAACACAAAACACAAAGACCCCCCGGGCTATAACGTAACACTAACCCGTCCGGCCAAACAACATTCATTCCCTACCGGGGGAAATACTCCAACCCCCCAGCAGCGCTCCGGGGATGCTCACACAGTCAGAGATGTCCCTTCTATCTGCACTGGCCGAGCTCCTCCTTCCTTGGTCACCAGAGGGGAACTCCCCTCCTGGCCTCCCGCCTGGGTTTATATGGGCCAGACCCTGCCCCTTCCTATCAGCTGGCTTCCCAGCTGTTGTCCTGGCAACCAGCACCTGTTACTCTGGCTGCCTAGGCAACTGGCAGCTGTACCTCCCCCATCTTGCCACTAGGGGTTTCCCCCGAGTTGTTTTTCTGCTTTCAGGCGCAGGGCACCTGAGTGCTCTGCGACATGCACATTCAGGGATTTCCCATGCTGCTACCTTGCAGTCCGGGGTAGAAAAAAAAAAAAACCATGCAGAAAAAAAAGCAGGGTAGCACACACGGAGACAGCATGGGCCACTTGAAACCAGAGCCTGGCTGGCCAGAGCCACACTCCAGCTGCCAGCAGGCTCCCAGCTGCAGGAACATCTCAGCTGCAGCTTCCCCGGCTCCAGGACCTCAAGTAAGGCTTCCAGGACTAGCACAGTTGCTGGCCCCAGCTTCCCCTACCCCATCTGGTGTACCCTGCCGTGCACCAGAGCATGTGTGTCACAAGCATTCCCTGTGGACAACTAGCAGTGGCACAGGGTCATGTAGTCTAGAAAACAGCCCAAGACCCAAAAGAAGTATGTACCATACTCTCCCATAACACAAGATAAGTAACACCAGCTACAAGGCTCCAGAACAGAGGGGGCCTGAGTCCTGGTTTTTGGGGGACAGATTAAATTAAGAGTAGGCCCGGAAGGCTATGTCGATGTGTGACCACAGAGAGGCAACCAACCAGAGATAGCCATGAATGAAGAGTCATCAAGGGGAAAGGAGAATACGAAAGCAGAGACTTGAGATTAACAAAGAGTCCCTTCCTGTCCCTCCTTGCCCCTGTCCATCCTACTCCCTGAGAGGGATCCCCATCCCTGTCCCCATCCCCATCCCCTGAGAAGGGTCCCAGAGGCCACTACAGACCAAGGGCATACCAGCAGCCCATCTCATGCACCCAACTGGAGTGGGGGCTGTGGGCCTCGGCATCCCACCTCCAGACTGCTGACATGCCATGCTCACACCTAAGAAAGAGCCTCAGAAGTGAAGCCTACATTCTGGCCAGATGTACCTTGACTCTGATGACAGCCCTAGGATTGGTAGATATAGAATTGTTTGATTGTTTGTATTGTTGCTTTTTTGTTATTACTCTGTATCAATAAATTCACCTATTATCAACTGGCAGGCGCTGTGGTCAGTATGAGGGTTATGTCTACTCAAAACAAAGGTATAAGGGCTGGGTTCCTAAAATCCAGTGTCAATGCTAGTTATCCCCAGGGAACCAAACATCCATCTTGTCTGAACGTAGCCTTAGTATACACCTTCTCTGCCTTTGTGTTTCAAGAACCAAAGATGGATAGTTCATTGCTTAGTTAACATCTGGTTACCTAGGGTCAAGTATTTAAAGGTGTTGAGTATTACAGTGACATTCTAAGGCAGGTGACCTGAGTATAAGCATGTTGTGTGCCTGAAAGAAAAGCCTAATATCTCTCTCAACTCTAAGTTGGTCCAATTAAGATATTATCTTATTATTTCTCTAAAGGTACTGAGGTGCCTTACTCCCACTGAAGTCAATAAGCATTTGATACCTACCTGCCTTTAGAAATATAGCCATTAGTCTCTGATCCCAAGCCTCCAGATTTCAATGAGTTTGGGATGAGGTCATAAGTCACAACCAGTATTACTGATCAAACTTCATTGACTGGAGCAAACACTGCCCTCAGATGCGTGTGCATGGAACACATGGGATCTGTGGGAATCTGAAGGTAAAGAATATGTTCCTTTGATGACTCATATACTAACTCCAATTACACCTTTCTGTAGGTTTTTTGTTTTTGTTTTTACATAAAACAGAACAGAAAATAAAGATTTTTGTTATCTATTTTTGGACATGATAAAAAAGTAAGTCTGAGAGAGAGTTTGTCATTGAGCCCATAAGCCTAATATACAGCAGATCTCCTGTACTGACTCTGCTACCAACCTCCCTGTGTACTCCCCTTCTCTGGAGGGTTGCTGCAACAACAAATGCACTAAAATGACATGCATCAGGGAGAAACCCCAAAGCATTACCAGCTTATACCAAACTAACAATAAAATTAGTGCTTCAGAGTTGAAATGTTTCAAATGCAGGAGTTCTGTTTCAAATGCAGGAGTTCTGCAAAACTAAGGTCAAATGTTGCTTTTGGTGTGTATCCAGAATTTTAGCAAGTGGTGTTGTGAGGACCAGAGTTACAGTAATATAGTGGTTTTGTTACCTGCACTTCATATGGAGCATGGTAAAATAAAAGTAATTACAGTGTATCATTTCTACTGAAAAGCTTTCTAATATGAGTTGGCAAAGGTATTCTGTACTTCGTGCCATAAGCTGCTTCAGTTTTCTTGTTTACCGTTACATGGTCCATGTGGCCAGGGTAGGATAAATCAATGAATTCTCCCCCTCAGGGGCTCTCCTGCCACGCCTTCGATGTTGAGAGAATAAAGAGAGATTTTAAACCCTGAAGGATCATGCAATTGATCACCCTGCTCTTAAACAAAATGAAAATTGGTTTTATTTCGTTTCCCAGTTACAAACGCGGCCGTAGCTGTTTTTCTTACAGTACAGGGCTCTGCGTCCCCTTTTTCTATGATGCCACCAGACAGGTTATATCCTGATCTCTCCTCCTGTTTCTTCTTAACTTCACAGGTCTCTGCTGTCTATCACAGTCCTCTTCTGAACTCCCTCCATCCAACACGCCAGGTAAGTGCTTGCTGCTTATTTCTCTGTGAGCGCAGGGATCATGCCACGGTTCATCTCACTTGATGTGTGAGGCTCCATTGCTCCTGCTCTGAGTCTCAGCTGCCCATGGCAGTGCTAGCCTCTCTTCCCTCCCCTGCTTCTTCATGTGCCCTTGGGGGCAGTCTACCACCCCAAAGTAACCCCCTAGATCCTAATCTACTGTGCCTGTCTCCCCAGTGTGAAGCAAGGCACAGCTGTGTCCTGCGCCAGTGTCTGTCCCCTTTCTGTGACCCAGTGTGACAGAGGGCACTCTCCTGAGGCCAGGTCTCATGTCAGCCTGCCCACCTGTCACCATGGGTCAATCTGCCCAGTCTTTCCTGCCATGACTTTGCTGTTCCTACAAACAGATGGTAAATACGGGAGACTGCCCATTATATGCTCCGATGCCGGGGGCGCTATCTGTGGCTCTGAACCTCCCCTACACTGCAACCCATGCCTCACAGATGGCATCCAGGTTAATATTACTCCGGGTCTGAGACCAGAGCAAACTGAGTCCAAAGTTGAGCTCCACACACACACACACGCGCGTGCGTACACATTCACACCACCTCCCTTCTCACAGGAGGCCTGTTCCACTCTACCCCTGTTTCACTGGGGCCCCTGGCATATTACCTGTTACCGGGCCACACTCCACTGTTCTGCTTCTCCTTCAGTGGCCCCTATTGGGTCATCAGGCTTTGCTACTCCCATATTGGCCTCGCCACGCAGGACCTTCAGTTCCCGCAAATTCCCCTACTCTATGTGATCCGGCCCTATGCCAAATCCTGGGCTAATTCTGCCCCAAGCCCCTCACCTGGCCCAACTTCCCATGGGTTTGGCCTTCAAGCTTATCCCCATTTGGCCCTACTCAGTGCGCCCTTTGGGCTGTCCTTCAGGCCTACTCTGACTTCAGCCCTTCTCAGCCCCCCCACACGCACAGCCCTTCGGGCCTACTCGCACTTCAGCCCTACTCTGTGCAGGGCCTTCCAATGCTTTCCATACTACCCCCTCTAGGGTCTCTGGGATCTAATATCCCTGCGGGGCTCACTTTACTGGGTTCTTTCTGCCCTTAGTAAGATCTGTCACTGGCACCACCATCTGTGAAAAACCTTTGGTAAATTTGCCATAATATTTCGCAAATCTGAGAAAGAACATGAGCTGTTTTAGGGTCCTTGGGAGTTGGTACTGGTGAAGGGCCTCCACTTTATTGGCTACAGAACTTATTTGGCCTTGACCAACCATGAACCCTAGGTACTGAGTTTCCCTTTTCCCTAAGGCACACTTTTTTGTATTGGCTGTTAATCCAGCCTGCCTCAGTTCCCTCAGAATTGCTGTAAGGTGTCAACAGTGCTGATCCAATTCTTTGGAAAATATTATTATGTCATCAATATATGCTGAAGCATATTCTTGATGAGGGGCAAGAAGGGTGTCCATTAGTCTCTGGAATGAGGCTGCAGCACCATGCAACCTGAAAGGCATTCTCCTGAATTAGAATAGCCCCCAGGGAGTGTCAAATGTGGTCTTTTCCCAGTTACTGGCAGCCATTGGGATCTGCCAGAATCCTTTAGGTCTAATGTTGACATGTACTTAGCTGTCTCGACCCTTTCTATCATTTCTTCTATTCTAGGCATGGGGAAGGCTTTGAACGTCGCAACTTCATTAACTTTACGGTAGTCTATACAAAACCTCAAGGTCCCATCAGGTTTTGGTACAATCACCAAGGGACTTCTCCAGAGGCGGTGAGATTCTTTAATCACCCCCAGACATTGCATCTGCTCTATCTCACTCCAGACTGCTGCCCATTGGTGTCTCGGCAGGTGTGTCCACTGGTTGCATACTACGCAACCTGCTAGGGCCTTTATTTTGTGTTCTGTTCTCAGGCTTCAGCTGGCACCTCTGTGAACACATCTCCAAATTCTTTCACTATGTTTTTAGGTCAGCTTGTTGCTTTTCCTCTAGGGTATCTCTGACCTCGGGAGTCTCTTTTCCCTCTCAGGATACTTCTGGGTCCCGGAGGTTCTCTAGATAAACATTTCTCTGCATCAATCACCCCTTCTGGGGAAGCCACTTTCATAAGAGATTTATGTGGTAGATTTGCTTCCTGCAGACTGGCTCAGTCCTTTAAACCTCATAATTAACAGGGCTAACTTTCCTAGTTACCTGGAAGGGCCCTTGCCATTGAGCTAGCAATTTATGAGTATTATCAGGTAACATTATTAGACTTGGTCTCCTTGTTGTAATTTTCTCTCCTTGGCGTGTCTGTCATAAAGCTACTCCTGCTTAGCTTGGCTTGTACTTAAATTGTCTTGTGTGATGGAGTGGGCTTTGTCCAGTCTCTCTCTGAAATCCACTATCACCTTTGGAAGTCTGTTTCTCTTCCCCTCTGGCTTGACCCAATGTTCACAGATCAGGCCTATTAACTCACGTGTCTTGTGGCAATAAACTAATTCAAAAGGTGTGAATTGTGTGGAAGCCTGTGGGGCTTCTCGGACAGCAAACAATAAGGGTGGTAACGCCTCTTCCCATTTATGTGGATCCCCTTGAATACAGGCCAGTATCGTATTTTTTAAAGTACGGTTGAACCTTTCAACTAGCTCGTCGGTCTGAGGATGATACACCATCCTTAACTGCTTAATCCTTAAGGTCTTGCTGACTCCTTTTAGGATGGCAGACATGAAATTCTTCCCTTGATCTATCCATTTTATTAAGGCTTCTGCAACCTTGGTAGCAGTTATGGAACTTAAGGGGACTTGCCTTGGGGAATCTGGTAGCACAATCAATTATCACTAGAACAAATTGGTACCCTGCCCGACTATGAGGAAAGGAAGCAGCTATGTCCATGGCTATTCGATCGAAAGGTCTTCCTGCCAGGGGTAGCAGCATCAGTTGTTCCCTTGGGGGTTTTACCCCTCTTGTTTTCTGACAGGCTGGGCACTCTTGACAGTATTTCTCTATAATTTTGTAAATACTTGGCCAGAACACGTGGCTTGTGAGTCTGGCTTCGGTCTTGTCCCTCCCCAAGTGTCCTCCCATAGATATCATATGAGCTACCCAGAGTAAAGGGGTCTGATACATGTGTGGCACCAAGATCTGTACTCTTTCCTGCCCATCCCTTTTCCTTTTTACCCAGTACAGGATGCCATCCCTTGCTTCAAAGTGTGGGTTCTGCATCATCAGCTGGGGATCCAGTACCTCCTCCTCTCATTTGGCCAGTCATTCTCGTAGGATGGTTACATAGATTTCATAGACATTAGGGCTGGAAGGGACCTCAATAGATCAAGTCCAGCCCCCTGCCCCAGGGGCAGGAAGTCAGCTAGGGTCAAAGGATCCCAGCAAGATAAGTATCCAAACATTCCTTGAATGAGTCCAGAGTAGGTGCCTGCACCACTTCTGGAGGGAGTCTATTCTAGGCCTTGGGGGCTCAGATAGTAAAGAAGTTTTTCCTTATTTCCAGCCTAAAATGGTTATGGAAGAGTTTATGACAGGTGATCCTTGTTATCTCCCGGGGTGCTCTGGTGAACAAACGTTTCCCCAGATCCTGATGCACATCCCTTATGTACTTATAGGCAGCCACCAGGTCACTCCTGAGCCTGCACTTTTCTAGGCTGAAGAGTCCCATGGCTCTCAGCCTCTCTTCATAAGGCCTATTTTCTTGCCCTCTGATCATGTGCATGGCTCTCCTCTGGACTCTCTCAAGCTTCTTGACATCCTTCTTGAATTGTGGAGCCCAGAATTGGATGCCACCAAGGCCGAGTACAGCAGGAGGATGACATCCTGAGATTTACTTGAGAAGCTTCTATAGATGCAAGCCAGAGTTTTATTCGCTTTACTAGCTGTGACATCACACTGGTGGCTCATGTTCATCTTGTGGTCAATCATGACCCCCAAGTCTTTTTTAGCCATGGTGCTAGCGAGAGTAGCCCTGCTGAGCCTAAAGGCACGCTGTGGGGTTTTTTCCCCAAGGTGGAGGACCATGCATTTTTTGGTATTGAACATCATCAGGTTTATATCCGCCCATTTCCTAAGCATATCCAAGTCAGCCTAGATCACTAGCCTATCTTCAGGTGTGGATGCTATGCCCCAAAGTTGAGTGTCATCGGTGAACTTGGCCAGTGCGCTTCTGACACCAGTGTCCACATTGTTGATAAAGTCATTAAACAGAACCAGTCCAAGGACAGAGCCTTGGGGGACACCACTGGTCATGGAACACCGTAGTGATTTGCTTCCATTGACTACTACTCTCTGGGTCCGACCTCGGAGTCAATTTCCCAGCCAGCAGAATGTGGCATAGCCGAGGCCACAGGTGGCCAATTTTTTCATGAGAAGACCATGGGACACCAGATCAAAGGTTTTTTTAAAGTCCAGATATATGATATCAATCTCTTCTCCCTTGTCCAGGCTCTCAGTTGTGTTCCTCTCTGAACTTGTGCACCTTGAGAATCAGGTCTAAGTCTGATTCGTCGATCTTCTGGTTTGAATCTTCACCAAAACAGACTTCACCTGTTTGCAATAAAGGTTCCTCCCCTTCGGGGCCCCTCATTGCTTGGGTTACCACCTCCCACAGATGGGGCTAGTCTACTTCAAGGAGCATTGAACAAGGCAGGGTCTCTGCCAAGCTTACTGCTAGCTCCTTGGTCACCCCATCACTGTCAGCTTCAGCTTTCTCCACTCATACATATATGAAGCCCCATGTTTTAAGGCATCTTTCACTGATCTCAGCTTATGCCTCTTGACCCATTGTTGTGTGTTTCCCCCTAGGTTTGCTAGAAATTGCTCCAGGATCATCATATCAATTACTTCCCATCTGAAACTTTCTTCTGGCTGGAGCCAGCGTTCCACTAGATCCCTTAGCTTCTGCATGAGTAACCAGGGCCTGGGCTCTCCTCCCTTCCTTCTAGCTCGAAATTTTTGTCGGTAAGACTCTGCGGATAATTCTAACCGGTACAGTATTGCCACTTTCACTTTGTTGTAATCTTTGGCCTCAGATCTGGTAAGGGCTCTATATGCAGCCTGGGCTGGCACTATCAGCAGGGGTCTAATCTGAATGGCCCAGGAAGCTGGGTCCCATTTAGCAGCAGTAGACATATGCTCAAAAGCTTCTAAGAATGCCTCAACATCATCTTGTGTGGACATTTTGGGGATCTGGGTTCCTTCCCCTCCTGGGCTCCGTTTACCTGTCATGACTTGAGTTGCTCGCAGAGGTCCTGCTGTTGGCTGAATAGCCGGATTCTTGCTTCAACCTCTTTTCCCTGCATGCAGCTTAACTCCTCCACTTGACCCTGCTGACACTGCAGGATCTGCAGCATCATGCTTTGTCCTTGTTGCCAGTCTGTGGGTGCTTCAACTTCAATGGGGTCCATTTTGCTTGTCAGCCTCCTGCAAAGTTCCTGGCCAATGCACCACTTGTGGCTGAGGTAGGGTAAATCAATGAATTCTCCCCCTCAGGGGCCCTCCTGCCACGCCTTAGATATTGAGAGCATAAAGAGAGATGTTAAACCCTGAAGAATCATGCAATAGATCACCCTGCTTTTAAACAAAATGAAAATTGGTTTTATTTAGTTTCCCAGTTACAAACGCACCATGGCCATTTTTCTCATGGCACGGGGCTGCACTTCCCCTTTTTCTCCAATACCACCAGAGAGGTTATATCCTGACCTCTCCTCCTGTTTCTTCTTTTCTTCACAGGTCTCTACTGTCTATCCCAGTCCTCTGAACTCTCTCAGTCCAACTCACCAGGTAAGTGCTTGCTGCTCTTTTCTCTGTGAGCGGGGGATTGTGCCGCAATTTGTCTCACCTAGCATGTGAAGCTTCGTTGCTCCTGCTCTGAGTCTTGGCTGTCCTTAGCAGTGCTGGCCTCCTTTTGCTCCTCTGTTTCTTCACATGCTCCCGGGGGCAAACTGCCTCCCCAAAGTTCTCCCCTTTTGTAGCCCCCTAGATCCTAATCTACTGTGCCCGTGTCCCCAGTGTGACAGAAGGCACAGCTGTGCCTTGCTTCAGCATCCATGCCCTTTCTGTGACCCAGATCCTGTAGCAAAACCCCATTTTTCTTTTTCTTCCTTTCTTTTTTTTTTAAATGCATTCCCTCCCCTTCCCCAACCATTTCTGACTTTGTCTCTCCCTCTCCATTCCCTACAGATAAGTATAAGTGAGCTAAGACATAGGATAAGCTTCAGCATTTAATTTTGGTAGCAAGTTGTATTTGTTTTGTTTTTTCTCCTTCTTTATATTGTATAATTATTATGTTTATATTGATCTTTACTGTTCTATATTACTGTTTTACTGGTACTATATGATTTAGGCCTACATACGTAAGTCATGTCAAGTTTCCATTTTGTTTGCCAAGTCTCCGCCCTGTCCCCAGGCCCAGTTGTGTAACCCATGACTCACACCTTCCCCTCCTATGCAACTTGGTTCCTGAATGAATGGGGATGAATGAGGGTGCTTGAGAGACAATGGTAGTAGGTCTAAAAACAGGTCCCTCTGAATGACCAAACCATCAACACCAATACCTGGACCAATGACCCAGCCCTTGGAACCACCCTCAGCATTCAAGAAACAAAAGATGAAGCAATCCACCACTGTGCCAAGGCTGCACATGCTCAGTAAGAACACCTGGAACCCTCTGGAGCAGGACTGACCTTGCCTAGACGGGCGCTCCCCATAGGAGGTCAGAGGTAGTCTGCCGCATAAAAAGGGGCAGTGAAGACTGACTCCTTGGGACGTCCTCTCCATTTGGACTAGCACCACGCCACACCACCTATCCACCCAGAGGCTCTGCCAGCGACGCCACTCAGGACAACACCTACTGGACAAAGACCCCTTTCCAGCCTGGACAGGTAGCTATCACCCCCCACCTTCTCTTCAACCAAGGACTTGGACCCTGTTTCTCTTCCCCACTTGGACTCCAGCCCTTCCACTGAGTCTCTTTCTCCTGCTGATGTTGTGAGTGCTTGTGTGTGTGTGAACCAATAACTTCATGGGGCTGTGTAGCATGTTGTCTCTTTAATATACCTGTTATTTGGACCCCTGAGTTGGGTTTTGCTTTACTATGGTTCAGCCCTGCTCCAATCTCTGCTCTGCCCCTCTAACTTCTGTCTCATTTCTCCCTCTTCTGCTTCTGGCTCACTGCCACCTCCAACACCTGTCCTGAGCTCCTCTCTGCCTCCAAACCCCATTTCTTTGCCACTGTCTTATCCCCACTGCCATTTCCCTATAGTAACCAGGTTTCTGCCTCAGTTTCTTTCCTGGCTGTCTCCTTATCTGCTCCCCCCCCCAATATCTCAGCTGTTTGCCTTAGTTTCCAGCCCCAAGATCCCATGTTTCTGTTTGTTTCTCTTTCCTGGCTGTCCCCTCCTTGCCACCAGGCTTCTTTCCCCCCTGCCCACCCCCTATGCACCAGTGACCTTGAGTAACCCTGGGGCTACTTGATCTTAAGTAAAACCAAGCCTCAGTCCCTCAGTCAGCTTCTCTGTAGTCCACCAGTTGTAATCCTGGTTCTGGCAACTTTCACTCCCTACACTTTCACTCTCTCTCTCTCACCTTAACCTTCCCCCAAGTATCCCAGGTACCCCAAGCACACACATACATAACGTACCATCCAAGTTAGGAACTTACCTATACTTAGGTGGGTTGTATGTGTCTGAACTAGTGAGTATGTGTGTGTGTGTGTATGTGTATATATATACATATAATTGTGTGCATGATATTATGAATTAGTGATCTGTGTATGTGTACTGAGTGTGTGGGTATTGACAATTGATTTTTGTCTAATTTTTAGTGTGCAGTATGTATGTGCTTGAATTGGTGATAGGTATGCATGTGCCTAGGCTGGTTTGGATGTGTATGTGCCTGAGCTGGTAGTGTGTGTGTGTATGCAATTAATTGATTTGTGTGTTTGTATATGTGCAATTGTGTCACACCTTCCTGTCTAATAGCGCAATATTGAGATCCTGAGAGTTGGCATGACCCCACAGGGCAACAATCCCATCTTCCTACTCGGGGAAGAAGCCTGGCTAAGGAACAGGATTGAATATCACCCTGTTACAGTCCACATTACCGGCAGGTGAATTTTACTGGTGTTAGAAGGGATTCTTCTGGTAGGTAACTTTCTGTGGCTTGCATGATGATAATGTGTTTGAGATGAAAAGTGTTATTTTCAATCTGAATGCATTGATCGCAAAGCTGGTACCTGAACCTGCTAAGTGTTTGCAAGATGACTTCTGAATGCAGGATTTATGAAGTGCTACAATTGCTTATCACATTTCCTTCAGTTTTATTGTATGGAATGGAACTACAGAGATCTGACCCCTTGGTTCATTCCAAAATAGAAAGGTGGCTTTTACCTCTATAAAACTCTACAAAAGGGAATCTCATATGATCTGAAATGAGGTTCCTTAATTGGACTATTTTAGCTCAGTTAAGAACCCCAAATTATTGGATAAAAATTAGAGCTTGTACCCCTATCAGAGACTGTAAGGAGTGCATTTTAGAAGCCTCTCTTCCTAATAATCTTTTATTTGAATAGTTAAAAATATTTATGCTCTCTTCCAGAAAAATGTCCTAGGGAAGGAGCTAACCCAATATTTCCCCCATATTTAAAGAAAGATAAAAATGTAAGAATTAAAGACACAGGCATGCAGACAAATATGTAGGCAGTGATATTTACTCATTCTTTTTTAAATTAATAAAGCAGTCTTTTGGCCTAGAAACCTACCTAGCTGAAGAAAACTACAAACAATGAAAGGTCATTATGAGATGGTGATTCACTCTTATGAGATCTGCAGTCATAATGGGAAGGTGATGTTGGACCTCATATTAGGATAGGATATGTTCTTAATGGAAGAATGAGCTAGATGACCTAAATCACTATTTGTGGTCCTGTTCATTTTTTGACAAAATAAGAGGATTACTCCGTTAATGGAAACAAAACAATGTATTTCCTCTCTAACAATTTACAGTCTGTCCTATACTCTGTAGGTATATTTGTACTACTTGCACTACTAAGGGTCAAATAGAATTCCCTATTTAAAATTTTTTATTCTGCTATTTTATATTGTTTCATTGTATTTATTTTTATGTATCAACATATACTATTCAATTTAAATTTTATGTAAATTAGTCAAATGTGTAATTTTATTGTATGCTTTTACCAATAACCATAAAGCATGTCATTTTATTATTTACATAGTATTATATATACTATATAATTTAATTATTAATTCTACTGTACCATTTTAGCAAACGCAGGAAATTAATTACTACCATGTCATAAGGAAAATAAGGTGTCAAGAGATCCAAAATACAAGGATGACTTTCTAATTACAAGCATACAATTTGTTACAATTACTAATAGCGCAGCCTGGAGGGATATTGTGTTACTCTTAAGGGTAGAGCCCATGATGGAATATTCAGTCCTGCAGCCCCTGATGTTAATGGGAATTTATTCATTATCAGCCCTTTCTATTCTTTGATGAGGTTTAGGTTAGAATTTTTACAAACCTAGGTAACCAAAACCCAATCTGCCTCATCTTGTCTGTTATATTAAGTGATTTGGTTTAAACAACTTGAGTTAAATGCCCCCTTTTCAGTGTAGACATAACCTAGAGATGTTTAAAGGTATTTAGGTGCTTACAGATGTAGATATTAGGGATGTGCAAAGGTTCAGGTGGTGATTTGATTCAGAGGAAATTTGGCCCAATTTGGTGGCCGAATCTCCAAATCTGAATTGAATCAGGGGACCAACTTAAAGGTCCAAATTGATTCAAAGCTCTCTGAATCTTTGGAAAAGATTCGGAGAGCTTTGATGATTTAGGCAGTCCTCAGTGGCTGCAGCAGGGAGCTGCAGCCAACTCTGAACTGGTAAGTACCACAGGTGGGGGAGGGGACCATGGGGGAACCCCTGCCAGCCCCCTG
>NW_017728998.1:33123230-33132068 GCF_001723915.1 Gavialis gangeticus
CCCTACCGGGGCCAGGTCCGGCCCTTTAAGAAAAAAAAAAATGGATTAAAGCCCCGGGGGGGGGGAGTTTTACTGGCCTGGGCAGGGCACTCATGGCAGGGCTGGGGGAGCAAGGAGGGTCAGGGGGCTCAGGCAGAGCCCCCATGCAGTGTGGGGCAGTGGGGGGTAGCAGGGATCACCCCCTGCCCAGCAGCACCCGGTGAGCCAGAACTTTTTTTTCCCAAAGTGCTGGGAGCTGGAGGGGGATGGGCCTGGCCTAACTGATTCGGAGATTCAGCAGCAGCCGAATCTCCAAATCAGATTCAGCCGAATTGAATCAGGACAGCGATTCGAATCACCAAATCCGAATCCAAAGCAAATACTAGCCACTTCGCATAGGCCTAGTAGATATGACTCTAGTGGAGAGATGCTCAGCTCCCACTTGTGGAGTCACTGTATCTGGCCTTTGGGATTCCCCATAGGTTGGGAAATTCAGTGGCAGGGAAGCAGTGGCAATTAACTCCCTGCTGCCAAATTTCCAGGCTCTCTGGCCTAGATGGGGGCTGAGACACACCTCTTCCCCCCCCCAGCTAGATTGGCCCATACCCTTTCCTCCTGCATGCCCAGATTGGGACTCCCCCATGTCCCTCCCCCCAACACTGTGGCTGGATCCAGCCAGTGGATGAATTGGGCACCACCCATTTGGCCCACAGAGAAAAAAGTTTGGACACCATTGCTTTAGTGGGACCATTAGTAGGATCCAACTGCCTAGTACTTTAGTGGGATCTTTAGTAGGATCCAGCTGCCTAGTTTTCATTAGGGAACTCGGTATCTGGATGCCTTTGAAAAAATTCAGTAGGCAACTATTGGCATCTACAGATACCTTAATACAGGGCTGGGCAATTATTTCAGGTGGAGGGCTGCTTAATGAGTTGCCAAGAGCTGCCTAGCACCGCAAGGATATGCCCTTTGTCAAATTACTATGCCCCGCTCCTTGACAGGTGCCCCACCCCCCGGTCACCATCTTGGGACTGGAAGTCCTGCCCCCTAATGCCCCTGACACCAAACCTTGCCCTGCTTGCCACCATCTTGGTCCCAAAATCCCCTGCCCCATCACATGGTCTGTGACATCAGAAGGTCCATCCCTTGCCTGGGAAACATTGCCCCTCCACAGGGCCTGCCCTCATGGTGCATGGCTTACCCCCGGGGCTCCAGAAGTTCTGCTCTCTAGGCATGACCTATCAGTTGGGGGTTGTGACCCCTCTAATTGCCCACCTCATTGCCCTCAACCAATCAGTGGGTCTTTCAGGAGTGCCAGAGCTCCCCGAGAATGGTGCTTAAACAATTGAGTTGAGGGCCACACACATAAAATCCTTCAGAAGAAATCATTTTAACAATGTATAGATAAAAAACAAATCATACACTAAAAATCAAACACCTACTGTAATGTATTTTAATTTTATTTTTTTTAAAATGTCCTGAGCTATGTGCATTTGTGTACTGTATATATAGGTGATTACATAGTAGCTCAAAATAAAGTTTTACTCTTGTATATTGTGTGTGGGAGGTACAGGAGGTGTATGTATGGGAGTGTGGCTGGGTGTGTGTAGGTGTGTTGGGATGTGGTGGGGTGAGGTATGTGTGGGGTGTGGGTATGGTGGGAGGTGGGGTGTGTGGGAGGCTGTGGGTATGTGGGCATGATGGGGCTGAGGTATGTGTGGGGATATGTGTGGGTATGGTGGGGGGTGTCGTCATCATGAGATATGTGTATGTGGGTATGGTGAGGGGTGTGGATATGGTGGGGTTTTTGGGGGTGGCATTGAATTTTTGGAGGGGCCGCCTTCCACCCACTAAGCTGTCTGCAGATGGCTGATCACACCAGGCAGGTGCAGTGGAAAGCAGCCACGGGCTGGAGCTGGAGCCCCATGTGCTGGGGCAGGAACAACCCAGCCTTGCCCCCCCCCCCAACTCTTTGTGGCTGGACTGAGACCAACCCCTCTGCAGGCTAGGTAAGGGGAGGGGAGGGGAATCAGCACTGCTTGCCTGGCTCACAGTATGCCACAAAGGGGCAGGAAAGCAGCTGCTGCCAGCAGGCAGCAACAGAAGCCCAGGTGCTTCCTAGGAGAAGGGATGGGGGAGGGGAGCAGAGCCTGGTGCCTACCACTCCCTTGGCCTCTGTCCTGTGCCTGCCCGGAGAGGCTGCAGCTAAGCCCATGCTGCTGCTGCTGTTCCCATCCTACCTTCCTGTATCATGGAGCCACACGCCAGTCTCCCCTCCCCTCCACACACACACACACACACACACTTTTTGCTTTGTGAGGCAGCTGAGCTCCTGCACACCCTCTCTCCCCCATCCACATGCTCCCCCACCTATAAATGTATGAGCAGGACCAAAACAAAGGGTCCTGCTTTAGTGTTCCTCATGCCTCTGAGGGGCAGCTCAGGGGAAAATTTGCTGTGCAAACAGCTCTGTGGCCAGCTGGAGATACAGATAGAACTCACCTCCCAGCAATGCCACCACTTCCTGTCCCTACCTACCTGAAGCACTGCAGCAGAGACAGGAGGACCTGCTGTAGGTGGGGGGAGCCAAGCAGTTCCCCAGAGCTGCAGAAGTGGCAGTAGGAGTCCAGCCTGGAAGCTGTGCAAATTGCCCAGGACTGGGCTAGAGTGAGGCAGAAGCCCGCTGGTGGACAATGGTAGAATTGCAGTGTGCCCAGGCCTCAGCCCCATGCTGAGTGTAGCAGGCATAACTGGGAGCCAGGTCAGGTACAATAAATTGGATGCCTACCCATGGGCCAGATCCAATCAGCTGGCAGGGCAAATCCAGCCTGAGGGCCATATTTTGCCCACTCCAACCCTGTCTTAATACCTTTAAAATCTGGCTCTTAGGACTAAGTACAGAGGTTCACAAAGCCCCTGGTGAAAGTGCTCTATCGTATTTTACTTTAAGTGCTACAAGTTAGAGCAGGAATGAACTGAACAGTTATTCACTGTCCAGTGTCAGGGGACTCTGTGCCTGCCCACACTGACCAAGGGCAATAGGCAGGGCTGCTCCCACACACCTCCCAGGAGGCTGCTGGAGCAGCCTCTTTCTTTAGCCCTGCTCCCCCACAGCTGGTGATTGTCAGCAGCTGCTGGGAACAAGAGCCCCCCTACAAGGGACCCCCACAGCTTACTGGCTGAGGTCTGGGGGGGAAGGGGAAGGTCTGTGCAGAAGGCAGGTTCCATTTCCCCCTTGCCCCAGCTTCTTGACAGCTGCAGCCAGAAGCTGCAGCATGGGGCTGCTTGGCCTGGCTTTTTACTACACCAGAAACTGGGGCCTGGGAGGAAGGAGCCCCACCTGCTGGGAGAACCCCCCCAGCTTGATGGCTGGGGTATCCAAGGGGAGGCTGGGCCCAGTCTGCATGGCAGTGGGGCTTCCTTCTGTGCCCACTAGCCCCAGTTCCTGGGGCAACAGAAAACCAAGCCAGGCAGCCCTGCACTGCAGCTCCTGGGTGCAGGCTGTTAAGAGGGTGAGGCTGGGGGCAGGGGTGGGGAGGGGGGCAGGAAGGGAGCCCTAGCTCCTTATCCCTCCAAGACTCCAGCCAGCAAGCTGTAAGGAGGCTTTTGCAGTGTGGGGGGTGCTCCTTCCTCCCCACACCTGGGCTTCCAGACAACAGTAGCCAGAACCTGTGACATGGCATTGCTCAGCCCAGCTTTTTGCTGCACCAGGAACTGATGCTGGGGTGGGGGAAAACAGAGCCTCTCTGGCATGCAGACCTCTCACTAAGATCTGAGCCTGCAAGCTTTGAGGGGGGGATCTGTTTGGCAAAGAGGCTCCATTTCCCCATCCACCTGCCTAGCTGTGCAGGGAAGAGACAGAGCATTTTCTATCTCCTCTGTGACAACCTGGGGGTGGGACAGGGCCAGTGCTTACTTGGAGCAGATAAGCACCAGCCAAGGCTAGCAAGCTGCCCAAGGCTAGCAAGCCGCCCAGCCAAGGCTAGCAAGCCGCCCTGGGATGGTGACAATATATGACCTACACTGAAGCACAATGGATGTGGTTCAAAAAAGCATTCTAAGCTAAAGCACTTTAGTGTAATGCATGCATCAAGGGTTAACTTAGAGTGGGGTCTGCCATTTTTAAAGCACTTAAAGTATCATGAACGTCTGTTCTGTTAAAGCTTCAAAGCGCTTTCTGTGTGTTTAATGTGTGTTAAGTGTCTGCACCTAGTTAATCTGTACCTAGCCTAGAAGTCTAAATCCCACTGACTTTTAAGGAGACAAGTTCCTAAATTTCTTTCAAAAAATGGCACTTGGACTCCTAAGCCACTTGGGAATTTTTGAAAATGTTACTTCTACAGTCATTTCAAATGAAGCCTGCATTTGCACTGCAAATTTGGGCAGCTTAGTAATGATCCATGCCAAAACCCTCATGTGGTACTAATTGTATTCAACACACACTAACGTATTTTTGTGGCTTTTTCTAGCTATCTATTAGAAAAGCAGTCAATTAAGTAAAATTCTTTTTATGTATAAAAACACTTTAGATACTAAATTGATAAATACAAACTAGAGTGCATGTACAAATACGCAGAAATTATTCGACTGTATATACCAGTTTTTCCCCTCACCAGTGATCCCAGCCAAGTATGATAAAAAAATTCTAAGTTAACAATAGCCAAGATAGAATAAATTATAATAGCAGTTCACATCTCGGAGAGGATGTACACATACATAATGTTCATGATCTAGGAAAAAGTATCTCTAGTTATAATGATAGTCAGACAAAAGCCACACAGGCCTGAGTAGCTTTCTTGGGATTATTTTCATTAGATGTCATAAGGTCCCTGGGTACTTGTACAATCAGTAACACTTCACAGAGCCTTCAGTCCTAACAAATAATTAGCTAAAATTGAACCAGAGATTTCTTACATGCATGTCATAGGCTTGATATGAATAATGAGGCAAAAGGTTAACAGAGGGTCATAGACAGTTCCCTATCTTCCAGCTTATTTATTCAGTGAAATGAGAAATTGATCACATTATTTCGTATAGAAGAACCTGATTCATTACAATCAGCTCTGAATTGGCAGTTTTGGCTTTAGGCAATTTCAGAACATTACTTATGCTTAAACGGGCAGTGGTAAGGTCATTTTACAACTTGTTATCACCTCTCTGACCCCTTCATGACCAATATCCTCAAAAGTTGAAAGCATGCATGAAAAATGACCAAAGCATAATCATTATATAACTAATAGCAAGCAAATAAGCTGAACTGAACAGGCTGAAGTACAGATGGATCTGAATGGGTGCAACAGGATCAGAGAGAAGGCATCAAAAGCATCTTAGCACCTCCAAGGATATCCATATCATTCCTATTCATAGTCTGGCAAATCGTGCTCAAGTCCCTGAAAATCCATCATCTACTTTTGCAACATATCGTCATCTTACCCTTAAAATTGAGTCACTAGAAAGCAGTGAGTAGATGGACCTACTCAGCTTTTAATTCACAGCTCTTCAGGAACTTAAGCAGGATGGAAGTCCACATAGGCACTAAATATATACAACAGGTTCTGTCCAAATGTTTCTCAGTGGGCTACCCTGTTTATGCTCGCTTCAAGACTGATGTAGGTTCTAACCAAAGCTTCTCTTTAGAACAGAATGAAACGCTCAGTTGCTACATGGCTAGAACCAAAAATAGCGATGTGGAAAGATACTGTATGAAAATGTATGGAAAGACAAAGAAGTATGAAAGCCCATTATTAACGGGACACTGAAGATGCTGTTTAGCTCCGAACTTAGTAGCATGTACATGATGCATGCAATGCTTCAAATTTCCTCTGTAAAATAAAAATGATTTTTTTTCCGGCTAAACTAAACCTACAATTCAGGTTATGTACGCCATTGTGTGTTACAAATAGAATTGTAGGAAAATTATAATAAGTGGGCTTTGATGTTTGAGAACAGAGAAAAAGAACACTACGCTCTAGCTGATTTATGACAAAAGGGTGTAAATTACTATAGAATTAAATGCTTACCATATGACATTCATTAAAATCACTATTGGAGAGTGACAAGGACAAAACAAAGAAAAAATACTTATACATTTTGATTACAATACATTTTTAGTAATGCCTGTAAGCTACCATGTCAAAAAGGCATTGTCACCATTTCAAAGCATCAGAAAGATTTTATTTTATATTTTTATGAATTCCAGTTAACTAGTAAACAAGTCTCTCTTCAAGAATAACCCCTTTTTGGAACATATATATACACCCTATGGATAGGGTGACCATATTAATTTTAGGAAAATCTGATACAACGGTGAGGAGTGCCAGAGTGTGCATGTGCGCACACACACACACAGAGTTTTGGCCCTGCCCACTGCCCTCCCCACCACACACACACACACACACACACACTGGGTTAGTGTGTGTGTGGCAGCGGGCAGGGCCAGAGCTCTGTGTGTGTGGCAGGGTTGAAGCAGCTGTTGGGACACTTTGTCACTGAAGCCAGGGCCAGGGCTAGGGCCAGGGCCAAGTGCAGGGCACCAGCCAGGCTGGGGGCCTTGCACAGGCTCTGTTTGCCCCATACTGACTCATGGCTCTGGCCTCATCCTGGCACCTGCAGCTGCATCCCAGTCATGCACCCCCAGGCCAGGCAGGCACAGACAGATCAGGTCTCACAGCCCCCTCTAGTTAGGGCAGGGTGTGGCTGGGCCAGACTAGGCCTGGTCTGGCCCAGCCCAGGGATATGTAGCCAAGATGTGGCTGCAGGTGCTGGGACAGGGCCAGAGCTGTGAGTCCGTGCAGGGCAGACAGAGCCCACGCAGTGCCCCTGGCCCAGCCAGCACCCCATCTCCACCTTGGCCCCAGCCAAAGCTCTGGTGACAAAGGCATTGTGCTCCCCAGCACATTCCAGCAGCTGCTCCAGCCCTGTCTGCTACCATGCATACACACACGCCATCCCACCAACGGCTCCCAGGAATGGGGCTGGGCAGGACAGCACAGCTCACCCTGTGGCTCCCAGGTTCCTACTAATCTGGAATTTTTGCTTAATTTTTCTCCAATGGCCAGGATGCTCAGACAGCCTATAGAATCTGGGACTGTCTGTGCCAATCCAGGACATTTGGTTACCGTACCTCCGGACAACACTTTCAAAAGCACCTACATTCCATTTTCAGAGATGACTGAGCCACTTAGGATGTAAGCATCTACAACGGGATAAAGGCAGAATTTAGGAAGATAGCTATAAGGGTGTGTTCCTCAGAATTCACCCCTTAACACTAAGGGTCCTATAATCCACAGATACTAAAGTTTTCATCAATAAAGTTCTCTCAGGACAAAGTTCTAGTTATGTGCATACCTAGAATTGCCTCAATCTTGGAAGGGCTAAAGTGCTCCAGTTTCCTTTGAGCTAAGAAAGTAATAGCACGGTTTTTTCCCTTAGCCTCTGTGTTTTACATAATGGGCTCCATCTGTTACCTGCCCCTACCTTCTGGAAATGGGACCTACAAGCCCAGCTGCTGCAAGCCCAGCTGCTGCAAGCCCTGAGACCACTGTTGATTTCCCTAAACTTTCTAACAGCTAAAGCACTCGCTTTCCCAGGTTTATAGCCTGGCCATGCTTGATTTGCAAGCCACATCTTCCAGGATGTCTGATAAGTGGCAGCAATGGACACCTTGACTTTGTAAGGATTCCCAATCTAGTTGCTCTTTATTTTATTTAAAACAAGTAATACATTATTTTACCTAGCTCTATAAATAATTCATCCCTGACTCAGTTTCCTCACTGCTCTAAAAGTTCTTGTACTTAGGTCAGAGCCCTCTCAGGAGTTCAGGATTCCCTCTTTTGCATATCAACTCTCCTTTCAACATACGGTATCCCTCCTGTGCAGCCAGTTTCCTTGTTTCTTAGCTCCTCACAGTCAAAAAAGAGAGACCACTTTCTTACAAGCCATGCTACTTTGTTCCTCTCTGCTCAAGCTTCCTCTTTCTGTGTGAATGTATGGCTGTGAAGTTCTGAGGATCAACTATACATTGGTACCTGATCCCTTTGTTCATCTGTTGAAGATTTTCTATTTATTGCAGTCCAGACACCTGACATGAGATAAGAGTTTTTATCTAGATGCGGCCATCCTACAGTGCCATTTGAATGGGATTTAATGACCCAAATAACCTGAATTTACCTGTTTTGAAAACAATCCAGGACATAGCCTACTCTAGATACTCAGAGGCATTAGATGATATGGCAATTTACAAATCTGTATATGGACAAATTCCACAAAGATGACAGACCAATATCAGTAGAAGTCTGTCTTTATAAGATTGCCCAACGGATCCAATGTAACACACCCTAGCTCTCCCCACTGTTACAGTGTGCCTATACATGTGTAGCGAGGCTGTTCTGATGCGCTGTAATTATAGCACATCAGAGTAGGCTCAGTTAATCGAGTCTGCTGGAGCATGGTATTAACTGTCGTGCTGCCCTCTCACCAAACAGGTGGCCCTCCTCTGAACTCTCTCCAGGCTGGCCACATCCTTTTTAAAGTGTGGTGCCCAGAACTGGATGCAGTACTCCAATTGCAGCCTGACCGATGTTGCATAGAGCGGGAGTATCACCTTTCTGAACTGGCCTGAGATGCATCTTTGGATGCATGACAAGGTATGGCTGGCCTTGCTGGCTGTGGTATGGCATTGGCGGCTCATGTTCATCTTGGAGTCAATAGTGATTCCAAGATCCCTTTCTGCCTCTGTGTTTTCAAGAGGGGAACTCCCCAGTCTGTATGTATGTTGTGGATTCCTTCTCCCAACATGCAGCACCCTGCATTTGTCTACGTTGAACCCCATCCTATTCTCATCTGCCCACTTTTGTAGTC
>NW_017728998.1:33137068-33150527 GCF_001723915.1 Gavialis gangeticus
CCTACCTCTAGTAGGAGAGATGTCCCAGTTCCTGTTCAAGAAAACAGAGGCAAAGAAACTGTTAAAAATATTAGCTTTCTCATCTGCTGTAGCCACAAGATTACCATTTGAGTCTTGCAGGGGCCCTACATTGCCTGGTGCCCTCTTCTTGCTCCCAGTGTACTTGAAAAAGGACTTTTTGTTGTCCTTAATCCTGGACGCTAGCCTGAGTTCCATCTCTGCCTTGGCCTTCCTAATAGCCCTCCTACACTCATGGGCTGAGGAGGAGTACTCCTCCTTGGTGATAGCTCCTCCCCTCCACTGGTTTTACGCCACCCTTTTAGTCCTCAGGCATTCCTGAATGCCCTTGCTGAGCCAAGGGGGTTTCTGAGCTCTCTTACCCCTCTTGCTTCTCTCAGGGACTGTTACCCTTTGGGCCTGGAGGATCATCCCCTTAAGCTATGACCATCCCTCATGGACTCCCACCTCCTCTACCTTCTGGGCCCTCAGTGCCTCCCCCACTAAGTTCTGGATGAACTCTCTTCATGCCCAATGAGAGAGATATCTGAATAAAAAAAAAATCTTAAAAGATTAATATAAAATTGGGTATCTTGATATTTGCAATAACAAAAAAAAAAAAAGAATAAGGAACTAATGCAAAAAAAAATTAAAATAGTATTTAGGATTTTTTGTTTTGTTCCAAGAATGAATGAAAACAAATTTTCAAATCTTGAAAACTCACAAAATGGAAGTGCCAACCTTGGGCCGGCTCTAGATAAAACTATCCTGTGGCAAGCTTTAAATCCAGCTGCAGATATCACAGACCTAAAACACAGTCGGTATATAGTTTCTGTAGTGAAAGTTCCACATCCTTTCTTAAAATTTTAGGTTCCTAAACCCCTATAATAAATTTAGATCTTTCATTTTAGAGACTAGAAGATTCCATAATGAGTTAAGCCTCTTTACAGTCTATTTTAATAAAGCACAGCTTTCTAAATATACAGAGGCTATAAAACATGCAGGTTGCAGCAATAATATGTTTAGTAGCCTTGCTTGATAAAGTGGAAATGTTTGCATGTTTCAAATTACAAGCAATTTAAAGTAGGAAGTAAGCAAACTAGCTCTTGCGTTATGAAGCTTGACATTGTTAAGCCTTAAGAGAACACATACTTCAAAGTCATAGAGACTGAAATATGCCCCGTAAGCTTGGCAAGAGGAGCAATGCTATAATGATATAGTGCACAACAAAAATCACTACAAACTTCCATTTCAATGCAACGTAGCCCAGCCATAAACTATAAAATCTACCGCCAGTATGATTTTTTAAATTAATTCCTTATTCATTTTCATATAAGATTAATGCAAATAAGCCAATGACTATCAAACAAGGAAAATAATCTTTGTAAATTGTAACTATTAAAAACTTGCACACATTAAACTAATTCATAGATTGAGAAATATCATATGATATAACAACAAATTCCCCTTAAAACTACAGTAAATCACTTCCTCTTGCACCCCACCCCTTTCTTCCCTGCATCACTGTGACTGCTCCTATTTTCCCAATATAGGCCTTAATCTACAATAAGATTCACATTCATATTTACCAGTAATGTTGTTCATATGAATAGTACCAGTAAGAACAATGGTACCATTCACATACACAAAGCTAACCACATGTGTAAGTATTTACAGAATGTGAGCTATAATGGGGTCAAATAATTAAATTACTGCAGGTAATGGAACAAAAAATTAAAAACTGACCAGAATTTCAAACAAACAAAATATCACAAATAAACCCAGCCTCTCATTTGTTTGTTAAATTGTGTGTGCAAGTGACCATTAACATACATGATTATGTGCAACATACTAATTGTTACATTAGTATTTAATTTACTAATGTAACAGATTCAGAAGTATAGTTAAACAAACATTCAGGAATTTATTCTTAAAGATGACTGGAATGAAAAATGTACATGCAGATTCCAGGGAAGAGAAATAACAAGCCATTTAGGGTGTGTATAGACGAAACGAGGGGCATATGTGCACACCACTTTAAAGCGGGTTAAATGCTTTTGCACCACTTTAAAGGCATTGGTGTTTGCATGAATCGGAGGTATTGTACATTAATTCCAGCTGCTGTAGCACTTTCAGTGGTGTAATGCGCCTTAAATGACTTTGGGGTGCAGCAAACTAAGCCATCTCCGAGGAGTTTTAGCTACAGCCGCGGAGCGAAGCACTGCCTAGGAAGGCAGGCTCCACTGAAGGGGGGGGGAAAAAAAGCAGTGAGTCTGATCTTTTTTTTTTTTCCCCCCTGGAGTCTGCCTGCCTGCATGAGTTGCACAGGGGCCTGGTCCTTCCCTCCGCGACTGCAGTACCCCCTGGGATTGCCTGAGCTGGGTGCCTGTGGGTGGGGGCCACCTGGTGGGGGTGCTGCCACTGCCACAGAGGGAAACACCAGCTCTCCCCCATCCCCCCCCATCGCAGGGACCACTCTGCCACTGGCAGCTCACCCTCCCCTCCCCACTGCCAGAGAGGCAGGTAAGACATGGATGTAAATGACACAGGGGATTACTTGCTCTAAATTGAAGCAGTGTTTTTAAAAACCCACCACTTCAATTTAGGGCAAAGTAAACCCCCGTTTCATCTACACATGCCATTATACAAGTGTTCAAGTAAAGTTAATATGCACAAGTCAGATGCACAATCGTGGATCTACTTATCCTTTGAACGTAAGAATCATAATTCAGTCTAATTTATACCATTGCTTACACTGCTCCCAAATCAAGACAAAAAACCTGATCCAAAACAGCTTTTCATTTAAAAAAAATATTTTAAATATTTATGCGTACAATTTTGAGGAAAAACAAATAAGAAAAAATATTTTCTAGATCTAAAGTGAAAATATTTTCTTCAAGTCTCCCTTCTCTCTTGCTTTACCTATATGAACTAAACTCAAAACGGTGTCAAATAAACCATCAAATTTGCTCCATGTATCTTGAACCATTTGTGTGAGTTAGAAACAGTAACTGATAAACCAGATATTTTCACCATACACAAAAATAATATATCTAATCATAAAAAAGTAAAATGAGGCTGGAGTTTTACCCAAAATGTTGAGTAAATTATTCTGTGAAATTTCATCCTGCCGCATCTACTATTTCCAGTACCTGTCAGGGGAGCCTGCAGCATAGGTCACATCTACACAAGCAGGGATGTGGATTTGCAGCAGCACACATAGTAGTGGCACAAATTTGTGCTACTACTTTGTGCTGCAGTGATTGCCCCTGCTCGTGTGGTTTCCAGTGGGACACATTGTCCCACTGTTCCGTGTGCTGCAGAGGGTGCTGGTTGAGGCACAGGGTGTCTCAGTGGGGAGCAAGCCAGGAGGCAGCCCCCAAGCTGACCCTGTGCCCCAGACAGCTGGGGAATGACATGTGGAGACAGGGGGAACAGGCAGCCCAGGGCCGCCTGCTCCCCCATCTCAAGGTACACTGTACCCAGCCATCTCTGCACTTGTCCCAACGCACAGGACTTTGGTGTATTTTGCGCTGCTTTAATTTTAAGGGTATTTTTTGCTCCCAGGAAATCCCAATAGCAAATTCTGCTCCAGCACTGCAAATTAGCAGTGCTGCACATAGTTTAACATGCAACACATGCGGCTTATGGTGCTGCAAAGAGCATAAGAGGTTTGTAGCACAACAAACCACACGTGCCTGCATGTCTTGATCTGGTCATATATTAGCAAAGACTCACAATAATGCTGTGAAATAATGAGTATTATCTTAATTTTAAAAGATAAAGAATCAGAGGATACATACAGGTGAATAAATTATTCCAAGTTAGGATATAAGTGGTGCTTACTACACCTCAGCTACTTTCTTGCTTAGGCTTTGTGTGTCCACTCATCCCACTGTGGATGAAAGGCAAACAGGTGCAGCTTACCCCTCATTCAGTGATTCTCACCCAGGGTGCTGCAGCATGCCATGGGGTGCCAGACAGCATTAGCACTGTTAAGTCACAAAATAAGCTCAGAGATTTCAAATAGGAATCAGGTTTTAAAAACAATCTGACTTGTGCTCTTTCTGATGTGTTAGGGGTGGTTTTTGCAACAGAAGATTGCTCTATTATTTTCTGTAGTCAAAATTTAGAGAAAACTAAATGCTGGTATTTTCTGAGTAGTGCCTCAAGCCTAATGAGGAGTGCCTTGAGTCTACAAAAAAGGCTGAAAACCACTTCCCTAATTAAAGCAGTGCTAAATTACCACGGTTTAGTTTTCACTTTTTGTGGGATAGGACTAGAAACAAAACAACTGCTGCAGAGTACCCGATTCACAGCAAATCCCTCCCCTTTAACTCAGTATAATTTGTTCATCTGTCCATACCCTACAGAAAAGCAAGTGAGGTCACACTGAAAATCAATTGCAGAACAAGGCAAAAACCCCAGGACATTTGGCCCTCGGTTCTGTGCTCTATTCAAGAGACCAAATTTTTCACTTAAGATTGATTACCTTTACATGTCTACTGGATGACAGAAATAGAATGAAATCTCAATTGTAATGGAAATAGCCCATTAAAAAATTTCAGCATTGTATGATGCGCATGTGTATGCATGTATGTGTGTTTGCACACATGCGCATGGGTGCATGTGTATATTAATTGTTGGCTTTTTCCTATTTGAGAACAACTTAAAAGGAAAATTGTAACAGTAACCTAGCACATTACTCTTGCCTTCGTTTCTAAGATCATCAATTAGACTTCTGAAAACCAATATGCCTTTTACCTGATCTACATATTTTTTCCCCTTCCAAAGTTAAAAGACACTCTATTGTGCCCAATTAGATAATCTCCAGACACTCTTCCTCTACACATGGTATATTTTTACAGTCTGAGGATTTGTGTGTTTTTTTAAGTTTGTTTTTTAATCAGAAACATAAATGGATTCAGCAGAAAAAATACTCATGGATTTCTGTGGGTTCAGGACATCACAAGAGGAATTGACTAGTTTGATCCAGGCCACATGCAGGTAGTATATGTTTATCCTGCTGATTCTGATTTAATAAGCAGCTTCAATTGGTTATAAAATTTAAAAAAAACCTGCATCTTTATGGGTTGGGGGGTTGTAAGTCATGCGCATTCAGAATCAGAATGCTTTGTCAGATAATGCTTTCAGTTGATGCTTTTGGGGACTTGAATGCATGTAGCTCCTGACAATGATTATATGCACGTGTTCCATATAATGCCAAAAGCACACCCATTATGAAAGATTAGTACAGTTGTGCTTATGATGTATTTAGGTCGTCTGTTACTGAATATTTCTACTGTCAGTACAACAAAAGTGTGATGATCACAGTTAAAACTTAACAAAGAAAATGCTGTCAGGCAATTAGTAAGCTGAAGTCAGCAGTACTAAAGTGAAATATATCATGTTTGGAATAGCACATTACTTTGCTTGTGATAAATGTTGAAACAGGTCCTCATATACAGAATATATCCTAGGCTGAGAAAGAAGTTTAGCATCTCCCAGAAAAAGATACAGGAGTTAAATTTGTTACTAAATTCTTTACTACTCTTTCTAAGTAGTCTCAGGTCCATGAGCAACCAAGGAGGTTAGCATTAATTAATTATAGTACAATTGCCTTTTGTATGAAAAAGGTAACATCATACCATACAAAAAAACTATGTTACAAAGATGTACCTGTGCTTGAGAGAGGCAGAGAGATAATATGAAATGAACTGGATATCAGGCTTTAGACCTGTGGGAGAAAATATGAATGAATTGGATTTCTAAATGCACGGAAACAAAAGTTTATGTCAAGTTATGTAGTGCCCTGACACTATTAGACTTTACTTTGGCAGAATAACAGACATAGGCTAACAATGTTTAAAGCATTAGGCCTCCCCAGTTAAGGAACTATTAAACACATTTAATAATTTTTTTTTTAAACATGAACATGGGTGGATCTAGGATTTTGAAAAGCAGGGGGTACAAATGATGTGGTGCAT
Organism: Gavialis gangeticus; assembly: GCF_001723915.1. Lineage (NCBI taxonomy): Eukaryota > Metazoa > Chordata > Crocodylia > Gavialidae > Gavialis > Gavialis gangeticus. The sequence continues at coordinate 33,143,053 of NW_017728998.1, forward strand.
CATCACATCTAACATTTTCTTAGAAGTAAAAAGAAACTAGAAGCTTTACTAACATGCCAAGGGCCTATGTCTATATTATTCATTTTACGATGGAAGCAAAAATAAATATAACGTATTGAAATATGCATTAATTTGCTACATAATGTAATAAAAGCACAACATCCTCAAATACTCAAAAGATGTTATTCCTTTAGTCCTGTATTCATTAGAATTAAATGTACATCTCTTTCAGATTTATTAAACAAAATCAAGCCTACTTGAACACCTTGATAGTTCATCCAATGCTTCACTGAAAGCTATTTCCACACCTGAGTTAATATTTTTAGTTAGAGTTAGAAACAGTCTGCAGAACTATGAGATAGGAGCTACATTACCAGGACCAGCTAATAGACAGCACCAGCACTTGTCCACGTTACACCTCTCCTGTTACCATGTTACACTTTTCCTTTGTCCACATGATAAACATCGTCATTAAGCTAGCTAAATAGCATCTGTGTATCCACACTGTCATCTGATTTTATCTTTCTAGATTTTTTTTTGTGCTAATTTAAAACACCTCCGATATGTTTTATTTTTAGCTCCTCAATTTCTTCCATGTGGGGTTTATCATTTTAAATTTTGAACATGGATCTGACTTATGCCCAAAAATGTGATTTTCCCTGCTTTGCAATTATTACACCGCAAGGTGCTGCTTGGGTTCACTCGGTAATCCATGGAAATCCATCGAATCTCTACTGCAATACTTCAACAAGACTCCAAGTGATAATCTTGCAAATTTTAACTGGTGATTTAGTTCAAGATTCTGATGAATGAAAAATACAACTTTTTTGGATTCCAAAAAAATTGTTCCCTGTGTTCTCATGCATGTCGTGGCAAAGATCAAATTGTTATGGGTCAGGCAGTCCAAGACTCAGGTTAATTAAAATTACTTTTGTTGGACTGGGTTTTTGGTTTGGCAGGGCTGGGTGGGGCAGGTCAGGAATGAGGGGGATCGGCAGGGCTGGGAGGGTAGGAGTAACTTGGGTTGTAAATGTAACCCAGGTGGTACTCATATGAGGTACCCCCTCTCCAATTGAAGGGATTTCACAGATCTTAATGTGCTATGGGAGGAGTAGCCACTTTTGGGGGAGGTAGAGCCGAGACCAATTGGAACTTAACCATGTGTGAGTTTAATAGGGAAAGAACAGGGTGGAATATAACACATATGTGGGGGGCAAGGGGACCCTGGGAGATAATGGTACCCCACTCTGGGCACCTGGGGTGGGAGAGAACCAGGGGAGCAGGGGGGAGTCAAAGGGATTTTAGGTGAATATACACGTATAACAGACAAATCAATAACAGCCATGAGGCGCAGGTTTCACAAAATATAAGATGCAAGGTTTCACAAAATATAAGGTGCAAATCCCACAAAATTTAAGGCACAGGCATCCTAGTGGGGAGAGGTAAAAGAAGCGATGGGTACCCCCCTCCTCGGTAGGGATTCCCTTTTGCAGGCAACTCAGCCCTCCAGTACCCTGGCTGGGAATCAAACCCAGGTCACCCACATGGCACCCAAAAGCTGTACCACTGAGCTATTAATACCTAGGCCACTAACTGTAGCTCCAGGCTCTAGTGCCTCCAGGATCCTCCATGTGCCATCTGCATGCCAAGCTGCCCAGCTTCATAGCAGAGGGGAGTCAGAAAGAACCCAAGCTGCCTTTGATCCCAATGGGATCCAGCGCACGCCGCTCCTAGGAGGGTAGGGGACTGCAGATCAGGAGTGAAGGGCTCTGGCAGTGTATGGTGAGGGCTGTGCTAAACTGTTATATGTGGCTGTTGCACTCAGCTCTGGGGTGTATCTCAGCCCTCCCCATACATTGTTATATGCAGCTGTTACATCTCAGAGCTGGGTGCATATCTGCCATTCCCATATATTGTTATATGTGGCCATTACACCCCAGAGCTAGGGCCACCCCATGCCATACCTCTGGCACTGGGGACTCTCCTAGACATCCCTGATCATGTGGACTGGCCCAGGAAAGATTTTCAGCTGTCATCCCAAACCCTGCTGGTGAACCTCACTCCCTACATGCAGCTCCCTGCCCCTTCAGCCCAGTTAGTGCCCCTCACTCCTGACCTGCAGCACCCTGTACCCCAGCCCAGCTGGTGCCCCTCACTCCTAACCTGCAGCACCCTGCACCCCCAGCCCAGCTGGTGCCCCTCAATCCTGACCTGCAGCACCCTGTACCCCCAGCCCAGCTGGTGCCCCTCACTCCTAACCTGCAGCACCCTGCACCCCCAGCCCAGCTGGTGCCCCTCAATCCTGACCTGCAGCACCCTGTACCCCCAGCCCAGCTGGTGCCCCTCACTCCTAACCTGCAGCACCCTGCACCCCCAGCCCAGCTGGTGCCCCTCAATCCTGACCTGCAGCACCCTGTACCCCCAGCCCAGCTGGTGCCCCTCACTCCTAACCTGCAGCACCCTGCACCCCCAGCCCAGCTGGTGCCCCTCAATCCTGACCTGCAGCACCCTGTACCCCCAGCCCAGCTGGTGCCCCTCACTCCTAACCTGCAGCACCCTGCACCCCCAGCCCAGCTGGTGCCCCTCAATCCTGACCTGCAGCACCCTGTACCCCCAGCCCAGCTGGTGCCCCTCACTCCTAACCTGCAGCACCCTGCACCCCCAGCCCAGCTGGTGCCCCTCACTCCTGACCTGCAGCACCCTGTACCCCCAGCCCAGCTGGTGCCCCTCACTCCTGACCCACAGCCCCCTGCACTCCCATAAAGAGGCAGCAGTATGACTGTCAGGCAGAGCAATGGCAACCAGAGGATGGTCAAAAGGGGACACAGACATGCTGCTGGGGACAAAAATAAGTTTAGAAGGAACAGCAGTACAGCAGCAGCTGGTTAATGGGGGCTTTTTTTTAAAGAGCTGGGGGCTGCAGCTGGGCAGGGGTGCTCAGGGGGGCTGGGGGAGCAGGCAGGGGTCTCCCCATGGTCCCCTCCTTCAGGCCCCCCTCCCTTGCCCCCTACTTACCAGCATGGAGTCCTGGTCCAGCTCCCTGCTGCAGTGAGCAGGGACTGCCCAAATCACCGAAGCTCTCCGAATCTTTTCCGAATCATTTTGGAGAGCTTCAGATAGATTTGGACCTTTTAACTGGTCTCCTGATTTGATTCAGATTTGGAGATTCAGCTACCAAATTGGGCCAAATCTCCTCCCAACTGAATCAGCACCTGAAGCTTTGCACAGCCCTACTAAGTGATAAGAAAATTCCTCTCACTGAGCCCGAGCTGTTTCTTTCTTCACCTGAACCCACACCATGCCCCTGCTGTGGGCCCATGCTGGCCATTTTGTGGTGATCGCAGGGGGAGGGGAAGGAGGAGTTGGAATAGGCTGATCACAGCTCTCCCAACCCCACTTTGGGGGAAGCTGTCCTGGGCACGGGGATCCCTGGTACCCAAGGAATCTTAATCAACCTCAATAAGAATCCCAACCCACCCCCATGCTGGCTCTCAGCTTTGGAAAAAGTCTGCTTTTTGATGTGAGGATACAAAAGACAAGAGACACAGGATTCTTTCTATTTTACATAAAAATTCCTGTAGTAATGTTTCCATTCAGGCTTTAATCTGGGTAGCCTGGGTACATGATACCCAGATGCCAACACACAGGGAGGCAGGGGGGGATGGACAGCCAGACCCTTTATGTACCCTTGTGTAGCCCTAAGTGTACCCATACCCAGCACCTAGTGCAATAAATGTGCAGAAAAAGTGGGGGGCAGAACTGCTTTGGGACCAAGCTTGGGCACAGGGGTAGCCCCTTTGGGAGGCCTGCAGTACAGACCCACAATGCCAATCCAGACTTGTGAGGGGGGGCAGGCAGGCTCACTCTTGCAGACCTTTGCATGAAAAAATTTCCCGCCCCAACCAGCAGTGCCCCGTGTAACAAGCAACAAGTTTCCCCAAAAAAGCAGGAGGCTTTGCAAGGGAGACAGACAGCACTACCTATTGAACTCAAACCCCACCAAAAACCTGTGGCTTTCAAGCAAAGCCACCAACAATTCCCCCCAAAAAACAACACAGCATGACCCAAGAAAATAAACCAACCAAAATATCAAATCTTGTCCTAAAACGCTACCTGGCAGTAAAGTAGTACTGAAAGGGCAGGGGGGTAAAATTGTTCTGATGTGTCCCCTAGAGCATTTTACTAGTTATAGCAAAATAAGCCATTACACAGTAAATCATGTCCATGTTACTGAATTAGTCATCATACACTAAGGAAGGAAAATTAAACCAGAAACATTTTTAGCGGGTAAATGCTGATTATGTGGACACGCACCCCAGAATTGCAAAAGAAATGGTAGCTTAATTAGCAGAACATTAAGACCATTAAAAGGGAGACAGGGTGGTTGACTCTTGTGAAATGAAAAGCTTAGAAGAAATCAGGCTTCACAATAAGCAACTGCACCACTGAAGCGCCCCCATCCCTCTCCTTTCCCTCCCCCCAACCCCGGATCTGAATGAGAGCTAGAGTCAAAGCTAGCCTATACAGATGCAGCTTAATTTTAGTCAATGGAGAGTCAGTTTACACTATCTCTGAATTTGGTTCAAAATTTTTTTCTGGGCATAGTATTAAAGCACAAGACATTGAGTGTTTCCTTAGCTTTGTTAAGAAAATTGTCTCAACTATAACAACATATGAGGCTATAAGAACATTGGCCAGATTATCTGTGGACAGAAACCCACCCCCCAAACAAAATATAATTTGATTAGGAATATGATACAAAAAAATGTAAGTCGAAGGGAAGCCAAAGCAGACAAAAGTCACACCTAGAGTACAGGGACAGGAAAATGAATCCAGGATGATTTAAGAAGAGTCCTGAAACTCTCTATAACGATTTAAACTACCCAAAAGTCGTCTAAACCAGTGGTCTCCAAACTTTTTTGATCGTGCACCCCTATCAGTAAAACATTTTTGAGCATGCACCCCCCAGTGTATATATATTTATTTCTTTATAAATTATATACATGTACTACTTGCGTACTGTACGTGACACGTGACCGTCTGACATATGGACCGAGTGAGGGCGCCAGTGTCAATCCATACATTAAATATTAGTAAAGCTTAATTTCTTTCTTATTTTTTTAGATAAAAAATAAATATAAATAGAAGTTCTAATATTTTCTTCCCACACCCCAATGGATCGTCTTGTGCACCCCACTTTGGAGACCACTGTTCTAAACAACAGAACAAATATGGAAGCTCCAAAAGATTTCTTTGCTATGCAGAAGGCAACTCCACACCCCGGAAGAAATACAGTTATATCAGAGAAGAGGCCAGGAGTCATGATCTTTTAAAGACACAAATAAGTTAAGAATGTAATGGTAATGAGGAAGTAATAGATCACTGACTATGACTGATTTGAATTGAACAGAGCTCCCATTGCAAATTAACATTTTTCCAGTAGTCCCCATATAAGCTATGTCTACATGGAAATTAGAAGGTGTTACTGCAACAACAGGAGCAACCGATGTATGATCATAGGAGTAGATGCAGCCTTTTGGGGCATTGACTCCTGTCCACTGTATTCACAAGCAAATATGTGCTCAAAGGTTTCTAAAAATCATTCCTTCCAAATCCTCACAGACCACAATACACAGTTAACTTTAAACTAGTTAACTCTGGCTCCAATAGCCCTGAAGCCATGGCACCCACCCTTTGCAAGAGGACCAAGGACCTTGTTTCCAGAAAGTTATTTTCTGTCATTTGCACAGCTCCCAGCCTGTTGCTGTTTTCAGAATGGGAGGGAAGAAAGGGAGAAAGGGAGTTCAATCTTGGTTTTTTAAACCCCCCTGGAGGGTGGGGCAGATGTATTGGAGCCCCCCAAGGTCGGGGGGGGTGTCTCCAATTCACCCACCCCACCCTTCAGCACTGGCTGGGGAGCCCCAAGAATGATACCTCCACTGCCGTTCCCCCCCCACATTCTGAAAACACTTTGCAGAAATCATTCTGGCTTACAGCTTGCAGCTGTACTTCCATCTGAACCCAAAGTGCTGTAAAATACAGTGCTTCAAATTTGATGCTTCATTTTACAAGGGTTAATTTAAAGCACTGTACCTGCTCTTAAAGTGCTGTAAAGCTGTGCACTTCTGTTAAATCATGGCAATAAAGTGCTTTAAATGGCAAAAAAGCAAATTCTGTACATGCCCACTAGCCAAAAGTATGAAGATATATATTAAGATTATTATCGAGGGTTAAAATGTGAAAGGAAAAAATTAAAGGAAAAATAAAAGTAATACAGATTTTTTTAAATGGTTGGGCTATTGAACTGCATTTTACTGATAATATTATAAGAACAAAAAGAATGAATGACTGGAAAGCAATGGAGATATATAGATGAAAAAAGCAGATAAGAGAGCACATGAAGGCTAGGTACGGATGGTCAAAAAGTCCAAGGCTGAATCAATTCAGTCTTTGCAGTTTAGTCTAAATTGCACAGATTAAATTGAAACATAAATAAACAGACATTTACCTTTGATTCAGGAACTGCAGCTACATGCCTGCAGTGGCTCAGGTCAGAAACCGGGGGGCACTAGAGCATGGCTCTCTGGCTGTATGTTCAGTTTCTCTTCCTGCTGCCCCGAGGTCTCTGGGATTTACAGTCCAGAATTACAGCAGCAGGAGTCTGCAGGGTTACTCATCACTTCCTCTTCCTGCTTCCAGGTGCCTCTGGGATTTGTAGTCCACAGACACAGCCAGAAGTAAGTTTAAGCAGGGGAACAAGTGTTTAACCCCCCTCTGTAGGCCCAGACCCCGGCCGAGGTATGCCTGGGTGGGGGCAGCAGTCCCCCCTGCAGACTGGGCTGCATTCCCACAGCTGGGCTTCCCCACGCCTCCACTCCCTTGTCAGACAGTACAGAAGTTTCGTAAGCCAGTTTGACCCAAATCAGTTAAGTCTGATACTACATTCAACCAGGTTTATCTTAAACCAGTTTCAGCTATTTTGAAATGGGTTTATGTGCACTGCGCTTCTATTCTGTTACAGGTTTAAACCAGTTTCTAATCACTTAAACCAGTTTATGTGTAACTTCTTTCCCTAGCTAACTTGACTGAAAACAAAAACATCCAAGTCAATAAATCGGGATATCATATATGCCAGATCATTAAAGGTCCTTCCTCGTAGTTCAGACCTAGTTAAGGATTACCTGGAGGGCTTAGATGTGTCCAAGTCAGCGGGCCCAGATGACCTTCATCCGCGGGTGCTGAGGGAATTGGCTGGTGACATTGCGGAGCCTTTGGCACAGCTGTTTGAGGACTCCTGGTGCTCAGGCCAAGTCCCTGAGGACTGGAAAAGGGCCAATGTGGTCCCTATTTTCAAGAAGGGGAGGAAGGAAGAGCCTGGCAACTACAGGCCAGTCAGCCTCACTTCTATCCTGGGGAAGGTCCTTGAAAAAATTATCAAGGGCCACATTTGTGAGAGCCCTGCAGGGGAAGTGATG
>NW_017728998.1:33155527-33194373 GCF_001723915.1 Gavialis gangeticus
TGCCTACAACTTTATCAGGGGCCACCAGCAGGGATCGGGGAAAGTCTGTTTACCAGGCCCCCCTTGGAGTCACCAGGAACAATGGCCACAAGCTAAGGGAGGATAGGTTTAGGTTAGATATTAGGAAGAACTACTTCATGGTAAGGGTGGCCAGAGCCTAGAATAGGCTTCCCAGAGAGGTGGTGCTCTCACTTTCCCTGGAGATCTTCAACAGGAGACTGGACAGGCACCTGCCTGGGGTGTTATGACCCCTGCCACCCCCGGTGCTCCTTCCTGCCCATGGCAGGGGGTCGGACTAGATGATCTGTCTAGGTCCCTTCCGACTCATTGATTCTATGATTCTATGATAAGGGGAAAGGAAGAAGTTACTGTTAAAGATTACTATATTTGGTATTTGATATTTCCTTATTTTAAGGATATATCCAGGGTCCCTGGAGTCCATGGTAGACAACTTTTATGTAAATATAAATTAATATACATATATAAATCACTGGCAATTTTTAAAAGAAATTGTAGAGCTAGAAATTGTAAAGCAAGAAAGTGGAAAAAGAGTAACTATGATAACAGTTCTGGTAAAAGTATACAAGGAAATATTCTTATGATTATTATCTACTCACTTCACTTACTAGAAAAGTACAGGAAAGAATGTTAAATAAAAAATCTCTAAGATTCTAAAACAGGGCTTCCCAGCATTTTTGTCAGCATGACCACATTTAAACATTGGAAATTGTTCGCAATCCCAAAATGATGCAGACAAAATCAGCACACCCTCCCTCCATAGGCAGCCTGGCTGGAGAAGACCCCATGGGGAGGAGGAGGATGTGGGCTGCCTGCTGAGGGCTCAGGGCTATCCGCCCTGCTACCCTCCTCCTGGGGCCCTCTGCAGCCCAGCAGGTGGGAGGGCAGCAGGGCAGGAAACCCTGAGCCCACAGCTAGCAGCCGACATCTGCCATGTGTACAAATGGGGGTTGGACTCCATGACCTACTGAGGTCCCTTCTGATCCTAACATCTATGAACCTATAGAAATCTGGGGGGCACATGAAGTGCATGTGGTAGCAGGGCGCCAGCCATAGGCAGAGGAAGAAAATATAATTGGAGGGGGAGCTGAGCACATGTGCCACCCCCAGCAGGTAGGTCTGTCATGGGGAAGGGGTGGGCGGGGGGCTTATTGAGGCTCCCAAGGTGAGAGAGGGAGTGGGGCTGGGGCAGGGCTGGGGTGAATGGGGCCCTGGGGCCAGGGCCGGTTGTGGGACACTTGGAGCCTGGGTAGCTCATCCGGGGGAGGGAGGGGGCTCCTACCACCATGTGCACCCCTGGGGAAGGCACAGGGGGCACGTGCCCCGCAGATCTTTGTGTGGGGTGGAGGCAGCTGCCACTGCGGCTACTCTGTGCACCCCGCTGCCAGTGCCCTGGCAGCCATCCAATGCCACGTGCCTCCCACCACCAGGCAGACAGAGCAGCCGGTTTGTAGGAGGCATGTGGCATCACACAACTTCCAGGGCACTGGCAGTGGGATGCAGAGCACAGCCTGCAGGAGCAGCTTCCTCCACCCCGCACACAGCTCGGGGGGGCACATACCCCCAAGTCTGCCCTGGTGGCAGGAGCTCCCCCATGCTCCTGGACAAGCCACCTGGGCTCCAAGCATCCCACAACCTGCCCTGGGGCCCTATTCACTCCCATCCCCTGCAGGGGCCTTGATCTACCGCCTGCAAACCCCTTCCCTCCCCCATGCCCCTTCCCATCCACACATTTACCTGCTGGGCACTGCTCCACACAGGGCTGGCTTGGGCTGACTTACTGCTCACATGCAGGCTCTAGTTGTTCTCTGTGTCTGTGTGCACTCCTCTCCCACACCCTGCTGCAGCTGCCTGGGCCCAGGGTGCATGCGTCTGAAGGGGCTCAGACCCATTAGCTCTGGGCTTGTGCTGGCTATGGAGCCAGCCCCAGATGAGCTGCCCATGGCTCCATTCTGATCCTCCAGCCGGGCCTCACATTCCCACCCCGGCCCTGGGCCACATGCACTTGCCCAGCTGGACAGCACCGCCAGCCCCAGCCCTGCCCTATTCCCACCCTCACTGCAGACTTACCTGGAGGGAGCTGCGGGCACTGCTCTCCATGCTGCCTGGCTGTCATGTGCATGTGTGCGCATGCACATGCATGTGGCACCCCCTGCCTCATTGCTCTCCTCCTGCTCCCCTCAGCCCCAAACAGTCCCTTGCAGGATGGAACTTTGCCAGTCTGCAAGGGGAACCCACCATTTCCTGCTTTCTTCTGTGATTTTCATTATAGTCGAAACTGTTGAGTGTCTTTCTGAACCCATTTTTTATTGTTGCAACCCCAAATGGGGTTGCGACCCCAATGTTGAGAACCACTGTTCTATAAGAAAACATTCATTCCCAGCTCCTCTCAGCATCAGTCCCTTATTGAATTTAGAGAATGTAATGTATTTGCTACATCGGAAGCTTAGCCGTCTTACGCAAGATCTCACCAGCTATTACTTGGGGAAAAAAAAAATCTAAGGCGAGTTGGTAAATAAGCTGTTTTACACTGAGTAAAACTTATCTGTTTGAAGGAAAGCAGGCAATGGACAGTGATGGCTGCAGCTGCAAAACAGGGTGCTAATCAATGTTGTAATGAATACTGTGTTAATCCCCAGTTGAACTTCAAACCAGAAGACCACAACCTAAGCAGTGCAGAGAAAAGGAAGTACTACCTAAGATTAGTGGAGACTAGAGTCAGAAAAGAGCTTGTGTGGAAGTTGTGTGAGAAAAAAAAGAGATGAAAGGAAGCAACTATGGACATAGCCCAGGATCAGCATCTGAAATGAGCTTCAGCTCACGAAAGCTTGTGATATAGATATAAATATAAAGCTATCTATCTACTTTGGCTAGTCTATCAGGTGCAAATCTATCCTGCCTTCTATTTGATTTCAGACTAAGATTGCTAATTCCATCTCTTAGTGAAAAGAGGGCATTGGGCTGAGGACAACAGGCAGCATGTTAGGATCTTGATGACACAGCTGCTGTTATACCTTAGGACTTAACTGCCCTTTGAAGGTGGTTGGGTTTATGTTTTTTATTGTAACCACTGTACCTACAGTATTTGCACCTTTTACTTCTAGCAGCTCTAATATATTAATTCTCTTCATCAAGAGTGTGTATTTTTGGGAACTCACTGAAGACAAGGGCACAAGAAGTCTAGTGCCTACAAGATTATGCTACACCCAGCATGCTTCCAAACAACGAGGGACTGGTTTATCACAACACCCTGCTGTGGGGTCTGTTACATTATCTTTATTTATGAGCTAGACAAGGGATCCAATGCAAATGGATCTAGGAAAATAAGGTCAGGGAACATCAAAATGAGAATCAACCCTAGATACATGTAGTTAATACCATCTGTGGGAAAATAATGTAAAACAAGTATTCAGTGGATAGGAGAGAGATGGGAAGTTGTAACCTAAGGCTGATAGTGAACAGCAAATTTAAAACAAGCTTTTAATACAACATGCAGAGTGGAGGAGATTCAATTTTGCTGAAATTTGGGATGGTATGTAGAGGGACACCAAATAATCTAGAGAATTATGGTCCCTTCCTATATGGCACTGAAGAGACTAAGATGAGAATAAATTACATTCAATTTTTAGGACACCTGCAGTGCTAATATAGTATTATGTACAATGGAGGGACTTCAGCAAAGAAAATTGAATTAAGAGTTGACAGGGGTGTTTTGGGGGTGTGGATGGGACAGAGAACAGGGGACTTAAAAGTACCACATTTGAATTGCTTGGCAAGGTAATAACTTAGGAAGCTAGCAAGGATGAGAAGAGTAAAACCCAGGAAAGAGAAATAAACTACTTGGAATTTTACCATTTAAGACACTGAGGTGCAGAATATGGTTCAAATGGAGACTAAATTCAGGAAAGAAAATGTACACTCAACTTATGAAAAAGTCACAGATAATGGTATCTAATAAACCAGTGAGGACTGTGATGAGGAGGTAAGACTACGAAGATTAATGTCCATGCAGCTATTCTTTCAAGATGCATACAATTGTCTCTGTCAGTTTTTCTACAGCATACTTCCTTATAGCATTCAACTACAGATACGTGGAACCACAAAAAATTGGGAGTCTAATCCCATCAATCTACAGTATTTAGTATAGTAAATTTTGTGAAAAGAAATTAAGCATAAATGGAGAGGACTGAATAGAGTTAATCTGTTCAGAAGTTATCAAGTGTTTCTTTGAGATCTCTAGCTTTCTGGATAACCCATTCCAAATGGCACTACCAAAAATACATTTGATAAATGCTGAGGAGACATTGTCTCCTTAGTAGTGAAAACCATTCTTGTAGCATAAATTAAAAATTCTTCACAACTTATTTTCTCAAACTGAAACTTGGGAAGGTGATAACAAAAATAGAGAACCGGGAAGAAAGAAAGTAATTAAGCTGTTTCTATATAAGAGTTTCTCCTCGTGATCTATACCGGGGAGGCTATCTTGTTGCATAAGTGCTACAAGCAGCATGGGTAGCTTCTCTGTGTGGCAAGCGATAGATCAGGGAGTTGACAAGTACTACAGCAGCAGACATCACAGGACCAGAAAGCAGAGCAGTGCATTGGGCAGGGAGCACAAAATGGGGAACAGAAAGCATAGCAGGAGACTGGACAATGGAGGAGGATTAGAGTGACAGTTGGAGAGGGTGTGGGGCTAATTTGTGACATATCTCAAAAACGTTGGCTCCCACTGATCTACAACAATGGGGTTGGACTCTTTCAATGGCTTTTCAATGAAATGGCATGTAAAGAATCACTTAAGGTGACCAATATACAACAGTAAGAAAACCATGCTATGTTTAAAAACTATAAACTATGGAACCCTTCTTTACTACTTATTACAGTAAGTTGGCAACCACTGTTTAATAGTATTTGGTATTGTTTAGTGGATTTTATCCCTCTAATGGATTCCATAAGTAAAAAAAAAGGAAACAAAAAAAAGAACAAAACCTGGCATTTGGCAGATGCTGTGGATAGTTCAGCAGTGACAAACTGACACACAGCTGTGCATATCTGGCAGATAGCTTTTTCAGGCTGTATTTTCAAGATAGCCAGCCAGCAGCCAGATGTTTAGGGAAATCCCCCATTGTTACTTCATAGAAAGAGAAGGAGTTGTCCTCTGGCAGTTCTCCATAGAGGAAAACTTAGAGCCACTAATCTTGCTGTCTCTCCAAATCTGACTTACTATCAGATTTCCAACTCTCTACCACTCTTTACAATTGTGTGGCACATTGTTTGAGCTGTAATACAATGCGCACAGGTGGGACCAACTGCTCTAAGTGCTGTGGCTCCATATAACTCTACAACAGGTCTTATAAAAATGTGCTTAATGAAAGAGGCGTAATGGGGTGTAAGGCAAGGGCCATCAACACCTGAAGCTGTGTTACTGTTCATTTTAGCTATCCAGATATTTATGTGGCCCATACTTCCAAGCTGACCAAAAGCCACTTAAACATTCCAGAACAAAAATAATTTCTCTTCCTTTCCACACTTTTAAGAGAAATAACTTAATGGGATGAGTGGCTTGGCGTGTGTTGGTTTATGTTTGTGCAAGGGAAGTGGATGCACTACAGCTCTATAAAGAGCTATTGAAGAAAATCCAAGTCACAGAAATATGTTTTTCATTTAGTTCTGAGAAGATTTAGCCACAGCCACTCTTGTTGTTTCTTGAGACAGCTCTTTTGAAGTTTTGTTTCCTACAGAAACAGCCTCTCTACTCGCTGTCAATTTCGTAGCTCTAGTGGTTCAACTTAACTATCATGAGAAGTTATGCTCAAAAAAAGAAATAGGATTTTCAGGGACACTGGGCCAGTGCTGAAGATGGCTTTCATTATACCAGAACAGCGACCTTGAAGGGACTTTCTGCTTAATGGGAGAATATACAAAAAGCTGAACACCAAGGCTATGAGTACTATGGCTTGTGCCAAGCAGAAAGGCTTTGATACACAACCAATTGCAAAGACGGTACACAACCCTAGTTTCACTAAGCTGAAATCTAAACCTTCCACGGCTCACTGTTTTATCTGTCCCTGGACACATACTCTTCCACAATACAACAGGAATTCTCCCAATCACAAAGGGTTCCTCTGAAAAATGCATCAGAATGGGGTTAACTTTGGGCTTTCCTCTTAGAAATGACAAAATATGCAAGTAAGGGATCAGCAAAAATCTTCCCCCTAGGTCTCTAGCACATGCTCCAATGCACAGTGTAGGTTAAACTGAAAAAATAATCATGTTCCCTTATACATTTTCTCTCTCTCTGAGCTGCAGTTTCCCTTCATATTTGTTTACATGAAAGACTGTTCAATACATTTTACCTAGGTTTTAATGCAATTTAGCAAATGAAAACAGTAAGAAAAATCAATACCCCATAACTAGCTAACTCTTGTCAGCTCACCAGTGAGTTACCAGCTTATCAAGCAACTCAAATTTGGTACTTCCCATAGCTTGGGAATCTCCAGGCTAAAGGATATGTTTTGAACTTAAGGATCAAGTTAGTCATTGGACAGAATTTTGTTGTCTATTGTGCAAGTTTTTTACTTTTGTATTTAATATGGTAGTTGTTCTTGGTTTTTTAATTATGTTCATCAGGAGATGAAGATAGACCAGCTGTCATTTTTTTTTGACAACGCGCATTGTTTTTTCAGGATGGCAGCCAAAACTGACAATACAGTATTTTGGGGGATTATTTTTTTGACAGGCAGTACTGCAATAACATTAGCAAAACAGCAGCAACAGCAGTTGTGGCGATAGCACTTTTCTCTAATTCAGGCCTGAATGATGACTTAAAAAGAATTTGCAGGCTTTGGCAAGAATAATACCAGAATAACGAGTGGAAAACAGGAATAATTTCACTGAAGTCAAACCAGAAAAAGGGGTCAAAGCAAAGCCATGTGAATCCTCCATAAGGCAGATCAGGATTAGGCCCGCAAGCAGAAACAGGTTTGCTAGGGTTGTTTTAGTCTAATAAGTTGCTTCCAACTGATAAAGTAATCAGAATGCTCTTTTATCACTGAGTTAAAACACACCCAGAGAGACATTATACCTGTAGCATGAAACCTTCCCCCACTAAAGTCAAAAGAAAAACATGCAGGCCATTAGCCTTTATATTAGGGATATATGCCTTTGAAATCAGTGTGTTCTGTAATACTGTATTAAAACGGAAATAAAATCCCAGCCCAGTACTTTTAGTCAATCTCTCCTATACATATGGCCCCCATAACGATGATAACATCTAAATGCCTCAGAAGGGTTTGTCCTCCCAACACCCCTGTGAGATAGAAAATACTATTAATCTCATTTTCTAAAGGAACAGAGACAATGGGAGAGTACAAGTTACTTGCTCAAGATCACAGAAGAAACTGATGGCAGAGCAAGAAACTAAACCCAGGTTTCCTAAGTTCCAGAGTACTATGATAATCATGTGCATGGAGCCAGCACCTAAGTACTACCATACAATAAAAGCAGCTTAACCAAAGCATTGCTCTTACACCAACTTCCCAAAAAGAAACCACACAGACACACACATGTACACACACACATTATCATTTGTGACTTGACTTTACCTGCAAACAATAAGAACAGACTACATGTATGCTGTTTGCTGCAAAATGAAGTCTGAATCTATTGTATGAATTTAATACACAAGGAAGGGAAGAAGAAAGTGATGTACTTCACTTCAACGAAGTACCCTAAACAGGAAATCCAACTACCCCCAAAAGCAAGACTAAGGGCATGGAGAAATGTACCATTTTAAAGAGCAGACAACTTACCTCTCAGTAACTTACAGCTGATCTGCTGTAACTGTTTTTTTGGTATGCTCCACTCATATTAAAACAATTATGTTGGGTTCATCTGCACACCATAAGTCTTCCCATCAACCTCTTTAAAAGTGGTGTAACTATTTTGTCTGTCTGTAACAGGGAGGCCATCCTTCTGTTACTTATGAAATAAGGAAATGATACTTACCGCAGCTGCTGTGGAGTGGCCAGAGAAACGATGATGTCATCAGATGGTGGTGGCAATGTTAACTGCACCTGCAGGGGAGAGTAATGAAGCAATGACTCACTGGAAATGACTTGCTAATAAGTAAGCAGAAAAGACTGAATCTTCCCCCAGAAGGTGAAACATGAGTTCTGGTAGAGCATGACCAGAGTGACTTGTGCAGAGGCACAGAGTGAAGGAGAATCGGCACATAGGGTGAGAAGCCCAGTGACTGCTGACTGAGCTGAAGGCAGACGGAGGGAACATTTTGCACCCAGACTAAGGTAACTAAGTTATTTGTAAGTTAAGGGACCTTACAAGAAGAAGTTAAGTCTAACAGTGCTGGGTCAAACCAAGGAGACAGCAGTGGGACTAGCCAAGTCACTTCCTTGTCCTATGCTTTTAGGAACAGATTGGCCCCATTTGAATGAAGCAGTAGTGAAAGCTATGAGTGAGTTAAAAGCTTGACAATATTTAAGACAAGTAGAAGGAGTCTTTGTGGGGATGGGACCCCAAGGAGAGGAACAGAGAGAAGAGGAGGTAGACCTTGAAGCTATCATTGGAGGTGGGCACTTTAGAGAACACCAAGAGCAGGAACCATTATTTTGGAACATCTCTGAAGAAGGCCTAGCCAGGAGACAGGAGGAAGTACTCAACCCCGGGTTAGCAGATAAAACATCACGCTTTGACATGACAGATGACATTTTATACAGAATAGACAAGGGTAAAGGCAGCGACGAAATTTTACAAATTCTGGTGCTCAGGCAATATTGGATGCAAATATTGAAAGTAGCCCATACACTTCCCACGGGCGTTCATTTAAGCCTAGATAAGACTGAAGCTAGATTAAAACAGAGAATGTTTTGGCCAGGATTTTCTACAAGATTGTAGAAAAGTTTTATAAGGAATGTCCTGAGTGTCAGTGTGTGTCAGGGTATAAACCCATGAAAGGACTGCTGGTATCAATGCCTATCATAACAAGATCTTTTGAAAGAATCACATTAAACATCATGGGCCATTTTCCAAGAAGTAGTGCAGGCTAGCAATATGTCCTGGTAATAGTAGATTATACCACGAGGTTCCTAGAGGCCATCCCATTGAAGACTATTACAGCCCCCAAAGTAGCAGAGAAGTTGGTAAAATGGGTAGCAAGAGTGGGTCTTCCTCAAGAAAACTTAACAGATCAAGGAAAGTCATTTATGTCAGGAGTTTTACAAGGTATTTGCCACACCCTGAAGATAAAACAGCTAAGAACCTCCATTTATCACCCCCAGATGGATGGTCTAGTTCAGGGGTCAGCAACCCCTGGCACACTTGCTGAGCATGGCACACAAGGCCATTTTGCTTGGCATACCACTGCCAGTGCAGGCTCTAAGCAGCTGCTGCCAGCCATGGAGCCCAGGACACTCCCAGCAGGCAGCTGGGAGACTGCAAGCCCTGCTGCAAGTGGACCAGGCTCTGTGGGCCAGCTTCAGCTGTGAGGCTGCAAAACAGCTGCTCTGGGCTCTGGCATGTTGGCACTCCGGCACCTTCCAAGGTAGACACTGTGGTTTTTTTCAGCACTCCGGCCAAAAAATGTTGCCTACCCCTGGTCTAGCTGAACAGTTTAACTGGACGCTTAGGGGGATGACAAGAATCTGTATTCAAGGGGCCCCTTTTGAATTAGTCCACAGACATAAGCCTAGGGGTTCACATGATGTAATTTGTGAAGGTTAGTTGGAGGGACTGACAGGTGAAGGGAGACAACCACATTTGATGCAGGACTTCCGTGAAAGATTAGAGACGGTGTGAACTGTAGCTCAGGAAAACTTAGAATGCTGTCAACAGAGACAGAAACAGACACACGGCACCCATGCAAAAGATAGAGAGCTACAAGAAGGAGACGAGGTACTAGTCATGCTACCTGATAATAGCCACAAATTGTTGGCACATTGGCAGGGGCCAGTCCAAATCACTAAAAAGCTAGGACCAGTGAACTATAAGGTACAATGAACTAGCCCAGTAAGAAGAAAACAGAATTACCATGTTAATTTTTTGAAGAAGTTGAATGAAAGAGATGCATGGCTGATGCAAGGAGGTCTAGAGTCAGAGGATTTGGATAATGTGTGTGACCCTATATTATCAGAATTTACAAATGGAGAGCCTAAGATAGGAAAGACACTCTCGGGTATTCAGAAGCAAGAGTTAGAATGACTGGTACAAGAGTTCCCAGATGTATTTAGCAAAAAAAAACAGGCAAAGCTAAAGGTGTGGAGCATAGTATTAGAACACTGGAAGGTTGCGTTATAAGGCATCACTGGAGGTGGTTGCCTCGTCATTTATGCCAAGCCGTTAAACAAGAAGTTACACAGATGTTACAGTTAGACAGAATAGAAGAACCCCATAGCCCCTGGAGTGCCCCCTCATTGTTGTGCCTAAGCCAGAGGGAAATATTAGGGTGTGCGTAGACTTCAGGAAAGTAAACAAAGTAGCCATATTTGATGTGCTTCTGATGCCATGAGTTGAGGAGATGCTAAAGAAAATCAGTCAGGCCAAATACATTTCAATGCTAGACCTTATGAAGGGTTACTGGCAAATTCCAATGACCCCAATGGATAAAGAAAAAACAGCATTTGGTATGCCGTGGGGGTTATTTCAATTCAACAGAATGCCATTTGGGCTGCATGGTGCAGCAGCATCGTTTCAGTGTTTAATGGACAGGACGTTGGCCTCACATCAAATGTATGCAGCTGCATATATTAATGATATCATAATCTTCTCTGCTGACAGGGAACCACACTGTCATTTTAAAGGAACCAAGGGATGTAGGACTAACTGCAAATCCAAAGAAATGTAGCTTGGGCCAAGAGGAAACTCAATATCTTGGGTTCCAAGTGGGGCAGGGATACATAAAGCCTGTAGCAGACAAAGTGGAGGCTATACATAGATATAAGTTACCCAAGACACTGAAGCAATTTAGATCATTTTTAGGCTTTGTTAATTGTTATCGCAGGTTTATCAAGAAGTTTTCAGAGGTAGTATCACCTCTGACAGCTATGATGAGGGGTAAGCCCAGACAGCTGCAGTGGACAAAGCAAACCCTGAGAGTGTTTGACATAATTAAACAGCTGCTTTGTAAAGAACCTGTTTTATATACCCCTAAGTTTCAAGAGACTTTTTATTTACAACTGACACCTCAGGGAAGGTGTTAGGGGCAGTACGATTTCAGGGGGAGGAAAGGCATACAGCATATGTGAGCAAAAAATTGTGTGAACCAGAAACACGCTATTCTATGATAGAAATAGAATGCTTAGCCATAAGATGGGGGTGGAACTTTTTCGTTATTATTTGTTAGGGCAAAAATTCATATTAATTACTGATCACGCACCCCTCAGATGGCTGCAGACAGCTAAAACCGATAACGCTTAACTAATACCCTAGGCTCTCGCATTACAACCATTCTATTTTTTGGTAGAACACCAAGCTGGGAAGAAGAACATAGCAGCTGACTTTCTGTCACAATCTTTAGACCCTAAAGAGATCACATGCCTGGTGACACCAGAGGTAGTTATGTGAGGTGGACAATAGAAGAATAAAAGAAACGTAATATTGGGACTTTTAACTGAAGGGGGAGGTATGTAACAGGGAGGCCATCCTCCTGTTACTTATGGTATAAGGAAACGCTACTTACCGCAGCTGCTGTGGAGCGGTCAGAGAAACGATGACGTCATCAAACGGTGGCAGTGACACTGAACTGCACCTGCAGGGGAGAGTCATGAAGCAGTGACTCACCGGAAACAACTTGCTGATAAGTAAGCAGGAAAGACTGAATCTTCCCCCAGAAGGGAAACCATGAGTTCTGGTAAAGTGACAACCAGAGTGATTCGTGCAGAGGCACGGAATGAAGGAGAGTCAGCACGTAGGGGGAGAAGCCCAGCGACTGCTGACTGAGCTGAAGGTGGACAGAGGGGACATTTTGCACCCAGACGAAAGTAACTGGGTTATTTGTAAGTTGAGAGACTTTACAAACGGCAGTGAGACCTATCGCTAAAGAAGAACAGAGAGGGGGCAAGAGTAACCCCTCTCTACCAAGGCTGAGACTGGGCAATCTATTTGGGACTTTGCTTATCTGTTTGTGTTATACTGTTGAAAGAATCTGAGCCACAGCACACAAGGTTTTTTTCTTTTTTCTTTCTGTTTTGACCTGATGTGGACAAAGATGTGTAAAATAAAGAAAGAAAGAGAATATAGCATGTGTAAACACCAATAGGAGTCCTCCTTTTGATAACTTATAAATTTTTCTCCCATCAAGGCGTGACAAGACTCAAGGGTTTTCTTTTTTTTGATTTCCCTTTTTTACACATTAGACTCTTACACTGTCTATGCACTAACCCTCATTAAATTACCCCTGAATGAAACAGGGAAACTACTGCAGCCTCGACTCATTTACTGCAGGTTAAGATTGAATAGGTACAACATTTATGCCAGATTCAGCTTCACCAAAGTAAGCTACCTTGGTTTTAAAGTGTTATTCCTGTCTTGTCTATTACTCACACTCTGTCATCATTACTCTCATATGCATATATTCAGGCTGATAATTCTTTCTCTAGTTTTACACTGGTGTAATTCCACCACCTTCAAATCATTCCTGATTTACACCAAGGTGAGAGGAGTGAGGCCTAATATATATTATCTTTGTGGTAAGAATAAAGATTAATTAGTGCATTTTCTGAAGCTGCCTGCAGTAAAACTAATTCCATGCCCAATAAATCTAGAAAGCAGACAGAAATTTCAATAGAAAACCAATGCACATTATTTTGTCCTTCCTTTCTTATTTACCTTATGTGAAAGATATGTGACTTTGCAATCCGTGCTGTTTGCAAAACCAAAGCAAAATGTAAAGGATTCTATACCCAATTCTCCCAGACAATATCGACTATTCAAAAGTCCTACAGTAAGAGAGCATCTTTCCTGAATCCACAAATTTCTGCAATGAGGATGCCACAGTGGTTTCTTAGTATTTATACATCTCATCCTACATTACAGACTTAGCTATTAGAAAGGGACTGCAGTATCTTCCATATAAAGGTGAGAGGCCACTGTTATTGACACATGATTTTAATCCTTTGGACACTTCAAAAGATGAAGATTAGCAGAGATGCTCAAAACTAGCACCCAGGAGAGAGCTATTTGTCAAAAAAGTTGATACCATTGATGCTTGTCGAAGTAGAAAAGAGTGTGTAATTTATCTAATAAAAGTCAGGCCTTGTTTGCCTAGACTCCTGAGTTTTGACAGTTCCCTTGCTAAATTATCTGATACTGAGTTTCATATTATAAATGCAAATGTTTGATCAGCTATGCATTTTAGGAGCAACCCATATTATTGGGCTGGATTTTATTCCTTGGTTTTCTCCAGAGTTTTCCTTCTTAAAGTCTTTGTTTCCTTCAGAATTCATTATAAACGACATAATTATATGTCTTTTTCTTCCTTGATTGAGCGCATTTCTTACAAATGATGATTTACCACTTGGAAATTACAAATAGCATGAATAGATACAATTATTATATTGCCGAATTTGCTTTAAAATTCAGAAATGTAGTTTAGCTGAACTGTTCATAAATTATAAGTAGGCAGGTCACATTCTTTACTCTAATCTTTACATGAGACCCTGGATGCAAATTGTACTTGCTCTTCATAAAGAGAATTCAAAGGTTTGTACTGGAATATGGAATGGATTTAAAGTTTGGATGAGCATAAATGGAGTTCTAATGTTGTTTAAAAGAAAACCTATTTCAGAATGGGACTTCTTTCATTAATCACATGTTACTAGCAGACACTTTCTGATTCATTTGTCTCTAGTTGGGTCTAGTAGAAATACAGGGCCTGACACACACCTGAATTTACTGGAAAAACTCACACTGATTTTGACAAGGCTTTAGAGAAGGCCTACAAAGAAAACTGTGAGCAGTTTTGTGAGTGAAAAGAAAAGTACTCTAATAAAAGAAATAGTATTTACATGTAGCTAGCTACCTGGATTAATAATAAGGTCATTTGAAAATAAACCCCACAGTGCTGGAACATAGAAAACTTCTTTAATCTGCACCTTGGAAATGCCACACTATTTGTCAGCGTGTCTCGGGAAGCATTAGAACGCATATTCTCCTTATTGGAACCCTCCACAACACACACACGTGCACACACATACACACACACTTTAAAGAAACAAATGTAAAATGCTCAGTTTAACATCTGTGCAAGGAAAGATTCAATTTATCATTCACTTTATCTCATTTATTTCGCTGGAAAAAAGGAATCATCTAAAACATAGCACGAGTATGTTGAAAAAACATTTACATTTACGGAGTTTAGGGCAATCTAAATGGCTGACCATACAGGCATTCACAGGGCTTCAATCGCCATAAAAATGGCATGCTCGATCTAAAGTTGGCTCACCTCAGAGGTGAGCCAACTTTAGATCAGTCTGGGTTACCCTGATCTAAAAAGAGTTAATGTGGCCTAACATGCCTATATGCTTTCACAGCACAATCCTGGGGTGGGAAAGCCCATCCACTTGTCACAGAACCAGGGCTGTGCTGTTTTAACCCCACCTAACCCTGACAAAGCAATTTTGCCCCCACCACCATCTGACTGCTTTCCTGTGGACTTCAAAGCCCACCCCTGTGGACCTGCCAAGAAGTCCTCCCCACCCCCGCCTCCCCCCAGCACTGGAAACCATTCACAGTTTTCATAAGACCTACTAATTTTGCCTGTTGTCTCCAGCTGCACCTTTTTGAGAGTTATAAGAAATCATTGCAAGCTACACAGGTCTGAGCTGGGCCAGTACTTTGAAGCGAGACTTACAAAGTAAAGTAAAAAAAATAAGTAAAAAAAACCCATGAAAAATTCATTATTCCTTTTTAACAGAAAATGTAAAAAACCCAAACATCTTTCACACAGCTCTAAGGAAATTCCTGACTTGAAGATAATCCTCAGAGAAGATCCATATGATCAAAAAGGTTCACCCATGTAGATATCTTGAAAGGTTCTAGAGACTCTTTTCTGGTTATTGATATAATAAAGAGGTGTCTAGCACAAAGAGTGTAGTGCTGGGTATGTAACAAAAGCAGCTATTTTGCAAAAAAAGAAAAAAAAACAGGGTGCTTGGTACAAAAGCTTCAGTCCCTGGTTTGATTCAGCGGAGATTCGACCCAATTCAATGGCTGAATCTCTGAATCCAACTCAAATCAGGAGACCTTTTAATCTCTCCAAATCGAATCGGAACCCTCCAAATTGCTTCAGAGAGATTCGGAAAGATTTGGAGATTTGGACATAGACACAGCTTTAAATGTTTTTTCTCCATACCTCAAGGTACCAGGTGGCTTGTGAATGCTGAAATGGTGGGGCAGATGGAGCATCCCACAGGAGCGCAGGGGGCTCTCCAGTGTGGTCGACGTCCGCTGATATTCTTTTTTTGCATATCAGCCAAAATCAACAACCATCCTGAGATACAGCCTATCACACTAACCAATGTTATTTTTCCCTTATATTCTCTTATCTAGCTGTATTTATCTTACACTTTGATTTTAAGTGATTCAGGATTTTTTTTGGTCTGTATATGTATATAATAGATTAGCTTGTGGTTGTTGGTTTTGGCTGATATTCTTTGCATTTTAATTGTTAAAAAAGGATGAACAATAGCCGCTGGAATGAAAAGCAAATGACCCCTGCCAGAGGTATTCAACTTTTGCAACCCTGGTTGCAACCTTGACAAAAGACAAATACAATGTACCATAATAGGAGCTTTTCTTTATAAACACAACTTTTAGCTGCTGTGGTAATCTTAATATTAATTTTAATGTCATGCTAGGACTGGGAATAAAACTTGTCCTCTAACCAACATGATAGTAATTCACAAACAACACTGGTCAAAACTGCTTGCTTGATGTTTTGGCCAACCTTTTTCTTAATTAAAAAAATAATAATAATTTAATTTTTATAAATTTTTTTTTGACATCAGTAAAATGTTTAGAGTTTTTCATGAAACTTCTACCACATTGTTTCTTGAATTAATTTTCAAAACCACTACATTTTTATTGTCCTGGAAATCATGATTCCTTATAACTTTGTGTTTATTAAAGATTTGTTTTTAAAGAAATAATTCAAAACACAATTGATTGAAATTTGATAAATATTGCTTAAAACAGTGACAAAAGTACAAAAAGGATCCCTCTTCAACTTGCAAAATAGAAGCAACTTCAAAATTTCACAAAAAATCATTTCCACATTTTCAACTAGCTCTGGTTACACAATTGTTACAGCAGTCCAACTTTTAATAAGCAGCTGTACTTTTCAACTCAGGGGTAACAGCATATCTTCGTAGCATGGGAGTATATAGATGATGCCTTCATTATACGGGTCCTGATCTTGCAGTCCTTATGTATCCAGAGTCCACACTGTGTGTTAATAGCCAAATTCCAAATTGGGTAATTGTGCCATTCTGCCTACCCAGATCTCTCATTTTGATTTAATACATTGTTTTACTTCTTGTGTTAGAGCAGAAGGAGCTTCAGGATTTGTTCACTACATTTTTTGTTGTGCTCTGCTTTCAAACAGGTGTAATGCTTCACCTCTGATGTCACTGCATGAACTTTTTCTGTAGATATTTCCTGATCTAGCCTTTCATGAGGCAACAGCTTAAAAGCACAAAATAATACTACACAATGGGTGCATTGGCATGAGACACTGACTGCACGGTAGCTAAAAAATACTGCGTGGTAGCACATTACAGCACGGACAGTGCTAATACATTACTGCACAGTATTATCAGGCTACTGCATGGTAGCATCACTTAAAAGATGTTTACTGACACTACTGTGCAGTAACTCTAGTTACTGCTCATTTATTTAGTACTTGCTAATACAATACTAAATAAATGTGCAGTAGCGTCTCATGTAGATGCACCCAATGGAGGGCATAAACAATGAACAATGCTATACTCATATGAAAGGGCAAGGAGGCATTAGATAGACAGAATATAATTATCCAGCCTGGGATTTAGCTGGGGTTCCAGGTTACCACGCTTACTCTTATAGAAACTGCCATATGATCTTTAATTACCACAAGCAGTCATCAGTGGGAGATTTTGGTATACAAACAACAGAATTGGGCTTATCACAGACTATGAGTACACTAACTTGTAGACTAGGATCTCTTATATGAACCGAAATATATAGTTTCCAATATAAAACATTTTTTCCTAACTTTGGCTGAAATGCAATGCTATCAATGTTAATAGGAAAAATCTAATAGATTTCAGCAAAATATAAGTACCACCCCTTTATTTTTAAGTCGTCTTACAAGCAAAATCTTAAATTATTTCAAGGAAGTAATCAAAAAGTAGAAAAAAAAGAAGGGAAGAGAGAGTGTGAGTGCTGCATAGTTATTAAGGTAGAAATCCATATTTTAAAAGTAGCAATTCTACATTTTCCAGTGAAGAGCAACTTAGACATATGGTGAGAAGGAAACTGCTCAAATTATTGCTTGCAGAATAAATAATATAAAACATATCTCCATTAAGCTCTGATTTAATTGAAACTACATTTTCTTTAATCCCTGCCAGGAAAATAGGAAGAATATGGTTTCAGAACTCATGTGCCCACTTTTTATCTGCATGACCTGCTTAAAGAGCTAAGCCAAGTTTCATTAAAAATTATTGGTCTCATAACTTTTTTTTGTCTTAAAGAATCCCATATGGAGCCAATACCATGATAAAATTGTAGCAAAAATCCTTTGGGCTACTATGTTCTATAAATAATATTTATATTAAAAAAAAAAACTATAAGGAGACTTTATGACAGGTCAGAAATAGTAAACAATGACACGGTCTCACTTGAGGAGAGTACTATGGGGAACTGCACAAGTTTTAAAACAAACAATATCTTTATCCAAAAGATGATGATCAAAAATATGCTCCAATGTCTTATGCACTGCATTAAAACTACACCACTGCAGCAGAACAATATACATTTATTTCTGGGTTCTAGCTAACACATATTGTTGTATTAAGGAATTCTTTTGTATTACTATGGCATCTGCTAAAAATGTCAGATGTGATCACAGCCCTTGCAAAACAAGTATTTTAACAACCAAAACCTTATGATAGGTTATATTTCAGTGACTTGGAAACAACACTGCATTATCTGAGAAAACAGCACAGATGTTGCTTAATAAACTGTTCAGTTTATGCATTGTATTAACCTCATGAAACATTTATGCAAATCTTGCATTAACAAAAGGTAAAAGAATCATTATAGGTTATGAAGAAAACAATGTGACAACCTTTGTTTTTACCTCAGTATTTTATGGGTGTATTTTAACTCTTTGGGGTTTCTGCTTAGGAAGACACAGGGGCATTACAGATTTTCATCTATTTTGTTTTCAGTTCTGCTATCATTCCTTCCAGCTGATTTCACATTTTATAATGCTAATAGTGGGTGTATGGTTTTGAGTTTCTCTACTGTCAGCTGGTCAGTAGGTCTGGAGGATATATTTAATGGAATCTGACAGCTGATGGAACTGATCTCATTGAAAGGGGATTTGATATGTGGGATGAATGTGGTGACCCTCAATTCGCCATATTAATGACCATTATTATTCAAACTCTTGCAGCCAATATAACTCTTTTTCTTGGACACACCAGTACATGTGTATAAAAGAAATGACTTATGGATGAGTTAGTCCGTATACTGATTTGAGTGCCATTTAGATAGCATGTCAAAACAGATTAGCTATTTTACCCTGCCATAAAATTAAAGGCGAAGCCTTTGTACTATGTACACTTGTAAACAAAGCAATCATAATAATGGATAGCTTCACTGTGTTGTGTTAGAAAGCTAGCAAACTTATACACCTTTAAGCAGGGAAAAAATTCTCTCTCCACAGTAGACAAAGGAAATAAGTATTCAGATAATGTTCTTTACTAAAATAAGCTGAGAAGCAACAGGTCTGTCTCTGTTATGAGTTACCCAAAAGAAATGTAATTTAAGATACAACCCAGAGTAATTAATTTTTAGGGAAAATAAAATGTGTGAATCTTGTGCTAATTAATCTGAATTAAAATGTAGGCATATACAATACAGACAAAAAATACTTCCTGCATGGATTTGTTTCAAAAATCTCTAGAATGCATCATTTTACCTTCAGTTATAGAGAACAGACATAGACATTTGCCCCAGCCTAAGACCTTGCATTATGCAAAAGCAATGCTATCAACAACTGATGCTACACATCAGCAAATCCTTATATTACTACAAATATTTTTTAGCAGAAAGGAAGTTGGTCACAGATGATATAATAGATATGTAAGGACTGCACAATCAAATCTTAACACTTAAACCAGATAAACAAGGAGCTTCTTGCTTTTAAATTATATGGAAGTGGTACTTTTTTTAGGTCAGAAGCATAAAATCTATTATTGATCTGGAGCAACGTGTCCTGTCTTTTAAAGCCCAAGGCACTCTAATTCCATTCAATCAATATCTGCTTTCACATTTTTTAAACAAATATGCAATTTTGTTTACACATCTTAAAGGCTACTAATGTACATTGCCTTTTATTCTCTGTCATGTGTGAAAGTAGGTGATGTTATGTACCATTCAGTCCTGCTGCCTGCTGTGCGGGACAGGCCATTTAAAACCTTTGCAGACTGTTATGGTCCCCGTGATACATGAATAATGTACGCATGCTGCATTTCCCTCTTTTACTGCCTTTACTGATCCAAAAACAGACAAGGCTTTGAAAGAAGCCAAATAATAAAAAGTGAAGCCACCATCAACTTAATGCACTGAGACACTTATCCAACATACATGCATAAATACTACAGCATATGAGGAACGCGTCAATAACTTTTAAGTTATTAAGGAAACCATCTGAGAAAGAGGATGTAATTAGATCATAGTAACGAAGTTCACATTTGGTTTCCATATTTTCAAGGATGCAGTTAACATGATAATATCTCAATTGCTGTATGGTTTGAAAAGCATACCCATATGATGACACTCAGCTGCACATTCATTTAGTTAGAAATGTAAAAATCCTTGAGAATTTGGACCTTTAATCTAAACAATATCACCATATGGAAGACAGCATAGAATTTCTTGATCAGTCTTATGCTTGCCTGCCCTCTCTCTTTGTACCAATGGAAACTCTGGGTAAGGTGCTTTCTTGAATTGGGTATCTGCTCGTTCACAAAACCAGGCAGAATGTAAAGCAGAAAAGGATAGGCTTAGAAATTCACAGGGAGCATACTGCATGCTGAAATTAACAAAGATTAATGCCTGAGGATGTAAAATTGCCGGGTCAGAGAAACATTTAAACTCATCTGGGCTGGATGAGTGATATAAGGCCAGTTTGCAGGCTGGACTGGACCAATGGGCCCAAGGACACCAGATCCCTCCTGCCTCACCCCACGCCAGATCCAGGGTCTATGGCACTCTCTCTGAGATCCATGTTGCATGTGTCCCAGAGTAACCAGGGCAGACACAATGTGTGGCGTGGAATCCCAGAGCAGCCAGAATAGGAGACCCAGGTGGTGCAGTCTAGCCAGAGTAGATGCTGTGTGTACAGCAGATCCCAGATCAGCTGGAGCAGGCACTGTGCTACACATGGTACCTACCCCAGCAGTACTGTGCCACTCTCAGCACCTGTTCTGGCCACTCTAAGATCCATACTGCACATGGCACCCCCAGCAACTGATCTAGGACTACATAGATTTTGGTGCCTGCTCCAGCTGGGCTGGGACCCATGCTGTGTGTGGTGCCTGTCCATTTCCCAGAGCAACCTGAACAGGCACTGCATGTGGCGCACATCCCAGGCCCTGACTACTTGGTCAGTCCAGGTCAATTCAGACCCAGAGACAGTACCAGGGGCTGCATGACAGGCTCTGCAGGCTAGATCTGACCAGTAGGCCATATGTCTGACACCCCTGATTTATTGTATTTAATTTTTCAGTCTATTATACTGAATGTATTTATAAATGTCTAAAGGTACCAGGCAGAGATGATTTGAAAATAAATGGAGATGTTTGATTCCATAATTTATCATTTGTTATGCTTACAGAGAGAGAGGCAAACGTGATATTTTCAGTATTAAACAGTTCTAAAGGTAAAAATGCAAACAATTATTAAAAACTGGTAAAAAGTTGAGGCTGACTTAGTAGAAATATTGTAAGATTAAATTATGATGCCTTAATGAAATGGTTACCCCATGGAAGGTCAGATAATTTTCACTGGTCAAACAAAAGGTGAACCTGGGTGAATGACATTAGGGCCAGAGTTTTCAAAAGGAACTAATGATTCCTGGTCAGTTCTGAAGAGCTTGACCTAGATGTGTACATAACACGTGGTCAACAAGCTAAGGACCACAGCATGGTGATTCTGAGATACTGCTTCCTTCTCCCCATATCTTATGCTCCATCCTCTTTTAAAGATGTTCTCCAGATATTCATCCCAGAAGTTGCTGAGAACCAATAACCATGGAAGCAGTTTCAAACCATCATAGAAAGAACTATTCAACATTTAAAGGATTGAAACCACCTCTGCTCGACAGTGAAGCCATGTATTTGGACCCAGGACTTGTCTTTGCATCCATGTATTTGTACAACGTTTGTATTTGTGTTTTTCCATGAGATTTTTTTGCTTCATGATTTGTGGAAATGAAGTTAGT
Organism: Gavialis gangeticus; assembly: GCF_001723915.1. Lineage (NCBI taxonomy): Eukaryota > Metazoa > Chordata > Crocodylia > Gavialidae > Gavialis > Gavialis gangeticus. The sequence continues at coordinate 33,177,270 of NW_017728998.1, forward strand.
ATTTCCAAAACTCAGGAAACAAAATAGTATGAGAAAACTGACTGCATATTAGCATTTCTTATTAGTGCTTTCCTCTAATAGTCAACAGATTGTACTGTATTACAACTACATTCAGATCTACCTATTCCCCCCCACAAAACAGTCCAACCAATTTTCATCTATTTTTACCAGTCCAAAGCAAAATGACAAGTATCATGTTTCTTCAGTATCATGTCTCTCATGTATAATTTCCTTATAGACAGATACTTAGATGTTATTTATATATGTGTGTGTGTATGTATAACCTTATATATAAAATACACACATGCACAACATGTAAAAACTAGAAAATGAAACATGTATAAAACATATGCAACATATGCATATAAATGTAAAGAAAACCCATACAGCCACTGGATTAACTCCTAATCATTTCAACTTCTAAACTCTTTGCACATACAGCACAGTATGGACCAGAAATCATTTTTCCTCATACCCAATAGTCTATGAAATAAAAAGGCTTAGGACAAACTAAAAAGGGAAAGTATAATTGTTTATAAAAATGCTATTTTGGTCCTACCTTATTTGAAACAAATATAAAACTGCAGACATGAGGTTCCTGTTACAAAACCTGCACAATGGGTTGTTTAATCAGAGCCACAACTGCCCTGATAACAAGACTCTGAAACTGATGCAGCTCAGATTAAAGGCAGTGTTTCCAGAAAGTATGCTTCAGTAATGGAGGATTAGGCCTCAAGCTACATACACACACTCAAATAATCTGGGGGAATTATCCCAGGTCTGTTTTCCTGGTAGAAATACTTACTCAGGGCAACTTGTACAGACATTCAAATGCTGTGGCCCTGAGAAGTGGAGAGCTTGAAGCACTGACACTGTGCGGCCAGGTGGGGACCTATGCACACATCTCAGCATGCTCTGCAGGCTCCCTTAATATATCTGGCAACAGATGGCAGTAGGGGTGCACCAATAGAGATTTTGGGGGCCAATACCAATAGCTGATATTTAAGGAGGCACATTGGCAGATACCAATCCAATATCCAATACAGCTGCCATCAGCTGGTCAGTCTATGGTGGTGGAAGTGGGGGAGGAAGGGAAGGGGTATGCAGGGGGGCAGATCCACACCCCCTGCGGTGAGGGAGGGGCTGGTGCTACCCAGCCAGGGCAGGAGAAGGGGGGCGCAGGACATGGCTTATGGAGGGGGGACAGCTCCCACCACTGCTTGCACCCTGGGAGGGCGGTGGGGGGTGTGTGCCCCCAGATTTGTGCAATGCAGGGTGGGATGCAGCTGTGGGGTGGAGCCAAAGCCAGTGCTGTGCAGGGCTCTTCTTGCTGGGGGCTGGGCTCAGAGTGGGCTCAAGCAGCACTTGAAGGAGGCTGCAGCAATCCTAAATTTTGCCGCAGTTCCACTCCCAGCCCCACACCACCACCCAGTGCACCACACAATGCTGGCTCCACCCCTCAGCTGCAGCCCACCCCGTGCCACACAGGTCTGGGGCACATGCCCCCCCCAGGTGTGCAAGCAGTGGCAGGAGCCATCCCGCCCCCCATGAGCCATGCCTCTGACCCACACCCCGCCACCCCAATTGGGCAGCCCCTGCCTCTGGCCGTCTCTCCCATTGTGGGGGTATTGATCTGCTCCCCCAAGCCCCTTCCCTCTCCCCCTCCCCTTCCACCACAATGGACTGACCAGATGGAGGCAATTCTCCACACTGCTGGCTCTGCTCCATGCTTCACTACAGCTGTGCACAGCACAGGCATTTTTCAGCCAAATTATCAGCCCCATCGGGCCAATATCCAATATAGACAATTTTCATTATATTGGTACCGATCCGATATCAGACGGATGTATTGGTGCACCACTAGATAGCAACAGTAAATAGGTTCATTGACCCAGAATGCCCATGGTCAACCTATGTTTCTCAGAAGCACAACATGGAAATTGTGATGGGGGCATGTTCTTCTCCCAGATGGAGCAGTAGAGTCCAGCAAGCAACACACTGTCTCCCTGGGGAGCCAGGGCAGGGGAGAGGGGGAGATCCTGGAAGGACCACGCTCTGTTCTGAGACAAGCCACAGGTCCCTTCCAACCCTAACATTTATGAATCTATGAATATATGTACATACATTTGCTCTCCCAGGAGTGATTTAACCCTGGGTTGTTCCAGGATTATTCTTCTGAAGTTGTCATTTTTACTCTAGGAAAGAAAACATGAACATCTATATAGTCATGGTTTCTCCTGGGTAGCAGTTTTTCCCAGGAGAAACTGAATGTCTGTGTGAGGCCATATAGACATGGTTCTTCTCCCAGAATTCATAGATTTCATAGACATTAGGGCTGGAAGAGACCTCAGAAGATCATCGAGTCCAGCCCCCTACCCCAGGGGCAGGAAGTCAGCTGGGGTCATAGGATCCCAGCAAGATAAACACCCAAGTTTCTCTTGAAGGCATTCAAAGTAGGTGCTTGAACCACCTCTGATGGCAGGCTACTCCAAACCTTGGGGACTCAGACAGTAAAGAAATTCTTCCTTGTGTCCAGTCTGAAATGGTCTTGCAGGAGTTTATAACCGTTCTACCTTATCATCCCTTGGGGCACTCTGGTAAACAAATGTTCCCTCAGATCCTGGTGAACACCCCTGATAAACTTATAGGTGCCCATCAGATCGCCCCTGAGCCTGTGCCTTTCCAGGCTGAAGAGTCCCATAGCTCTCAGCCTGTTGTTCCTGACCTCTGATCATGTGCATGGCTCTTCTCTGGACTTTCTCAAGCTTCTCCACATCCTTTTTGAATTGTGGAGCCCAAAACTGAATACAATACTCCAGCTGTGGCCTCACCAAGGCCGAGTACCATGGGAGAATGATGGCCTGGGATATGCTTGAGAAGCATCTATGGATGCAAGCCAGCGTTTTGCTCGCTTTACTAGCCACAGAATTACATTGAAGGCTCATGTTCATCTTGTGGTCAATCATGACCCCCAAGTCCCTTTCATCCATAGTGCTAGCCAGCATAGCACTGCCAAGCCTATAGGGATGCTGGTGGAAGAACAAACCTGGAAGAATTATCTCAGATTATTTGAATCTGTGTACACAGCCTTAATAATTACTGCACAATATTCATAGAATCATAGAATCAATGAGCCGGAAGGAACCTAGACAGATCATCTAGTCCGACCCCCTGCCATGGGCAGGAAGGAGCACTGGGGCTGGGAGGGGTCATAAGACCCCAGCCAGGTGCCTATCCAGTCTCCTCTTGAAGATTTCCAGTTCTCCAGTTCCATATTCTCAAGTGCTTCTCTGGGTCTGAATTTGTCTAATACAGAGGTTGGCAGTGTTTTTACCACCGTGGGCCACTGCTTAAAACCCAACCCCTGCCACGAGCTGCAGCCCTCCTCCTCCCTCCAAGTGCCAGCAGATACTGTGAAGGAAATAGATTGAAAAAGGCAGGGGTCCTGGGGATGCCTCCTATGTTGTTGTGGCTGGAATGTGCTGCTGGTTCTCTGAGCTACTGAGAGTCAGATCCAGCCTCTTCACAGGCTGGATCCAGCCCATGGGCTGTAAGTTGGCAATGCCTGGTCTAGTATGTGACATCTCTTACCTCTCTATTTTTTTCCTTGTGCGCACTGTGACAGAATGTTCTGACTTCAAATACAGCTCCTGGCCACTGACAATCCACTAGGAAAGTGCTGAAAGGAAAAGATGACCTTGCAACACAACGTAAGCTGGTAAAATTTGCGATTTGACTCCCATAGCAGAAGCGTGTTTCAAAGCCTTACTTCCACTGTCAGAGCTATGAAGAAAGGTTGGTGTGTGGAGATACTATTTATCTCAGGAAGGGCACTCAGTCGTATGGCACCAGTGATGGGCTAGCTAAAAGTCACATTATTTATACATAATAAAGAGTTTTATGGAAGACATTTATGGGCACTGATAGCCTGTCTGTACTACAAATACGATTTTCCAATGTGTTCAGGATTTTCTTATCACTCTTCCTGTTAAATCAGTATGAGCTTTTGTAATGAACTGAAAAGGCAAAATAGCTAGGCTAAGGGTGAATACTATGGGAAAATCCTACCCTGCATATCTAACCAGAGAAACCAATATAAGATGGGGAAGTCAAGTAGACAGAAGAGTCAAGAGATTCAGGTCAGGTACAGACATTACATTTAAAGTGTATTAAGTATGCAGAAAGCACTTTATAGCTGTAACAGAACAGACATTCAGGGCTCATAAAGTGTTTTAAAAATGGCAGATCCCAATCTAGGTTAACTCTGGATGGATGCGCACTAACCTAAAGTTTTCTGTTCGAGCACTTTATGAAACAACTGTGCCAGATCCCATCAACGGTTACCTTAGAGCGCAATCACAGCCATCCCAGGAAGCATTGCACAGGGCTGATCTAGCCTCAGGCATAGCTCTCTGCTCTGCCCAAGCTCTGGGTTGGCCCTGCCCCCTTGGCTGTCAATGACCTAAGTTAGTGACAGCCTCTGAACCCAGCCCTGAATTCAGCCTGGTGGGGGAGGGGAAGGAGGGTTTCTGCCCCTGCAGCCACTCCACCAGCTAGCAACTGTCCCCAGCCAGGTGGGTGTTGTGGGGTATGGAGTCCAGGGTCTTTCTCTTGGAAGCCATTGCCAGAATGGCCCCTCACCTGGGGACTGTCAGCAGTGGTGAGGGAGGAGGGAGGAAGGGAGTCCCCCTGCCACAAGGGCTTCCCCACAACTTGATGGCTTGGGGTTGGGCCAGTGTCACAGGTGGCTCCATTCACCCAACTCCCTGTCCAAGCAACCTAGCAGCTGCAGCCTGAAGCTACAGAGCAGGGCTGCTCCAGCTTTTTGCGACACCAGGAACTGTGGGTGGGGGAAGAGGGATGGGGAAGGGAACCTCTGTCACAAGGATCTCCCCCCCGCCCCACTTCCTGAAGCAGCAAAATTTGGGGCCAGGCAGCTCTGCTGCAGCTGCTGGCTGCTGCTGTCAATGGGCTGGGGTGGAGGTGAAGGGATCCTGCTGAGGGGACCCAGCACAGACCCCCCCAAAGACCCCAGCTAGCAAGCTGTGGGGGGCCCCTTGTGGTGGGGGCTCTCTTTTTCCCCATCCCAGCTTCTTGACAGCAGCATCCAGCAGTTGCAATAGAGTTGCCTAGCCCTGAGTTTCACTGTACCAGGAACTGTGGTGGGAGTGGATGTTGTAAGAGAAATCTGTTTGGTTTGCACACACTCTAACTTACAGCACTCTAAGTAAAGTGCAATAGACCGCTTTCCATGAGGGGCTTTTTGAATGCCTGTACTTAGCTTCAGTTTTCTACTGAATCCTGCTCTAAACTACCACTATACTCCCTGGTAGAAGAAAGGTCATTGCAATGGTTCCTGCCTCTTTTTCAGACTAAACAGCAATGCTGACCCCACAGCTGGTGTGGGGAGTGTTTGCACACTTCATCCTATAAGAGTTATAAAGCAGCCATGTACCCCTCCACTTCTGAAGGAATTGTGCCTGTAGACACAATGCTTTGAGGTCTCCCACTATAATAACATACCTCTTCACACTTCCCTACTACATACCGCACTGTAAAGAAATAATGTATTTTCTAGCACTCAATCCACAATGCTTACAGATAATTCTTGATGATGTTCTTGAAGCAAAATTTAAAAATCAGTTGAGAAGGAGTTTTCTTCAGTGACTTATTAATATCCCTTTGGTCATAAATAATTTGCTACTTAAAGGACAAGTAATTACTTATTAAGGGAATAATGGACATTTTCTATCTGTTGTAAAACTGTTAGGACAATACTATCTTGTGTTGAAGTAATTTACTAATAGACCCAATGGTTCTGCAAAGTATCCCCCCAAAAAGGCAGTGAGGTATAATACATCTGAAATATGAAGGGAGGAATATTGTTGTTAAATCAAAGTTGAAGCCAGTGCTTCAACTTAACCTAGACATTGCTGAGAGTTACCCACTGAGCCAAGGTTTTTATTATGCGATAATACTGACTGATGAAAACAGTTAACCAACTGTAGTAAAATAGACAAAAAAACAAATAAAATAATTCAACCAGCCTTTGCTAAATTTACACAAAATAAAAGACCAACCACTTGCTGCACTCTAATAATCAATTTTGTTACACTGAAAAAGTCACAGATGGCAGAGGGTTGCCGAGAAAAATACAGTGTAAGAGCCATTCATAACAATAATACTTCCAAAGTATAATATAAGAACCAAGAGGTGCTGTTATCTGTGGACCTCAAATCTGCATTTTTGGAGGATATCCAGAATGCTATTGCCACACTCATACAATGACAGGAGTAGACAGGCTTTAGTTGACAGATCTACCTCAACACCTGATCAGGTCACTACAAAAGGAACTATTTTGACAATGGGATGGTGTCATGTGAACAGTAAAGTGGTCGAAAGCAGTATTAAATAAGTATCCAATACTGCTATGTCCTTCAGCTTGGAAACCTCTATTTTTGTTTTATTAACTAAATGCATTAGCTTGCAGTTGTTCTTCTGGGCTGATAACTTTTTATAATAAGAAAATAAGAGAAAAAGCAGTAGCTACTAGAATGAGTGGATGCTGACTCCTGCCATGTAACAAACGTATTAATCATTTGTAATCCTGCCCTACGTTGTAAGACTGGGTGAATAAACAATGGTCAATCTCTTATGAGAATTTATATGGATTAAATTTATAAAAGCTGGTTCCCACTTCCTACTGCTGATGATTGTTCTTCTCCTGATAAATGAAGTTTTCAGTTGCAGGGATCAGACAGGAAAACTGTTTCTTTGCTTTCTTTGATTGATTTAAAGCTTGGAAAGAATTTTTTACTACTTCGAGAAGCCTCAGACCTGCAGGCTAGGAATGTTGGGAACACCAGCCAGAGGCAATTATAGCCGGGTTGACCTTTCTTGGTGCTAAAGTGCCCAGTAATATTTGCTCTGCCCTGGCAGTGTTGCCTTTTTATACACATGGTTTGATAGGGAAGTTTAGGGTTTTATGGATCCTCATCAGAACAGTCATTTAGATAAAATGATCAGAAAGAGGGTTGCCCAAATTAATACTTATGAAAGAATTTCACTACATATTTTAACTAAACACTATCTTCAAATGAAGCTAAAATGAGGTTTGCTTTAGATGAATGAGACTTATAAGGCTGTAAAATGCATTTCACCCTATCAAAAATAACTGGCATTATATAACCATAACCTCTATCCCTGACAAATATGCTTCTGAAAGGCAATGAAACCTACATAATTATAGGCTGAAAATACTAAAAATACACTCTGTACCACACACATGGATAACAGCTTGATTTCATCATAACACTTAAATGCAATATTTCCCTGTATAGTATTATATTAATATGATAAAGAGCAGCCAGCCAAAAAATAGCTGAAGAGCTGCAAAGTGATTTTAGAAATTGAAAAGCAATTTCAAATGTTTGGTAAGCATTAACTTGCTCACTGCACCCTATCAAAAACAGCTGCTAGTCCATAATTCTAACCTTTTCCTTTTCAAAAATATAAGGCCCTGAAATCCTATATTAATGAGAAATGAATATTGTAATTGCAAGAGTAAATGCAATTATAAAAGGAAACCTCCCACCACAAAAATTCTTCCTTCAGTAGAACAGTCTGATATAATAATTTACTGAATGGAACCACAAACATATTTCCATGCAGGATATTCACATGCTGGTGCTGTGCTAATCAAACTACATCAGTAGCACATTTGTAGAGAGTTTCTTTGTCCTGTTCAGCAGTTGATCTACAAAGGATAACAACGCAGGTAGTGGTCCAAGGTGCAGATTAACTAATAGAATTAGATATGGCAATGCTGAAAATTGCCATTAGGTGCCTGGCTTCCAGAAGTGAATTCAGAATCCCTTTAGGCACTTAAGTTTCCAATACAATGTATGGGGAGAGTTAGGCGTCTAAGCATGGCACTTTTACACATGCTCCAGGGATGCTCCAGGGGTGGAGTGGGAGGACAGCACTTTTTAAAGTGGCTCTGAGAGCCACTCTAATTAAAGCATCAGCATCCCCACACTTAAAAATCATGGTGGGGGCACTTAAACTAAAGCTCATTCAACAAGCTTTAGATAAAGCACCCCCACTGCCATTTTTAAGCAAAGGGACACTGACAGACAAGATGCCAGAGGCTGCTGGAGTGCAGCAACTGCCCTGCTGCAGCAGACTCAATTAATCAAGCCTGCTCTGACTCACTGGAATTCCAGCATGTTGGAGTGGCCTCCATGTTCGTGTATAGGTGCCCCTTGGAGGTGCACAACAGACTACACACTGAACTTGGGACACCTAAATTAACCATTTGTGGATACTGAAGAGATACGTGTCTAAAATCCCATCTCACTTCTGGATTTAGGTGTCTTCCTACAGCCCTGAGTAAGTCACGTATGTGTGATCTGGATTTACGGACCCCCTCCTGGACTTAAGCACTTAAATATGCTGTGAGTTTGGGTAAAACTCCTTTTACTCTTTGTTGTATAAAATAAATTAGGAACTGGAGCACTTCTCCATGTAGTGGGGGGGCAGGGGTTCTGTAAAAGCTGTGTGAGAGCTCTACCTACTCAGCTTTTATATGAAAGGTAATCAGTTGAGTTTTTAATGAAAGCAGACATGGATTCTATAGTCTGAGCTGAATTCACTGTTGCCAGTGTCTGGCAGGCATGCCTAAAGCCTACTGGACCAGGCTTCAAGGATTAGGCACAGGGATGTAGCGTTTCTGAATCCCAAATTAGTTTAGGTCTAAGATATGTGATTAATTCTGTCAAAATAGAGAGAGGTCTGGAACCTCTGAGACACCAAAGAGGTTAGGCAAGTATTTGGGAATCAAAATCTTAGACTTAAGAATCTAAATTTTGCTTACACCTCTCATCTGAAACCGCAGTGCTATCGTGTATCTGGATCTTACCCCTCTATTCTTTCAAATAATAGAATTCTGGGCTGCAGTGCACATTATCATTCCAGGTTCAATTCCAAATTATGACCTAACCATGGGACTGCCCTATATGAAAGTGGCCTTGAAAGAGTTTTCAGGCATCCCTTGACAAACAGTTTTCTCATTGCCTCTGAGTTTGTATCTCTTTAGTTTACCTTCCCACCTACAAACAACACATTGAAACTGAGAAGTAAAGCATTCAAGAGGACCCAATGCTTTGTGGGACAGTTGTTTTATGTAGTGCAGTTTAGCCTAAGGCCCTCACTAGGGTGAGGCCCTCTTGTGCTACACATTGTGCAGATACATAGGGGTGGATGACATAAGCAACTCCCCAGAGCAAATTTAGGGGTGAGTGATGGGGGTGACTGCCCAGGGCACTGTGGTGAGGGAGGCGTCAAGCGCGCGCGCGCGCGCGCACGCACGCACGCACGCACACACACACACACACACGTTCTCTCCCCCTATCCTGCCTCACCCTGTCTGATCCCTGCCTCACCCTGTCTGATCCCTGCCACAGGTAGGAGGAGTGGTGTCCAGCCCAGCTTGCCCCTTCAGTCACTGCTCAGAAGAAGCCATGCTGCGCACATGTGAGCAGAATGGTGCCTGTTCCAGTCCACCCACCTTGCTCCAGCACAGCAACAGCGGTGCTTGTCCACCCTCCAGCCTGCCTGGTGCACCAAGCTGCTCCGTCCGACTCCCCTCCAGACTGCACCCCCGCCTCTGCCCCTGCCTGAAGCAGTGCCACTAACTTGGGGTAGCACCAAAATATAAGTTCACCCAGGGCACGATGCTCCCTAAGGCCAGCTCTGCAGATACATGGTTGCAGAGCTTACAATTTAAACACAGCTTTATGTCTATTTCTGGCCATTTCTCCAGTAGCAAGCAATAGATTTGACATCAGGTGAGCCACCCACAACTCAAAACGAAAAGTGTGAATATCTGAGGACTGTAGAGCCAGCCCATTCATTCCTTGCCAGATGTAAATGCCAGAATACACTGATAAGCAGAATGCTTCATGCATTGCTAATGAGGCCTGCTAAGGAAATGAATCTCAAAGTTGCTGAGCACCTGGCAGCAACAGGCCTCAGAAATTAAGGTGTAAAACAGACTAAAACTGAAAGTTTCTTCAAATTATGCTTGACGCTCATATCTTCATTGCGAGAAACTGAGGAGGTATTGTGTCAACCACTTGAGTACAACCCCACCCTACTGCTAACTAGATTTGAGCCAGTTTAGCCTACGCAATCAGCAAAGAGCTGTTACAGTGTGATACAGACAGCATCTCAAGCCATGTATGAGAATCTTGTATTGCCTGGAACATAATATGTATACATGTATGCATACACATATGCATTTTATTAAACATTTATTTTACACTCTCAGAGCATAAATAATTAAATTATGTTTACTTAACTGTGCATTTTGAGATGCTATACTTAAAGGCAAGATACCTCCCTTCATTAAAATAACAGATACAAATATGATTGAAGAATACATTGCATTGTGGAATAGCCAGCAAGATATCATAAATGTTAGTTAAACTTTCCAAACGTACCTAAATGATTTGCAAGCCTAAATGCCATTCGCTTTTAATGGAACTTACGATTTCATAGAAAACCTAAATTCCATTTAGTTCACCCGTCATAATAAGTACACAGAGGAAACCATTGTAGAAAAAGAATTATGGTGACTTTAGACAATATGTACCAATGACACTAATCCAGTTTTGTCCTTGGCCAATATGTCAGCATTACAGAAGCGTAAATTTGGCATTTTGAGCAAAAAAAATCATCTTCCAAAGACTCCAATGTCTTGAAACTCTCTTAATTTGAGAGTTCTTTTGGCTGTGCCTATTGGAAAACCAGATAAGATTTTAGTACAAATTTTTAAGACTTTATTTATTCCAGAAACAATATAGGTGAAAAATACTTTAAACCGTTAATAAAATCTGTCTCTTGGCTAACTTTCTCTCCTTCAGGCATCATAAACCTTATCAGCCAACCAGTGCAAAACAGTTCTAAAAATCCTGAAACACTAGTCTCTTACCACAATTTGTCTCATGTTGCTCTCAAAGTTTGTAAGTACAGAGTTTCTGAATGGCTACAGCTGCTCCTTATTCAAAAGTAAGGTTGACCCTACTGCTCACTCAGGCACAACTTCCATTGATTTCACTTAGCTTGTACAGATCCAACAACCTTCAATCTTTTTATTAAATATTCCTTCTCAATAGATCCTGAAGCAATGCCTAGCTTAAACAGGGCAGATTAATAAATCCAGCTAGTTTGTATACCTTGCAGAAGTCCATTCAAAACAACACCCTCACAATGTGCAGTGGGACTGCTGCCTAAAAAAGGACTGCTCCCTTAGTTTTTAGGGTCTGATTTTTCAAAGCTAGCTTATGTTTTGGCACCCACAATCATCTACAGACAGAGGCAGTAACTTTGGGGTTTGACTTGCAGAAGAACCAGCTTTCCAAGTGACAGTTACTGTGCCCACAATTATCTTTCCTCACTACTCTGCAGACACAAAATGGGAGGACATCTTTTGAATGCCAAGTTGAAAAAAATCAGGCCTCGGTTCCACCAGCTACAACATCAGCTTAGATCAACATCTGCACAGCAATACTGCTCCTGAGATGGCACCTTTCATAAGTGTACATTTAACCCCTTGTATCTCCGGGTACTTTTTTTTGCTATTTAAGTAATACTCCTGGTAGTATGCAGACAGCTATATGGCTGAAAGCAGACTGGCTGCCACTTTGCCTGCATAAACTCATGTTAGAGCTACGGTGTATTTATATGCTCTGTAAAGCACTTCAAGATGTCTGATTACTAGAACAGCAATGTAAGAAATGGAAGTTGCCATTGTTTGTAAATTTGCAAACTTTGCTACTGGGAATCTAAGCAATTAACAACTGCCTGCACTGCAATCTTAAAGACTAAGAGTTTTGAATAAATAAATAAATAAAAATCACAAAGGCTTTAAGTAAAAAATCAGATGTTACCTGTTATTAAAAACTGGCAACATCATGCTAGATTCCAAGAGTTACCTTATTCAACACAGTACTTCCCCTTTAAAACTCTTGCTACTCGGCAGAAAACTGTTTCTCCAGCTGGCTGTTCCAGTTGATGAAGTTCAAGTCGCTATGCCAGTTCTCATAGCACTGGGGTACTTGCATAGAAGCTGAACAGTGCAAGTCTCACTAACTGCTGAGCTGACTGAACAATGTACTGTAAAGGCTCTTTTTGTAGCTGGAAGCACTGGGGTTCTAAAGAACCAGAAATGTTTGAGAAGACAATGGCAGGCCTCAAGGCTGTTTTGTATTTTTATACACCTTGTTGTGTCAACAATGTGTTAAAACTGTAGGCAGGTTCCCATTTTGGAAATTAATTACTTCATAAACTGATCAGCACCTTATTGCTCCCTCAAGCCAGGGTGATGTTCAAATAAATTAACTAGGCAACAACCTGTTGCAGGAAGTGGCTTAAATAATCAAAAGGTAATAGGGACATGATACCATGTGCATTTTAAGGCAGCTGAAGGGGCTCCTGTTAATGAAATCTGGAAAGGAGGGTGGGGAAGGGGAAGAGTTGTATCCCCTTTATGTAACCTGCAAAAGTATTTCCTGCATCTAAATGGATCCCAAAAAAGTAACCTCTTCCTTATAGTATTCCTGTCCCAGCATGAAATGTCACTACATCTTTAGATACAGAGAGGAGAGGAAAACTTCATGACTGGTGAGTCCTGAAACGGGTTGTTGACTGTCAGACTCCAGATGAGTAGTCTTACACTAGCTATTGCCCAATAGCATTGTACCATATCTTGGATTATTATTTGATCTGTAACATTCAAGTCTAAAACTTTCCTGCAGTTTTTTCCAACCAACTTCAGCAACTGGTGGGAGATGGAATAATCCTTCATTTGAATCATCAATCCCAAGAATAATGAAAAAAAATTTCCATCTATCCAGCCCTAACAGCATGACCACAGGTAAACAGCATACTCACTTATCTCCCTCGTCCCTTTCCCTCTCCCGATCAACAGAAATCTGAGCTAACTACATGTGAACACATACAAAGGGCTTTCGAAGCACAAATTTAAGTTTAAGAACCCTAGGGAAGAGAAACCTAGGCTTTGTCATACTCAGGAACAGTCTTGTGAGGTAAGGAATACCAAGTAGTACTCTGAGAGTCCCTGGGAATTGGGGGTAAGAGCTGAACACCTTCTTGTAAAATCCTAATTTTATTGAAGCTAATGGCTAAACTCTTCCAAGCTCTGTAGAGCAGTGGTGCTCAATGTTTTGGCCCTGCTGAACAAGTGGTGCAGGGCTGGTCCACAGGCTGGATTGAGCCCTGTACTGCCTCCACCTAGCCTGACATGGCAGGATCAGGGCCCCTTTCACGGTGAATCAGGTCCTGGTGCCCTATGCCACCTGGCATGCTGGGATTGGGCCCCAGGGCCCTGCACAACCCCCATCTGACCTGATGCAATCAAGGCCCCATGTGCCAAGATCAGGCCCTGGGGCCCTGCATACCCCCTTATAGCCCTGTACTGCCCTGCAGTATGCAGGGCCATGCTATCCGGCCTGTGAGCCAGAGATTGAGCACTCCTGCCATGGATCCAGGCTTTTCCCCCCTGCACTTGAAGCTATGATTTTCATAAACAGAAACCTAAATTCAGGTCCTACATAAGTTTTCACTGGGTTCTCAGTGCTTGAAAGTCAAATCATTAACTTACAAAGCTAAAAGGGATTTTCATAGGACCCTGATGGAGTTTAGCGTCCAAATCTTTTTAAGTCAATGAAAGTTAGGCGTGTTAACTGTTTCAGGGATAGCTGAAAAAGCAGCACCCAGAAATATAGATTTAAGCACTTGTTTTAGGGGCTCTTAAGCATGTTGCACTGGTGATATACTTGTAAATCAGACCAGACTCTGTCCATAAATGTCACGTCTATACAAACCTATCACAACAGGCCATACTTGATGTAGGACCTCTTTAGAGCTCTGAGCACAACTGAATCCTGGCCCAAAATGAGAGCTCCCAGATGCTATGGTTCTATGACGTTTCAGCAGAGAGGCCAAAGAGGCCCATGGTAATCATCTAAGTCTATTCTATAGCATCACAGTTTCCATTAAAACTTAAAACAAAAGGACTACACTTTTTTTCCATCTACAGGCACAGGAAGATTTAAAACAGCCTGGATTGTAAAACTGATCGTGTTTTAAAGAAAGCCACCTGGATGACATCTTCTCTTGGTGGACTACATTTTCTTTAATTAGTCAATATGTAAGCAAAGAAAATACAAAAAACTGACATTTAACTTCATTTAGGCGTTATTTTAATTTTAGCCATTAAATAGTTTTGCTCAAAAATGATGAATGCATATAAATCTATATGGCAAGTTATAGATTAACAATTGTGTGTCCCAGAGGTAAGAACAAAAAGAAAATTCATTATTGCATTTCATTCATCAAACATTTAATAAGAATGTCATTACTTAATCCTCTCTGCAATATAACTATAAACAATAGGCTACTTCTTTGGGTTCGGTTTGACATACGACTAAAAAATAAATGCATAGCTTCAAGGAAAAATTACTCCTTTTTCATAATTGCCTAATGAAGTGTAAACAAAATACCCCTTGAAAGTCCACATGAGCAATGGCTACATTCAAAAGCATTTGGTTTTGTGTTGTTTTTATTCAAATCTTCATTCAGTTACTCCAAAAATAATACCTCGAACCATATTAACCAAAGATTTGGGGAATATGATCATTAGGCAGTTCTCTGATGCATTTGTCTGGATAATTTATACAGCTGACAGTGCAAGTAGCTGGGTTGGTTTGTTTTTGGAAACAGTGATATGCCATGCCATCCAACTCATACAAAGACAATTTTATTGCAGTTTTTTTTTAAAGTCTATGTCTGCATTTTTTCAAAGTCTATGACTGACTGTCAATGACAAATTCTGTTCAAAACAGAATCTCAGGAGGCACCCTCTAGTTTTACCTTCAATACCAAGAAAGAGGGGGGTTTTCATTTGAGAGGTTTTGTTTTTGTTTCTTTCTACATATAAACAGAAAAATCCTAGTAAAGGTAAGGCAGAGGTAGCTACTAGCTTTTATTTGGTATAGCTGATGGAGGTCAACCTTATAACTGTTTACCAAACTTGAGATTTACTGTATTTTCCTGAATACAACACACCCGCAAATAAGATACGCAATTTAGTTTTGAAAGGCAGAATGAAAAAAAAAAAAGATATTTCCTTGAAAATACTGGTAAGTACAGTATTTTCCCCAGAAAAACACAAGCAGCTGAAGTGATGGGGGGACACTGGAGGGAGCAAAATGTTATGGGCACTCTGTTAACCTCCTAGCGGCAGGAAGCCAAACTGCCTGATCCCTGTTCTCTTCTAGACCTAAACTGGGTGGGCAGCAGCAGCTCCTGCCAGGTCAGCTGAGGGTCCACTCCTACCCCTCAGCACTTGTTGAGAGCCCACCCAGGTGATTCAGCCTCTGCCACAGCACTTGAGCCTCGCTCCACTTAAGAAATACAGCAAAGCAGAGCCCTGGCTGCTAGGGCAGAGGCTCCTGCTGAGTCAGCAGCAATGTCTGCAGCACAGACTCTGCTGGGGGAGAGAGAAAATGTCCACAGCCAGCAGCTAGGGAACCCCATGTGCAGTATTATTTTCTCTAGTATACCTAACACTGTATACTGCAGAAGATGCAATTAACCACATTTCCTCACTTAAAAAGCACACGCCCATTTCCAGAAGCTAATGTTTAGAAAAAGGTGTGCTGTATAGATGAAAATATGATATTTTGAGTAATTACATCCAGGTAAAAGCCACCTAGCCTTCTCTCTGCTACAACTCTATGTCTGTCTCTCAAGTTAGCTATTTTGATGTAAACACATGCTTTTCTGCACTGCATGTCTAATGATGCAGAATCCAGACCTCCATTTTCCAGTTTTTAATATTTTTCCTCTATCTCAGTCTCTGAATTGCATCAGTTTCTTCAAAAATCAATGCATTTTTACATCTCTACACCTGTCCAGCTTCTAACACTCTTGATTTGACCACATGCTTTAAAAGACTGTTCCTTTAACAACCCTTTTTAAAGCTGAATCATGCAAGAAAGGGATAATTTTGGAAGCAAAGTTCCAAAGCATTGTGTATTTGTCTGTTTTACTGTAATATAGCATGATAGCCAGGCAATAATGCACTTCTCAAAATATTGACAGCATCTAGCAAAGATCCCTGAAAATGGGACCGTTTGGAAGAGAGACCCACAGCAAGGATGTTTTTTAATATAAATTTTTCTGAGATGTGGAATCTAGGATTTCTGTCAAACAGAAAAAATGCTTCCAGAAAATATACGTGCATATATTTTATTAAAAACCAAGCATTAGCTTTAACAAAGGCCAGAGACGCTTTTTTTTCTGAACATTAGAATAAAGGCAGTAGTTCCCTGAAGTCCACAATACCATGAAGCTATTGTTAAACAACTGTACTGTTAGACAACTGTTGTATTTGAAATGATCTCAAAAGGAAAAAAATTCATGGACAATCTTACTGTGACTTTTCTACCATGACACATCAACTATAGAGGTCTTTGTTGGCACGTTGCTTATTGCAAAATTAGATGTGTCATAGGTCAAAATATTCACTATCTGCTTCTTTTCCCAAATACTGAAGATACACCTTATTGTTTGTAAAACCTAACCTTCTCTAAATTGCTAAATAAAAATGAGCACCAAGCACCTTACTTGACTTGTGTACCTTAAATAAGAAACAGAGTCCTGGGACTACTCACACATTTGAAGTTAAACATATACCTGAATGCTCTGCTGCTGGATTAGGGCTATATTGTCCAAGGTTTTTTTTATGTTAACTTCAAACTAATAAAAGGAAAATTGACATTATTGGCAAGCGGCTTTTTTTGGCTGATGCGGCTGATAACGTTGCTGATAAATGCCACATGCATGTGCGCAGCTGCAGCATACACACAGCCAGGAGTGGAGCCCAGCAGTTTTGAGACCAGCATCCAGCCAGTAAGTCTGTGGAGGGAAGAGATGTGGGGGAGGGAAGAGATGTGGGGGGGGCAGATAAGGGAGGGAGGGAGTGGGGCTGGGGATTCACAGCTGGGTGGGGTGGGTT
>NW_017728998.1:33194919-33199765 GCF_001723915.1 Gavialis gangeticus
CCTGCCACTGTGTGCACCCCCAGGGGAGGCATGGGGGGTACGTACCCTGCTGGATCTGTGCACAGGGTGAGGGCAGGCTGCCTGCTGCACATCCGGGTCTGCGCCTGCACCAGCCTCCTCCCAGCTGGGGGGCTGGGGCTGTGCTCAGGGTGGGCGATGGTGGGGCAGGCAGTGGCAGCACTGGAAGGGGAGGCTACAAGGGGGCTATGGTGAATTTTAGGCTCGCTGTAATACCCTCATAGCCCTCCCTCCCAGTGGCACTACCACCACCCTGAGCATAGCTCCGGCCCAGCCCCCCCACCAGGAAGAGGCTGGTGCAGCCCCCAACCTTGAGCCCACAGCAGCATCCCGCCCTCACCCCATGCACAGATCAAGGGGGCGCATGCTTCCCATGCCTCCCCTGAGGTGCATGCAGTGGCAGGAGTCACCCCTCCCTCCCTGTCTCACTGCAGCCCCCAGATGAGCCAACTGCAGCTCTCTCCCGCACACTGCCCCACTCTGGCTGTACAGCGCTTGCCCCTGCCTCAGGCCCCTCCTCCTCCCTTCTGCCCCCTCCTCCCCCCTTCCCTTCCCCACACCCCTTCCCCTCAACTGACTTACCAGCAAGACACTGATCTCCAAGCTGCTAGGCTGCACATCAGCAATAAGACCAGTATCAGCCAATATGGCTGGTCAATAATCAGCCATCGGTATCAGCCAAAAAAATCTTTGTTGGTGCACCCCTAGTTTAAGATAAACCTGGATGGATGTAGTATAAGGCTTCACTGATTTAGGTTAAATTGGTTTCTTGAACTTCTGTCCCAGATCTCATCCAGATTCAAGTTAATTAACAGTCCCCCAGAATCCCAGGATGCTTTGCACCTCCCCTGCAAGCCCCGCCTCACAGGGTGGGTGTCCAGCCTTGACCCAAGCTATCCTGCTCTAGCTGAGCAGGGAGGCATACTCTAGTGCCCCCAAGCTTCTGGCCTGGACCACTGCAGGCATATGGATGCATTTCCAGAATCAAAAGTGAATGTCTGTTCACTTGCTTATCAGTTCAATCTATACAGCTTAAATTAAGATGGAATAAATTCAGTTTCAAGCTTTTTGACTGTCTGTACTTAGCCTAGAAGATAGTTCTGGTAAAAGATCAATTCATACCATAAAGCAACTGCTAAAACTTTAAACCTCATTTGAATATTTACATTTTATTTACATGCATCAATAATTCATGCATCACTTCCTTCAGCAAACTAAAATTAAATTAAGTGTCAAAGTGTGAAAAAGTTACTTTCTTAAATTAACAATTTACACACACTTCATTTATGGCTTTCACATGACATTGACTTGAAAATGTTTGGCTCTTATTATTATTTATAGCTCTGTTTTTGCACACATATTCCAGTCTTATTTAGAAATAGACACACACACACGCACAATATTCTACTCTGCAGTCAGCCTAGTGTTGGTAAAGAGGCACAGAAACAAAGCAAGCTGTTTGTATTTACGCAAACTATGTTGGCACTGAAGTCCCTGGACTAGCTAGTTCTTTGATTTGACCTAGCATCTCCAGCAAAACAGTTGAGAAATTATAGACAGATTAAGTAGACTTATTTTCTTTTGAAGTAAATGTATAACTCCAGTTAATGCTACAGAGAGTTAAGTATACCATACTGGCATTGGGCAGATCTTTAACATCATACCAAAAGAGCAGATAGGATCAGCTAAGATTTACAGAAATCCTCATAAGAATACTTTCATTCTGTTCTTGGGAGGAGTGTAGAAAAACTAAGCACTGGATTCTGAATGGCTGAAATAAATGGCAAGGATTCTAACTGATTTCAGTGGTATAGAATCAGGTCCTTTGTTCTGATAAATCTAGAAATCTTTAAGGCAACTTCTTCATTCTTTAAAACAAAAAAACCCCAAAACAAAACAAAAAATACTATCTCAGAGCTGGCTATGGGAAATCTCTTTTTATGGATAACTCAAGTTCTTCAGTTTCTAGCACAGATAAACCCAGGCCACAAAGTTCAGATGCAGAGCTGGGCTTCATCTAAATGTTTGCAGGCAAGAATTCAATTTGAATTCATCTCAGATATCCAGAGCTGTCAATCTAGCAATAAATACAGTGAGAAAAAAAACATAAGAAAACAAAACATTTTTTCAGTACTATTTCTCCTCCTCCCCTCGGTAACAAAGAAGCTAGCATGTTATCAGAGGAGCCACCCCTCTCTTCTATCTATGAACCCAGTCATGAAAGATAATAATTAAAGATATTTTTCTTTTGTTGTTTTTTAAAGATCCAAAAATACAAAAACCACAATAGGGGTTCCCATTCAACTCTTGGAACTTCTCCCTTTCCTTCACATCTTGAATGAAACCCAAGGCATGTAATAGCAGTTTAGAATAGGGACATCAAGCTACCTTCAAGTTCTTAGACAGCATTACCTGGGACAGAGTAATATGACCCTTAAAGCTATATTTTAATGCAGTTCTCCACATTTAATGTTTAACTGATGTTAAGTGAACCAAACCATAGTCAGATCTTTCCAAAGGCATGTTTTTTTTCATAGAGCTACACTTTCATAAAACCTACAAGCAATTTTCAGAAAATCTACAGAATTTGAATAGCAAGTATTGGAACTTTGTGTTGAAGATATCAAGAGGTAAAAGAATTAATTGTTGTGATTCAGTAGTAGAGTCACTATTAATACAAAAGGGAATCAATTTTGGGAGTTTCATATGGTTTTCACTGAGGAAATGCTTGCATTTTCCCTTTATGTTTCCATGGTGGTAGCTTATATCATAATTAGCATAAGCCCATGGTCTTTTATCTAGGTAAATTTAGACCAAGTTCATACTGCAAAACCTTTTTCTTCTGACGTGGGAGACAATCATGCACTGTTATACCAATCTGCTCTGTGCAAGGCTGGTTAGAATGTAATGTTTCCTTCATTTAGATTCCTCCAGTCAGCTCAGAGCTAACATAAGTTGCCTTTGGGAGGCAAGAGGAAAGAAGCATTCACTAAAAACTTAACATAGGGAATTATATTGCTGGCCACAGCAGTTCATTTCTTTACCCAAGCTTCACTCTTATGGTTTCCAGATTTTAGAGAAAAAAAAAGAATTCTAATAAAGGTTTAGGATGAAACACATGGTGCCAAAAATTCTATATGAAAAAAAATTTGGTTGACACAAGTTCTCTTTTGTAAGAAAAGAAAAATATGCAAGATACAATAACTGATTTCCTCAAACAATAGTGGGAAGATTCATATGGAGGCTGGAACCAAGATTATTTCCCATGAAGGTGTGTGACTGGATAAACTAGCATGTTGAACCCTAAAGAGTTTCTTAGCCAAAGCGATTTCAACAAGCTAGGGTGGGAGGGGAGGGGGGCAGGAGGGCAGTATCCCATATTGCCAGAAGCAGCAGGAGGAAACCATTACTGTTACTTACACAATCTATTCTTGCTGAGAATGTTGCCCAATATAATTTACAAAATTTCAGTTGGAAATGCATTAGCAGCTGAACAGTGCGCCGCTTCTGAGGGGTAAATAGAAAAAAGAAATAAAAAACCTAGCTCTGAAGCTTCAAATGTTATTGAACGTCTGCTGCAATCCCTGCAGTCAGCAGTCTATAACCTTTTAAAGTCCAAAGAACACTTTTTTAATGTGCAGATTTCATTTGATTTAGGTTTAAGAAACTTTTTATGGATTCAGTTCAAATGAAGTGTATGGCAATTAGTTCAAATACAAAACTGGCCTTCCACACTTACAGAATGAGAAGATGATGGATGAAAAGCAACTTCACAAATATTGTAAGTGCATTTTCCAGACTTATTTTTATTTGGTAATTAAACTGATTCCCTGCTAGTTGCATAATACTCTCAAGTCCTTAAACAGTTTCATTGTTTCAGAATGTTTAATAGCCAGATAAAAATATTCAGTCTTCTTCTGCATGAATGCATTTGTATTCTTCACATTTTAAAATAATAACAAGGACAGAATACATTTTCTCAGCATAATCACAATTCTTTTGCTTGGTTCTTTGAAAAGGCAACTCACTCCTTTTTCTATTTGAATTTTTCCTGAAAGTTCCTTTTTGCACAAATGGTTTATAACATGAGAGAACCTCCTTCTCACTTCTGAAAGAACATGCATGAGGAAACTCTTCCAGGTGAATCTCATGAGGTTGTTTTTTGTTTTGTCTTTTTAACTAATCTCCTCCTCAAGGAAGAATAGACATACAAAAGGAAGGAGTGCAACTTTTTGTCACTCTGGTTATGTACAGATGCTCATTTTCTCATGGGAGAGTTTCTCTTCTCTCAAGAGAAACTACATGCCTACAAGGGTTCATAATTTTTCTCCCTGAGCAAACAGGCCATTCTAGAAGAAAAATAACTTGGGAGCAACTTGCTCTTTAACATCATACCAAATGGCTCTCAGAAGAATCTCTCAGGAGACCAAATGTTTCTACAGGAATCCACCCACAGAGCAGTTCTTCTGAATCCCAGTGAACCTTGTTCCCTGGCCTCTTTACCCTTCTCTTACCACAGGTCCGGGGGGCAAAGTGTCAATCTTAGCTAAGTAGGGAGCAGAACATGCCCCTGAGTGCTTTGGCCTGGAAAAGCCCAGTGCCAAAGCACATAGGGGGTGTATTTTGCTCCCAACTTTTTCAAGTCCAACAACATCCCTCCCCCCACCCCATGGGCCATCACTGACTCAGCAGCCTTCTCTCCCTCATCACTGAATCAGCAAATCCCTCCCTCCCCCATTACTGACCCAGAAAACCTCTCACTCCCCTGTCATGGACACAGCAAACTTCTCCCTCTCCTGTCACAGACCTGGAAGACCCCACACCTCCT
>NW_017728998.1:33204765-33213216 GCF_001723915.1 Gavialis gangeticus
TCCCTCCCTGCCCCATTACTGACCCAGAAAACCTCTCACTCCCCTGTCATGGACACAGCAAACTTCTCCCTCTCCTGTCACAGACCTGGAAGACCCCACACCTCCTGTCTGAACTGCGGCACTTGGTGCCCTAGGACCCTACGGCAGGCTGGTGTCAGCATCACAGGCTTACAATTGCTCAGCTCAAACATATGTACAGGGCCCTCCGGGTAAGCTTTTCCACCGAGAGAACAAACCGAGTAGAATTCTCCTAGATTATTTGAACGTGTGTACAAAGCATCTGTTAGTTCCAAAGATGATGAATTATCCTTGCCCTGCCAAGCACCTCTGCTCTGACACCATGCCCTTCCCCTGCCTTGCAAAAGTCAGCAGCCATTTAAGCTTGTGCATGACAAACTTATCTGAGATGGGGTAAGGTACTGCATCAAGGAGAGGCAACAAATAGGACAGATCTAGGATTTTGAAAAGGGGGTGCATTTAATTAGGTGCAACATATAAAACATGTTTCCTCCAGTTAAAAATAAACTAGAAGCTTTACTAATATGCTAGGGGTCTAGCACTGTATTATGCAGCTTAAGATAGAAACAAAAGCAAATTTCATTGGAAAGAGTTAAAAACAATCTGCAGAGTTGTGAAATAGAAGCTTCATTTCCAGGAGCAGCTAACAGATAGCAGAATTGCAGGACAAAGGATCGCTTGATTGGTGAAACGTCAAGACCATTAAAAAGAAGTGAGAGCCATTAACACCTGTGAAATGAAGTTTAGATGGAATCAGGCAGATTGTGACTCACGAAGTCAGCTGACTCCCTCAACACTGTCTGACTAGAAATGCTACTGCTACTGCCAGGCACTTGGTTTTAAACTTGCAGTGGATCAGGGTGCAATTGCACCAAGGCACCACTGCCTGGATGCATCCCTGGAGTAACACAAAAAAGATACATCTGCTTCCTGCTTCCTTTGGTGTTACTCCTCCTCCTTTGGTTTCACTCCACAATCCCTTTGGAGTTCAATTCCTATACTGCATCCTCAGACAGCAGGAGTAAGTGGCAGTGATTTTATAAAACTGGAATTTTTGTTTTTCTGTGCTTATTGCTTTCACCATAGATTTGCCACAGCAGCCTCTCTTCTCCTTGTGAACAATAATGACAGAAATAAATGTGTATTAATAGTGTCAAACTGATACCCCATAGATGTTGAAGAACAGATCAGACATAATGTGAATGAAAACAAACTTCCTAACAGTGCCCTGACTATGTGCCACAATCTTATTCTGGTTTCTAGGATTACTCTTGTGTAGCAGAGTGATGAGCAGGGCTTTGCATCCCTCCTTCAGCCCTGACTGTGCCCCATGGCATGGTGGGGAACTTGGAAACTGTCGATTGCTGCGTTTGGGAGAAAACCTGGCCTGGAGAACTGAGAAGCTGCAGGTTGCCAGGTGGGGAGAAAACCCGGCCCAGAGGGGATCCTGGGGAGGCCGGAAAAATCTCACACAAGTGAACTCACCTGTGGGTGTGGCAGAAAGGCCAGTTGATTGGTCACCCGGTGTCTGGAAGAATTAAAGGCAGCTGTCTCTGACTAAAAGAAGGGGGTGAGAGGGAGTGGAGGCTCCCAGCTGCAATGCTTTGGGATATGATGAAAGGGCTGGATGGCCTCAGCTTTTTCTGTTATTGTATATTTCTGTTACAGCAGTGGATGTGGAGGAAGTATACAGGCGGCAGAGGTCCCAGCCAGCAGTGTCCTGTTTAAACACATGGGGCAGCCGAGCCAGCAAGTCTAGGCAGTCCTTAAAGGGACAGGTCCCAATTTGGATAGTGACTAGGGCAAGTGATAAATCCTACCTGCGGAAGGATTGCGTGTAATAACAGTGAACTACCTCCTGTTATGTGAATTAAACTTAGAGTCATGGCAGGTGAGAATAACATGAGGTGACACCTAGAGGACAATTCTGGTCAAGGGCAGTACCCAGCCCTGGGCACTTACCCCTGATGCACCCACACTCTGTTTTAGTAAGCTTGTAATATTTTTTAAATTCCTACCTCTCTACTCAGACTGTTAAAGAGTTCCAAATAGTTCTAGTTCAGATAATGGATTATTAAAAATTATTAAGAACTACTGGTTATTAAACTTGCAAGAGCAACTAATTTATTAGAAAAGTGTCATTACAATGAATGGAAACAAGTATCAGTGACCATAGACTTGGACCAGTAACCTAAATATTACTAAGGATATGGAGTCCCTGCATTTTATTACAAGACTGCTGTCTTCAAGGCCTTCATTATATGCTGTTTAAATGAAAGTACTATGTTTAATGAATGTGTAACAGTTGACATTTATTTAGTTTCTAGTTCACTATAATAGAAACAGGCGGCATTTTCTTGAAGTCATCTTATATCCTACCACCCCTCTCTTTCCTCTCCACTGCTTTTATCTGTGTTACTCTAGATTTTGTCATCTGTCTTTCTCTTCCCTCCATTTAAAGCTGGGCTCCCATAATAATATATTTGTTAGTTCAATCAGTTTTATGTTGGCTGGTAACTTTGTACCTTTTTCTCAATCTCCCCTTAGTAAAGGATGTGAAGATGCAATTTTTTGTTGATAGTTATAAGGAATCAATGGCTAGAAGCAACAAATGTACAGATTTGGAAATAGGAAAAATTAAATTTCTAGCACAGCAGAGAATCTCTTACATATATCAACTGAGAAGCGTCTTTAATTTTGGTTAGCGGGAGATAAATTGGAAGCCAGTTGTTACTCTTTAAAAATCCTGCTTCTTCTGACTCCTGCAGGCTTTCTAGGTGTCTATTTAGAATCTGTTTGATACAATATTAACGTCAGGGTGGTATATGTTTCTGACATTTCCTACTAGTTCTTCATCCTATTTTAGACCAAAGTCTTCGCCTAGTTGCAGCTTTGTGAATCCTCTTCTCAGATTCACCTGATATCCTACTGGTTCTCACTGGTATGCAGGGTGCCATTTATCACGTAAGCCCTTGGGGTAGGACTGTGGAAGAAGCTGTAAGTAGAGGAGCTCCACCTTCTTGCATGTCATGGAGGGACCAGGGTGGTATTGTTTATCATGGGGCAAGCTCTGAGAGTACCTGTGGGATCAACAGCTATGTGAATGAAGTAAACCTAACATCTACATCAGAAGGGATGAAGGTGCTATTACAGGCCATGTGTTATAGCCGGGATTCTGGGAGGGGCTGCGCTGAGTACCCCATGCCTTGGTAGGAATTATTATTTTACCAGTCTCTGAAACCACAGTTTTTATGTCAGTTCCACCAGCTTTCAGCAGGTGAAGTGATTTTGCTTCCATGTGCTGTCCCTTTGTATTTTGTATCTGGACTGTTCAGACAGAAGACTGGATTCTTTCATCTGTATACATACCTCCTGCCAAATACTACTCAAATACCATTTTGGAGAAATTCTTCAAATAGTAAGAGTGTATTTACCTGCCAGCTCTGCCTTAAGGTTGTATTTACTACAGATGTATTTACTACAAAACCATGTAGTTCTCTGTAAAATGAGAGACAGGATGAAGGAAGATGACATTTGATATTAAGGACAACTGAGAGCTCCTGTGGAAGTGAGGCAATAGGGCTGGACAGGTAAAAGCAAGAGTTAGGACTTGTCCCACCTGGCATGAAAGCTGCTTCGTTTCTGAGATAAGATACAAAAATAGCCCCATCTCATTCAGTCATTAAATAGACAAAAACAATTCTACAAATTATGAGGTTTTGGTAACAATGCTCTACAGCACTTCAGAGACTTCAGTGGGAAATGGCAGGTGAGAATTTGGCGGACATCACTGTTGAGCAAATAACCTTGGTCTACCCAGATGCTATTTTAAAGCTCATAACACAGCTTGCAGTGCACAAGGAGAGGCAAGCGCGTCTTTCGTATGCTCCCTGCATCTTGCATTTCATCATGCTACTCGTTCAAGACCCATTTACAATTCCATTGCCTTCTGAGCAATATATACTCATACAGGAATAGGACTTGGGTTTTTAAGCAAAAGCAATCCCACTGCCTTGTGCAGAAGTTTATTTAGCAAGATACAGACCACTAACTTCTAGCTTGACTTTTGACAGAAAATACAGGATTAATTGCAGGCACCTATCAGCTCTATACAAATGGTCAGTAATCTCTGACATAAATTACAACCCCCCACAGAGCTGTTAGAAGGCTCTGATCTTAGCTAATGTCACCATAAGATACTAAATATAATTAAATAATTCATTTAGTTTACCAGAAGATGTAAGGGCTGAGATGTACATGCAAATAATCATAATCAGAGACAGTGCTGCAAGGAAAGAGAAGGAAGTAGAAATAGGAAAAAAAGAGCTCTCATCAATCTAAAACTCCATTGCTATTCCTAGCAGGATGCTAAATGGCTTTGCTTTTTTCTACCTATCAGCCTGCCTCTCTCAAGAACTTGTGCTAACTGCTATTCTCAAAATTATCCCACCCACCTCCCAGCTACTGACATACATTCTTGTTGTGTGCAAGAGCCTGGATTAAGCTTCTAATTTATCTGCAGAAACAAGATCCCAATTCTGTACGTGCTAAGCACTCATCCTCCATGGACTTCAAGGAGAGTTGAGAGTAGGCAACTTTGTGGAGGACGCATTGCACTTCCCTCACACATGGTCTGTGGACTATGCCCAATACCATAACCTTCACCCATGAGTCATCTGTACCTCATGCTACTGATCTCACTGAAGGAATTCATATGAATAAAGGCTGCAGGATCTTAACTAATACCTGCTGGGAAGCATCTGGGTATATTATTTAGGCTAGGTAATAGAGGGCTTAATTCTCAGTTCTTTTACTCTGAAGAAAACACAATACATGGTTGTTATCAGACTTCCTGGGTGCCAGATTATCATTAAAACACATTAAGGTGAACTCTTCAGGGATGTGAGAGATGAACTGCAGAAGTACAGGATGTCCAGGATGTTCCTGGGCTAGGAGACTTAGTGGAAGATCAGGTTTCCTTCTGTAAAGTTATGCTATACCTGAAAAAAGGGAACTAAGGAGAGAAAAGCAGGAGGTTTGATTATCCTTCTTGGGCCTTTTTATTAATAACTGAAAATTTTCACTTTTTAAAGTTAATGAGCTTTCAACAATAAAATATTACAAAAAGAGTGGAGAAAGCAATGGTTTAGCATTAATTTAGATGCTCTAATCAAATCCTTGTTGTTTCCAATATTTCAGTGCCAATTTATTATGAACATAACTATTTTGTGAATCCCTGTTTCACAGTCTAAGGATCAAAAAGAATCATTTACTACTTCTGAACAAATGCCTTCACTGCTGTATAACTACATGCAGACATAAATAAGGCAAAGAATTTATGCAGTAAGGTGCGGCAGCACCCTATACACAGAAGATTATACATTTAATGGTGTGGAAAAGAGAGCAGAAAATGGGCTATTCTGCATTAATAGTCTTTACAAACTTGGAACCATATGCAATAAATACATTGTTAGGCTACTTAAATGACTGTAGCTAACTGGAGTGTAAAGACCAGAAGATATTCAGTTTTCGACTCAGTAATCTCATTGCCAAAATACAAGCCTTTGATTACTATATTTACCATTTTATACCTCCTAGATATGTCTTATGCAAAATAAATCATAGCCAACTTCACTGACCCAAATCCCATTTGCAACTAACCATCTTTAGTAATATTATGGTATGCTTGCATGCTAGTGCAGTAAAAAAAAATTATGAATCCTTTAGGGTACTGTTCACCAATTAAAAAGTGGCATATTAAACTTCTTAAAACCTTTGTAATCTGCAGTATAAAAGCACATTTTATGTTAGTAGATAATTTAGCATCTATAATCTAATTAAATGAAGTGAGTGACAACTGTATTCTCTACATAAATGATATATCTGTAACAGATAATGTATGCATTTAAGAGACTGGAACACTATCAAAAAAGTTGTTACAAATGCTTGCCCTTATCATAAATCCAAACAACATTATGGGCTAAATCCTGCTTGCCTTACTCACGTGAATAGTCACACAACTGAAACCAACTGGGAATTAAGGATAATATACATGAGTAAATCTTTGCAGGGGCAAACTGTTGGATTATTTTGTCCCTTTTAGAAAAAAAAAAACTACAACAGATCATAAACTTTTGTCATCACCTTCCATAGCTTTACAGTAAAATATATTAAAGAAACAAACAGTTATGGAAGAAATCCATTATTTGCAGGGGAAAGCACATGTTAAAAAGGGAATTTCACCTGTCATTACCATATTATCACATCTAGGTAAATAAAAAGGGGGTTAGCTAGGTTTGATGTCACTGCCACCTTTTGAAAAAAGGAAACAATTTAAAGAAAAGACAAACAAGGGAAATGTTACATGTTAATTCTCAGACCCTTCTGGAATCCATGGGAATGCAACAGGTGACTGGTTAACACAGCACTCTGTGTTAGAGAGACCTCAGACAGCTTTTGGAGATCACTCTGTAGGTTTGCACTCACACAGCGACAGCTTCTCTGGTCCTTGCAGTTGGATTTCTTTTTTCTTTTAAACCAGCCCCTTTGATAACATTGTCTTTCCTAACAGTTCTCATTTTAGCCTCACATGTGTGACGAGACAGCCGGTCTTGCTGGCAGCATTATTGGCACCATGTCTGCAGTCACAGCTTGTGATTACAGTACCTTGCAAAAGCACAGGACACCTGTGTACACTGAACTTTTCTAGTGCTTTTCCACTGTTACTTTTTAGTCATGTTACTGATGCGAAAACAGCTTCGAAAAATCAATGGCTTTAAATTATACCTTTATGCACTGAGTACACAAAACCACCACCAAAACAGGAATTCTTTTTCCATGACTGGGAAAAAAATCAATCTTGCTGATGCTACTGCTCCTTAAGTATTTTTTAAATTTATTTAAAGCTGCACCCCCACACCCACCCCTCCGGATCTGGTTGCTTTGTGCAGGCTTTCTTCAGGTTTCCTGCTCAAGAGACTAGTTTTATCTAAAAGGTCAATTCATTCAGCAGGGCACCAAGCAGAATTGAATATAATTATCCCAATCTTTACTGTGTAGAATTCATGCTTGAATTCATTCAAAAAATAGCAAGCAGTATAATTAACTCAGAGCCCAACCAAATCTATTGAGAATGCCTCAGGTATCATACAGTCCCACTTACAATAGAACATTTTCATTTAAGGACATTGTACGTATTAACCCTAGTCAGCATCCAATTACTCGGAATAAGTGAATTCTCTGTTTCAGGAATGTAATTTGAAAATGTTGTCATGCAATCTGAGGCAAAAGGTCTTTTTTCATTAATCTAACTCTCATTAAAGTGGAAGCCTGTAGGTTATTTCAAATCCATTAGTTTTAAATACAGGTGATTACAATTCTGTTGCACGTAAGACAACAGAAATGTCTATCAGGAAATATTGTGTAGTTTAAAGGGATTTGATGAGTTTGTGAATTGCCCTCACTGTAAAAAATTAAATTTACTGCCTGACCAAAACCAAGCACTGTTTACTGCTAACCTGACAATTACATAAATACTAGTGTTCAATAAAATTAAATAAAATTGATCTTTTTTATAAAGCTAAATTTAAGCAACTAGTGGAAGAACTCCAGATGATTCAAAGGTTGAGATTGGGTTCAGATAAACAAACACAGTAGCTTCTCCACTTTTCTTGAGTCTTCAAATTGGGACTACAAAAACTGAATTTCTAGGGAAGGTTAAAGCACTTCCATATGTGGTGACAGCTTGAAAAACTATAACAGGGGCGTCCAGGAATGCCTGATTGCCAAAAAGGCAGCATACACCTGGTGGAAGGGGGGTGCTATCTCCAAAGAAGAGTATACCTCCTCTGCTCGGGCCTGTAGGGGAGCTGTCAGGAAAGCTAAAGGGGACATAGAGCTAGGACTAGTGTCCAAGATCAAAGATAATAAAAAGTCCTTTTTCAAATATATAGGGAGGATGAAGAAGGCACCAGGAAATGTGGGGCCCCTAAAAGATATGCTGGGCAATCTGGTGGTTGCACCAGAGGAGAAAGCAGGCTTCTTTAACCAATTCTTCACCTCCATTTTCTTGTTCAGGGACCGGGACTTCCCCACCCTGATGCAAGACGGACTCAAGGGGAATGCCTCAAGACCTCAGGTTGGGGAGGACCAGGTTAGAGAGCTTCTGGAGGGACTGGACATGTTCAAATCAGTGGGTCCAGATGCTCTCCACCCCAGGGTGTTGAGGGAGCTAGCAGGGGTTATTGCAGGGCCCTTGGCACAGCTTTACGAGCGCTCATGGTGCTCCGGCCAGGTTCCAGATGATTGGAAGATAGCCAACGTGGTCCCCATCTTTAAAAAAGGGAGGAGGGAGGACCCGGGCAACTATAGGCCCGTCAGTCTTACCTCAATCCTAGGGAAACTCTTTGAGAAGATCATCATGGAGCACATCTG
>NW_017728998.1:33213250-33229376 GCF_001723915.1 Gavialis gangeticus
TTGGAGAGTAGGTTTAGATTAGACATCCGTAAGAACTACTTCACAGTTAGGGCGGCTAGGATCTGGAACCAACTTCCAAGGGAAGTGGTGCTGGCTCCTACCCTGGGGGTCTTTAAGAAGAGGCTTGATGCCTACCTGGCTGGAGTCATTTGAGCCCAGTTTTTCTCCTGCCCAGGAGGGGGGTCGGACTTGAAGGTCTACAAGGTCCCTTCCGACCCTACTTCTATGATTCTATAATTCTATGAACAGCTTTTCATTTGGTACTTTGGCATTTCTAGTTATAGTCTTGGCCAGAACTTGGTAGTAAAAATCTGATCCTTGCAGGATCTTAGCTTTGAATTTGGTTCTACTTAAGCATAAAAGCGCATGGAAAGGTTTGTTTTTAACTGGTTCTCTCAACCCAACTTTATATAAGAGAAAATCTGTCAACAGCAGACAAGTTCAGAATATGTTATCTACTTTGGAATTCTTTCAGAACTTACCAAATTTGAAACACCTGTCACTCCCCATTTGAAGGCTGCTTTGCTTGAAGGACAACAAAACTGTAAAAAAAACAAAGCATGTCTTCATTAAAAATCACAATCAAAAATATTACTACACACACTGTGCAAAAACTTAGGCCACGTACATAAGTAACGTGTCTGGGGTGCTCAGTGAGCTTTGCAACAGGCTAAAAGTGTACGTTACAAGAAAAAATAAAATTAGTTTAAGTAACATTCACATCCTGCCCTTCCAAGTTGGTAATTTTGGCCTATAACTAATAATCCAAGACTTGTGGCACCATTCTCTTGAATGGTGTTTAGGCAATTTTCCACCTCAAGTAGCAAACTGGATATTTTCCCAAAAGCTACAGTCACTCACAATACATTTTGTTCTATATCCCTCTCCACTACTCCTTCTGATAAAGTGTTTTTGAAAAGGAATATTTAGCAAACTTCCTCAGTCTAAAAGAGCCAGGAAATTTCATCTTAAAGGTTAATGCTGTCCTTGTGCCCACCATTTGTGTGCATATATTGCACTACCTATTCCAGGTATTGAATGGCAGGTCATAGCAGCCAATAACAATAGCTCAGAATACATTGTTTCTATGGAAGGTAATGGTAATTGAAATTGACATCCCAGCCATCCCTCAGGATTGCAATCACGTTATTTCCCAATAACGTGGAAGATAAAATAAATCACTGCTATATAAAAGAGGATACCACGCTGCTGCTGTAATGCTGTTCTACATTACACTTCCATAACTCACTGAAGTAACCAGGATAAATACTCACTGATGAACATGAGCTACAAAGATCCTTGTTCTGACTGAATAATTTGGAACAAGCTTCCTAGTCATTTTGTTAAAGGATATTGCAGAAAACATTGTAGTAACTATGATTAGTTACATGAAGAAAAAATATTTTGCTGACTACTACATGATAGCTAATTAAAAGACATTCCTCTAGTCTTGCCAGTGAATACTTAGTTATATTTAAAGTTTGTTGAAAAATTGTCTGTGAGTATATCATTAAAATATTTTCAAAATATCACTCCTTTTCCTTCAAAAATTAAAAATCCATATTTTATATATATATATATATATATTTGCCAGAACTAGTCATGGTTCATTTATTTAAGTGGCTGTATCAAGTGATTCATCCTAACTAATAGAAAATATCATGAACGACTTCTTAAAAGTTAGAATTTTCTTGGCCAGTTTTAAAGGATTTTTTTATTCAAAGGTGGATCCAGGTTTCATAAATTCTCTGAAAAGATTGCTAAAGGAAGACAAGGAAGAGCCATCCTCTTCTACTCATTCCTCATATGTTATTTTAAAGCTGTGTAGACCCTTCATTGTGCCTGCCTTACACAAAACCAGGAAATATGTTCTCACATATGAATCCGTCCCCAGAGTCATCTTTTTTTTTTGTAATATATTGCCTAGGACCTTCATGTGTAATACATTATGACTAGTGTGACCTTCGGATGAGGCACAACAACTTTTCAGTCATACATTAGAAATCAGAGAATAAGAGTTTGAAACCTGGAGCCAGGCTAAATTACAATGACAACAAGGGAGCAATATTTTAAAGGAAAGTGTGTATTCCGTTTTTAAATGAAGATGACAGGCATGTTCCCATTATGATACATAAAGTCCCTGGAAACTTCTCAGTTAGTTTTGGTTCACACAAGCCTGGTCGCAAAGAGAATTTATGGATGTTGGGGAGATCTGTGGAGTCTGAACCCTCTTACCCTATCTTAGTCATAAATCATACATATATACATACAATTTACTGGAGTTTGCAAAAGTTGCTTATAATGTTCATTCTATGCTATCCCACTATGTGCGGAAAGAAAGTAGAAAGCATGAGTCCTTACAAGAAAAGTCCTCACTTAGTTATTTCCCCCTCAACTTTTCAGAGGATAAAAAGACTGAAAATCATTTTTCAAATGTGCTCGAGCAACTTACAAAAAATTGTACACAAGTGGGAACCATTAATAGCAAGTATTTCAAACCTAGAATAGCCCTCATTTTGCTCACATTACAATTCTCTCAAAAGCACCAAGTCTAAAATTTGACTGAACAAGAAAGACTATGAAAAATGCAAACCGAAAGGAAAAAAATCACAGTGAAAAGGATTGAAAAGTAGCACAGCAATAGACCTAAATATGTACAGAGTCAAAATTCAGCCCCAATGAAGTAAAAGTTGTGTTTTGTGTCAATGAGGCCAAGATTTCATCTAGCAAAACTAATAAGAGAAGATGAGACAGAAATAGTAAGTAGAGGGGCTATGTCCTTTTCAGCAAACCTAACTTTTTTTTGGCAGAGGCAGGGAGGAGGATGAAGGAGGAGATTCTTCTACCTTTGACAAGCAGTATGGGTTTCTCTTTTGTGAGATAAAAAAAATTGATTTGACTGCCTTCAAAAATATATGCACAAGTTATTTCTGCTGGAACACATATCTAAGTCATGGGTTTAAATCTAGGAAGCAGGTGCATCATCAAGGGTAGTAAAATGACTTCACTGCAGTTTATTCCATGTTTTATTTTTCAGACAAAATCTAGCATTAAATAAAAGTAGCTGACACATCTATTTGCATTTTATATATTTTCAAAATGAAGAGCTTTCTCTAACCATATACATCCAGGGAGTTTCTTCTGGTTACATCTAGAATACCGGAGAGTCACATAATTAGAGGTAGAACCCATACCTTCATTCCTTCCTAAAGTGTTTTCAACTGAGAATATGTAAAAAACTGCTAATTTTCAAGAACTTTTTGAGAAGGCATGGGAACAAAAGGACATTAGTCTTTTCCCTATAAATATGTTAGAGTTGAGTATTTAACCGGTTAAATAAAGTTCAATCAGTTGACCAGTCAAATATTAGTCAAAAATTGTAAAAAATTGCCAATAGATCCAAATAATACATAGAAAAGACACATTTTTCATTAAGAAATGTGTCAAAAAATTAAAAATCATATTTCTATCAAGAAAACTACAAAAAAATGTAGTTTTTTGGGTAACATTGCTATACTCTTTGACCGGTCAAAAAATATACAATGAATTGACAATATTTGACTGGTCAGTTGACTAGCTTGCCAACCCTAAAACATATTCTCAGGTTCATCGTTTCTTGTCTATGGTAAAAAGACTGATAACTAAAGCAACAATTGCCCAATTCTAGCACGTGAGACATGCAAACACATGCATGTGCACATGCTCACACACACACACACACACACGTTATCACTCTTTGGCCTATGTATTACAGATACCAGACCTCTCTGATAGTGCTACAGAATTTAAATGCTAAATGTGAATTTGTTTTACATTAGTTAGCTCACCTTAGCCACAGTAAGAAAACTTGTACAAAAAATGCTCAAAGAGCTAATATCCAATGTACAATATCACATCACATGTTAAAAGCTCAGGGATACACATGACACTATAGAAAAAAATGCACATGTACTATCTTTTTGTAAATGTATACCTCAGTTAAAACATGCTTATTGGTTTTCATTTTCTTCAAGTTTAATTTTAAGTTTTGGTGTCCAAGTGCTCTACTTCAGGAGGCTGCAATCCCTGCCTGGCTGAAATATGGTGGGCCTGTGTCGCTATCAATTTGGTCTAGAATCACTGTAGTCCAAACCACTCAGATGGAATGCTCTCTCCTGCCACGACTTGATGTTATCACAGATTTTGGCGAGCTGGGGGAAGTGGACTAATGGTAATCCTATAACTGTAAGCCGATGTTCTTATGGGGCTCCAACCTCCCCTTTACCCTACCCTAAGCACATCAGATGTACTTCAGCAGCAATGTTGCCTGTCTTCAATTTCTATGGACACCACACAGCTCTTAGTTTGTGTGTGGGCTGATTATGAAGGGACAACTGCACGCAAACCTTCAATAATGGCTGATGCTTGGGCTTAAACTTGATCCCAGATAAAAGAAAAAAAATATGGCAGACTAACAAAACACAGTCGATGGCCTCCTGCCACTGTGAGGACAATGCTCCTGTCCCTCTTGTACTCTTCAGTTCTTTTCCTCTTTGACAGTTTAGTAGAGGCTACAACTGAGTCCTTGATACACTCAAAAGAGGAAAATCTCTTCATTCAAAATGGGTATCATAAATACTTAACTAATCCAAAGCAGAAAAAAGGGAAGTATAAGCCCAAAGAAAAAAAATAATCAACTTATACAGTCATCTGGATTCCTCACTTTCTGGTTGGATATAAGGCTGCTGCTACTAATCCCCACATCCCATTTGCCATGTGTCATCACCTGGAAACTCCTGCTTCTCCTCAAGCTTCTCTAGGGGTCAGCCTTTCACTTTTCAAAGGATCCCACCAGACTCTTCAGTGGTCCTCTGGCCACTCTCAACTTGCAGCTCTAGCCTGCTGTGAAAGACTTTCTCGAAGTGAGAGCACACTGTGCTTGGATGGTGCCCCTCCCCCGCACTGCTCTGCCCCTTACCAGGGTCCTAAATAGCCCTACTGGGTGTCTGTCCTCCAATCCAGTGGAAGAGGCTGCTTTTAAAATGCTATGCCTTGTGCACAGCATGGCACAGCATGTCAGCTCCAGGATCCAGTGAGTGCAGGGTGCTGCATGGCTGTTCCCAGCATCTCTTCCCTGTTCTCCACAGTTCTCTCACATTCAGTTTTCAAAAGATTGGGAAACTAGAGAGCTGGCTTGAAAAAGGAAAAAAAAAAAGCTCTTCCTCTTCCCTAAACTTTCACTAAGGCCAAACTTCAAATGAAACTTTTCTCATTTACATTTCTTATTTCTCCTTTTATATTTCAGCACATTTGTTCTGTAGGACAAAATAAAAACATGTTAAAATACTACAGGAAATAAAGTAATTTTGAATTTTCATGACCCATTTTTCAGGCTTGATAGTTTGAAAAAACACCCAAAATTGACTTGCTTATCCAAAGCAAACATGAACTCTAAAACTGATTTATTCATTCCTGTATATAAGGAGGCAGAAACATCCTAGCACTGCTTGTATATATTACATTGCTTGCAAACTACATAGAGTCTTCATTCATGAGTAATGCAGAGAAAATGGTCAGTTTGATTCTCCAGGGGAAAGCCTATTAACTGTCCTGTTAATATTTTTAAGGTCACCACTTCAAAGTTCTACAGTCAAATGCCATCACATCATTTTTGCATGTGCCACTATTCATGAAAAGGGGATAGAATACAGGGCACAATTTTATTTGCATAAGCTAAGACAAGAATACTGTAATAACCAAGCTTTAACATTATTTATAAAGGTGGTCAGTAAACACCAAAGTAATTCTTCTACCACCTTTACATTATCTTGCCAAAGCACAACTGATTTAATGTAATAAAGAATGTTAGAAGAAATTAACCAGTCAGTAGCTGCTGCAGGGAATACCACGACGCAGGAAAAAAAGTAAGTAAAATGTGAAGTTTAAAGATACATTCACTTCAAATGACTTCATAAGTTAAAAGGAAAACAAAACAGAAATTAATAAAAAGTAACTCCAAAACTTGAACTTCAAGAATAAATACACTTCCTAGTTCATAATAGAATCACAGTTAGAATGAGAAACGGTAATGTACCCAAAATAAAAACATGGTTAGGTTCTCATTCAGTAATGTCTTAGTACACCATCATTCCATAGAAAACCAACGGCAATATTTTTTTGAGGCCAGGTTAGGCGCATTTGGTAATAGCTCTATGGAGGTCAACTGGACCGCTTATAGAATAAAATATCAGAATATGGTCCATAGTAAAACACCACTTATCATTAGCCAAAATGGCAACCACAATTCAACAATAAATGCATGTGCCATTAGTAGTATGCCCTAACATCTTGTAAGAATGCAAAATGAATAATGATTTGTAACAAGAAAGTATTGTATTATTAAGAAAAAAACCCCCAAATCCCAGACTCCAAAATATTTGGGGCCAGACTGAAGCTCATGCTCCTGTTGGCACTATTGGTGCTGAAACTCATACTGCTGTTGTCTACTAGTCTCAAGTAGACAAGTAATTTGTCATTTTTAAGAGTAAGATATTCATGGTCAAGGCCATAAAAGTGGTTAAGGACAGGCCTGAATAAAGTCTGAAAGCAGCATGTGAATGTTATTGCTAATGTTAGCATGACATGGAGAATGCTGAATTGCAAATGATCCATCCTAGCCTGCATAATGATAGAGAAGGTTGTAGTGGGAAAAATAGCCAGTGGTATTAGTCTGCACTAACTTTCTTAAGTGGATAGATTGAATTCTGTGCTTTTTCAACCCAAGTGTAAATCCAGAGGAATTCTAACCTCAAATATTTCTAGGTATGAAATTCCATGACAGATCTTATAATTGGGCTTTATTTTGGATTAGTGAGTAAATATTACAAGATAGACCTAAAGTTCCTTTGGAAGTCAACTGATATATAATCATATTTTTTTTTTGGAATTCAGCTTTTAAAATGAAAGTTCTCTGCATGGCTTCACATGCATCAAATTTTGTGTCTCAGTACTATGAAAGCATACATTTTTGTCACTCTTCTATAATTAATAATTGCCTCTTCATTAAATTCTTTTGACAGAGACACATAGTTAGCCATGTCAGTGAACTTCAGCCCATGAAAATTTCTGCTATATATATTCACTTTGGATAGTCCTTAAGGTGCAAATCTACCCTGCCTTTTACTTACATTTTATTGGCCAATATTTTAAAATATTGGCCTGCCCAGAACCTGTTTAGCAGGGACCACTCTCACCATGGTAGTTCAAAGCCAGCAGGTTGATGACTGGGGTTTGTCACAAGGAACTTGTGTCTTCCCATGACTCCTATTCCTTGATCCAGAAGGCACCTGCAGACAGATCCTGATCAGGGAGGTTGCTCCATAAGGAGCATCACAAAAGAAGGCAGGCCTTGGGTGGATTAAACAGGTCATCATAGAGTGGTAGGTAAGGTACAGCATGAATAGTTTTGACCAACTTTTGGGTCATCATCAGTCAACGGATGTGTGGGGGAGTGATATTTGCAAGGACAGGAAGCCAGGGGAGGGGAATTGAGCAAAGGGATCCAGTTATGATATGCATGGTTGTCTTCAGCTGAGTGTCAACAAGATGTGTGTGTGATGATGACTTTTGCCAGGTGCACAGTATTCTGCTGCTGAGTATGATAGGGCAAGAGCTGAGGTCCAGAGCGTTGTGGCTACAGCTTTCCACGTTGATCCAGCAAGCTTGGCTAGCAAGTTGTTTCAGGATTTGATATTTGTTGTTGTTTTCTTTAGATGTTCCCGGAAAGTCAGGGTTATAGCAAAGACACTCCCAAGTATGTTGGGCAGAGATCATGCATTAGTCTCTGACCACCCATATAGACATTCTTTTTCTGGAACTTGCACTGTGGAGCTGGAACACACTGAATACAGTTTTGGCAGGACTCATCATGAATCGCCAGGTAGTCCAGCTTTGTCATATCTTTGTTCAGGGTCTGGTCCAGAGTGTGGAAAGATGGAGCTTGAGTGGCACAGCAGATGTCATCAGTATAGATGAACTTGTGGGATGTGGTTGTTGGTAGATCATTTATGTATAACTTGAACAGGGTTGGGGCCAGCACTGAGCCCTGTGGAAGTCCATTGGCCTGTCTCCTCCAAGCGCTTATCCCCATGACCAAGGTGGACTCTGATTCATCTATTACAGAGGAGTGTTTCGACAACTATAACAACCCAGCTTGGAAGTACTCTTGACAGCTTTAGAAGGAGACTAATGTACTATACTGTATCATATGTTTGCTGTAATTGCACTGAGTTGTTATACTGGTTACCTGTCCTTATTAACCATTGTGTCCGCATACCTCTGTGCTTGCTCAGATCAACTGCTTGGTATTCTAGGCATTTATCACACAGTAGTGGGTGTTAGTCAGCTATATGCACTCTGATCTCTCATGATATACATGCAGTAAAGAAGGTACGACTTCCTCATTCTGGAATATCTACTTATGTTACCCTCCTCCTCTAAAGCTTATGAAGCCTTTCACTGGTATAGAGAAGTAAGCAATTTAACTTTACCCTGATTTTTTATGAAATATTAGTGAAGTATGTAGGTGAACCTGTGAAGAGTAGGTTAAGCTATCTCATGCCAAGATTGGTGGTTCTCATCATGTTGTACCTCATGTGAAAAACATCAGATAACTTTTGCACAATATCTGCACAGACCTAGAGGATGGGTTGCAGAAGAATTTCATACATTATAGATAGCTAGAGAGAAGCCTCCAACAAATCATAGATTTCATAGATATTAGAGCTGGAAGGGACCTCGTAAGATCATTGGGTCCAGCCCCCTGCCCAAGGGGCAAGAAGTCAGCTAGGGTCAAAGGATCCCAGCAAGATAGAAGCCCAAATGTTTCAGGCCTTGGGGCTTGGACTGTAAAGAAGTTTTTCCTTATGTCCAGCCTAAAACTTCCAGGAGTTTGTGACCGTGGGACCTTGTCTTCCATTGGGGTGCTTTGGTAAAAAGGTGTTCCTCCAGATCCTGATGTACACCCCTGATATACTTATAGGCTGCCATCTAGTCCCCCCTGAGCCTATGCTTCTTCAGGCTAAAGAGTCCCATGGCTCTCAGCCTCTCCTCATATTGCCTGCTCTCCTGCCCTCTGATCATGTGCGTGGCTTTCCTCTGGACTCTTTCAAGCTTCTCCTCATCCTTTCTGAATTGTGGAGCCCAGAACTGGATGCAGTACTCCAGCTGCAGCCTCACCAAGGCCCAGTACATTGGGAGGATGCCATCCTGAGATTTACTTCAGATACATCTATGGATGCAAACCAGAGTTTTATTTGCTTTACCAGCTGTGACATCACGTTGGTGGCTCGTGTTCATCTTGTGGTCAATCCTGTGAGTGTTGCTCCTAACTTGAGGCAAAGGGTAGTTGTGAGCAAGACATACTCAAGGAAGTACATTATTATTTTACAAGGAATTGATAGGACAGAAAAATGCTAGGAGCTGCATCTCCACAGAATTTTTATATGGGTTGATACACAAAAAAAAAGCGTTAACTAAAACCTTTGGTAATACCTTTGCTTTCTGTACTAAACAAAATAAAAACATGGTGGAAACATGTCATCAGTGGAACTGTAACATAGCCAGTTCGACATGTTTGCTAAGGAAGAGTGTAGGCAGCATATATAAGCTGTTCTGTTCTCCTTCAGATCTCCTGATGTCGGAAGGCCCTGTAACTAAATTAATTGGAATAGTGGACCCAGTCTGGTGTACTCTTGGTATTTAGTAGGACACTAAAAGATTGAAAGTAGCACTTGATTCTTGTAAAAATCTTCATTACAGCTTTTTGTTTCAGCATTATGCCTCCTTTCAAGATTATACCCTGTATTTGAATATTTTGAGAGTGTTCCAATAAACCATCCTTTCATAATTCTGCCTTCATTGCCATCTGTTGAAATAAATTAAAAGTTCAAAAAGGTAGGTGGCAAAGCAGGAAGATATACAGCCCCACTGATGCAGAAACTGAACGTTTATTATACACACAGTTCCAAAAGTCTGTTTTGCCTTGTGTGACAGACTCCAGTGTTACTGTAATGTTTCTGGATTAAAATGTGTTTATGGTTTTATAATGCTGCATGCCTCCGTTTCCCTGATGGTACGCAGGGAAGGGAAGGATTAACAGGGACCTTCCTACAACCCAGAGCTGCCTATGTGCAGGATGAAAAGACACACAATCATCAAGGAAAAATTGAAGAGCCTTGCTGACCCTTGAGCAAAGTAGGACTAGTAAGTATCTTTTGGAGGTGACACCCAGCAAGTAAGGGGAATCAAACAGAGATATGCATCAGACAAAAATGAATGTCAGCCTGAGAGCTTCAGAGTCTGCAACAGCCATGCTAACTTTGGGATGATCAAACTGTGCAGGCTGGTTTGGGGCCAGGGACAGCTTAACCCTTTGGAAGGAGCAAGAACTTGCTGTGTGCCTTTCCACAATAATACCTTCATAGAAGAGGAGCTGCCTGCTTTGCTGCTTGGGACTTCAAGGCACACATTTTCCTCTGAAGTGGTGAAGTCCCTCTTTTGGAAGCTGAACTGGAAGGTAGCTCCCTGAGGCAGGGCTATAGGTAACCAGGGAGGGACAGAAACCAAACAGCTGGAGTTTCAGAGTCAGAAGGAGCTAGTGCTCACTCCTACGCTAGAAGCCATGCCTTGGCTGGCTTCAATGGCTACTCAGAGAGACGAGACAAAGGTTGGGGTCCTGAGCAAGTGCTCCGTTGGGGAAATCTGGGACACCTTGCAACGAGTTTCAAAACAGAGTATAATCTTTGCCTTAAGATTTTATATGAATCTTCAGATCAGCATAAAAATTATAGCAAAATGAATACCACTGTTCCAAACTTAAATGCCTTAAAATTCTCTATTTGTTTTGAAAGCTCTCTGTAGCCTCATTTCGTCCACTAACCTCATGACACTTTAACTCTTCTGAAAGCTGAGGGTATTCATTAAACTGTGAGCCAATGTACTTTTTCTACTTCTTTTCTTTTTCTAATCTGCCACTCCCATAACCATATTGACCATGCTCCATAATACCTTTTTAACCACTGTAGTGCTTACATCTTGATTGAGGGCTATGATGGGCACAGTGAAAAAATAAGGGGAAAGGGGAGTGAGAAGGAAACAGCCTAGAAAGTGAGGTTTGGTAGCAGTGAGCATTATCAATTGTTAAAGTATGTGATAGAAGAGGAAAATCAGTTTTAAAGATTTAAGTTGTTGTTGCTGATGCTATTTTGAGCTTACTAATGGGAGAGAATAGAGAGAAAGAGAAAGAGATTTCTTACATCTGGTCAAATTGATGGCTAACAGCCCCCATGCAGAAAAAAAATTGTAGATGTATTACAATACCATGCATATTGGTACAGCTACCTTTCCAGCAGTTCCAATATGAATACCTGCAAAGTTATCTTGTAGAAGGTCTAAATCTGCTGGGTTATATAGTCCTTAGCTATCCTGATCAAATTCTTTTGGGTCATGCTCCAAGGCAAAGGAGCTTGCAGTAGTTTTCTGGGTGCATTCTGGATATCTACTGTTTGGCAGTGCCATTGACTACAATATTTCAGTGCACTTCCTCATAATACTAATAATTACCTCACCCTCTGGAACTCTGACAGAGCTCCTTTGGTTTGACTTGGCAGTGGGACAGTGCTCTAACAGTGTCTTCCAAGAATCTGCTATCTAGTGAGTCTTGACTCATGAGTGCCCTCTTGGAAGAGATGCAAGTCCAAGCCTGCCAATGCAGTCCACATAAAAACACAGGGATCGTGGTTGCTATAATGAGCATGTGAACTCACTATTTTCTCTTAACAGAAAGATATTCTCCTTGCTGTCTGCCAGCATTTAAACAGATGTACTTCCACTACAGCATACTTGTGTGTCCTCCAAAGACAGGTTGATCCAGATGTTAAAGCAAGCAGTGCAGGATAGTAGCAGCAGCAAAACAGAAGCAAACTTGTCAGAAGCAAAAAATAGTTAGGAATGAGCTGACACAATTTAAATAATCAAGCTCCCTGTTATGTAGAAGAAGTAGTGTTCCAAGAAGGCCTGCTTATTGTCATCAACATTAAAATATATGGTGCAAAAACAGACTGTGTGGATGCAAGGATTTTTAAGATGAGTTAACTACCATTACTGCAATGTAATGCCCCCCAGGGAGACAAGGGCCTTGAATCTTCACCCAGCACAGACCATAGCTGCCCATTCAGTAGGGGATGGTAATGATCGGAGCACGTCATCCATGCCTTCTAAAGACTTCACTGATTTGGTTTCAGTGTCTTAGATGTAGATTTTTAAGTGACTGGTGATTTGGGGTGTTTAGTGAAAGACTGCATAGGAAGGAGATTTGCACTCCTTTAAGCAGGTGGATGGTCATCACATACAAATTGAGATACTTACAAGTTGAAGCCACAGAAATCACTTGTTATTCTTTATAATGCTGGCTATAAACTTTTTCATTTGGATCCTAGAGTATCTAAAGATACTTTATGGTGGCTTTGTATTATACGTACACACAGTTTCTCTCTCTCTCTCTCATTCCAACAGAATAATATCACTGTAAATGGTGCTTCACTATCTGTGAGTGCATGAAAAGTAAGTTCTCATATATAGTTTGAACTATTCAGGTTTTTTTTAAATAAAGTGTTTAGCCTAGCAAATTCTCCTAAACTATTTGAGTCTTCATATGTAGTAACTGTTGCAAACTTTATTTTCCTTTTAAAAATAATATAGAGTGAAAGTGGTCATTCAGTGAACAATAACAGAAAACAGGAGGAAAATTTAGCTACAGCAACTTGTGATTGGCAGTGTTCTTCTTTTGAGGTTGACAGGAAAAGAGTTTTCAGGGGTCTGGAGGTAAGAGCATTTTAATTAAGATATTGTAAACCATTATGAAATAAAGAACACTCCATGTAAGCAATCTTTTCTCCTATGCCTGAAGAAGGGTGCTTGTGCTTGAAAGCTTTCAAATAAAGAATGTTTTGCAAAAATCTAATTGGTCTAATAAAATATATCACCTCTACCACAAGTTCTGATCCCTGTAAGCATGGACTATTTTGTATAGGATGATAATTTAGAATCATTTTTCAAAAGTGTGTAAGCCTAAGTATATTTAAAGTAGACAGTAAAACCTAATGTCTTACTACAGTGCATCACACTACATGGGTTTAAGTTAACTGAAGACAGAACAAGGAAGAAGAGTTTTTGCTACTACTGTGTGGCCTTTTTGAATGAAGGGGCTTTTCATTAACAAAGTAACAGGAGATATCATCTTTCCCTGAGTAGGAATCATTCACTATCAACACAATGTGTTATTATTGGGTTTTTTTAATTGAAATGTAAATTCTGGGAACACTCTGACCCAATTTAATCCCAGAAAAAGAGGGCAAAATTCTCATTTACACAGTACTATATAGGCACTTCAGTGTTATTAATGATTCAGCTGTACTTTACACAGGCCAGGCCTGTACTGTTCTTCATTGCTGATGATAGTTTAGAATGTTCAAAGGAAACCTATTTACGCAACACAGTTGATTGAAGGAAAGAGAGCTACGTTCTGTAAAAATCTGTTTCTTTGACTAAAAAGATCACAATTAAATTAACAACCATTGTAATTCTATTTGGAAAAAACATTTTGGTAGCTCCTCCACCACTAATATAACCAAGAGAAAGTATGCATGACTACACAAAAATATACATTGTTCTCTTTCTAAAACTACCACCCATTGAAAAAACCAAGTTGGAATTGAACTTTAAAGTTTGGGAGAGTGTGGTCAGATATACCTTTCACACTCTGAGTTTGTTTAATAAAATTGAGGGTAATCCAAAA
This sequence comes from Gavialis gangeticus, assembly GCF_001723915.1. Lineage (NCBI taxonomy): Eukaryota > Metazoa > Chordata > Crocodylia > Gavialidae > Gavialis > Gavialis gangeticus. The sequence goes on from NW_017728998.1 coordinate 33,227,085, forward strand.
ACTTACAAGTCTGACCTCCAGACAAGGATCCTGTCAAGGAAAGAGATATGATCTGAAGTCTTGTTCCTCTAAAGGAAATTTGGCTTTACAGAGTGATTATTTGGAGAGTTCTCTCTAGCACAAGTAAACATTGAAGCAGGATAACTTTCATAGTGATGATCCAAAAAGTACATTGCTGGGTTGTTGAAGATGAGAAAGTATTTACTATTATCATAAGAGAACCACTGACATCTGGGATGTTACTGCATATGCTTGCTGAACCCTTTGTAATGGACACATGAACAAAGACTTGAGATTTTATACCTGGGAAAGTAGATGGGGGTTGGCTTGAACTCTGACCCTGTACTTGTGATTTTCTGGGAAATGTAGTTCAGGAAACAGGTGGACATTCCTCTCCCCCCCCCACCAGGTTGATAACCATGAGTTATTTAAGCCACATTTTTAAATGAAAAGAAACCTTTTAATTCTTTTAACTGAGGGATTAGAGATAAACTTTTCCTATGAAACTGAATGAATTGGAAAGCCAGGAGCATGTGTTCATTTAGGAAGGAGCATAGGAGCAGGTGGACATTTGGCTGTATGTGGCCCATAATCCTTTAACCTCATCTTTAATACAATAGATAGGCAGCTAGTTAAATGGACTTGAGGAAAGCTGCCTCCTGCATTTCACCAAATTTCTCTTTTTAAAGATACCTTCACTGGTTCCAAAATATAATATCTCAGTCTCATCTGAAGGAGAATGTGATGATCATTCATATCTATAATATTACGAAACCCAAGCAATCAAAAAAAGTCAGTCCAGAAAAAAATCATGTCTGAAAATATAAAACCCTGAGAATATTAAAAACAAATCCCCAAACCAAAATATATTCATTTGTCTTCTCTTTGGAGCCAGGAGGAGTCACAATTTTTTTTGTTCTTTACCGACTCTGAAGGTTAAAAATAGCTCCCGTTTAACTGAAAGCTGTCTTTCTTAAGTAACTACATAATTCTAGAACCTGGGTTTTCAAGAAAAAAAGTACTACGGTCCAAATCCAACACCCCATTAGGTGGATAAGTAACACTTACATAACTGAAGTTAGCCAAGTAAGTGGTATTTAGGGCCAGTAACACAGATTTCTGATCCTACTCCTCCTGTGTTACTCTATTTGTCCTTGTAAGCACATTTAGGGACCCACTGCAGCCACTCACACTGGTGCAATTCTATTCCACCTGGCGAGGCACATAAGCACTGTAGGTCTCTGAAAAGACAGTTGTAAAAAGGTAGTTGCAGATTCCTGATGGAGGAGAACCCTTCTATCTTCCGGCCCAACAGCTGTGCTGAGGGAGCAGGGAAGATAGTCCTCACTAACTTAAAAACACATTGAACCTACTATTCCCACTTCCCAGCCAAGCACTCTAACCATGAAGCCTTGGGCTACACAGGGACAAAAACTCCCTCCCTCCTGTTGAAGGTGATCCACTGGACAGGGAAAGATATATGAAGCAGAAGGAGACCAAGCTAGAGGGGAGGTGGCTTAGCAAGATAGATGCAGCCCTCCAGCAGGAAAGACATCTTGGGTTCTCAGTCCTTTTCTTTTCTTCCCATTGTGTTTCTGCCATTAATAATGATCAAATACAAGGGCCAACGTGGTTCCCATCTTCAAAAAGGGTAAGAAGGAGGACCCAGGAAACTATAGGCCAGTTAGTCTTACCTCAATCCTAGGCAAGCTGTTTGAGAAAATTATTCTGGCACACATCCACGAGGGGCCAGCAGGGGATTTCATGCTTAGGGGTAACCAACACAGGTTCATCAGTGTCAGGTCTTGTCAGACCAACCTGGTGGCCTTTTATAATCAGATCACCAAATCCTTAGATGCAGGGGTAGCAGTGGACATAGTCTTCCTGGACTTTCGGAAGGCCTTCGACACTGTCTCTCACCCTGTTCTCATTAAGAAACTGGGGAACTGTGGTTTCGACTGGGGAACTGTGGGTTGCCAACTGGCTGGAGGGCCGCACCCAGAGAGTGGTGGTGGACAGGTCATTTTCGACCTGGAAGGACGTGGGCAGTGGGGTTCTGCAGGGCTCAGTCCTCGGGCCCGTACTGTTCAACATCTTCATCAGTGACTTGGACGAGGGGGTAAAAAGCACCCTGTTCAAATTTGCTGATGACACTAAGATGTGGGGGGGATGTGGCCACGCTAGAAGGGAGGAATAGGCTACAATTGGACCTAGACAGGTAACAAGGGTGGGCGGATGAGAATAGGATGGGATTCAACACCAACAAGTGCAAAGTGATGCACCTGGGGAGGA
>NW_017728998.1:33234376-33267510 GCF_001723915.1 Gavialis gangeticus
GTTGGTTTTTGCAGTTTGTAGTTAACTCCTATGCGAACAAAGGACTATACAAAAACTGGAACCTGACTATTTTGTGTGGGTGGCTTAAAAAGCCAGACTGAAACACCTGTTATGGTTCAGGCGTCTGTCTCTTTAGTAGATAGTCTATACAAGCAGTGAAACCTTTATATAAACATTAAAACAGGTGAAAGAACATATTTGTCATTAATAATATATTATTTATCATAATTAATATATTAATACCACTATTAATGTCACTGTTGTTTATTCATGTTATTTGCTATTAGTTAATACAATACAGGTTTCCCTTGATTTATGCAGGTTCTTTATATGTGAATTTGCTCTTATGCGATGAGCATATTTAGACCCATAATTTGCTATATGCGAGGTAAATTTGCTCTTATGTGATCAGCATAGAGCCTGCCCCTCCTCTCCCCCCAAGCAGGTAAGTTACTGGGCTGCACCATGCCCTGAACCCTTCAGGGCTCTGCCTGTCCCCATTCACCCCAGCTCCTGCTGTATCTGTCCTGGGAGCAGCTGATGCCAGCTCCCTGTAGCTGCTGGGCTGCACCGTGCCCTGGTGCAGGCAGCTGGTGTTGGCTGCTCCCAGAGCCACTCCAGCACAGGTTGGGGTGAGTACGGACAAGCAGAGCCCTGGGTAGTGCCGGATGCAGCACTCACCCCAGCCCCAGCTGCAGCGGCCCCAGGAGCTGCTGGCACCATCTGCCTGCACCAGGGCACAGTGCAGCCCACTGGCTACAGGGAGCTGGCATTAGCCATTCCCAGGGCAGTGCAGCAGGAGCTGGGGTGAGTGGAGACAGGCAGAGCCCTGGGAGGTTCAGGGCACGGTGCAGCCCAGTGGCTGCAGGCAGCTGCTGCCAGCAGCTCCTGGGGCCGCTGCAGCCAGAGCTGGGGTGAGTGGGGCCATGGCCTTTTCCCCTCTCCCCACAAATTTGCCTGCTTGGAGGCGTGGGGGGGCGCTCTATGTTGATCACATAAGAGTGAATTTAACTCGCATATAATGAATTGTGGGTCTAAATATGCTCATCACATAAGAGCAAATTTGCATATAAAGAACCCACATAAGTTGAGGGAAACCTGTATCGTATCATTGGCTCATAGGGCTGCTAGACTGTCCAATCCAGAATGTAGTTTTATATTCTTGAGTAACAGCACAAGGCCCAAATGACAATAATCATTATTATTATTATTTGGTATTAGATGAGAGGAAGCCAAACCTAATTTTTCCCCCCACAAACTTGGTGTTTCTATGCATTTCAAAGAAAGAATGATCAAGTACTCATAACAAGAATGCACATGAGGGAAAAAGAAGTGATGAATAACAATCCAGGGAAGAAAGAATAAAGCTATAAAAATAGTAAATACCTAAATGGGCTTTCAAACACCAAAGTTGTAGTTTTACAAACTGTGTCCTGATACATCTAAAAATATGTCTAGATCCTTCCCTGTGTAAGGCCACCTGAAAAATAATCATTTTATTGTTAGAGCCTCTCTTCCTAAATTTTACCTTCCTCCCTTCCCCTTCTAACTTTGAGTCACATTCCATTTTCTGCCCTTGAACCCATGCACAAGTTATCTGGAGAGTACATGTTGCAAGCACGTGCCCTGGGAAAGATTTATGCCCCATAACTTTACATTTCCAAAACAAGGAATTGACATATTTTACAATAAATTGTTTTTTAACAGAAATATTTGTATTTTTGTAATAAGTGCTCAAATTGAAATCCTAATGCTATACAGGAACCTGTAGGCTGGCATTGAAACATAATCATATAATATCACACCAGGTTGGTAGGTATCTCCTAAGTTTAAATGTAAGTAAAATAGAACAAGACATATAATGCGTTTTGATCAAGGTAAATGTGGGATTGGCATGTAGAAAGGGGGAATGATATACAGTAATAACATTGAAGTTTATAAGGGGTGCTCACCAGGATCTGGGGGAACATCTGTTCACCAAAGCGCCTGAAGGACTGACAAGGTTGAAAGGTCACAAATTCCTCCATGACCATTTCAGGCTGGACATGAGGAAGAACTCCTTTACTGTCTGAGCCCCCAAGGCCTGGAATAGACTGCTGCTGGAGGTGGTTCAAGCACCTAATTTGAACGCCTTCAAGAGAAATTTGGATGTTTATCTTGCTGGGATCTTATGACCCCAGCTGACTTCCTGCCCCTGGGGCAGGGGGCTGGATTCAACGATCTTCCAAGGTCCCTTCCAGCCCTAATGTCTATGAAGCTATGAATAGCTGTTGTCAAATGGAGCACCCAGAGGCAAATTAATAGTGCCAGGTGGTGGAATAATGCTGAGCAGGGACTCCATCTTAAAAAAGGTGCTAAATACCTTACTTCCAATCCAGCAAAGCAAGTAACCACCTGCTTAACTATGATTTTAAAGGGACTGCTCATGATCTTATGTGCTTTCTTGGACCAGGTATTCAACACCTCACAAGAACACTACCTAAGCACATTATGGCAATAAATGTTGTATAAATACTTAGAAAAAGACTGTAAATAAGTAAGAAAGTTCTGACAGAATGATTATTAAAGTCAGTCAGAATCTTTCCATAAAGATAAGTGGATTCAGGAACAGACTGATATAGCAATGCTCCTTATTGCTGCTGCAAAAATCAGTACACCTTAGTGACTCAAAATAGCCAGGCAGCATTCACACAACATAAACCAACCTTTACAAAGTAACTTTCTGTCTTACTATGGTTTGGGTTTTTCATAAGTGAAAGCTAAGGAAAATAACTTCTTTTGCTGCTGTAGTTGCAAGAAAACCTCCAGGTGCTGATCTTCCCCATTCATCTCTTGTGCTCACTAAGATGCCCAGTGAATGTCAAGTAAATGTTTAAGTTAACTGCTGACTATAGTTAATTAATCACTGAATACCACATAAGGTGAAAAAGGGAGGGTCACACATGGATCTGTATAATTTACCACAAGCAACTTTCTATTCTCTCCTCACAGGTGGGTAACATTTAGGAGATACTGACACTCATTTCTTTTTTCACCCTCAGCAAAAAGGGCCCAAGCTGAGCCCATGAGAAAGCTCCACTCAGGAAGAGAAGGCAAAGCTCAGAGCCCAGGAGAAGTCCGACTGGAAAATCTGTACACACCACAATGGGCAGCAGGTCTTTCTGGTGATTCAGATGAGTAGCGCTTACTTCATGGAGAAAAGGCAGGGCAGTGTGGCACTTTGTAGACTAATTTATTCAGAGAGGTGTGAGCTTTCATAGACTGCAATCTACTTCATATGCTATGGACAGAACCAGTTTCCTTCCCATTTTGATCCTTAATAAAAAGGAGCAGCATCTGTTTCTCCTACAGCCTAGCACCACATGCACAGAGGAGCTGGGGACTAGGGTCTTGGCTGCAGCCCCAAGTAAACTGGCATTTCCCACTGCATTCTGTTGAGCTGACAGATGTGTTAACTAAGCCCCCCAGCATACTGCATTTTTTCTTTATCCTGTCCATTTCCTACATGTGCACTGGGAAGATGTTCCCATTCCCTTTTCCTAATAGGACAAATTGTGCTCAATAAATCACTCAGGGGCAGACTACTTCTATTGGTGAGCAGTTACATCAATAGCCCCACAGACTTCAATAAAAGAAAGTGCTTGCTAGTGGGTGTCAGGGGTTCATAATCAGACTCTTGGAAGGTATTTTCTCCTTGATTAAAAAAAAAAACTCATAAACCACCAACAACAAATTACATCTGCTTATGAATATGCCAGCAGAGCTGTTTATCAAAGCAAAATTGGTTGCATGTTTCCAAAGTAAACACTGCACCTTAATAGGTTCTAAAAGATGATCTGACACAAAGAAATTAAACACTCCTGGCCACAGGGAAGATCAGTAAGAAGCACAACAATAACTACCAAAGAAAAGAAAGGATCAGCAAGCTTGGAAATCCATAGGGCAGGAATTAAATGCTATAATCAAATTGTTTGTGCAACCATTTAGCATCTCATTTTCTTGCTGTGCAAGCTGAGGGACCACTTGAGACAGGCCATCTTGGAGAGTAACAAAGTGCACCAATAACTAACATGGGATTAAGAGAATATTGATAGCCCGTGACAAGCTGCTGCCTGAGAAATGTTTCTTAGTCAAATAGCAGCAATCATTAAATATATGAGGGTCAGTCAATTTAATCTACTCTTTTTATATGGATTGATTAGTTTAGTAAAGTAACAGGGCTAGGAGACAAATAATGTTCCTCTAGGTTTTTATGTCATGATGGTAGCCCATCATTTTTAGAGTGAATACTTAAAAGATGATCTTCTATACTAATACATATGGTCATATTCATTTTAGCAACTGTGTACTACACTCATAGGAACTGAAGCTATTAAGTGTCACAATTACACAGCCCAGAAAATCTTTATAGTAAATTTATATAGCATCTTTTAGCCAAAAGATCCCAGAGTGCTTTGCATACTCGACTTAAACTGATGTAGTTTACAAACTGCAGTCTGTATTCCTGCAATGCATTGCACACCTCTGTGCCTATGTGGAGCTCATTACAGAATCATGCTTATGTCTAGGGACTACTACACACACCACTGAAATGCATCCATCACTTGAATGAAACACAGCTATTTGTCAGAAGTGCAGAGCCACATCACACAAGTTCAGGGAAGGAAGAAAGGAAAGAAAACACCTACTGAATTTAACAAGCTGGAAACAAATAGGGTTTCAAAGAAGTTTAAAAAGAGAATGATATCCTTCCTACACACATCAGAGCCCTGTATATCACAGCTAAAGAATCTATAGGATTTGGCCAGGATGCCAGGACTAACATTTCATGCGTTAGTGAAAAGTGCCATGAAACCCATAATATGTAGCCTCAGGGCAGCTCCAAGCAGTGCTCAGCCATCTAAAACTACAAGTAACCATTTCAACAAGCAGGGAACCTGACCCAAGATTTCTAAATCTTCCTGTTTCTAGTCAGGCTGAAAATACAGAGTAAATGGGCTTTGCAGGGTTTGTTCAAATAGACATGTGTCCTGGACCCAGCATTTCCTTTCAAAGATCTTTCAACACTGCACAATTCTCAGGTGTTCTCCTCTTGGCCCTTTCTGACAGTTGTTTGACAAATGATGCAAATAGCCTGGCACACATTTTAAAGTTGGACATTTAAGAAAACGAATTACAGCTGACGTCTTTGCCGTAATGCTTTGTGACACCAATAGTTAGGGAGAGTGACATTGTCGGAAAATAATTTAGGCTGAAAGCTTTTGGAATGGCGCGTGTTCCAAGGTGACTTTACTGTGTAGTTTGCTACTTCTATAATTGATTCGTGATATGTTTTCTGGGTGAGATACAAAGCCCATGGGAGTTAATGGGTCTGTTTCCATTGACTTCCAAGTACTTTTTATCAAGCAATGTGTGAGAGCAATTCCAAGACATAGAAGACTCAGTGAAAGTTCTCACAATTAGTCTTTCACTCTTTCTTCCTCTAGTCTTCATAGCTGAACCTATATTTCTACTTTCTTTCTTTAACTTTAATGAAGAGAGCAGCTTTTATCAGAGCTGGAATTATAGAGGCAAAGGCACCAGGAACTCATTATGTTACCCCTCAAAGTATTTTTAAGATAGATAAATTAATCTCAAAATTTTCTTTTTCAATTTGTGCAGTAGTGAAGGAGAAGATAGGAGGAAAAGCAAGGATAAATCCTTGATGTTATTCAGGTTGGCAGCAACTGACCTTATCCTATTTTTCTGGAAGCTTTCATTTGATATGCTGTCCATTGCCCCAGACACTGGACAACACAGAAATAGAGTTGATAGCATGGTCCCCTAACTCAAGTTTTGTGGATGAAGCAACAAATAAACTGAAATTTGAGACCAGAATATTATCTATGAACCTAGTCCTTTCACATCATATTCTTCATGTTATTTGAGATTATATGAGGTTTGTTGCAGAGCCATAGCCAATTAAAGTGACTTTAAGAGATGTAAAACATCTAAGATAGGAAGCCTACATATGCAAGCTGTGGTCCAATTAAAACACTGCAGGAGATTAGAAGGTTTTGATATAACAGCAGCTTGAAGAGCAGGAAGAAAGAAACAGAAAATGATTGCAGAGGGCCTGACTGAATTACACTAGCCCCTTTTTACTGCTATTACATTATATGTGTCTATCATTTTTTCCCACTTCAAGGGTGATTAACAATGCTGACCTATTCTAATGTGGACTTGACATAAATGAAAATGAGGATGAGACAATATTCAAAGAATAATTAGAAAGCATTAAGAGGGCAATAGTGGCCTGCAACACACTGGTAACATCTGATATTTGTGGGAAAGCTTTTATCATTCATACATCACGTAAGTAACAGACAGGCAGAACTATAAACATAGAGAATAATATAAAGCATGTTCTATAATAATTTAGTAACATAATGACATACGGAACCAATCTGTATCTCCATCACAAATTAATTACAAAAGATTGCTTATGCAACTTTTAAGGCTGCACAGTTAAAGATGAATAAAAGGGTGAAAATCTGAAACTCAAAATTCCAAGATTTAATGTAGATAAATGGCACTTCTTGGATACTTTATGTAGTGAGGAGATGGCTACAAAACTTGGATTCTGATTTAGATCTGAATCAAAACGTTCCTAAAGCCTGAAACCTGTGCTCCAGTTCTATTTTATCTTTACACATTCAGCACTAAAAATAAAGGGAGTGAGTCTGACAGGATTTGGGCCTATACTGCTCCCATGAGGAGTAGTCCTAATGAAATCATGTATAAGGTACTGGATGAATGTGGTCCAGAGTATACTTAAAACCCAATGAGGGATGGATAGCACAAAGTACCTGAATTAGGAGTATTGCAACCTTACCTTTGGCATTCCTACTGTTTTACGGTTTAGGTTTCATTATATTTAAGTATTTCTCATTTCTGAAACAATGCCCCCTCTTATAACATCTTGCTGAAACAATGGGTATGGCAGGGCACCACAGAGTGCCTGCCACTCAAAGGGCCTAAGCAGGCAGCAGAGGCAGCATGCAGTGGTGGCACTCCCCAGTCAGGAGCCACATGAGCACCAAAGACTGCCTGATTGGGGAAGAGAGCTCCGTTGCTAGCCGTAACAGTAGGCTTGAGCAGGAAAGCAAGCAGCAGTTGCTGCAAGCTGCCAGAGGAAAGACATTGCCTGGTTGGAGCTGCTGCTCAGGAACACCCAGAGGACAGGGCAAGGAACTATGGGGATGGCAGGAGGTTCCTGGTCCTGGGGCACGACCTAAAATTACACCTTGCTGGGGCTGGATGGTGTGGTGGAGCTGCTTATGGCAGGGCAACTTCCAGGAAGCTTCCAGGAAATGCCACATCTGTACCTCCCCAGTGAAGGGTGAATATGGGGTGCCAGAAAACCTCAGCCCTTGCTGCCTTGTGGGTTACCCCATGGAGGAGAAAGACTAGGGGAGAACATCCCAACAGAAAAGCAACAGGGGCCCAGGCCTATTGCATGGGGCCTGAGGCATGGGTCCACCAGGCAAGTCGACAGATACCTGAGGCCCAAAGGGCCATACTGCCCAAAGGGTCCGGGTATGTCAACAGATGCCTGAGGCCTGCATAGCCATTAGGCTGAGTTAGTGGGGCCCAAGTAAGTCATCAGGCACCTGAGGCCCAGAGGCCCCAGCAAGGAGAAGAGTACAGTGATAGGGACGTGGTGGTGGTGTAGAGTAGGGCCTGAAGATGGTCCGAAGGGCTGCACAGAAGCTGACCGGTACAATTAGAGTAGGGAACCCCAGTGAGGGGCATTAGGTAAAGGCACAGGCATGAATTAAATGCCAAGGCACATCCTTAGATGCCTGACTCCTACTTTAGGCCAGAAGCCAGAGCAGCCCAGTAAGGGGCTGGGGGAGTAGTAGAAATTATTGGATGCCATCTGTGAGGCATGGGCCACGGTGTACGGAAGGAATGGAGCTGGGAATAATACCCTAGGCATCGGGCTTTAAAATGGATAGCCTCCTGCTTAAAGAAAACAAACAACTGATTGTTTACATCAAGGCCTGGCAGGAGAGTGTAGGCAGGCAGACTGCCCAGACAGGGAGGTGGGCCAGCCTGGTGCCCAGCCCGGAGAGCTACCCTGTTACAATGGGATCAATAGGTTTCTTTGTAGATGACTTAAAATTCTCTAATATTAGTAACTTGGTTAATAGTGCCCTGGGATTACTGTGTTCACTAAAGCAAGATGCAAATGGACATGAAGCGACAAACACCTCCCCAAAATGAACATCTAGCATGCAGTGGTAATTTTGAGTCATTACATTATAGCAACAGCTGTACCTGTAGTGTCACCTTTCCATCTGTAACACCTAACATAGCTGTAAATGAGCCCAACAAAGGAAGACTTGATGGTCTATACCACCGCAGGTAGAGAGACAATGGCTAAAATGTGGACCTAATAGTACTGGCAAAATAAAAATGGAAGGAAGAATAGTAAGAACCAAATCATCCTCACAATGTCCACCAAAACATGGAAAGAATGAAGTAGAAAAAGTAAATTGACAAGGCTAGTTAATAACTATAATTTGGATGCATGTTGAGGTAACTGAACATATGTTTGATCTGACAAAATTAAAACATTCAGATCATACTGCATGGAAAATGGGAAAATAGTGGTTTTGTCTTCCTTACTTAACCTTAATATCTGTAGCCACAATGTCTGTAGTTGAGTCTAATATTCCATGAAAAAACAAGCAGTGCTGTTGCCTCAGAGAGGCAACTGGGATTGAGAAGAGTAAAGATAGGGTGAGGTCTTTTCATGTGACAGCTGCTATCTTGGCTGATCAATGGGGTATTTTGCTGGGGACACTGTGAGCATAAAACACAAGTCTCCATGGCTTGTACTAAGAAGCCAGCCCCTACATTTAGGGGCTATAACAAACTCTGTGGATCAGCCAAAGAGGTGGAACACATACCACACACTTATCAGTAGCTAACACTTAAACCCTAAAAATACGCACAACCCTGTTCACATGGTATTCAGGCTGCAGTCCTCATGTGCCACCAAGGCACCAAAGAGGTGCAGCACTCCCACAAGCTGCAACCTTTCCTTTAATAAAATTGAGATCCTCTTATAGATCAGCCCCTCTCACTTCACTTCCTTGTTGCTCCATATCTTTTCCCTTCCCAAATCACTGAACCATACACCAGGGCCATGTGGGTCCACTGGCTAATATGGTATTAGCAGAGCAATAATATAGTGGGGACAGGGTTGGTTTTGGAGGGGAAGATCACAGATATAGTGAGAGGCAGAAGGAATTAAACAGTCATAGCATTTGGAAAGTGGGAAGGAATACTTGTTTGTACTAGAAAATGGAAAAGCCTTATATTTTCATTATCAACCCCAGCATTCTTGGCACTATTTGAAACAAATATTATTCACAGAAAATTACAGTATCAGCCACTGTTCCATTGTGAGTTGCCTGGCCAAGAGCCATCTCTGTTTTCCACCTTCCTCTCTGTCAACTTTAGGAAGTTAAGACTGCACTTGTATTTTCAGAATCTACTATATGAAGCTGTCAAATACTTCAAGCTGTACATTTATGTTTAATAAGATGTTAGGAAAGAAATCAAACTGACTTGTAAGCTGACAATTTAGAGAGCCACTGTCTTAACCTCCTGATTTCATACACTAAGTTCCAAAGCACTTGTGCTATTTTCTCATCTCACCACTTGTCACTAATGTTCATGTATTACTTCAAATACCACAAAAACCTTGTTTCTTCTTTGTTATTCCTAAATTTGACTTAGTTATGCCACACAGAATATTTATTTTCAGCAATATTGATAGACTCTGTTACATAATTAAGGTACCACACGTTCAACTTAACACTGAGTGCAGTTAAAATACAAGCAGATGCATGTTTAAGCAGTTTAGCACATGTTAAGTGTGCTAAATAGATGGAACTGAGAGTAACAGATGGAACTGAGTCAACATGGCGCTTGGTGACCAGTGGCATCCCTCAGGGTTCAGTACTTGGACCAGTGCTTTTTAACATATTTGTTAATGATTTGGATTTGGGTGTTAAAAGCGGATTGGCAAGGTTCGCAGATGACACCAAATTATGGGGAACTGTGGTTATGCTGGAAGATAGGCTGGGGATACAGGCTGACCTGGACAGGCTTGCAAGGCGGGCGAATCAAAACCTGATGATGTTCAACACTGAGAAGTGCAAGGTGCTCCACCTGGGGCATGCTTACAGACTCAGCAGTGCTACACTTACTAGCACCACAACTGAAAGAGACCTGGGGGTCTTGATAAACTATACAATGGACATGAGCCAGCAATGTGATGCTGCAGCTGGCAAAGCAAACAAAGCACTAGCATGTATCTACTGATGCATCTCAAACAAGACTAAGGATGTCATTCTCCTGCTTTACTCGGCCTTGGTGAGGCCACAGCTGGAGTACTGAGTCCAGTTCTGGGCACCATACTTCAGGAAGGATGTGGAGAAGCTTGAGAGAGTCCAAAGGAGGACTACACGTATGGCTAGAGGCATGGAGACCAGGCCATATGATGAGAGGCTGAGAGACATGGGTTTGTTCAGCCTGGAGAAGAGGGGACTTGGTGGCAGCCTATAAGTATACAAGGGGCACATATCGGGGATCGAGAGAACTTCTGTCCACAAGTGCTTCCCAAGGGAAGACTAGGACTAACACTCATAAATTGCTAGAAGGCTACTTTAGATTAGACGTAAGGAAAAACTTCTTTACAACTCGAGTCTCCAGTGTCTGGAATAGACTCCCCCTGGAGGTGGTACAATCAGCTACTCTGTATATCTTTAAAAAATGTCTGGACTCTCACCTTGCTGGGGTCATCTAACCCCAGCAGTCTTTCCTGCCCAAGTGCAGATGGGCTGGACCTGATGATCTCGAGAGGTCCCTTCCAGCCCCCAACATCTATGAATCTAAAGTGCCCTTGTGGCATTGCAAAGTTGTTCCCTTTCAGGCTAGGGTTATTTCCTAACATGTACTAACTAATAGGTCACCACATTTCACTGTTGCAAATGAACCTATAATAAGCTCCTTTAACTGTGTTAGTACTTTGCATTTGTTGTATTTTACAGTCTAAAGACTTTGGGCTATTCTCTCAGCTGACGTAAAACAGAATATTTTGTAGATGCTGTGCTACAGCTCTCTGTGTTAACTTTCCTATTGAGGATGTGGCCTATTTTTTTTTAACACATAACTAGTTGATCCTTTCAATGCCTTTGGTATGTAAGGGTGATCAGGAATTTACCATATTTACTTGAGCAGAAGATGCCCCTCTCACATGTCAGCAGTGAGGGTGGTTGTATTTAATGGGCACTAACATTTGTCTTATTCAGACGGGCTGCACTAACCTGTCCTTATTGATAAGCACATTGCTGAGCACATGTTACTTTTGGCAGCTGTTTAATGATAGATATGCGATTAGAAGATGAAGGTTTCCCCCATGCCAATAGCAGGGGGGAACCTCATTTTATATTTGAGTAAATACTGTACCAATGGAGAAACAGAAACAGAGAAGTTGAATGACATGCCCTAAGTCATGAAAGAAGTACATATCGAAGTCTGGATCAGAGCTCTGAAGTTCTCATGTCCCTGCCATGTGATCAATCCATCAATCACAAGTCTATCTCAAATATCCATGCTGGGCTTAGGAAAGTGATAGATAGAAACTTTATTTAAATCTTGAATATAAAAGATATGATAGAACATTTTAGAATAATCTTCCCAGCAAGAAAACCCCTACATGCAATTTTTTTAATTATTTTTTATTTTTTTACTTCTGGACTCATCTCAGTGATGCAAAATAAATAGCCTAAAATTGTTATCAAAGGGTAACAAGGCCTTACCATCAAATGAAACAGAAAAACTGGCCTTACAAAGGAAAACAAAACACTTAAAATCAAATCCTTCAAATTCCAAACTGTACAAAAATAACTCAAATTAAAATAAAACTTTTAATCCTGACTTTCTAAGTTTTCACATACTGGTCCTGGTCCTGAAGTAACATTGTTGTAGCCAAGGTGGTCCAGGGAATAAATGATATTACCTTACTTCACAAATCTTGATTTTCCCCAATCCTGCAAGCACAAAAGTATGTATGCAACAATGGGGGTAGCCAACAGATTTTAGTGGCACTGCTTATGTAAAAAAAGTTGTGCACACATTAACACGTTAGCAAAATTGTGGCCTTGTGCACCTGTAAATAGTTGTAACTGGCCAACACAACTCACAAAACACAAGTAATCTGGCAGAACAATCTATTCCTTACATTTTACTCAAGCATTAAGGAATGACAGGGCATGAATTATGGTATATTAATTCTCACCTTCATGTGCTATCATCAACGCAACTAAGTGTGAATTAATACACCATAATTCACATGCTGGAGAGATTTCACAAGATTATCAGATTTTATTATAGACAATTATTCTTTGACATTATGTATATACATTAATTAAGAGATGAGGCTTGTAAATTTCAAGCACAGAATAAGGTGTTATAGTCACTGCTTAAAATATCCAGTGGCCAATGAAATTACCAGACTTCTTTTATTTAAGGCTGCCGTGGCTCTCCCTACTCTCAGTGAAACTAAACAGGATCCATTTCACATCACTCAAGAGGTCCTCAGTGATGCTCACACTCTGGGTCTACGCAAGTAGGTCAAGTGCTTCATTAAAAGAAAAAAAAACCAATTCCATAGTCTACAGCAAAGGTCAGTAAAGCTCCAAATATCAGAGGGACTAAAATATACTACCTGCCTCACTTGAAATGAATCATACAAGAGGTCTCCACCAAAGAAATCCTTCACACTAAGTATAATGTTTGTAACCTATGGCTGTTCTGGACAGAATGTACAAATCTTGTTTGACTGCACAAGCTAAGCGGTCACAGACTGGTCTAGCAGTTGGATAAGAGACCATCTGGGTATGCTGGATGTTGTAAATACAAGGCAAGAAGTTGTGCTCAAACAGGTGGCAAATGCACAGAAAGTGAATGAGTGGAAAGACTTTTTTTGGTCCCATCATTGCTGCTAAGCAGACAGACAAAATTTAAAAAGTTATGAAACAAAGACTCCTTCCATCTATTCCCTCTCCATGCCTTCCCATCCAGTCCAAATAGCACAATATATCCCGCATGGTATGTGCTTAATGTGCTATTCAGTTTATTTTACTCTTTTATAACATGCTGAAGATATTAGCATCATAACTATGTTGTAGAATGTGAAGGGAGAAGGATGTGAGAAAATTTAAGAGATTTTGGTGGCTGGAGATTTTGGCACTTACAACAGTGTAGAAAACTTTTTGTTGGGAGCCTAACCAATGGTGGAGGCTTCTAGTACCAGACAAATGTAAATAGTTTTTAAAGTCACCCCCTGCCCCACTAGACATAAATAATTTTTGAAGTTTGGAGGTTTGACCTCTTTATTCAACCCCAACAAGACTGTAATATCAGAGAGCTGCTCCACTACACCAGCTTTTACCACTGCTTCCAAAACAATGAATATGCACATTTAATATCTGCTACAATAATCAGGAATGAAGCAGTTAACTATTTTACATGTGAAATATCATTCCTTGGGTTATTCCAATGAAGTAATACATAATTCTTTTACAATTGTTTCTTCAGACCAACCACTGGTACAGGCAGTCATCACTGTGTTGGTTCTGGCACATGTTTTTGAAGGCTATTATAATTTTAGGTCCAGAAATTTAATTTTTTTAATGAAAATTTAGATTCTGTAGCACAGTTATGAAAAACCACAACTGTACTGCTGCATTACATCTGAGAACAGGCATAGTCTGCAGCTTTGCCTACCTGCTTTCACGCATCTCCAGACTGCTGGCCATACCTCTTTACGGGGAAAATGTATGAAAGCCTTAGATCTATACTGGTTACAAATCTGAATGTAAACGAGACATTTTCCTTTAGTGCAAATACTTTATCAAATTTTGTAGGAATATTTCATGTGGTTTACAGGCTGGTAATATTTTTCTCAGACAGACAAAAGTATAAGAACAAAAATGTTTTGGTGGTTAGTTTGGTAGCCTAAACAATTCCTTCTTCCTTTGAAAAAAAACTGTAAGACTCTCATTAAACAGGCCAGATGAAATTACCCATGTATAAATATAAAGTACTAGAAAATGCTATGGCTAATCAGTTACATACTTTACTGCATGCACCATCCAACTTCTTATTAGTGTAAGGGTCTTGAAAGCAGAACCCCATTGTACTCTAAGGCTAGGGAGAGAAGTTATACATAAACCAATTTAAGTAATCAGAAATTAGTTTAAACCTGTAACAGAGCAGAAGCTAAGTGCACATAAACCAGTTTCAAAATGGCTGAAACTGGTGTAAGATAAACTTGGCTGAATGTAGTATCAGACGTAACTGATTTGGGTCAAACCAGTTTATGAAACTTCTGCCCCAAACTCCTTCCTTGTTCAAGTTAAATCACAGTAACCCAGCATGCTTTCCAGCCCTGGGCTGGGTTGGGCTGGGCTCTCTGCTCCAGAGAACAGGGCTGGTCCTGCCCCTTTGCTCTCTAGCTGGAGCAGTGAGGGCTGGCTGACAAAGTGTGTGTGTGGGTGGGGGGAAGCCCAGCTGGGGATGCAGCCCAGTCTACAGGTGTGGGACTTCCCCTCCCACCCCCCGCGCAAACCCTGGCTGGGGTCTGAGGCCAGGGAGCATAGACAACGGATTGGGGAGGTAGAGAGGGGGCATGTGCCTCCCCTGAGATTGGCGCTTGCCAGCTGGGGAATGGGCCAGTGTCCTCCGAGATTGTGGGGGGGACCGAGAGAAGTGCTGGTGGCACTTCCAGGTTTGCTGCCAGCACTTCCAGTTTCATTGCCAGCACTTCTGCCAGCGGCGGCGATCGGCTGCTGGGGGACCCACTCACCCCAGTCAGTGACCCCCCCAGTATCAGGAGGCACCAGTTGTCTATGCCAGGGAGAAGGGTTAAACATCCCTTCCCCCACTCAAATTTACTGCTGGCTGTGACTGTGGACTACAAATCCCAGAGGAACCTGGAAGCAGGAAGAGAAAGTGATGAGCAACCCTGAAGAGTCCTGCTGTTGTAATTCTGGACTGCAAATCCCAGAGACCTTGGGACAGCAGGAAGAGGAAGTAAATACAGAGCCAGAAAGCCATCCTCTAACACCCCCTGGCTTCTGGCCTGAGCCACTGCAGGCATGTGGCTGCATTTCCTGAATCAAAGAGGTAAATGCCTATTCACTTCTGTTTCAATTTAATCTGTGCAGTTTAGATTAACCTGCAAAGACTGAATAAATTCAGCCTTGGGCTTTTTGACTATCTGTACCTAACCTAAGAGTGGACTTGCAAAGTAATGCACAGGTAGAGCAGATATATCCTCAAGGTTCTAGAGCCATGTACTATAATAAATGAATGGAACAACACTGACCAGTTAAAGTGTTTGTTTTTCTTCCATAAGTTTTGTAGCCTCAGGACTGGTTGGCTCATATTCAGCTTATTCTCGACTGTAAGCCCCAGGTCCTTTTATACAGAGTTGCTGCTTAGCCAGTCAGTCCTCAGCCTGTACCAGTGCATGGTATTGTTCCATCCTAAATGCAGGACTTTTCACTTGAACCTCATGAGATTTCTTTTGATCCAATCCTTCAATTTGTTGAGATCTCTCTCAATCCTAGCCCTACCCTTCAGTGTATCTACTACTTCCCCCAGCTTCATGTCATCTGCAAAATTGCTGAGGGTACACTCTATCCCACCTTCCAGGTCAAAACCAGTCTCGTGAATGACCCCTGGGGCACTCCATTTGATACCGGCTGCCAACTAGACATCAAGCCATTTATTACTGCCCTTCTGAGTTTGACAATCCAGACAGTTTTCTATCTACCTTATAGTCCATTCATCCAACCCATACTTCCTTAGCTTGCTTGCAAGAATGTTATGAGAGACCATATCAAAAACCTTGCTAAAGTCAAGGTATATCACATCCACTGCTATTTATGTATCTACAGACATCTCATCATAAAAGGCAATCAGGTTGGTCAGGGACGACTTGCCCTTGGTGAATCCATGCTGACTCTTCCTAGTTTGTTTGCTCATAGGTCCAAGCTTCCATCAGCTGGTGCTAAACCCAAAAAACCTCTTTAAGTTTTGCTCAAGGTCATATTACCCCTGCTTCTATGGCTATGTCTCATGCTTTCCTGCTGCCTTCTGTCTGCTTCTAGAGTCCTCCTGCTTCACATATACTTTGACTAACACTATAACCAGCAAGGGTTATCTGCCTAAAACAAAAGTACAGGTAGGACCATGCAGAAGTGTCAGCTGTATGGACAATGGTGTGTATCTCGTTAGAGGCACTCACTGTTTGTTTTAGCTACCCTGTTCCACAAAGGAGATAAATGACATTACCTCTCTTGAACATGAAGGCCAGTTGTTAACCTCTTCCCCCTGCCAATTTTAACCCAAACCATAACAGGTTTATCAGCAGTTTTAAAAAATCATAATCCACAATACATGCATAAATGCAAACATTTGTTGGCATTAACTGAGCCTAATCTAAAAAGGAACATACAAAGCAAAAATAAATTAAATATGGATCTTTCTCCTTAATGCCACAGTAACAAGCAGCAAGCACAGATGTATATTTTAATGGAATATTTCAAATTATTTTTTTCTTTACCTGTGTAAACTCGGTATTCCAGAATCCCTCACTCTGGGATATCATGACCAGCATAATGGTTTGCACTGAGTTGGTGTCTTGGTTTGGGGTGCAGCTTTTTTCTAACCTTTATAGTCATACTAGTACAACTTCCAATATAGACGCAGTAAAAAAGTGTCTTGCCCAGGCCCATCTTATTCCTCTCCCTCTATAGGAATACCTTTCCACAGTAGCAGAATGATATTCTTTAAATATAGTAATAGAGTCCTGAAATTTTTGTGCAGCATTGGTTACAACAACATTACAAGAATCGTGGTTTTCACATTTTGAGGTATTTTCACCAAACCAAAGTTTACCCAAACGCTTTTGCAGAAAACAAAAAATAAAAAAAAATAAAAATGGGTTATTTCTGTTCTTCACGTCTGTTTTCCCTCCTCCTTCCCTTATATATTTACCGAGAAGAGTTACTACAGAACCTTTGGCTGATTTACATTTTCATTTTGCTACTCACTTTAAAAGTATTTAATCAGAAAATAAAAATGCAGGGCCCAAACATTCAATAACGTGCACAAAAACAAGCATAGCCCAATAATTTTGCTTTTTAATCTCTTGCTTTCTTAGGTCTTTTTCAAATTTTTTTTTTAATTTCACACTGAAATCAACCATGCAGTCCTTACCCACGCAAAACTCCTGTTATCTACAAAAGGAGTTTTGCTTAAGGGAAAGACTGTACAATCTGATCCCTTATGCTACCTGAACACTGCCACAGTGTTGTTCACTGGACATGTATCACCATATTTATAAATTAAATTTTATTAAATCAAGAAATAAACTAATGTGGAAACATTTTTAGGTGTTGAATTTCAAAGACACAAGTCATCATTCTTTTAAGCAGGTGTGCCTTTCCTGGCAGCTGCTAAAGATTAGTAAATTACAAGTTCAGGATATTTTTTTTAAATATGGCTAAAGAATAAAATCTTTAGTCTGGCAATTTGAAGTCAAACTGCCACAATGAGCACCTGTTGAGAAAGCCCATTATTCGAAGCTAGGGGCTCTGGGTGAAAAGATCACTGTGAATTAATTTTGATTGCTTCACAAAACTCTACATAACAAATGGTCTCTGATGGGGGTATCAAGGGACTTCCATTTGAAGGGGGGGAAAGATTTTGTTTCTAGGAAGGTAATATAATCTCTGCAGTGACATTAAAACACACCAGCGGCTGCACTTGTCCAAGTCCCTCTTCTGAAGCAGATTGTATGTGCTTAGGTTACCAGGTATAATGCTTTGGAAAGGGAAAAAGAAACAATTGATATCAAAATCTTTTCTAAAAGATTAGCTAAAAAGCATATGGTCAGAGATCCATGACTCATGGATTGTTAAAGCAGTTATTTACTTACATGTTTATCCACAGGCATATTACTGTGTCTTCTGGATTGCTGTTGCACAAACTGTGTAAGTAGAGAAAAAAAGTCAGAAGGTTCTTGTAATTACCCAAATAATTTATTATTTCACTATGAAATAATTTTTACACACTCATAGTATGACAAAGTAATGCTTGAGATAGCATGGATGTCTAGTAAATATTTATCTCCACTAGTCTAGGGGTTACTGAATATTAAGCAGAGTCTTCCTATCTCTCTGAAAAGAAAGACTCCCCATCTGAAATATGCAAAAGCACTACCTGTCTGTCATGTCCTGATTAAATCTGAAGACAGGCTTCCCATCTGTTTGTGCAAATGAAAAGTGTAATATTCTACTAACTACTTCATATGATCACTTTACTTAAGAGTTTCCTGCAAAATGATCTCCAGTTTGTCCAAAGCTTATTTTTAGAACAAAAAGAATCAACAAAAAGCTCTCTGCTTTTAGCTAATAATCATGATCTGATCAACTTTATGCTTGAGTTGTCAACACTTGGTCAACACATTAATACTATGTGAATTACAATTTCCATGAATCCTTGGAAACCAAACTGGCTTCTAAGGCACACAAACTGTAAAAGCTATTTACATACGAAGATGTGTAAAAATGCTGTTGATATACGTCATATCCTACCTTCCTTTTAAATATACAATTCTTTTTTAAAGTAACCCAAGTAACGTTGTTGTGTATTTTAGCTCCATCTGTGCAGGCCGATGGATGTACTTGGATTTACATGCTTACAATGGGCCTGCCCCAAGACCTACTGAACGTATAGCACTACCTTTGATATGACCTGAACTGGGCCTAACATTCTACTTAAACAGATATTACTGAATTGATCTTACACATAGGTAAGATCCTTCACACTTCTGACACCAGTAGAAATTTTGAAAATAAAAAAATGCCATGTTGAACTATCAGAGGTCGCAATCCTCTAGATAACTGCAGTACCTCTGTGCTGTTATGGTAGCATGGAAAGAGCATGAAAGCCACTTGAACAGAAAAATCCTGAGGCTACTCTGAGTTTTGCAAGTGGTTCAACACCCCACACAAGGAGGATAAAAAGGTGGCTTAAAACTACTAGTGCAGTTTTCCACCCTTCCAAAGGAGTAACAAGCAGGAAGAAAAATACAAAATTCAGGGCCACAAAGTAGAGGCTGAACAACAGTATTTTCCTTAGCCTGATTCTCTTCTCACGGCATTTCAGTCACACTCATCCTGCTGGTGCTGCAGAGGGTGACTACCATAGGTGGATCCTATCTGATACAGGTCATATAACATCCAGTTCCACTCCTTGTGGAACTATAATGTCCACAGATATGGGGGCTAGGTATGCCTGATAACACTCCAGTAAACTCAAGAGAGGAGAGAAAGAGAGAGAGAGAGAGAGAGGGAAATATACACCAAAAATATAATTCTCCCTGGCTTCATTTTCTAGCAGTGTTATTTTTATAATGTTATAAGAAGCAGTAAACCAATAACGATAAAGCAAGACAAGCACAGACATAGAGACGATGCATGAAAATGTATGATCCAATGCAATATAAAATGACCACAGACATAATTAAAACTAATGGAGAAGCTTTGCAAAAAAAACCAAAATCCAAACTTTGGAAGGCTGCACAGAGCAAAAACTAACTAACTAAGTATTGTACTACTAACCAAGGTGCTGCATACAAATCAGATACATAGAGTGAGAAGAAAATCCAAAATGTCAGTGGGACTGCACAGAGTCAGTTGAGGAATGTTTCACCAGTGTGATGACTTCAATATTGTCAGTTTTTGTTTCTTTTTTATCAAATCTTTCAAGCCTCAAATATCCTACATTTAGCCAGGTATTATCTTATTTTTATTTCCTTTCTGTTTCAAGTCTCCCTGTGTCTTCATCAGCCATCTTACAAAAAGGCACAAAACAACGTGAATGAAAATGATCAAGAAAATATTTTAAACAGCCTTTTTTAAATATCAAAAACATTTCTGATTATGTCCCTCCTATTTTATTAGAAAATTACTCAAAAGGCAGAATGGATAAGTTTCTACTAGAAAAACCTGAACAGCAGGAAATATGTAAATATATCCTTCTGTTTCTTTTTCACATGACTACAAAATAAACTACAAATCTCCAATGTTGAAAAGTTCTTCCTTAAGTTAATAAAATCTGTCAGCTTCCATAATGGTTGATTTGAAGAAAGTCCACAGGTGCAGTATTCTGTTGTTCACAGCTTGGGAAGTCAAGGCTTATAATAAAAAGCCCTCTGTGTTATGGTCCTCCTTCCCCATCAATTCACATCAAGTATTATTAGAATCATCTGCCACCTCAGTGGTGCTTCCTCTGTGCTCAAACTGCAGAAGCAACAATGACATTTTACAGCTCTGCAGGTGCTGCTGTGTGTGGTCATGAACACATAAGTGTGGCCTGCTATTGTTCTCCAGTAGCACTTTGATCTCAAGCACAAAAAGCTGCATAGCTGGATGCCCTATTCATTTTTATGCTAGGTTTATAAGGATAACAGAAAGGAGAGGTGACAAGAGATGGGCAATCCATAATATTTACTTCAACAACTGCTTCAAATCTTTTTAAACATCATAAGAACATGGCTCATTAAACTACAACAGCCTTGAAATTGTGTTATAAAACCACAAAACAAAAATCAATACATCTGCTGGAAAGGAGGTAATGAAATATATTGAGTTGGCTGAAAAGTGGTTTGTATGAATCATAATATTATTATGTGCACATCACTTCTGTTTCCAATACTTAAAGTTAACAAACTAGGGAGCATTTTCTTCCCCCATCACTTAAACAGGTACCACAAAGTAGTGTTTATCAAAGTTGTTTTCCAAAGCCAATCCTTCTGCTATAAATAACACTAGGGAAGAGAGGGTTTAGTAAAGGGAGATCAATTTAACACATATTTGCTATCTGAGCTTCAGCTGTTGTTGTATTACTTCACGGTCTAATCAATACTCTGCTCATAAGAGCAAAGGAAAAAGCCACAACATCACCCTGATGAGTCACTATAGGTTTATTACTGGACTAAAAGCTGTAGCATTTCTAATTTTAATAAAGATAAATTTTGGTAGCAGCATCTTGGCCCCTATTAAATACTTTAACCCTCCTTCTATCATCTCTCACAATGACTTCCATTGTTTTCTATTAACTTTTCTACTGTCTTGTATTAACACTTCCAAAAACAACTCCCCAAATAATCATGTGGGAAATTATTCAGAATTATATTTCATTGACAGTAAGCTGAAATTATCACTCTCCAGGTGAATTCAAACAAAAAAAAATCTTTATATATTTTAACAGATGAGCGAATAGGGATTATGTGATAAACCCAATCATTGGGAAGCTTTGAGTGGAGGAAGGGAAGAGAACTCTAATAATGAAATAGATTTAAATCATGAAGGTCCCCAGGTGGAAATGTGGCTTTATCACCCATTCATTATACTGTATAATCTGTAATGAAGGAGGCAAAAAACATGGCAATGCAGCTGTGAAATATTTCTTTCTTTATTGGGCTTCTTCAGGTGTTATTCTTTCTTCTTAGGACTATGCTGCTGCTCTGTACTAAAGCTACTGAAGCATCTGCCAGCTGAAAACTACACAATACATGTGTATCCTCTGTGTCTAATTACTGTCACATGCAGAGGTGATTGGCAGCTGCTAAAATAGAGAACCATGTGACGTATTGTGGAACAGGGCCTTCCTCAAGCACCTTTGGCCACTTCACCTGCACTCTGCCCACTAATCCATTCTAAATGTCTGAACAGCTTGAACAGTCTTCTCTGCATTCACCACAAGTTTTTCCCTTCAGCTTTAGAATTTATCCTTAAAATACACTAGCCTTTGCTGAAGGAAACAAAAGTCAATTCAGAACTAGTGATCTGTTCACAGTCCACTGTCTCACAATACAATATGGCTAGAAATGATAAAGACCTCTGATGCTCTGCCTTTTAATACAAACCTAGAGAGATCCTTGGGTATTGTGACATCAGTTTTACAAGAACTAAAATATATGCATTTATACATCTATTTATACATCTTTCAGAAATGAGGTGATACTAATATTCATTTTCCCAGTTGTTTCACAGTTAGATTCAAGGTACCAAGGCACCTGGCTTTACAGGTGGAGAAAAACAAAATAAACACTAACGTTCTTTCTAACTTTTATAGAAAGGTGTGTTATCATCACCTATATGATATGTACAACTATAAAAATAGTATAAAGATTGTACTGGTGCTCATAAGCAGAACTTACCATTTAACTCTTCTGTTAATTATATAATATCTTTATCTGTAAGGAGCTTAAAGTTTTTTACAAGTACACCTTACAACTACAACAAAATCAGTTCAAGAACATTAGGACTCTTGCATTTGGGCTCCTTTGCCACTGTGTAACAAAGCCTGGAGAGCTCCTTTTCCACTGTGTAACAAAAGACTAGATAAAGCACCTTGCTTGGACACCATTGTCCCATGGAAGGGGGATACTTTCCTGTATGTGCATGTGCGTGTGCTCACATATGCTCAGAGGGAGTGCTCCAGTAAGAAACCATTACCTTTAATGCCACCCCTAACTACATCATTCTGGATAAAACCTAAGAAATGCATGTTATTAGAAGAAAAATGGAAAGGAACTGTTTTGATAAACTATCCACAGAAGAACAGAGTTTCAGGAGAGCCCAAAATATTAAAAAAATTCAGGACAAATTTGCGAAATAATTTCACCTGAAAAAAAACTGCTAAAACCCCCAGTAAATTAGCTTGTTTGGATATTTTCTAAAGCTTCCCCCCTTGTTTAAGGTAATAACAGAAAAGGCAAGCAGTGAAGGGGTAGGTTCCTAAAGCTGTTAGAGGAAGTATCATCCTGCCTCCCACATCTATTCAAAGTCTGTAAGAGGAAAAAAAAGTGAACACTGCACCTTCCGAAATGCAGCCAGCCCTGAAGTGGTTTCCTAAAACGATTTGAAAAAGAAAGCAACTTCTGCTTAAGGGTCTTTTTCTTTTTGGACAGGAATTGAAGAATGCTGTATCCAAATGCAACTGATACAGGAATTAAGAACGGTTTAGATTTCCAGGAAGACCAAGACTAATTGCTTTAATCAAAAACCAGCAAAGGGCCCTGAATCTCAGGCACACCTCAAGTGAATTTGGCCTAAACATAAGGAGGTATATGTGGGAAAAATAAGCTGGACTTCATACTGCCTTTGTACCTATGAATATGAAGCCAGGTAAAGATTGGAGGCAACACAACACAGCCAATACAGCAGAACAAAGAGCTATTTCATGGCTTAGTACATTCCTCCCCTAATGTGCTCTTTCCCCAACTGCAGAGGCAGGCTATTATTTTGGCTGAAGGGCCACTTAACAAGTTTTGGGGAGCTGTCAAGGGCCACATGAGTAGCCCCGCCCCTTAACAGGGGCCCCGCCTCCTGCTTGCCATCTTGGGACCAGAAGTCCCACCCCCTAACTCCTGACCTTTGGCCCCAGAAATACTCCTTTCAGCAAGGGTGTTGCCATCTTGGAACCAGAAAGAAAAAAAAAAACAAATTATATTCTAAAACTCAAACATCTACTACAACATACATTAATTTTATCTCAAAAAATATTTTTGTTCTGATTTACATGTGTTTGCATAGTATACATAGAAATTATTGCATAAGGGCTTAAATGAAGTCTTATGTTAGTATATTGTAGGGGGCGTGGAGGGGGTACAAGTGAGTGGGTACAGGGTTTGTGGGGGCTGTGGTTGCGTGTGGGAGGATGTTTGTGGGGTGTGAGGAAGGGTGAGTTTGTGTGTGTGGATGTGTATGTGGGTTTTGTGGGGGAATGGATAGATGAGGGTCTGGGGTGTGGGTGTATATGTGGGGTGGAGAAGCTTGTAGGTGTGTGTGTGGATGTGTGGGGTGTGAGTGGGTATGGGGTTTCTGGGGGCTGTGAGTGTGAGAGTGCGGCTGGGGGAGTTTTGGCGTGTGTGGTGGGAGGTAGCTGGGGTTTGGGTGAGGGGATATGGGAGTGGGGTATGCCTGCAAGGTGTGGGTACGTATGTATGGTGGTGTGAGGTGGGTTGTGGGTATGTGTATGGGGAGGTGTGCATGTGGGACCCCCTCCCACCTCAGCCCCTGCCACCACCAGCAGCAGGCAGTGAGGCCTTGGGGAGCTCACAGCCCATGGCAGGTGGAGACCCCCAGTGGCTCACAGTCCTGGCAAGCCCCAGGACTGCATGTGGCTGGGCCACCTGCAGAGAGAGGGGGGAGCTGGCCTGGTTCCATAGAACCCCTACCAGCCTGGGCTCCATAATCCTGCTGCCCCGATCTCGGCCCCTGCCAGCCCTGGACCCAGGGCACTGGTGCGGGCCTCATGCTCCTGCCCACCTGCTCCTCCCCACACCTGCTGCTGCTCCAGCAGCACATGGTTCCTGGCTGCATGGCCAGGACCACAGAACACAGCAGGAGCCAGCCCAGCCACCCTGCAGTTCCTGGCTGGCTCCTGCTGCACCGTGCGGTCCTGGCCATGCAGCTAGGAACCACATTGTGCAGGAGCCACAGCCAGCATTGCATGGAGCCAGCTGGGAACTGCGGGATCCAGGCTGAGCCGGGATGGCTTCTGCTACACTGACAGGCAGAGAAAGAAGTCTGCCCAGCTCCACAGAGCCCCTGCCAGCCTGGGCTCCGCACTCCTGCTGCCACAACCTGAGGCAATTACAAGTAGTTCTCCCTTCCCCCTTGTCCTTATCTCACTTTGCACTCTCGGACAGAGGGTGGGCAGGGGAACAGCCCCATGGTCACCAGGTCAGAAACCTCTGCTAGGCAGAGGTGTGGGGGGGTTGGGCGGGGGGGGGGGGGAGGGCCCGGGAAGGACTTCATTTGCCCTTTGGTCCCTGCCACTGGCTCCTCCTGGGGTCTGCCACCGCTGGTGCCTCATCAGATTAGGCAGCCACGAACAGATAGTAATTAATTTGCTAAATTTTTTAGGGGCCCCGCAGGCTGGATAGAATGGCCTGGTGGGTGAGATCTGGCCTGTGGGCCATATTTTGCCCTCCCCTGCCCAACTGCATATCTGGCACGCCCTGTGGTAGGATATTTGGGGGACTACAGAATGAAGCCATTCCACTTGCTCTATGACATCCAAGGAACTCTCTATACTGTAATGGGATTGAGTTCTACCATAGACAGGGCCCTTTTACATAACCAGAAGCAGCTTAAAGGGGACATGGCTCAACCTGGAATCACAACCAGAAGCTTAATGATCATGAAGGAGTAATGACTAAGTTTTAGATCACATCTGAAAAATAGCAGCTCAGTTGTTCATACTTCGGATCAGTAGCGTCTCAGGCAAAATCACCTAATGAATAACTAACACAACCACTTGCGATACATAGGCATGCCTTGGACTTTTCCATTTCCAAGCAGTGGTACACTCCAACCCTGCTTCACTTTCACTAGCAAGTAGATGCTATAGCTGCAGGCTACTGATATTTAATCTTTAATTATTTTTTTTTTATTTTACTGCTGCCTATAAATACTCATGCCTTTCACTAGTCTTTCTGCTTCTAGGACCTCTGCCTTTAATTGTTCACATTGCACTGAGCATAAGTTTCCCCTTCCCTCCAAACAAAAGAAGAAAGAAAGAAACAAAAACCAACCACTAGCCATGAAGAGAGAGATACATCACATCACCGCAGGATTCCCTTCTCATACAAAGCCTTTTACAGTTAATAATTATACGGCAACTTTGTCCGCTTAAGGTCAAATCCCTTCCCCCACTGAAGTCTGCCACTTCAACATTCAACAGTCTTGACTGGTACATTAAGGGCCCAGAGACCGCCACATAGAGCTTCCTACAGTTACATTATCTGACTCAGCTAGAGGTGCTTGAATAAATCATGACTCTCGAAGCCAGCAGCATCTCACTAACCCGCACAAACACAAACTCTAGCCCTGCAGCCAACTGAAACATTCTGATGTATATTAAGAACCAGTAATATCCTAAGCAGAGATTTTGGAAGATGTTGCAGCCACAAGAGGGATCACAACCTGTTCCTAAGCTATCCATTGTCACAGGACTGGGGCCTTACACTTTTAAACATAACCAGTGAATTCAGGGGTCTCCAATTCTGAATGCCTAACTGGAGATACCTTAAAAGGATCTGACTTTGTGGCAGAAAGTACTAGGTCCTTTCTAAAAATAATGTGTTTGGAATTTAGCATCTAAAAGCAGACATCAAATACTGACATCAAATAGCTGTTTCAAAACTTAGGCTAAGATCTTTTTGTTGCCCCTGTTCCTGATTTAATTGTATTCTTCTTGATATCACTGTCAACATCTCATTTTTAAATATGAAGAAAGCACGCTGAGATAGTACCTCACGAAGCTGAAACTTCACACTTAGTGTGCTTTTATTTCAAACTCCTGATGAAATCAAACCCAGCCTGCTTTGTTAGAGGGTTTTGTATCAGAAGCACAGTGGGAAAAAAAATAAAGATAATCCAGTAATCAGGCCAAATTTTCTCACTTACATAGCCCTTAGAAAAGAAAAAAAAGATTGATACTGCCATGTTAGTGGTAACTGTAAGCAAGCTGGTTTGGTACATATGAGCAAAGGCCTTACCAAACCATCTTTAATGGTTCTAGAATGTATACCAAGGTCTTCTGAGTCTGTATTCATTGTACTGTTCACAAAACCACATAATCATCAGCAAGTTATTGTTTCTCTTTCCTCCCTGTCATACCTCTGGGGCAATCCAGGAAAGAACTGTGAATACATCTCTAAACCAATGTACTATGCCTTCTAAACTAGACTTTTTACTGACCAGGTTTTTTCCCCCAATTAAATATGACTTTTACAATTTCATATGCTTATTTTGTTGTTATATCAAGAAATAATAATTACTTAGAGAATAAATAAAGTGAATTAAAAAACCACCTGAAGTCTGTTGTGGTGGAAGTTGTATTTTAGAGATGCTCTCTTACCAGGAAGACTACAAGGGTTAGGATTTGGCAGATAGTCCCTCAAGTCGGGTAAAGATACTAAATAAGCTTGCTTACTGCTCCACAAATAAAACTTGCTTTTTAGTTCTCAGTCAGGTATGCCTAGCGATCACTGCAAAGTCCAGATCAAAACTCATCTGTGATAAACATCACTTGACTGAGAATGAACTATAGTCATGTTCTCCTCAAGGCACTGAATTTAATAAATATTTTCTCTGTGTTGTCTAAGCTAGAGATATTTGTATTATCCACAGAAAGAATTTTGTATCCAATTGTGGTTACATCTAACAACTCAGTGAGAGATGCAGTGGTCTCTTGAGACTTCTCACAGAAATAGACAATAAAATCTGTTCTCACAAATATAGTAAAGTTTTAAGCAGGCATTAAACTATTCTGGCTTTCAGACTTTGCTTGCTACTCATAAACATGCTGAGCTCTCCAGCAAAATACCATCAGGTCTACATACAAGAGTTAGAAATCAGGGAAGTTCTTTTTTTAAGAGACATGTTTATAAGTATTTTTATTCCAATAAAGTAATGACATATTGAGCATACATATAACAAAAGAGACCAGAAGAGTGCACAGTCTAAGTACCCAAGACAGACTGAAGTAGGACTAAGGAAGTATTATTATCTCCATTTTTACAGATGATACCAAGAGATTCGAGCAACTTGCCCAAGGTCATACACAGACGGAAGTGGGAGTGAAACTCGGATTTCCTGAGTCACACTCTAGTGCCTTAACCACAAGATTAACCTCCCGTTGGACATGCTCACATAAGCTTTTGAGTTTGTAAGACTCAGACATGTACGATGTATGTTGGTAAATTCAGTTAATTGTACATTTGGTATACATTTACAATAAAGAAATATTTTTAATACATGATACTCTTTTCTTCAACTCTGCCATGAGTATATTCAAGCAGCGTCAACACAGGAATGGATATTTAAACAAGTCTGTGTTAATAGATACTGTTATCTTCTTTTCATCTCTTGTTTTAAGAGCCTTTAGGAAATCTGGATGTCTCTCTGCCTGCTCCCTTCCTCCCCCCACTCCCCCCACACCCCCTTCCCAATCCATTTTACCCTTTTTTTCCCTACTTGACAAATATTGATTTATTTCCTCTCTGGTTAAATGCATTGGATACCATCATGACTGTTTTGTTTGCTTTTTTGTTTGTATGCTAGCTTTATTGATGATGTCAGCATGAATGCATGCAGCTTTGGGAATAGAGGATTGGTTAATTAACTGTTTTTGCAAAGCCAACAGAGAGAGCACAAGAGCACAATCCTGTGTTTTCTATAGGTCACACAGGAATAGTGACTCTAAGCTAGTTGCTAGCATCTCAGACACACACCAGTGAGTTGAAAAATAAAACAATAGATGTTAAGAATCCAGTGCATGTTAAGCTGTTTTAAGCAAGGGTTAAATCAGTTTAAGTGCATCTACAAAAAGGTTTACAATGGTACACAATGATCAACCTCAAATTGATTTAGTTAAACTTGTATCTCTTTTCTAGTACAGACAAGGAAGGCCTGAATCTAAATTTTGTTTGTTTTACGACCTAGCTTGGAACACTTGTTACACATGGGTGAATCCTAATCTAGTAGTGTCATATGATATATATATATGTAAGTGTGCAGGAGACTGAAAACCCAAGAGGCCATGGCTTGCAAAGAGAAAGTAGGATGGGGTCAGAACTGCTTAATCTCTAGAACCAACCCAGCACAAGGGCTGGAGTAAGATTTAGTAGTATATTTGGACAGTCACAGAACTCCCACTGGTGTATTCTTAACAAATGATTCACTTTATGTATTTTTATAATTATTTATAAAAAGGGATCCCTATGGGAGAGCCATCTAACTAGATTAGAGGGCCTCTAAATTCTCATAAACAGCTCTCTCATGACTCTTCAGCAGAGCTTTGTATCCAGTTTGGTCAATTAAGAAACCTGCTTTCAAAAATATATCACTTTCTTCCTATTCTTAGGCTCCTCTAGGCAACGGGAAGGCAGCAATTTTCGTGAACACATCTAGTGCCTGAGATAATTACCTATTAGTTAGAGGATCAAGTCTATGCAAGGCAGATAACCAAAAGAATGAACTACTAGTAATTGCATCAGCAACCTTACTAAGCTCTTTGTCCAAATACAGTAACTTGGTTGCCTCAGACAGGGATGGTGCAATTAATGTTATAGAGAACTGGGATACACCAAACCTCTTGAAGTACTCATTACCACCAAGCAGGTCACAATTCATAGGTAAGCACTGAAATTGATTTAATTTTAGGTTCCATTTGCACTAGAACCTGGTAAGTCCCATAAACACTAAAAAAGGGAATTTACTAGGGCTGAACTAAAAGGAAAGAAAGAAGATACGCTTGGTACAGTAGAATAAGCAGCTACAGTTCCAGACAAAACCCAGCAGTTCCCAGCTTGGCATCTGAGGGCAATTCCAGAAAAGCTTAGGGCTCCTCAGAACCAGTACCAGGACTTTGCAGCTCAACTCCCATTAAAGGCACCTAATTAACACGCAGGTTTCCTGACCAGGATCTGCTTGTATTTCACTGGGGACATTTATACACTGCCCTCCTGCTTTTTGTAGCACTGTTCACCATGCATCTGCTGCTAGGAAACTGCTCCAACCATGAGGGACAATTAGCACACAACCAGCCAGCAGCCGCAGAGTCTCTTGTACACAGCTCTGCAACAGAAGCCTTTCATTTGGGGCCAGCTTCCAACATAGGCACAATGACCATGGAAGCTAACCCCTTTTCAAAGGAACTTTGACTTCTCAAGCCTTTGTCCAGCCACCACCTACCAAGGATTTTCTCCCACAGGGACACTCCTCACAAGCTTTTCACCAACCTAAATCTGACAGCAACATCTGTTTGTCACAGCCTAACCCTCTCCAACTCCTGCTGCATCCAACTCAGCCTCCTGTTCATTCCACCTCACTTCTGCAAGCACCTGCCTCTGCCTTCCACAGAGTGCTCCTCAACTCCTCCTCCTGGCCAAGAAAGGCCCTCCAACTGTGAAGTTCGTAAGAAAAGAGAGAAGTACAGCAGACAGTTTAGATCCATGTCTAGAGCCTAACTATCAAAATCAAAGCTCTTATTTTAAAAAAAGGCTCTAGATCCCATTGGTACATCCAAAAGCTTGAAAATATGACTATTACTTTAACTATGTAGTCAGATCAGCCAGGACCTGCAAAAGGGCATGGGGCATTAGCTCTGAACATGTGGACTGACTAGTTAATGTAAGTGGGGTGTCAACTTAATGACCCATTGCACAAAAGGAGAAGGGACACCTACATGACCCTAGAAGAGGACTTCGGCCAAATTGGATGGGAGTGAGCATATATGCTAAGGTAGTGTATACAAGGCCCATCAACTGAAAGTCTTGAGAAGACACACTGCTGCCTCTACGTGTCCGGGACGGGGATCCTTAACACTACTACTGCAAATAAGGTGTTGGGCCAGTAGGTGGGGTCAGAGCCACAGAAGGGCTAGGGGGGTGATGGGCCTATGATCTTGCTTTCACTGGCCCTCTTCTTTCTGGGCTGCTTTCATTTATTCTCTAGGTGCCTCACATGATTGAAACCCCAACTCTACATGTTCAGTGGACTGCTGAATTACTACAAGGGTGTGAAAGTTTGATGCATGTCAAATATCAAAAAAGTGCTAGCTATGATGGGAGATTAGTGTAGACAAGACACCGGAGATAGTGCTGCTTCTAATAAAATCAGCTTCCACTGGCACTAGCAACATTGGGAGATTCTAAGAAAACAAGCTAATAAAGGAAAGACCAGAGAGGAGCCTCTATAAGGTCTTTTCCTGGTGAAGACAAGGCAATCTGCCCTACTACCTAATGTGTGTTACAATCCTTCCATAGAGAAGGCAAGCTGTAGTCTTAACACAGGTGAACTGTTTAAAATAAATCTTAAATTCCTTGCTGGGTGAATCATCATCAAAAAGAAGGTTTGCAACATGGCATTGCCTAATGCTATTGATTAGTCAACAACTCTAATTTCACTAGCTCAGTTTTGAAATCATTTTGCCATGAGTGAAGAAAAGAGCGACACAGAATGTGGTGGACACAGTAGGATTATATTCATAGCATCATGTCACAGCACTCCACTTTTTCATGTTGAATTTTTATCACCAATGTTTCTCTAGTTGCAACACCTGATGCCAAAATCCTAGGGTAGCTTCAGGGTTTACATTAAACCCAAATGACACCAGGATATATTTGAGACCCCTAATGAATGAAAATAAACTTATGTGCCTCAGTATTGGCCAGCTCAACAGACCTGTCCTGACAGATGACAAGTACACCTGATAACATGGGAAATGTCTCATTTCTAAGATGAATTGACACAAGAATTTTAAGAACTAATCGTTGTGTTAAGGTCTAGTCCTATTAGTGCTGATGACTGGGCATCTACCATCGGGGCAACATGCTTCATGCACCCACCTACCCTGTTATGAACTCTATTTCAACCATGGCCAGAAATTTCAATGAATAAAGAGAGTGTGTAACATGGTTTAGATAGCACATACTAGAAAATGCATAAGCAGTTATGCTATCTAGTACAATCTCTGCTTTCAACCTCCCAGCAGCAGGAACTGATTTTTTTTTCATTAGTATGATGTGGCAAACTGACTAAACCTATAATAGTAAATTCTTTTAATGTGCTTTTCTCCCAGTTCCAACTAGGTTTCATTACAATGAGATTGATGATATGCACACTTTTATACTGGTTGGAGAAAACAGACTATTAAAATCTGTGTTGGAAAATGTTGTCAAACATTATTCTGGAACATAGTAATTGTAGTCATGTACTCTAAGACCCTTCCCTACCGCCTATAGCCTGCACCTATGCAGTTGTGTCCAAGCCTTTCCATCTGCTTCAGAGCATGCTAGTCAGCAGCATCTTCTGAGTGCATGTCATTGACCATCTGTATATAGGCCTAGATAAACACAAGCAGCTGGGAAGGTCTTCACTTCCCTCTCCCTTCTCCTACTCCCACTCTTACTGGAGTTTTCCTGCTGCCGTGGTGGTGTTAAGACTATTTTGCCTGCTCTCAGCTCATAACCTAGCCTTCCTAGCGTACAGCATACTAGTTTGGAGCAAATGGAGAAGGGGACAGAGGAGGGAGGGACAAAGGAGGGAGATTTGGATAGGATGAGTATGTGAGCCATGTTAGGACAGTGGAAAAATACTGAGGAAAATTATAGTGCATAATGGCAACCCATTTAAAGGATGATGCCTAATGATAACCACCTACTTACCTATATCTAGGTATCAAAATATAACACTAAAATATGTACTCAACCTGTAAGTAGCTGCATAAAGCCATAGGTAAGTGCAGCAAGGTCAGAATCTGTAATGCTTTAAATCATTTCCCGGTACTGTTATTTACATTCCTTCCCCTGCAGGTTGCCAAATAGCTGTTCCTTCTTGCCATTCTGCCCAGAGGCAAACATTTAGAGTGGTCCCTACTGCATGCAATATCTTTTATTTGGTTTAGGCTCAGCTGCTAACTAACATACAAATCGCTGCTGGGCTGTAGAGATACCTGACCAGCAATTTGTAAATGGTCTTTAAACTACTGCCAAGGCAGGATTCCCAGCTTGGGAAAATGCTTGGGAATAAAACAGCCAAAATGGAGAAATATGGATGGATGGAGCACCAGCAAGGTAGAGATGGCAGCCTCCCAAGAGCGGTGCCTCGGGTCCAAGTGATAATGGACTGTTACAGCACTGAGATATCCAGCCCACGGCGCTGGTACTCCACACTGCTTTGATTCACGAGGAAGAGGAAATCGGGAGCAGGTGAGACCTTAAAGCCAAGGGCTGCCCCGGGGTCACTGCTGAGCGGTTTCCTACCGCGGGCTCTAGCGCTGCCTGGGAAGGGCTGAGCAGGGGCCGGAGTCCAGGCTTGGGCTCCGGCCCCTGGGACGAGTGCTCCCTGCCCCGCGCCGCTCGCGGCTCCCCGGGGGCGCGGGGCAGCTATCGCCGCCGGGCTGCCCCGGCCCCGGCC
>NW_017728998.1:33267521-33268773 GCF_001723915.1 Gavialis gangeticus
CGCGGGGGCGAGTCCCGGCTGCCCGGCCCCAGCTGCGGCGCGGGATGCGGAGCTCCGTGGGGGCAGAGAGAGAAGCGGAGCTGCGGGGAACCCAGAGCAGCTGTGCAATCAAACGCAGCGGAGAGGGGGCTGAGGGAGGGGCTGCCATTGAAGAAAGAAAGAGGCAGAGGGAGAGAGTGGGGCGTGAGATGCGGGACACTAGGGAGGTGCCCGCTCCCCCTCGCAGCGCCAAGTGGGTGGCACCGGACACGGGGCGAGCAGAGCGGGACCCCGCCCCGCTTTTTCTTTTTGCTTGAAAGCAAACCCAGGCCCAAGGTGCAGGTGCTGCCGGGAGGGGGCGGCTGAGCCCCTCGTGCTGGTGGGTGCTGGTGCCGAGGTTCCCGGGGGAGCCTGGCCGAGCCCTTCCCGGGCGCGAGGCAGGGAGGTGGCGCGAGCCGGCCCCTGCCCTTAGGTGTGCGCGGGGCGGGGGGTGCTCGCGGCCCCCGCCTCGGAGCGCACACAAGTGCAGCTGCCCCGCCGCGCCTCGGGGGGCGGCCCGCTCGAGGGGGGCCTCGGGTGACCGGGGGGCACGGGGCGGGCGCTGCAGACGGGGCCCGCGAGCATGAGGAGAAAAGCCCGGGCCGGGGGGCGGCAGGGACACGGCCCGACAGCGCGGGGAGTCGAGTCGCGGGTGCAGGGACATCCCCGGGCACACCTGCCGGCTCCGGCCGGGCTCCAGGACACGTTTCTTACCCGCTCTCCTTCCCCGACCGCTTGTTTCCCAAAGGGCGCGGGCGGGCCGCTCCTTCCTACTACACCTCCTCCCTCAGGGGGATGGGGCCATTCACTCCGCTCCTCTTCGCCCTCCAGGGGGAAAAACAAACAAACCCCATCAGCAGTTTGGACACCTCCTCGCCTCGTCCCACTGCTCTTCCCCAGTGCGCGGGGCTGCGCCCGCCGCCATCCCCCCGTCAAACATCTCCTCCCTCGGCTCGGGCCCGCTCCTCGCCTCCTGCCCACAGGGCCTTTCATCCTGCCTCCCCCGGGGTAATCTAACTGCAGCACCGCTTTCATTCCCGGGGAGCCAAACATTACGCTCCAGGTGCAATTCCGGTTCTGCATCGTTCGAGATAAACCAGCCAAATCCGCACCCCCATGTCCTTGATGGCCAGGGGGAGTATGATCTCCGCACCGTGAGGAGCCGAACTATTTTTAGCTTCCCTCCCCTGCAAGCCCCAATGGCAGAAATTCTTCTTGGCGGGAGGCAAAAATA
>NW_017728998.1:33273773-33281273 GCF_001723915.1 Gavialis gangeticus
TCCGGTTCTGCATCGTTCGAGATAAACCAGCCAAATCCGCACCCCCATGTCCTTGATGGCCAGGGGGAGTATGATCTCCGCACCGTGAGGAGCCGAACTATTTTTAGCTTCCCTCCCCTGCAAGCCCCAATGGCAGAAATTCTTCTTGGCAGGAGGCAAAAATAAACGGGTTTCTGGGCGTGCTGAGTAGCGCTGCAGGGTGCCGCGCGGGAGGAAGAGGAGGATGCTCCGCGGGGAGCTCTGCGCCTCTGCCCGGCACTGAGGCCGCCCGGGGAAGGGCCAGGGAGCACGGGGCACGTTGGGCTGATTTGCCCCCGACTCTGATCCTTCTCAGAGGAACTGTGGACAGAAGGGGACATGGCAAGAACAAAGTGTCTTGTTTAAACAAATGGAGGAGGAGTGTGTCAAATTCCAGCTGGCTGAAATCAATGAAACTAACTCGCCTAAGAGAAATGCATAGGCATTGCCTGTACTTCCCACATGCTGCACTTCCCTCAACAGGGACTCTGAGAGGCTTTGAAGTCACTGGGAGTTACAAGTGGTGAATAAAAAAAAAGTGTGTGGGGGGGGGACATTTTCACACACCTGTAGACACTTACCTATTCCACCCTTACATTAAGATCTCTTCTATTAAAAGGAAAAGGCAGATTTCCAGCTAACAACTAACTTATCTGAATGACTCACAGGCCCAAACTTGTTTATTTTTTAAAAATATGTCCATAGAAATGATATTGTCCAGGCCTACATAGCATAATCCTGCAGCAAGTATGAGAGCTGAGCATGACGTTACCTTGTGGTGCAGTGGTTGCTCCACCTGCTGCTCTAGAGATGTTCAGCATGCCAACTTCCTACTGAGTCCCCTGCTCAGCAAGAGAAGGAATTACGTTAGGGGTGACAACTGGAGGTAGCCCAAAGAATGACTTTACTTCCTAAGCTCCTCATCAAGCTATCCATTCAGCAGCCATTTGGGAGTATGTAGTTACCTTAGCTCAGAACAGAAATCAGGGCCTTAGGCAATTACTACCAACACTTTTGACTGACACACAAAAACATTACACCCAAGACTTTCCACAATCCATCCCATAACAGTTATCTCCTGTTTCCAATCTATCCAGTAAGTATTTTCAATAACAAATGTAAAAAACATGAACTGGAAGACATAGGAAGCCAACTAAATTGTAAATAATACTCAGAAATCAAAAGTGCCATTCCTTGATAAGTCTACCTTCTCTTCAGTAGGGTTACAGCAACAGAGAATTGACCTATTCATCATTTCACTTTCCCTCCTGCCCCCCCAAGAGTGTAGGTGCACAACTGCACCTGAGGTTGTTCCTTTCATGGCAAGAAGACCAGCACAGGATTATTTTTAAATTGCAGAAATTGGTTCTACAAGCTTACTGCTCTCCTCAGTGGAAGTTACTGACGCGTCTCAGCTGAAGATAAAGAAAAAACGTGTAACCCGTATTTTAAGAAAAATGTGTTCTACCTTCTTTCTGTTACTGCATTACACAAAAATTAAGTTATTCTAAAAAGATTCATATTTAGTATCTTTGATAATATGATTAAAGTTTAGTTTACTTTTTCCTGAGGGCAGAAGCGATTTAAATATCCCCAAATGCTCATGTTGTAAACTGGGCTGCCTGTACTGTTCATGTACATATTAACAAAAATGCATATTATAGACCAAAATTACTTTTATATATAGATTACCAGTAAAAACAAACAGGAAAAAAATTCTTAAGGTCCCAGCTCCTCAAAGATATCCAGGTACCCCACTACAGTTTTGATCTAAAATTTCCTATAAAAATAGACCTTGCACAGTAGATAGCATCCAGGTTTTGTCTCAGTATTATAATTACATTCTTCCCAACCCCTAATTGAAGATACCAGAAGTAAATAGGATAGGAGGGGCATATTCTTAAAAAAAATAAGTCCTCAAAATACTTGAATACCAGTAGTATAAAAATATATAAACACATATATACATATGTATACATATATACATATACATACACATAATGTTTGCTTTAAGTCTGTATAATCTAAACACTGCCAAATTGATCTCTCATTCTGGGGAGTTGTTTTAGGAGGGTGGGAGGCAGGGGCAGGAGATGGGGGTGGAAAAACACCCCTCTATGAAAACCTTGGGTCCAGTTCTGATTCTCCACAACGTTCTCAAAGTTAATGATTTAGCTGGGGTTGCATAAAAAGGTTGGATCATGTCTGTCATGTGCAAGTTCCATTTTTCTTCACAATGGAGTCATAAACCTTGTAACATAGGGAGTGAAATCATAACATAGCACAAACATTTCACAAATCATACAAAGAAAACACAAAATATAAAACATTTGGAACTGGAAATCAAATCTTCAAACCAATGTGCATTTCCTTGAAAAAGAACTTACCAAGTCTCCATTAGGCCATCGCTGACCCTATATATAATATATTAAAATAATCCCAAAATAGCCACTGATGTGATGATTGAGAG
The DNA here is from genome assembly GCF_001723915.1 of Gavialis gangeticus. Lineage (NCBI taxonomy): Eukaryota > Metazoa > Chordata > Crocodylia > Gavialidae > Gavialis > Gavialis gangeticus. Next base: position 33,276,262 of record NW_017728998.1, read on the forward strand.
TAGTTGATAACACTGAACAGGTAAGGACAAAGCTCCCGTTCTTAACAGTTGTGAAAAAAAAAATACTATCCATTAATATAGACACACACACATATGTACAAATATAAACATATACATACATACTTGGATAGTTCATGTTACCCAGGAGAAAAGTTAAATACATTCAAAGATATTACTGAGGACAGGTCTAATTTAAAAAACACAGAGACAACATTTATCTGTTGCAAAAAATGTATTTGATTACTCGAGTAAAATTACAGTATCTCTGCTGTTAGTAAGTATTAAATGTTAAAGAAACTGGACTTCTTCTCCTTTCAACTTTCCAGGAAAGTGCATGTAACAGTCCAAGATTTCCCCCCTCCCCCCATGCCTAATACAAAATAAACAAACACTATACTTGTTCCCTCAGTCAAGAAGTAGGGCTTGGTCTTGTAAGGAACATATGTACATTTTAATGCAAGTGATATTTCTTATAGTATATACAGGAGCATCTACAGTTGTCCATGGAAGGTTGTTCAAGATGCTATACTTAGCAGCATTGTGAAAGTCCAGCACACTTTCTATAATGAATATACCTACAAGGCAAAATGTTACGTCTCAGTTTCAACTACCAAAACAACACTTTTGTATCGTCTCTAATAATCTGCGTGCTTATTACTGTACAGAAACGTATTAACATTTAAGACGACTCAAGTAAAAAGCACAATACAAATAACAGTTCAAAACGGAAAATGTTAAATCTACAAAAATTAAAGCAGTTTTAATTTTATAATAAAAATCAAAAACTGAGCTTGTGTAAAGGACCCACGCTGTTCAGTTTATAATCTCGGTTTTCAGTCCTTTTCGTAATTCTGTTTGGAAAATTAAACTTTGTGTTTGCTGATAAAATTTCCAGCAGGATCAAAGTGTACATTTATATACAGACTTTTATTATAGATCTAATGCATCACTGAGGCATTGCATCAATACCAGAGTTCATGTTAAACTGGGTATAGAAAATAAGTTAATGCCAGAATAAGATCACCTAGCAGAACAGACTTGCAACCGCCATAAATGTTACAGCAAGTTTACAGCACTCTAGTCGATTAGTATTTAGTTCAAAATACAAGAGACCAAAGTTAATGCTTGCATTTGTTTGCAAAGCAAGGTTATATCACTAATAAATAAGCTCTCTTAGAACTCTAGAAGTAGAACATGGTACAAAAGAAGGTCTTTACAATGTTGTAGTTTGTAGACTTGGAAAAAAAAACAACCCTAGGTTGCACTATTTGCAGGAATGTTACTTTTTAAGGTTTGTTCTAATTTGTTACAATTTCTTTGTTGTCTTCCACAAAACGTGTAAAACAGAAGTTTGTCCCATTTTCATTGCTTGCCATTTTCTCCAGACCAGCTAGAGGTGCATTAGGTTCTGAATTCTGGAGCTTCTCCAGGCTTCCCGTCAAGCCACTAATAGGTGAACTACCACCGTTACCCAGGCTTCCAGGAATTGGAGGAATGCCACCATTCTGAATGACTGAGATCTCATTGGTCTTCATAGCCAAGCCATTGGAGAGTGCAGCTGCATACTGATTCCAGAAGCTGGAAGGGTCTCCATTTCCTGACCTTGCAGCCAAATCTTTCTGAAACATTTCTGGGAATTTTACAGGATTGCCTCCTAGAAATGTCATGGGACCATCCACAGAAAGTCGTCTGCCTCGCCTGGCAGGAGTGCTGTTCCACATATGAGTGCCCATGTGAACCTACAAAGAGAGAGAGAGAGAGGGAGAGAGAGAGAGAGAGAGAGAGAGAGAGAGAGAGAGAGAGAGAAGAAAGGAGTTAGCAGTGGTATTCACATGGATTTTGATCAAACATATGTTAGAAAAAAAAAACAAAGAAAGCAGTCCATGCGTCCTATTATGTAAAGAACAGCACTGAAGTTAAAGGATGCAACATTCTAGTTCAAATAAGCAGTAACAAATAATTTTCATTTGGGCATTCATACAGAGAACGCCCAAATTCCCTGCAAAACAATACATTGCTTATTACTCTTTTTTATTACATGTATTTAGTTTATAACGGCTTCACGTTATTCAGACAATTGCAGATAGCTAGTTTCAGGGTTAGAATTGCTATGTCCACTTTCATTGCAATAGTAAGTATTGTATTTGACACCCTTTACCCTATAAACGTCCTTTTCAGACAGGAAGAAAGTATCCTTTACTGATTGCTCATCAGAGAGCCTTGCGTATAGACAGAATGGCCTGAGAGTAATTATTCATCTCACATTACTAACAGCAATCTCCAGAGAAATTCTCTGTCAACAGAAAAATGTACACAGTCAAGTGCTCAACTGGTGTTCGAGAACTTAAGTATATTTGCTTTTTTCCAACACATATCAGTAGAAAATGTTAGTTATATAATCAATTAAAGTAATGCCCATTAGCCCAATAATTATGATATTAGTTTTTAAAACCCTTTATTGTACACCACGGTTATGAAAAATAGGATATTTAAAAGACTTCTACTTATTTAACGAGGCTTGCAATACGCTTCATGCTTCTCTTTAATTAATACTCCCTACCAACATCAGGCTGCTTTATTTCACAGTCTGCATAGGAACTCACCGCTGCTGGGTGCATTTTACAAAGCATCAGTAATAGCCCACCACATTATACTCTCCAAGCTTGTTCAAAATGCCAGGCACTCAGCAAGCAAAGCTACTACTGCTGAAGCTGACCGGATAAAACCACAGATACCTAAGAGTAGTGTTGTTTACAGCCCTTCAGATATAAGTGTTTATAAAATTAAAAAAGCAACATTACAAAAGCAGCCAGAGGGAAAGTACCTTGAGATTGCCCTTTGTTGTGAAAGCTCTTCCACATATAGTGCAGGCAAAAGGCTTTTCACCTGTGTGTGTCCTTTCATGAATCTGCAAAGCACTGGAGGAAGAAAAGGTTTTCCCACATGTGTTGCAGTAGTGCTGTTTGGGAGTTCTTCTGGGTAGAGTTGGAAGCAGAACCGGTGACGTGGCAGAAGATGGCAGAGGCCCTGAAGGAACCAGACCAGGGGGTGCTTCTTTACTATCCTGAGACGAGCCATGCACAAAGCCATTAACTTCAGTCTTTATGAGTGATGACAGTGAATTAACAGGCATAACGGAAGAGTTCTGATTAGGGCCAATATTGGAATTGGGTTCAAAAAGTTGTGATGGTAGATCTCGCATTTGATGTGTCAACATATGCTGCTTTAAATTACCCTTTGTGGAAAAGCCACGATTGCAAACTGTGCAAATAAATGGTCTCTCTTTGGTATGACTTCTGTAATGAATGTCCAAGGCACTCTGACAAGCAAATGTTTTGCCACAAATGTCACATGCTGTATTTTTAAATTTACCTCTATCTCTGAAAGGAAACAGCATACTCAGAGACTCTTCTTTAATCATTTTATCTGTGTTACTAGATGTCAAATCCAAAGCACCACCATTAGCAGGGGCTGGAGACAAACCATTGGCAAACTCACTTGATAAAGCTCTTACTTGTTTCTCTTCAATACTAGGTGATTTGTGGTAATCATTTGTGCTGTTGGATGGGGACAAGGCCTGCATAGAAGAGGTAGACTCTGAGACAGCAGGACTTCCAGCACTTTGGCTCTCCATATCACCACCAACAGATGATGAATCATTAGTCATAACATCCCCCTCCACTGACCCATTTTCAACCGACTTTAAGCTTGCTTGAAGTTGTTCCGCAAGTCCGGCATTGATCATTTTCATTTGATTTTCTAAAGCAGCAATACTTGACATTTCCAGTGGGAGAGGTGAAGAAGATAAACTGTCTTGTGATGCATCCACAGATTTAGGTGTATCTGGCACACTGCTGTCAGGACAGTCTTCCATGTTCTCATCTGAGAAGTTGTCTAGATCATCAAAATTCTTCTCATCAAAAGATCCAGTATCAGATTCCATTGATTCAGGATAGTTTTCAGTGATGGGGGTATTGGGAATCTGTCCTCCCATATGCATTCTAATATGCTGCTGCAACACAACAGCATTGGTGAACTTTTTCTGGCAGATCGGACACGAATGTTGTACTCTCAATGGGGGCATGGCACGATGAACACTATAATGAGTTTTTAGATTTCCTTTAGTAGTGAATGCACGACCACAGATTTTACATTTAAATGGCCTTTCACCAGTATGTGTGCGATAATGCATTTTTAATGCACTCTGGCAACTGAGAACTCGATGGCAAATAATGCACTCATTGGGGTCGGTTGCCTTTTTATCAATATTTTCTACCAGTTGCTGCAATTTTGATGTTTCTGATGCGGGTGTTGAATCTAACAGTCCTCCAAATGGAAACTTTGCTTTAAACTGCTCTGACATTAGAGGCATCAGTGGATTTGTGAAAGTGACGGCACTGCTGGAGCTGGAGTCTGCTGCCGGAGAGCTCACCGAGTTGTTAGCGTTAGTGATAGGGTTTGAATTTTGAGTGCTTTCTTCTGTTTTGCTGTGTGAGGTAGGCAAAGCACCAGCCTCTACCTCATCTGAAAGTCCATTTGAATTTCTTGCAGCAGAATCAGCTCCTCCGGAGTCACTTTTGACAGAACACGGGGGGCTAGCCGAAGGATGGCTAATGGGAATAGGTTGAGGCTCCTCAGTTTTGATAAATGGCGTCAAACTTGGAATTGTTGGTGGGAGTGGCAGGCCAACAGAAGTTGTCAGAGTCGACAAGACTGGCTTGCTGTCCAGCCAGCTGGTTACAGGTTTCTCAGGTGGTATAGACATTCCATAAGGAATACCTGTGCTTGTAGGAATATTGTCCAAATGCTCTGGCACAGGGTATGGATTCATTTGAATATGAGGGTATTTTTCTTTATGACGCTGAAAATGGACTTTTAAGTTTCCCTTGGTGGAGAACCGGTTTCCGCATATGTTGCATTTGAATGGCCTCTCGCCGGTGTGAGAACGTAAGTGAATCTGCAAGGCACTGTCACTCCCAAACACTTTAGCACAGAACCTGCATTTATGTTTA
>NW_017728998.1:33286273-33288557 GCF_001723915.1 Gavialis gangeticus
GAAATGTATGCCTCAAAATGTTATTCTGAAGAAAACTTGTTATATATGTAAGTGTGCGTGTTTACATTTAACTCAATTTCTTAAGTTTTTTTAATAATAAAACAGGTAAATTTGCTCATATATTACATTCACTTGAACAACTGTTCTGGAACTTGATATGAAAAAAAACAAACAAAAAATAACTAAACTATCCTAAAACTAGGTGCAAACCGCCTAATAAGCACAATAAAAAAATGTCTACCCTATGGATGAATCAAAATGAACACTAGATGGGGTTCCAGTTGCAACAGTTTCTTCAAAAAGTTCAGTGTAGTTTCACTGTTCCAGTGACACGTAAAAGAAAGGCTCCTTAAGGCTATATCTGAACTTTGGCTACATAAACATTGGCAAAGGGACAAGAAACTAAATCCCTGTTGTTTGGAGGGTAAAACGGAGCTATGGGAACTACCTGTCAATCTCCTCTTCGGGGGTCTGGCATCTGAGGGGTGACAAGGGAATAGGGTTAGCAAAAGAAGCAAAGCTGATAAGGTGAAGCTAAAATAAACTACTAACTTCCTGCTAAGCGACCAGTAAGACTCAATTCGGGGGTCACTGGCAAGATACTGAAGTACATATTGTGATCTGAACCTTGTCACCTTTGGATGGAAGGAGGCTAGCAAAGGTTAAAACAGCTGAACACTTAAGTTTTTTCCTAGCACCAGCCATGCAGATTTTCTTGGCTATATGGTCATGCAGCAATTTTGCTGAAGTATTCTAATTTCCAATTCTTAAAGAAGATTCAGAAGGACAAGTATAAAGCACCTTAAGCTGTCAGAAAAGGCAGCAATCAAGGCTTTCTTGGATGTACATTAAGAAAAGGTCCATTTTGCTTTTTTATTTATAAGGGCAAGATATTTAATTGCCTTTCCCTCTGATTAAGATTGCTTCAATCACAATGAATTTTTTTGCACTTAAAGGATGATCATGGTTAAAAATGACTTCTCACACAGTGAGCTCTGATATAACTAACTAAATGAAAAGAACACTCCAGAGATTGCTATCTGTAACTTAACATCCAAACGTTAAATTAGGTATACAATAAAATCCAAAATTCATTTTTGGAAAAGGGATGGGAAAGTGCATGTGGAAAGCAACCCATACTATGCAGGCCTTAGTTCATTTCAGACTGTTTTACACCAGCATAACCCCAACTGATGTCAGTAGCTATTCTTGATTTACATCAGCACAAATGATAACAGAGCAAGGCCTTCTACATTTTTCACTCTGCAAGTATATGTAACCAATACCATATTCAAAACAGTCTTGAATACAGTTATCTCATGAAAAGGCCGCATTATGTAATAAGTTAAAAGAAGCCTGACTAAAACACACATTCCTTGTAAGCACCCTTGCCATGCAGGTGTTTATAAAAGCAATGCCCCCCCGCCCCAACAATTGCAATTTTCATTAGGTGTCCAGGCCCAGAAATCAGTGTGGACCATCATATTAGTACAATGAATAACTAGAATTTCTGTATATTTACCTAAGTAACCTTGTCTGCCGGTATAATCATCAGAGCAGTTGACTATTACAATCTTCTATATGGAAGGAAAGCGTTTATTTTATTTGCAACAAATACTGGCTGCATTACTCTTCTGCTATTCTGAAAAATTATGCTCCAAAACAATCTACTGATTTGTCTTTAGGCCCTACAGCTGCAACAATCTATCAAAAAACAAATCAAGTTAAAAACACACAAACTATAGCAAGAAAATATAGCATGGTCTCACAATTATTACTAAAAAGTAATAATCTCACAGCTGTGTGCATGTGTTTTCTACCAGTAACTAGTTACTTGTTGAATCTGTCGAAAGGCACTTTTGCTATTAGTCTTATTTCTGTCCTGTTTAGTCCACTATATATGTGCATAATCACAAAATATAATAATGCAAACTTTCTTATTCGAGGATTGCAAGGAAAATACATTTTAAGATGTAAATCTTAAGAGTAAGGATATGTTGTCGTCCCTTTGAAGAGAGACTACTGAAAAAATAAAACGTATGCTGTTATAGGATGAAGTTTCTCTTTCACACATGCTGTTAAATGGAATGTATACCAGGGAGTTTCATAAACTAGAGCTCAAGTCAGAGAGAATAAAATTTGAGGTGAACTTTACATGATACTTTTCAAATTTGCCCTCTTAATTTTTCCTTAATACCATAACCTTGTAAATGTTAACAAAGTAGCAGTGATGCTGAACATGCTTGAATCTTGAACCTGCAAATAAGCTAACAAACCTGAAAAT
>NW_017728998.1:33293557-33295350 GCF_001723915.1 Gavialis gangeticus
ACCAAGTGGGTGATGGGGGGATGATTTCATGGATCACTTAGAGGCACAAGTAAGCCTCTTAATGCAAAATAAGAAATGCTGAAAAATGAAGGTCTGTGAAGAGCTTCAGAATTGAAGATAAGCACCTTAATGTTATGTGAGAGTGAAAGAGAGATGGTTCAGGATTCTTTTTAAAACGTGTTTGTTTTTGCAATGTCAAGAGGTATAATGAAAAATGTGTTGCACCCATTTGAAAAAAAGGCAGTCAGAATATTTTTTTCGAACTTCTTAAATGAATAAAGCATTCCTTAATTTAGTGTTTTGTGGGCTTAGTTGTATACTAATATTATTACAACCTTCTAAATCCTGTAACACTATTACAAAACATACCCTCCAGGCAACTTAGTCAAAACTTATTGTCCAAGCATGTAAAACAGCCATAACCTAAAATCGTTACTACTGAGAGGGGGGAAAGGCTCCTACAAGGTTTCTAATAGCTTACTACTTTTCTTAGAAAATGAGCCAACGTTTAAAAAACAAAGCAAGCCAGTTCTAAGCTTAAGTGAACTTCCTAGCCCTGTAAACAAAATAAAAGATTCTTTTCATGCCATCATTTTAGGCAGAGTCCAACTTATTTGAAACACATCATTTAGCAACAGGCAAGAAAGCTCTTCAGTTAAAACCCCTCTCACACTCCACTCCCATTGTCTTCCATTTGGAAACAACATGCAATATCAGAGCTCAACAGATGAAAAACAGGAAAATGAATGATTGTTTAAGACCCTTGACTGTACTTTGACGCTTGCCATCTCCCCCAAAAAATTAAGAAAAAAAAATACAAGACATCAAGAGATGCGATTAAATAAACTGAGGATGCCTGGTTCTTCAGCAAGATCATTTGTTTCTCCCCTTCTCTGCTTGCTTGGAAAAGTTCAGAGTTCCTTTGTAGCACACTGGGGCCAGGCTCTCTTATCCCACCTCATGCTTGAAACTTCAAGCTGAAGCAATATATACCAGAGGAAAATGAATGTGTTGGCTAAAGAGAAATTCAATTAGTACTGCAGCAACAAACCCCTCGAACAGCCCAAGTGATTAAAACTCGTCTAAAAAGCAGAAGTTTGCTCCCAGCCATCAGAATACTTTAAATAAGCGCTGGGAGAGCTCCCAGAAACTCTTGCTTAGCTATTTACTGCTTGAAAGCCAGGGTGCCTCGGTGGCTTTCAAAGCTGCATAATAATGAAGCCCCCTTCAACCTCTGCAAGGCAGGCCCCAGTCACTATCCGCATCTCGCGCCCCTGAAGTTAAATTCGGTCGCAAACTCCGGGCCAGCCCCCTCCCCGTGCAGCTAGGGGGAGAAAGGGAGGGAGGGGAAGGGGGAGCTGATAAAGGGAAAATGAATTAAAAGGACAGTTCAGAGATCACGGCTCCCACGTCCCAAACCTACCTCGGTGGCGGCCCTGCCAGGCGCGCTGCTGGAAAGTTGAGGGGAAGGGAGGGGGGCGGCTCCCGGCTGGCGCTTTCCTGACTAACGCGGGGGGTTAATGGGGCTGCGGGGAGCAGCCCCGGGCCCCGCTCCGGGACTCGCGGCGCACGGGCTCAGCCCCAGCGCCTGCCTGGCCCCGCGGTGCCCGTGCCCGCAGCAGGGACAAGCCCGAGCGCCCGGGCAGAGGAAGGAGCCCAAGGCGGCCACTGCCCCGGCCCGAGGGGGCCGCTCACATGCCCCCTTCAGCGTCCGCGTCCCCGCGGAGCCGGCTGCCCGGCTCCCCCGCCTGCAGGGAAGTGCGGAGGGGGGAGAAAGAGTCCCAAACTTCGGT
>NW_017728998.1:33295574-33296929 GCF_001723915.1 Gavialis gangeticus
CTGCAGCGGGCGAGGCGCAGGCACGTCCCCCGCACGCGGGCGTGGGCTCAGGTCGCCGGGGACCGGGGACCGGGGGGGCCGTGGGGAGCCCGCCGCCGCCTCCGGGCTCGCGTCGCACGGCCGCCAGGAGCGGAGGGAAAGCAACAGCCCGACACGAAACGTGTTCAACTCAAACAACCCAACGAGCACAAGAAGATCCAAAAAAAAAAAGAAAAGAAAAAAAAAAGACAAAAAGAAAAAAAGAAAGAAAAAACCACCCCCCCACTCCCAAGTCCGGCGCCTCCAGCCCAGCCCAGCCCAGCCCAGCCTTGCCTGCCCCGGCGCAGCTCCCCGCTCTCGGCCAGGGTAAGTTGATCTATTTTGTGCGCGCGTTTGTGTTAAAATGTGTGCGGGAGCAGAGAGGAACTCACCATTTCGCTGGGGTAATAAGGCCAGATCGGGGTCGGACTGGAAATGCTGAGGCTTCGCCTGCTTCCTCCGCGACATGCTGGCTCAAACATCAGCTGGGGCAGAATAAAAAATTACTAAAAAAAAATCTTCTCAAAATTACGGAAATCGAGCCTCCCCCCCCAGCCCGCCCGGTCCTCCGCGCACCGCGCATGTGTCCTGCTATAATTATGATTATCAATAATGCATTGCGATTAATCATAGAGGGGCTCTTTGAAAGGCGATTGGCACATGGCCAGCTCTATTCAAACCAGCTCGCCTTAATCAATTAGGCGCTGATTTGCTGGAGACCCTTGTCTCTCTGCAGCTCCCACCCAATGAGTCGATCCATGTGGCAGGAGAAGGGGCTGGATTTCCCCAAAGCTGTTTGGATACAGTTTAACCCTCTTAGCAACCAGCTGGGACTGTATCACGCCATCCCTGTTACTATAGGAATGTGTCTCCCCCCCCGCCCTCCGGCCCGGCCGCTCGCGGCTGTCCCGGGCTCTCCCCATTTTTCTTTCTGCAAAAGGGCAAAGAGAAAACGAGAAGTGTCCGCACGGGGAACCAACAAGGGATCGGGGAAGAGAAACATCCCGACCCCGGCGAGAGCCCGGAGCAGCCCCGGCGCGGCGCGGAGCACCTCTCCCGGGCGTTGGGAACTCACCGCTCCCCTCCTGCCGCCCGGGAAGCGGAGGGGGGAGGGGGGGAAACTTTTCAGTGGTATTTTCTGGTGAGCTTTTTTTTTTCCTTTTCTTATAAAGGCAACTGTTATGTTCACGTTTCCCAGGCATAAATTGTACCTTGCCCAGCTAGATCCCAGTGTCCCCGCCTCTGCCTGCGACTGCATTATTCCCAGCCCTGCTGCTGCAGCTGCAAAAAGTTTTTTGGGGCGCTTTGCAAATAAAGATCCTCCCCCCACCTCTTCC
>NW_017728998.1:33296939-33297405 GCF_001723915.1 Gavialis gangeticus
CACAGATCGCGGCGCGGCGCGGCGCGGCGCGGCGCGGAGGACGGGTCGCCGCTTTACCTCGCGCGCATTCCCAGGACAATTACTGCAAAGTTTTTGGGAGCCGCGGGGCCAGGCTGATAAGGCGGGGCGCGGGCTCCTCCCCCCGCCGCGGCCCGGGTTGGCTGGGGCCGGAGTCAATCTCCTGGGGAGGCGGAAACGAAGCGACTCATCTCCCCAGAGCTCTCGGCCGGGCTCCGCTCGGGGACCGCGGGGCGGGGGCTGCGGCCAACTTTACACGTTTCCGCGCAGCTTCTCCTCCTTCTCCTCCTCCTCCTCCCCCTTCTCTCTCCCCGGGCCAAGTCGCAGCTCACTTCTGCTTTCCTTGCCGGTGCTCACCCCCCCTCCCCCGCCCCGCCCGGTGCGGACCGCGCTCCCTGCAGCGGACAGACTCCAGGTGGTGGGGAGCGGGACGGCGACACCCGGTCCG
>NW_017728998.1:33302405-33302795 GCF_001723915.1 Gavialis gangeticus
GCCCGGCCCGGCCCGGCCCCGCAGTCCGCGCGCGACAAAAGTTGCCGGGCAGAAGCGGGGAGCGCAGAAGAGCGCTCCGCGGCTCCAGCCACTGCCTCTCCCCTCGCCCTGGCCCAACCACCCTCCCCCCCCGGATTATTTACTCAGCAAGAGAAACCGCTCCTTTCCCCCGTATTAATATTAACAAAGTCCCTGGAAAAGCAAGAGGCTGATCTCACATACAACTCATTTCAATTTCAAATGAGCCGGCAAAACCTGGAGAGTGAGAGAGGAGGAGAGCGAGAGACAGAACCGCTCCAGTCGGGGAACCGCCTCGCTCGGGTTTTCTTGTCCTGACAAGCAAAGGGACTAGACTTGAAAGGGGCTGCCAAGATCTCTGAAAAAGCAGCA
>NW_017728998.1:33307795-33329820 GCF_001723915.1 Gavialis gangeticus
TAGGCCACCCTCCCATATCAACCAAGGACCAAGTGCCTTCCAAATACCTAGTCAGGTCTGGCAAACTGGCCACTGCTTTGCTTTCACGTATAGGATGCTCCCCCCCTCCCCCCCAACCGTGTTGGGTCCAGTAGATTTTGATAAAAAGACAAACGAAGCTATCAGCGGGGATGATGTTGAAGAATGAAGATAATAATGTTGCTATAGGTGGTACTTCACATGACATTATTTTGCACTGAATATTTAAAGAGCTCTTTGGGCAGAGATGGATCTACTCCGTGCCGGGGTCCGCCTCCTCCCTCGCGCACCCCGGGAAGAACCGAATCCGCCCGGACGGAAACTTCGCAGCTCCCCAGCGCCGCACACGCCCGCGCGGGCGGGCGCCCCGCACACGCGCCTCCACTTGCACGGCCCTCCCGCCTCTGCATTTCCAACTCCATCAGCTCCTCCGTCCGATCCCCGCTGCCCCTTCCCCTAACCCCTGCCTGAACATGATTCCCATTTCCCACTTCATTCCATATTTGTGGATTGAGGTGTTTTAGCATCAATTCCCCCCTATGCGCTGTGCAGTCAGTTTGGTACGTATCAAAGCCGGAACTTGTTCATTAAATAAAATAAAATAAAAACAATGGTTTGGAGAACGGCAAATTCTTCTGAAGAGATTCAGTTTGATAACTTTTATTTTTCGTTTCTCTGCTCCCCCGCCAGGATCAAAACCAAATATCCCAGGCTGTCTCTTAGGGTTTAATCGGAGCGCGGTTGATTATTTATTGTTTGTTTTCCTCCCCTTTGCTGGGGGCCGGAGGGGTGGGGGCGAGGGGGGAGCGCTGTTTGCGGGGAGAGAGAAGAATTGGTCTTTATTGTTGTTGATGGCAATACATCAATTACGCGTCATTGTCTCCAACACAAGTTGTGAGTATTCACAAACGTAAATACAGTGATCTTGTTTTTACACTGCTCCCCCCTTTTGAAGCTTCAGATGACAGTGACAGATTTTTCTCCCCCCGCCCCCGACATACCTTGGAGATTTCTTTCGGTGGCGTTATTATTATTTATTTATTTATTTATTTATTTTTTAGACGGGGGTGGTAGGATCTATAAAGTCCCTCAATGCAAATCCGAGCCTGGTTGGAAGACAAGCGTGGTGGGGGGAATCGATCTCCAGTTCATTGAGATGAGCACTGAAGAGAGATTGTAAACAGGGGATAATTTGCAGTTCATTCGGGTGAGAGACGATTTCAATGAGATGCAACACTCCAGACTGGATTATTGTTATTAAGGTTTGCGAGCAGACAGCCCAACCTTAGCACTCGGGGGTTAAAAGCTACACAATCCCCATATAGGTATGATGCGTCGTTAATAATGATTTGGGAGAAAATCCAATTGATTTCATATTTTCTGCAAATGTTCACCTCTGGTGCAGCTTTTAAGGCGGAATTTGCTTAGCTACAGATCGCTGTCTTCCCAGAGCTAACCCCGAACAATCAACCTCTAACCTGGGGAAATTGTTATTGTTGAACATTGTCTCTGCACCAAAATTAAAGCCGTTTAAAGGAAACGCCCTCGCGGGGTAATTAAAACATTCACATTTTCAGACTGCAAAATACCTACTTTTAAATGCTGCCTTGCTCTTGTTTGCCTTTATTATGATTTTTCCTAGGAAAGGTATTGTCCAAACCAGTTCTTAAATATTGCTACATTTGACCTCTGCACTGCTAATACCAAGCCGCTCTTCAGCTCGGACTGGCTACATGTATTTTAGAAATGTGTGCAATTAGGGGCTTCCAGATGCTGCAGTCAGATGGGAACTTGGCTTTGTGCTCCGATATCTAATAAACTTTTGAGACAGTCCTGGGGCGCAGCTATCCAGAGCAGCAAGGAACAACCAACTATCCGATGATTGTTTTATCATCAATAGCCTGCATCACGCTATTCAATATGGACCTTCCGAGCTCTGTGAGAGTGTGGGTTTAGGTATGACTACTTTGTGGGCAATGCTGTCAGACTATTCCCTCCCCCCCCCCTTTTTTTTTTTGATTTATTTTCTAATGATCTTTCCTTAGGAAAAAAAAAAAAGGGGAGCCAGAATTGAATCCTTCTCCATTATTACTGACAACTAATAATTGATCATTGCTCTCAAACACAAGCTTTTAGCCACATAATTGAATCGTAAGCAATACGGGTTGAGCTAAAGGCAAAAGAAAACAAACAAAAACAAAATAAAACCAAATCTAACAGCACCACAATGATGGGGGTTTTTTCCTCCCCGAAGATAAGAGAGGTGAAAATGACTAATGCCATAACGGGCCAAGGTGGAATTATTTAATTCAATTCTTTCTTTACACATTTGCTGCCTTTTGTTTGACCTGATGGCCAGCAAATTTTTACACATAGCTGTCCCTTTTGAGTTTATTGATGAAGGTGCTTCTGAAATGATTATCAAGAGATTTACAGCCATCACTCCCCACCTACGGGAGAAGTAGTAAAATCAATCCCTCAATCAATCAGACCCTCTGTGCATATCTTTTTAATCTGTTCTTTTAGCTGTTTTATTACAACACAAGCATTAAATATGTTTGTTTCAAATTTAACACAAATGCTTCTGAAGGACTCTGTCAATTTAGATATATAAATCACTAAGTAAACAAGCTAGATGGTGAAAAAGTGAGGAAAATAAAAATGCTTAGACTGTTTCACTCCTTCATCAGTAATGTTCAATTTAATTGCATATATGCATTTTCCTACCTTGAATTCAAAAAGAAACAAAGGAGAAATACATTTACAGGAATACAAATGAAATGTCAAAGGAGTTTCCTATATTTTTCTTTGGTATTTCTAAATTTTTGTATTAAAAATAATTGTGTCAATTAAAACACACCCCTCAATATCCTTCTATTATCTCTAGAATATCTATGTGCAATATTATGTCTTAATTTCTATGTTAGGAACAGAATCTTGGACTTTTTGGAATATAAATACATTTTTATTCAATCTTTAATTTTCACATTATTATGATTATTGATGGCAAAGGTGTGACTATATTCCCTTATACAATATATCTAAGGTTAATGAAATATTGTCTAACAAAGCTGTGATGAAGTAAAGGATATTTCAGGTAGTTAGTTTAGGTCCACAGTCATCCTGAAACAGTTTGTTATTCAGTGGTCACTGTATGTATGGACAGAATTAGTAGGGAGTCTATAGAGAACAAAATTTTCTTTGATGCCAGAAGGGATATTTTTTTCACAAGCCACATCCCCTTATATCTCAATTTAATTTGTGTATCAAAGCCACATAAAGCCACAATGTACCTCCAGCAGAAACACAGAAGTTCAGAAATGAAGTGACAGAATTCTCCAACCGTATATAAACTGGTTGAAAACCCACATTGGAAGTCAAAGACGTATTCAGCTTTCATGGGCTGTGTCACATCACAAAAGTAACTTTGTATGAAATAAAAAAGCATGACACAAATATGTACAGATCAAGAAAATAGCCATGAAATTAATCCTGATACTGGTTTATGAGGTGGCTATTAGCTAAGAGTGCCCCCAGACATCCTTCTTTAAAACAGTGCCTTCCTATTATGAGGAAACCTCCGTTTTTCAGAATGCATTCAACCTAGCCCCATAATGATGAAAGCCTTAGTTAGGATTTTCTTTTCTTTTTCTTAATAACCCCCCACCCTCTTAATCACAACTATTTAATAGAATACACCGAAAGTAAAAATATGTGAGAGCTAATCACAAGTGAAAAAAGATGGTTGAGGTAAGGGATATGGCATTCCATGCATGAGTGAGAAGAAAACTAGTTTTTTATGTTATTTTTTCCTTGGGGATTTGATTGCTTTTGAAACAAATTTCCCATATTTTCTCTAATCTGTCTAACTAAAAACACAAGGCCACAATTTTGGGTGGCAATTGCCCATTAATAGATGAGTTCCCATAAGCAAATCATCTAGCATAAGGTGAGACTTGTGACAAACTGATTGCTGTTCTTTTCCCTGCCAATTTCTGTTTACCAGGAGTTCACATTTACTATTTCCATTCTGATGCTGCATTTTAGTTTAGTGACTCTAGACATACTGTAGGATAAATGTCTCAAACATGAAGACAAGTCAACTGAGTTAGTTACAAAGTTCGTGACTGATGAAATAAACCTGACAACCTAACTCATTTTCCTAACACTTTTTAAGAAGTTGTATCAAATACAGTGCAAGTACTTTGTAAGTACATAAAATTTATTTGCATAATATTAAGGTGCAGTAACTTAATACTTGGTGTTTACAATGTGATAGTTGTGCTACTATTTGTATCAGCAAAAAAAGTTGGTTTAGTAGCAATAAAATAAATGTGAATAATGCTTTACTTTCCATCACTAAATTAAGTACAGCCTTCATGATCCAAATTATTCACTCAGCTCAGCCCAGTCCTGTCAATGATGTTGGCCTGGTGTGGCTCAGAGTAAAATTTGGACAGTTTTGTGTAAACATGGTCTCTTACGAATTTGCAAGATATTCCCTGTAGCACGCATGCAGGGCACAACTTGAGCAAGAGATGTGGAACCACCGGCTTTCCCATTCACAATTTTGCAGATGATCTCTCCTTTCATTCTTTATTATATGACATGCATCCAGCAACTACAGTAACTGCCTACATGGAAAAGTAACACTAGAAACTACAGAGCATAATTGTAGCTGTCTTTTGAAACAGTTCAGCAGCTGGAAACAAGGAAGAGTCAACACCACAGTGACTAACCAATGCTATACACACCATTCGGAATGACATTTAATACAACTAGAAATTATACAGTTACCAGAAGGATATTGAAATTCACCCTTCCCAGAAGAGAGCCCAAGCAACAAGACTATGCATGGAAGTCCTTCGGTCCATGTTCCATGTTTCAGGGGTGTTGGTTGTAGAATTGCCAACTCTCATGATTTTTGTCATTGTTCTTAAAGTCTGCACTTCAGGAATGTGAAAAACATAGCTCTTTCTTGTATAACTATAAAAATATGTACAAGACAGAGCTAAGTTTTTCACATGCCTGAAACGTAGACTTTAATAACAATGCCAAAAATCATGAGAGATGGCAATACTGTGGTTGTAGCCATATTCTACCCTACAGAAAACACCATCAGACTCTCCCTATGCTTGAAAAAGGGTCTGTGCCCAAAAGCTTGCAAATAATATTTTTCCAACTTTTCAGTTCATCTAACAGAACATACCATATTTACCCAAATAACCTTGTCTTTCTCAGAAGACAATGGAACTCACCTCCAACCCCTTAAAGGTGGGTTGTAGCCCTTCATATCCCCTATAGGGGACTTGAAACTACACACATGAATCAAGGAGCTCTTTTACAAGCCTTGCATTCACCTTTCTCCTCACCATGCATCGATGCCTTGACCCTCCTTACATTTAAATCCAAATTTTCTTTTTAAAAACTTGCTGGTCAGCATTTGGCCTAACAATTATGTTAGGTCTAACTGGTTCACCGTAATGTCACTGTGGGTTGATCAGGATCATCTGGGCCCAGTCCCAGCCTATCATTATGGCCCCAATAAGCTTTCTTACTTCCTGAGTAAGAACCTCAGGCATGATTCAAAATCCCCTGAGGTCAATGAAACTAATTCCTATTACTTCAGTGAGATTTGTACACATCTCAGGCTAGGCTTTAAGGCTTGAGTCTTCAAGCCTATGTATGCAATTCATATAGGTCATATATATACCTTTAGAAAACGTGTGCTCAAAACCAGTGCTAATATCACCTGTAATGTTTACAATAACAATGTATAAAGGTTTGCAGATATATACATTTTTTACACTCTGAAGTTTGCAGTCTGAAGATTCAATCCTATTCTCTTCATACGTAAATTCCTTTCTGTGCTGCAAGCACAGGGTTTATGTGATACTTAAGTGGAACTTGTTTCAATCCTCTATGCAGAGCTGAATTTCACTGTCTACAAGCAAAGTCCTTCGCTGTGTGAGCAGTGGCAGTTCAGAACCATTATCAGATATATATGAACAGAGTGAACCTTTGAAATGTAGAAGGTGCAGAAACCCCCCTGGAGATGATAGTTAGTGCTTACATAATCTGCATCAGGTCTATTTATTTTAAATATATAATTTCTTAACCAAAAATACTAGGCTTCAAAGGGGTCATATGTCTTTAAAACATGCGAGTTTTGTCTTGTCTCTCTTGCAGTTGTAGGTACCCTGGGGCTTTATATTGCACTGAAGCAGTAGTTAGTCTGAAGTCAGGTAGAAGGCACGGTAGAGATGCATGTTATAGACTAACTAAACCAGCGATGCATAAGCTTTTGTCAGCCTGAGCTTACATCACCAGGTGCTGTAAAAGGACATGAACAGAGCTGTCTTATTAAATAGAGTGGTTTGAATACAAAAGATAGGGAAGGGTTCTGTGCTGAGGCAGAACCTAAGTGAGCAAAACATTTTAAAGTAATGATTTTAGAAGTACTGGGACAGGTGCATCCTTTTTACAACTTTGTTGAATTCAGTAGACCTGTATCAAGATTTTGTTTGTTTCATTTGTTTTACCTCATGTATCCTCTATGAAATCTGGCACAATTACTTACTTGTTTTGTGTGAACTGCATAATCAGGGAATAGCCATTTATCAATTCCCTGCTTTCAGTCTTAGAACATTTTCATAATAATATCCAGTTTCTCCCAGAGTTACTCTCTTAGGGTATCCAGGACTGCTACTTCTTTGCACCAATTGAAAAAATTACTCAGAATAGGATGAGACCTGACTGCTTTCAGTGATAGAGTCACAATGGGCAGAAGCAATTAGGCAAATTGTGCAAAGGTACAAAGTGAAATGAAAGTGAGCCTAATGGACAAGAGATAGGTAACTGTACATTCAGGGCCAGCATTACCATCTCCACCAGGGGCAGCTATCTAGGACTACAAAATGTTTAGTAACACTTTCCTGTGCTAGTGACTTTGCATTGTAAGGGGCCTACATTTAACAATTTGCCTACAGCAAAAAATTCTGGAGCTGATACTGCCTGCCTATTCATAGCAGCCTGCAGGACTTTGTTCAGTGGTTCACATGTCTGGGAAACAGTTCATTGCCTCTAAACCAAATGACCATCATATTCTAGGTATACTGTCCCTTAATGCACCTGTTTAAATCTTTTAATCACAGGTAATCCTGGCTCTTCAGAGAGATTATTCAAAGAAGATGTAAGTACTAGATAAAAAAGTAAAAAATAATGTTATTAGCTGTCAATGGACATTCACTTGTGATGGAATACAGTTATTTTTATCTATTTTGGAGCACTATGAGAAATCAAGAAGATAATATAGCATGTCTCTTTTGGGTAAAACTCCTATCAAGGTCATAACTGGAGTGTATAGAAGCAACCAGAACGTAATCTGGAAGAATTGTACACAAGCATATGAGTACTGGAATTGTATCTGTTTAAAGGAATCATGTATCACAACAGAGGATGCACTGTAGTACTAGAATCTAGCTCAAAGACTGTACCAATTTAAGTTTAGAAATACAGTATTAGAGGAATATTCCTTGGAAATAAAAACATTATAACATTAAAAATAATGCTAAAGTGTCCATTTTCTGACAGGTAATATGTTAAGTGTTTTTACTGTATCCAATAAATAATAGAGCTGGGCATGCATGCAACCCTGGACCCCAAAAGACCAGAAATCTGGGAGTATCTGGATCTCGGCCCTGACTTTGCAGCCCAAGCCTATCTTTAAAATGTACCAGTTTTATTTATATGTGAGATTTCAAAGCACTACATGCATAGAAACACAATCATATATCACATTGGGCCTCTCTCTGAAGCGTTTTTTTACTGTGTGGAGCTTGTCTTCTCCCAATGAAGAAAGGGGGGCAGCAGCTTCCCAGATGGGATTCCTTTTCCTTGGACCTCAAGGATCCAAGGCAGGGGGGTGGGGTGAGGGAGGGGGAGGGAAGGAAGTGGAGAGGGATATGTGCCTAATACTGCCCTCTTGAGTTTAACTAAAATTCTCCCAGAAATATAATACCACTTTGGGGCTATCACATTTCCAGGAGGCATATTTAATTCCCTTGGCTTTTCTGTACCATAAAGATTTCTCCACAGATTCACTGGCATCGTGGGACCAGCTGTGGTCACACCAGTTCCCAGGAGTAGGGCCATGTTGCTTAGATCAGGACCAAAGCTGCCTTGGAGGTACAGGGCTTCTGTGCCGATGGTCCTATTTCCTTTTTGGGTCCCTGTGATCTCAGGTGTCTGTGTGATTTGTGGGCCAAACTCCTGACCCCATGATAGAAGAATACAGGGAATATTCTGTGCAGTTTTTCTCAAGGGGTTTCCTGCAGGGGTGTAACTGCATGGGGATCTGGTCTGGCCCAATAACAACAACAACAACACTTTACACTTACATTGCACTCATAAACTTACTGAGTAGTTGCAGTATGCCATGCCTTAGGTTCCATGTAAATGATGTGTTAATACAATTTTAATTAGAGTACATTTGTTGCATGGTTTTATCTTATTTTCTTATTTCAAATAAAAAGATTGGTTCAATATCCATTTTATTATGGGAAGAAATAGAGGTCTGGACAAATTTGGGATTAGCTGCATTAGGGGTCGTAATTGTTGTATTTATGGCATTTTATTTCACTTTGAAATGGATCAAAGATTGGGGGTTGCTTTGTACAAAACTGCAGCACTGCGGGCTAAAACTTTCCTTCTCAGTCTAAATTCATTTCAAATTGTTATGCTTAACAAACTTCCAAATGGGAATCTAATTGTTGACAGACACTTTACATTGCATGTGTCTGTCACTTTGATTTAATATGCATTTTCAATGAAATTAAAAAAAGGACTCTAAGGTGGCAATTTAACGGCAAGACATGCTGTGAATGCCAGATAGATATAAAAAAATCCAATTTTCAAAGTGCACGTGTGTGTGCGTGTGTGTATATAATAGCCATTGGAAAAATCAGAGTATTTTTATAGCTGACTTTTCAAAAGATTAACTTATCTGAAAATATTACCCATTTTTTATTTAAGTATGTTGATCTGAAATCAGCTATTTTTATATTTATGTAAAATTTCAGCAGTACAGGGTTTTTAATATTAATAGTGAAAGAAATCAGGTTTATTTGGAAATCCAATGTCTGGTCTATTACACCCAGTAGTATGATTTAATTTTCTCCCAGAGAAAACACACATCTGAATGTCTCTAAGTAATAGGTACTTCTTGTCATGTTTGATAAGAATCATTTAAAAGGAATTCCAAATATACTCTGAAAGATGAGAGCGCAAAATCAGCTTTTATGCATCTCTAAAAGAATACAAAACCAGCCTTAGGAGACTGTATATAGCATGGAGGAGACCTGTTCTATATCAAGTCTACTGTTAAAATGATCAGAACTTTATTTAACCTACAGGTTCTAACCTATCCATATAGATAGTACTGCAATAGTAACCATTCTGTAACTTTGTTTTAATTCACTTAAAAAATTAACCAACATATTTTAATACCTGCATTTTTTTTTTAATTTTAATACAAATATCTTTGTGTTGTTCCATTTTATATAAACAGCTTTAGATCATTTTGCTTTAGTGGTCCTGCAGGGTGTCCCAAAACCTATGCTTGATGGCAAGGATAAACATTCATTAAACTTCAAAGGCTGCCAAAAGCTCTAGTTATTTTGATTTAGGGGAATAATTTAAATTAATCCCCATGTTTGTGTAGAAAATATGTAATGTAATCCATTTCTCTGTCTGTCTCTAGCTTTGAGTCACTTACACACTTAAAAATGCTTTCCTAATGTTTCCTGTCTTGAATAATTTGGAAAGAAAATGAATGCTTCATATCTTCTAAAAGAATGCTGGGTTAGTAACACTAGACAACAAATATTATAATTCAGAGCCATATGCTTATATCCTAGTAGGACTGTTGTTAATATACAGGCATAAGAGAAACTTGGCACTGGGAACAGTAAACCTGGATTCAATAAAAAAAAATTAACAAAAGAGATAATTATGCCCCCCCCCCCTTTAAAAATAGCTTTGAGAATCATGGCCCCAGTTCAACAAAGCACTATACTGGAGTGTTGCCCAATCAGAGTCTAGAGCAGGTCTATGGTCAACCTTTCATTTTTTTTTAAAGAGGATGTTCTTAACTGGGGAAAAACTACCTAGGAAACAAGTTTTAATTGAACTAATCTCTTAATCTTTCTTTTTTATTTATTAAAACATACCCAATTCTCCTCTGAAAAAGACTGTATCAGACATGGTTATGTGTTGGGATGTATGCTCATAGAAGGAGTCAAGAGTCCAACTGTTGTAAATCAGTGAAGATCCATTGAATTCAATGGAGCTATGTCAGTCTAGCTGAGGTTGTGGTCTAATATTTGTGTTCAAATGTGCAAGCTCTAGCAGTCTCCCTGAGCTGTATAAATATTTGCTGAAAGTCAACTGTAAAGGTATGGGGGAGCTATGGCCTAAGACCAAAACAATTTAGAACCTTGTCCACAAATCCTCTGAACCCAAACTCCAATGGACTTAAGTGGGAACTTTTCCTGAATGAGAACTTTTAAGATCAGCCCCTTACTACTGCATGAGATCAAGCAATTGTTTTTGTCTGGCCTCTAAACTTGCAACAGTCAGATTGTCCTATGTCAACTTGTGCAAGTACTGTACATGCATGATCCAAATGTTTACAGAATGAATTAGTTTAACTCTAGCTTTTTAGCCGGAAAGTAATAAAAAGAAGAGCCAAGCTGGTTTTGGAATTCCAGCTTCTCCTAACTTGAATATATTGCATGCTTTGTCTATTAGCATAAAATGTATATATTCTGTGCTAGGGATAATACTTCAAAGCACTGCTCAAACATTAACTCATGCTGCTTCTAGAGGATATGATCTG
Organism: Gavialis gangeticus; assembly: GCF_001723915.1. Lineage (NCBI taxonomy): Eukaryota > Metazoa > Chordata > Crocodylia > Gavialidae > Gavialis > Gavialis gangeticus. The sequence goes on from NW_017728998.1 coordinate 33,318,711, forward strand.
GCTATTAAAAAAACCTGAAAATGACAATTAGTCAATGACTAGTCTATGATCTGTAGCTATTTTTTATTGTGTTTCCTAACTTCTTCCATAACTTCCTCCAAAGTATATACATGTATGTGTAGATATATGTATTCAGGAGTCTTCTAATGTAAATATTTTTAATAGAGTTGTTCAGGGCTGGGATCCCTTACCATGAAATCCTGGAAACACTGGTTTACTTTAGCATCAACCATCTTAATTTAGAATTCAGCAACATCATAACTATCTGTAAACTAATTTCACACGATAAAAACATCACAGTTTGGTGAACTGCATAGAACATGACTACAAAAGAGAGAGCAACATTACTTAAACATTTTCTTTGGATTGGACTGAGCCTCGAATAAAGTGATTGCACTTTTCTTAAGAAAGCAAACCTCACAGTCTGATAGGTTCAAGTAACCATTGCATTTGATACAGAGGTGGATCTGAGCCAAATCCTTTTTTAGTATAAACTATCACCCCTCCATAGGAGTTAGGTATAAAATTGATTTATGCCAGCTGAGCATCTTCTGTTGATTTGCAGTCAGCAAATAATTCAGTTTAGAAGGGCAGATCCTCCGATGACATGAGTTGGCCTCGTTGTTTAATAACTGTCTTCAATTGAGCTATAATGATTTCTGCCAGGTGAGATTCTAGTCCAGTACATTTTAATGTTTAATGGTGTTTGTGAGGTATATGAAGAGTTAATTTTGTAGTCCTTACTCAGTCAGAACTCCCACAGAGTAAGGACCCTGGGATGAGGCCCTTATTAGCTCATGTTTATAGATCAAATTTAAGAACGCAGAGTGGAGAAAACAAATAGCACTCAAATGAAATAGTCTGGCAGAAAATGTCTAATAGTAAGCACAGGGTGTAAAACAGATATCACATTTCTCAACAGGACAAAAGGAGAGACCCTTTGTCCTGGGATCCTATAGTCCATTGTCCCACTTTATGTACCTATGAAGAATGTGAGATAAAACGTGCTAACGCTTCCCTCCCTCTCCCCACAATGCTGTGTACCTCTGTAAGTGAATTGGCTCATTCAAGCCTGTCAGACTGTGCTTTCTCCCTGGCAGAGGCAGCTTGGAAGGGCTATGTGTGTAAATGGTAGTGCTACTGTGTTTTGATCCAGGTTAAATCAGTACCACCGCAAATGAGACACCTGTTTACAGCCAGATTGTTTTTAATATGAACAGTTACTAAACGGTTAACATTGGTCCTAGCTTCTCTTCAGTAGTTTAACTTGAAGTTGGTATGTGTAGCTGTTGCCATCTCAGAGTTTCTTTAAGAGTGCATAGGATTTCATCAACAGCCTTTGTGCATTTTAGAACATTATGCCTTCATACAACCATCCATCTGCACGCTGTTCTCTAACATGTACCAATTAGCTAAAAGAAAATAACTGTGACCCCTTAACTCCCAAAGCAAGTATCAATATAAAGCATGACAGTGGCTAGTTTGCACACTTGAAATGGTTTATTTGTTGCAATCCTGTGCACAAGATGTTTATCAGTAAGCACCAGACAGCCATGCAGAAGAAAGAGCCTTAATTCTGTCTGAGACAGCCTCTTATTGCTATTGATAGTTAGCATCAGTGTCCAGTCTGAGAAATGGAACTGCTGCAGGCAACTTCAGTCAAGACATCCTATTGATCTACTGCTTCCCTTGCCTCCCTGAAGCTAGAGAAGAAAAATAAAAAGGGTAGAAAAAGCCTGCTGCATAAGGGGCAATGCAGAAGTCTATGACTTACCATCATTCAAAAGGGGTGTGTATGTGCATAGATATTCCTGATATTCAGCACCTCAGACAACTGTAAATCATGCACACAGTCATGATAAATATAAATGTCAATGTGTTGGAAATGTCCTTTATATAAGAGGTGTCACTGGAACTACATTTTTAGCATGAAACATTTTTGCTGCTTTTTATTTTTCATTGACTTATTGTGCTTCTGCTATATCCTGTCTAACACAATCAATCTAAAGCATAATATCTGAGAGTCCTATTCATAAATAATACATATTTGGGTCATTTTCATTTGTATCCTACAATGAAGATTTACAAGCCAGAAAACAAAACAAGAAACAATGTGTGGAATGCTCTTATTCAGTGGATAAGAATATATTGCTGTGATCAATTAATCTGTTTTTCTGTGCATTAGGTGGACATCTTTATGGTACATACATAAGGGTTTATAACTTAGGAAAGACAGAATCAGCTCTAAGACTCAAACATAAAATGCACATAGTCTGGAAAGAGAAACTTTTCCAAAGCTGCCCCCCCCCAAATAGTGTTAATTGTAGCAGACTCAAGCACAACAATAACCTGTATTTCAGCATATTATGCTGCTTTTCCCTACCTATTACTTCTAGTGTTAAATAAAACAGAAGGCTGAACACATTACCCTGTGCACCTCACACTCACACACACATACATAAAAATAAAATATTTTGCATTTATGGAGTGTGAGCAAGGATTTCTACATACTTTATACGAAGTCAAGAAGTATTATTACCTTTATTTTATGGAGAAGTTTAGGCCTATTCCCCTCCCCCCCAAGAAAAAAAAAGTCCATCACAAAATTAAGTATATGTTTTTGCCGATGCACAACCTGCCAGTGCACAAGCTGAGCGCAGGAAGTGTATAAACTAAATTCCAGTGACAAAAGTCTTCTCCTTCTCCTCCATTTCTAGTTTTTCATAAAAAAATTTGCATCCACTTCTGCATCCCAAAATGAAGGGTGCTTTAATAGAGTGCTGTGCCAGAGCAGCAGTCAAGTCGGGACTGAAGGATTTGCAACTGTTGCCTGTATGGGGTGTCTCCATGTGCATTTTGCATGGTAATTTGCTGCAGGGAAGAGCCCAGGTAAGATATAGTATTTAGAAAATCCCCAGCTGGGCCAAATGGCTTAGATCAACTGCAGAAAGTGGGGTGGGATATGGAAATATGCAAGTTCCAAAGGAATATGCAAAAATGGGGCTGTACAGGCAGAAAAGAGTGGGCAAGAGAGGGAAAGGCACTAGGTGGGCAGAGTGTGGTAAGTGTAAGAGTGCACTACCAGCTCAGTCTCCCTGGCACTACATTATGGTGTTGGCAGGTGTGATTTGTGCATTGGTTTGATGTCCTTCTGCATGTGAAGTTATTAGATTAGCCTTTCATGTCTGGAACAATCTTACAAGCGCATCTCAGATGAAAAGTGAAATGAGTTTTGCTGCTACAGCCAAAGCAATTTTAAAGTTTGTAGACCCTTTAAAATATTTTTCAATAGAAAATAAAAGTAACAGTGTGGAAAAACGGCTACATTTCAATGCCCCTTTTTATAGCTCAACTTTGCAGATGTCTCTGGGTCAGAAGTATACATGTCTTTAAGGTTAGGTTTGGACATTCAAAAAGTGTGAGACAGAATCAATCTAAGTTATGTGGTTTTCTGTAAGTGACATAGTTTAGAGCTATAGTGAACAGACCATACATTTGCTACCGGGGTGGGGGGTTAGACTACGTTCCGCTATATTTAAATCAGTCTGCGTGTGCCAGACTTCCATTATGTTATGGGGATAGACCAGTTTCTGATCACCTGTATCAGTAAAAGTGTAATGTCTTTACCTGGCCCATGAGTCAAATGATGCAATCACTTGCTTCAAGAATGGCTCCAACCACAGACCTGTAACTGTGTGCCAGAATGTCTTAACCTTAGAATCCTGCTGGCATTGATTTACTCCAGGTGTCTTGTAATGCTCATATTTGACAGCCATTTTAATAGTTTTCATGAAAGCAAGTGCAAGTTGACTTCATGGGTGTTATAGGTAGAAAGTATTTATAGGCAAAACTCATTACATTTAGATGCAAACAATGCAACAGCAGGAAAAAATAGCCTTTTTTTTTTTGGTGGTAACAAGAAAACCTAAGAAAGTTCAGTGTTTTAGGGTGGTATGAGTAAACATCTAGACCTTTCAGGTTCTGAATATTTATCTGTGCTCCATGTAATTCTCAATCTATTACCACTAGATTCTGGTCCTGCAATCTGGCAGACCTCTCTTTATATACCAAGGTCTACTGACTTGAACAGGAATTGGGGTTCATTAACATTCGATTAGATTTCCTGAACAGGAAATGCCCAAGGAATAGCCTATATCTGAGCATTTCAACAGTTCTGGTTTGGCTACATTTGGAAGTGTAATTAATGCAAAACCACAAAAGATCATTTTGAAAAACAAAGACGACGACAACTCCAAAACAAACACCTATTTTTATTTAAGTCCATGAAAGCTTATTTGGGGTTTGGTTCACCAAAAGTTAACTCAGTCTATCTGGAAAAACGGTCCATTTCTACTCTTTTTTGTTTTTACTTAGGAAAAAGGAAAGGAACAGTTTTCTAAATATGTTGTAGAATATATTTTTAAGAAAACTTATGGACACATTGTAAAAAAATACACTAGAAAGAAGTGAACACTGGGATTTTTACATCAGTTAACAGACATCAAAGTCACCAGAAGATGCATTTCAGGCCCTATTGTTCAAATATTATACACTGAGCATACATTCAGACTTTACTACAAATAACTGAAACAAGTGCCAGTGTATCTAAAGGTACCTGAATACGAGTCAGTCAGAGGGTGGCATCAAAGGACATTTCAAAAGTATGTTCTCAAAACATCCCAGAGGGGCATGAGATTTTTGTTTGGGGGGGACAACAGAGTTAACACAGCTGGCAAAGGAGGAACACATCAGAAGAAAACAAATTGACAGTTGGGTGTCAAAGATAATCAAATCCAGACATGCAATACTAAAATCCCAGTGGGGGATTCAAGGTAAGCAAAAAGAAGTCCTGTAGTATCAAATGCTACTGAAGCAAATAAGAACAGAACATATCTCATCATCGTTATAGATACAGGGGCAAGATTTTTTAGCAGATATAAACCGGTGTGGCTTCACCAAAATAGAACAATGCTGATTTATACCCACTGAGGATGTGGCCCATAAGAATGCTAAACTTTTTAGAATCACTACCAGCATTATACCATGGTGTAAACATTGAGGAGAAAAAAAAGTTCAAAGAATCTATTCTGTTAAATAAGAAAACAATTAGTTCCCAACAGTACAATCTATCCATTTGCCAAAAAAGGTTTTATATGGGTTAGCTGGAAAAGTGCAATTCTTTCAGTAGCATGGCTAAGACATTTTCTTTGAAAAGAAGGAATCTTATTTCCAAGGTCAACCTGAGGTTTCCTGGGTTCAGAGTAAAATGTTTTGTGGGGCCAAAGAAATATTTACTGGGTAGTAGGGAGCAGGGAGGAGATGTGTAGTTTGAACATGTTTCAAGTCAGCCTGGGAGGTCTTTTTGTTTTTAAACATTTGTGCCTCTTTGGACAACCTTTTCATGAGAAACTGGAAAAGGAGAAAATGATGATTTTTACTAGTGGATTTCAGCTGGGCCACTTTCTGCAGTTATCCAATGAAGCTGCATTGTCCACATCTTCTTCCAAAATGTATTTCTTTCCCTTTGATGAACTGATAGACCAGTGACTTTCCTAAGGTCTGTCAACCCTTCTTTGGTAAAACAAAGTGTTTCTGGATTGCGCAATGCCTTTCTATCTTTGGCTGTTAAAACGGGAGTGTTAAAAGAACGGCTTTATTGCAACAAGTATGGTACAAGATAGAAATTGTTGGGTAGGGCATAAAGTAATTGGCAGCATTTTACAGATTACCTTGATAATGAGCAGGTGATTGGAAGATGTGGAACTGAAGGTTGGAGGTTATCATCCATATATGGAAAAAATCACTTGCTCCATGAGAGGCAGTGAAAGGTTAAAAGAAATATCAGATATTATCAATCATATTTTAAAAAAGAGAAAACTTCTTACATCTGCCAAAGGAACTTGGGGGAATTAATGTCTTTGTGTCAGAAAGACTGAGAACAAGTGAAATAGTACTACAGTGATTGCCAGAATCTTCCTTGCCTGGAGAGATAACACTGGACATGCAGTTTAACTAGGCAAGTGCCAAGAATCCTTTTGTGGCTGCTGCAGAGCTACTGTCAGATATAAGTATATACTCTGAACCCAGTCTTCTCTGTGGCTTCTTGGTTGCTTATTATACCAGGGAAACCTCCAGTGAGGTGGGCTAACCTAAAACCAGGCAGGAGCTGAGGAATCAATATTTTAAGTAAAACAGCAATTATAAGAATACCTACAGCTCCCTCCAAGTAATCAAGCAAATTACCAGGAGTGGAGTAAAGAAACTAAATTGGAGAAATGAGGAAGGGATGAGGAGAAGGTCCCTTGGGTGATATATGATAGGATGCTTAGTCTGTTTAGGGGCAAAAGGTTAAGTGAAAATGTGATGAAGGAATGATCAGATCTAGTCAGATCAGAGATAGTTAAATAAAGAAATGTGCTAACCTCAGATACATGTAAAGAATTATGCCAGTGCTTCCTGTGAGGGTGCAGGCACCCTTAAATGGAAAAGGATTCAGAGAGGGAGAGTCCCCAAATCCATAGCAAACATAGCTGACGAAGAAACAAAGAAGAAAGTAGAAAGGGAAAGCGAAACCATTTATTTCTTCCTTGCATTAAGTCTCCTTTATGTCAGGCTAGCAATATAAAGGATTCCAGGAGCACATATGAAATACACTGCTGGTGTTACCGACAGAGGGCTTAATGTAGATGAGAACTGGGCCCTTAACATAGGCAGCCTCTTTCTATGAGAAGGGTGCTGTTCAAGGAATCTGAAGAGGGTGCGTTGAAAAGTATTGGAAGTGGTAAAGCTCTGTGGTTGGCTAATATTTCCACAGCGCATGTGGCTCTACTAATAATGGCACAGGAATTTTTCCATTACCAAGAAGCAGTGGTTTGTGAAAAAAGAAGCTTAATGCAGTGAATAAGTGGTGAGAATGGAGCCGATGTAAAACTCCTCCATACGGTTTGGTAAACCTCTATTCTTAGCACATCAAATGAAACTCATCTTAGGTAGAGGAGCAGCTGGAAACTCAGTGAGTAGTTTTATGGATAAACCCAAGTTTGGGAATGACCACAGCAATTTTGTATCTAAAGTCACTGGAGTTTCTGAACACAGCAGACTTTCAAATGCAACCTCAAATTTACAGGCTCTGAATGAAAGTCCAAATTTTCAGATCCACAATTTTAGATTTTTACTTGTTTGCATATCCTGCAACATTGGATTTGCATTAGCAAAAAGCACTGCACATCAGGCTTTAGGATCTCTAATCTACTGGATGTTAAAATCTGGGCTTGGTGGAATGCAAAATTTGGACACAAATACTTGGATTAGTAGTGGCTGTCAGAAACACTTTTGGCCCATGGAAGTGTTTAAGGGGGAGGGTTATGCTTTTCATTGTTCATATCTGAGTGTTTGGATCATTGTGAATCTCAGAACTCAGTCTCAGTGGAATCTATCTGTACCATCTGAAAAATGGTGCAGCTCCCATGTATGTTTATGTCCAGTATGCAGTTACAATAAAGGAGGGTGGATGATGTATTTGGAATATAGATGTTTAAACCCTTTTGACCCAAATCAGTCAAAATAATACTGGCTCAATTCATACCTTTCTCTCTGTCATACTAGATACCTCCAAAATGTCTATCACCAGAATATTTAAGTGTCATTCAGTAGTTAACAAAAAGACAACATGCCCACCCTAGGTTCTAATCTCAGCTATCTTCCTTTTTTAACAGTGGGTTAAACACTGTTTTAGAAGCAGCAGCAGAAGGATGGATTTGCCCTCTTAGTATGTGCTAGTGGGCCAATGGGTAGAGAAGCTGAGGCCACAACTCTATAGAAGCTTCCTGAAAAAATATGGATTGGGGGAAAGGGGCATAACAGAGGAAGAGAAATCAGTTTTAAGAAAGAGCAAATGATGGCTGGCTGAATGCCAACAGAGGGCAATAAACATGTTTGCACAGTTGTAACTATTAAAGGTTGTTTTACTTTTAATTCTTTGTGGTAGTTGGTCTTGTTCCTTACTTACAGAACCCTTGATTTTCACTTGCTAGATGCTTGGATGCGCTTGTCATACCCAGAAAGGTGATTTCAGTTCTTGGATGCCAGGAAACCTTTCCACTGATCAAAACACAGCTGCACAGGCTTGCTTGATCTGTTAATGGGTGCCACAACTCTGGGGTATAGCTGTCTATACCTGTGAAAATAGATATAATTAGTATAACAGATATCATATGTATATGCAAATCCAGTAGGTAAAAATGACTTGTAATAAGACAAGGTTTTCATTTGCCAAACCTAATCAAAGTATCTGAGTAGCATAATCAAACACATATGACCTACATTTGAAACACTCCTACTATAGTGACTCCAATACACTCTTTCTATTTTGTTTTACATTTGGTCTTTTTTTACAGTGTTTTTTAAATGTTTTTCATTTTTTAAAAACAGATTATTTTAACTACGTGTTCTCAGTCCATGTCTGTCCCTGAGGCTGGAATTTATAACATGGTTTCCATTTCTTCCCAGAAGTGGGCACGACATAATTCACAGGCCTACATGAATTGTCAATCACTGGACACAGCTCAGGTTTTAAGGCAATGAAGAGTAAACTGCTATGTGTTTTATACAAATAGTTTTCAGTACATGGAAGAGGGCAGAATATTTTCTTGCCGTTTTTTCTGTTCATTACTAAAATGTATACACTTGGCATCAGTAATATTCAGAAAGTCAAAGGACAATTTCAGTGTGCCCTCTTATATTAGGATAGTTAGTATTACAATTATATCTTCTTGCCCTGGTCTTTTTTTCTCTTTTTTCATCTGGTCAGAATAGATCCTCATTAACTTCCTACTTATCAAAGACATTGAACACATGCTTAAACTTTAGGAACATAAATAGTCACACTGAAGTCAATGGGAACCCTCACCTGCTGGAGTTCTTTTTTGAATTTATTGAACTCCTGATTGAATGCCTACTGAGGTTAATAGGAACTATTCCTTTTACTTCAGTGATCTTTGGATCAGGCCTTTAATTATAGCATGTGAATGATGATGTTAGATGCTCAACATTATTTGTAACCCACCAAAGCTTTGTTTAGACTAAGTAGATCTTCTTGGAGTACAAGAAATGAAAATATAAGTGCTTTACTTAATGTTTGATGACCTGCTCCACAATAGCTGTGCTGGATTTTCTCATTTTATTTCTTTCCATAGGTTCTGAGCAAAGATATTATTAAGGCTTTCATCATTAGCTTACATAGTTAGGTATTTTATCAGAGTGCATACAGGTGGGTGCAAAGTCCTAATTAAATTAACACAAAAATTGGAAGGATAGTTTACTGTAACTTTGAGCAATTATTGGGAGATCCTCAAGAGAGTTCTTTCCATATAGGAACATATTGAATGAAATAGTTGTGCAGATTGAATCACTCCTGAAATTCCAGCTTTTGGAAAATAATGGCTTGTGTATCATCACAATATGCATAATAAGAACACATCAGACAGACAGCTATAGCTGTTACAGACAGCTAGCTATAGCTGTTATCTAATTAGATAGATTGGCTGACAATTATTGACAGGGTTTTATCCTACAAAATGTATTAATGCAAAGGAGGTATATCCAAAATATGCTGCTGCTGATGTAGTTTTACTTTTATTATTAAGAACACTTTTAGAATTATGAAATCCTCATTTATAATGAACAATATAGGGAAGGAGATAAAAGAATCAGTTGAGTTCAGACAAATAGATCCCAGCCTTTTCCCCCATGTAATCTGAAGTGACTGTGAATGATTTGGGAGCTTCTGAATAGAAAATTGTGACAGATTTTTGTATAAACTATTGTGTTTTCTGGGATAAAAGATTGACACCTATGGTAGTTAAAACTTGAACAGAAGTGCCCCTCTGAGTCATTTATCACTCATTGTTGCTTTTGACTCATTATGGATTTGATTCTTTGCCCACAGAAGTCAATAGTAGGGCTTTTATTTATTTCAGTGGTGCAAACCAGGGCTCTATTTATTCATGACCCACAGGGCCCAGTTTTGTGAGGTATTGAGAGCCTCTCCTGATGTCAATGGGAGTCAAAGGCACACAGCACCTCAGTCCTCTGCAGCACTGGCTCAGAAACAAATTGCTGTGTCAAATTTGTCTCTTAGCATTGATGCAAATTGTCATTTTCTCTCTGGTTACTTCATTTCTCTTGCTGAAAGGGGTGATGGTGTTGTTTGCTTTGTTGTGTGTATGGGGAAGTGAAAGAAATATGTAAATCCTGTTTGAACTGAGAATGTTAAGTAAGAAAATTCTTTGTCTGTCCTAGGTATTTTCAAATTATCTTATCAACTTGTGTACCTAAGGCCACAATTCCTGGTGAGAGAAATCAATATAAATTTAAAGTGCTGGAAATATGTTGCCAATGCTTTTTATTGAATAATTATTTTTGATGGAGTGAACAATTAACACCAACTAGATGATGACCCAGTGACAATTTCAGTGACAATACTACTCAGTTTTTCCAGTTTGCTTATTTTTGAGCCTAAAAACCTTGGCAATCTCTCATAGTAGGCAATTTTTTAAATAGAGACATACAAATTAAAGTACCTGCCAGATGCATGGAGGGCTTTATTCAGCTGCTGCTGAAGTCAATGACAAAGTTTCATTTACTTCAGTGATATAAGAGCTAGCCTCCAATGTACTCGTACACTACTTTGTGATAATGTGGCAAACTTTTAATGACTAGTTAATAAATGTTTCCAGTGCATATTTCTTGAAGAAAAGTCAGTAGAAGTGTTGCCCTGTGGGGTCAGGCCAACTCTCAGGATGTCAATATTGCACTGTTAGACAGGAAGGTGTGACACAATTGCACATATACAAACACACAAAGCAATTAGTTGCATACACACACACTACCAACTCAGGTACATACACATCCAAACCAGCCTAGGCACATGCATACCTATCACCAATTCATGCACATATACTATACACCCCAGAAGTTAGACACAGATCACTAATTCATATGTCATGCACACAGTGACACACACACACACACATATATATATATAGATATAGATACATACACACAATCCACCAACACATACACACAGGTAAGTTCCTAACTTGGATGGTAC
>NW_017728998.1:33334820-33342325 GCF_001723915.1 Gavialis gangeticus
TTGGTTCACACACACACACACACACACACACACACACACACACACTCACAATGGCAGCAGGAGAGACTCAGTGGAAGGGTTGGAGTCCAGGTAGGGAAGAGAAGTAGAGTCCAAGTCCTCGGTTGAAGAGAAGGTGGGGGGTGATAGGTACCTATCCAGGCTGGAAAGGGGCCTTTGTCCAGCAGGTGTTGTCCAGTGGAGGGTCACCGACAGGGTCTCTGGGTGGATAGGTGGTGTGGCATGGTGCTGGTCCAGATGGAGAGGGCGTCCCAAGAAGTCAGTCTTCACTACCCCTTTTTATGGGGCAGACAACTTCTGATCTCCTATAGGGAGGGCCTGTCCAGGCAAGGTCAGTCCTGTTCCAGAGGGCTCCAGGTGTTCTTAGTGAGCAAGTGCAGCCTGGTACAATGGTGGGTTGCCTCATCTTTTGTTTCTTGAATGCTGAGCGTGGTTCCAAGGGCTGGGTCATTGGTTCTGGTATTGGTGTTGATGGTTTAGTCATTCAGAGGGAGCTATTTTTAGACTTACTGCCATTGTCTCTCAAGCACCCTCATTCATCCACATTCATTCAGGAACCAAGTTACATAGGAGGGGTAGGTGTGAGTCATGCGTTACACAACCGGGCCTGGGGACAGGATAGAGACTTGACAAACAAAATGGAAAATTGACATGACTTATGCTAACTTACGTATGTAGTCCTACATCATATAGTACCAGTAAAACAGTAATATAGAACAGTAAAAATCAATCTCAACATAATAATTATACAATATAAAGACGGAGAAAAAATAAAACAAACACAACTTGCTACCAAAATAAAATGCTGAAGCTTATCCTATGTCTTAGCTCACTTATATGTATCTATAGGGAATAGAGAGGGAGAGACAAAGTCATAAATGGTTGGGGAAGGGGAGGAAATGCATTTTAAAGGAAAAAAAGAAAAACTGGGGGTTTTCCCACAGAAGAAATGTGTCTGTTTTATTCTTTATCGTGTTTCAGAAGAATTCTCATGGGACACAACAGAGCTTAAGCTCATGCCTAAAATTAAGGAAACACTTAAATAACAGCTAGCATCTAGATGCTCCTTTGAATCAGAAACTAAATCAAGATAAAATCTAGCTCAGGAGTGCCAATCTCCTAGGGGTGCCTAGGTACCAGCTGCAGCTGGTTTGGTGGTGATGGCAGGGATCTATGGGTGGAAGCACAGATCCACATTCAGGAAGTGACATGTACCTTTGGGTGGCAGTGATGGGAGTCTAGGGCCACCAGCAGCAGGGCAAGTAAAGGCAACCCTTGCCTGCCCCTCTGCCATCAATGGCTGTGTCCACTGGGGCTCAAGGACCTCAAATTCTGTGGTAGGCCACATCCCACTAGCCTTGCCCTCAATTCTCAATACTAGCCCAGATTACCAGTAGGCTGGATAGAATGGTTCTGCAAGCCATGTTTGACACCCCTGTTCTAGCTCTCAGCCACAGCAGCTGTAAACTCACACAGGCCCACTGACATCAGCTATTGAGTCTAATGGTACTGTGATAATTTGCAGCACTTGAAGACCTACACTAAAGAAATTAGAAACAAATAAGGCTCAGATTCAGCAAAACACTTAAGCATATACTGGACTTTATGGCTATGTCTATTTCTGGAATTAAAAGTGAATGTCTGTTCACTTGCTTATTGGTTCAGTCTATGCAGCTTAGGCTACCTGAGAAGACTGAATCAATTAAATCATGGACTTTTTGACTGTCTGTACTTAGCCTAAAAGTAAAAGGAGAGAATGGTTTAGAAAACGGGGAAGTAATAGGCAAAACAGATTAGTAGTGTTCTGTGGGGGGGAATACTTAATCAGGTCACTGAACACACCTAAGTCCTCAGAGTTGTTTATTCTGATCTAACACATTCAGTATTATCCTATGAACTTTAAAGTGTCTTGCAACTTATGAATTAACTTATGGATCTGCTCTATCAGATGCTCACAGTCGACCAGTGCTGATGGTAATGGGTTTTACCAGAAAAAAAATCACACACTGTTATTTCATTGCTATTACAGTCTGATGTCTCTGTAATGGGGAGCTCAGTGCAGCTCTTAAAATGATAACACACATATCTGCCTCAATAATGCTTAGAATGACTGACATTTTGGTGTGCTGTTAATAGGATTTACTAGCCACAAGCCATCTTGAAAAATGAGGAGGAAGAGACATATAGTTAAAAAGCTAGATGAAATACTAATTGATATATATTTAATATCTTTTGGTCAAAAAGCTTTTAGAGTAACAAAAATACTCATTCACTGTTAGATTATTTTGTGAAAAATCAGCAGTGTTACACTGGCATCTAATTAGAGCAGTGGTTTTCAACCTGAGGTCTAAGGGGTCCACTAAAGATGACTATGATCAATCAAAAGTATGTTAATACTCACACTTACAACTGAAAGGGGTCCACACCTTCATTCAAAATTTCCAGAGAGTTCTGCACCTCCATTTGAAATTTTTTACAGATCCATCCACAAGTGAAAAAGGTTGAAAATCACTAAACTAGATCAAGAAAGGAGAGAATCATGTTCTGCACCCTTTTGTTAAAGAGTGGTAGCTAAGGCAGAAACCATAATCCTGTCATGTACATTAACAAACAGAGTGTATGCATAGTTTATAACATAAAGCATAAATGATCAGCTTTTCAAGACAGTCATTTGTTTTTCTATATACATTTCAAAATAGCTGACAAGTTCTTGACCATTTGTAAGAATCCCCAAGTCATACTCCAGTAGGATAAAAATCTTTTTTGTTATAAAAATGGGATGAGGGGGGAGGGAAAGGAAAGGTTTGTTAAGTTTGCTACACTATTAAAATGTTTAATCATAGCCTAGAGCTAAAGCAAGCATTATGTCTGAAGCTCCTATTTGTCAGAGTGCCTGGAAAGTAAGTAACATTTTTTTTGTTGTTTTCCTTTTGAAAGAGATGCACCAAGTCACTAAAATGTAGACCCATTGCTAGGAATGAAGTTGTGGAAGCAGATAGAGTAAAATGTATACAAGGTGGAAAGAAAGGAATACAAAAAGTGAGTTTAAAACTCAGTTTTACTCCAAGTACAGCTAATTTACATTTTCTTCATGTCATACTCATCCAAAATATTCCATGTCGTATTGAATGGTATAAGGGAAATGGGCTAGAGAGGTGATAAGGTGAGAGTTGCTGAAAGAAATTTGAATACTTTGGTGATTTGCCTAAAGCAATGTTAGGGAAGGTAAGAGGGACAGTGATGTTCAACCTGCAGGCCGGTCTGAGAGTGGTGGGAACCCATGCTTTGGACACATGTCTTGAATGAAAGTCGGAAATCCTTGTTCTGTTTTTGGCTGTGGTTACAGATGCTTTACCCAGACAGTACACAGTGGGCTCACTGGTTTTGTCTGCAGCATTCAAAAATACTTTTTCTTTTGTGAGATAGTCTGTATATTTACATCAGACATTAGGCCAACTGAATGACTTGCTTGAAAGGATAAATATGTTCAAGATAGTTTAAAGGGATGTCTTAATCTGGCAAGTAGATATGAATTGACTGTAGCCATCTGCTGTGGTTGGATACAATCACTTCACGCAGTCTAACATATTTAGTGCAGTAGTAAAAAATCCTGCTTAATGAAAATGAGGATAGCAACAATAGCAGCAACAATGGCAATTCCTTTTTGTCAGAAATTTCCTTGGCATGTGAAAGGAGAAAACTTAGGATTTCTTATAGGGCAGACTGCAATGCACCATAGAGATACCTGAACTTTCAGCGAGGTTCCGGAATCAGTCTAGTCACAGCTGCACAGAGCTCCTTGCAGACTAATTTACCCTGCTAAGTCCCAAATAATAATCAAATGTAATCCTTCTATTTTTGGAAACTATTAACTCCCTCTTTTTTTTGTAATTGTCTTTAATGGCTCCATATACACTGAGAATTGCTTCCATGGACCAAACAGTCTAGAATACTGTGAGAAACTTGCACGCACCATATAAAGCGTATGATTCCATGATTCATTAAGCCTAATTTATTGCATGTGTAATTAGGTACCTCTGAGTTAAACCCAGGTCTCCAGAGATAATAATACTTAGAACTTATATAGGGCTTTTCATCTTCAAAGCGCTGCACAAACATTAGCTAATTAACAACATAATAAGACATGAAAGGCCAGTGTACTTACCCACTGTGCTGTCTAGTCCTTGTATAATTTAGATTCTGAAGTTTTAAAATGTAAGAACCAATTTTTTTGGGGGGGGGTGTCGGGGTGGGGGGATTACTTGTATTTTTTTTCCATCAAAACTCGTAAGTTTTGTGCAAGCAAAATAATAAAAAGGAGGTGATGCAATCCTCAGAGTGATTCTTGTCTCTGCTAGTATTTATTGCTTTTGATGAACAGTAGAAAGATATGGCTACTCACCAGTGAAGGAAAGTCTGTACAGTTCAAGCTACCACACTAACTAACTCTTACAGACTTTATTCTGTCCGTGGTTCCTGCTGGAACTCTGTGAGCCTCTGAGCTTTGGAATCACTATGATCGTTCCTGAGGTTTTCTTGAGCATAAACTGCACATGGCTTTCTGGTGCGACCTATGCCCACCTCCTTCCTAGGGCAAGCTTATTACAATCAGAGAATGAACTTGTGGCCGTGTGCAAACAAAACTTTTTTTTTTTTAACAGAAATTATAAGTGTGAGTAAAGCAAAGACTAACAGACTGCATCTACACATGTGCTTAATTGTGGAGTAGACTAATTACTGCAGAGTATAGCATCTACACATGCAATGCTATTAGGCTGCAATAAATTCCAAGTACTATTTTACAGCAGGGTAATTAACTGCAATTAAATGCACATGTAAGTGCTAACTGCAGGTGTAAATTGCACCTGGTCAGCCAAGCCAGCAGGGGGAGAGATGCCTTCCTGCCACCTAGCCACACAACTCTGCACTTTTAGTGCCCTCCTGCCTCAGACAGCCCCTCCACTGCCTGGTGCTTCCACCCGGACCCCAGGGCTGTACTACCATTGCTCCAGCCCTGATATAAACTGCTCAACCCTGGTTCAAATTGCTGCTGTCTCAGGCACACTTACAGATGCTGCACTTGAGAGTAGTTTACTCTGGCTTAGGCTGCTCTGGAGTTTATTGTTTTAAATTAATTATTCATGTAGTGGCACCCACAGAGATGCTGTTCGCTTCTGTCTGTAAAAGTGTTCGTGTTTCCCTGCCTTTCCCTTTTTCCTTAAAGTTTTTTGCAGATATTTTCTACGTGGCCTGTTATATTTTGGCTATCATTTGTACAAAGTTACCCACAACTACATTGAGA
The DNA here is from genome assembly GCF_001723915.1 of Gavialis gangeticus. Classification (NCBI taxonomy): domain Eukaryota; kingdom Metazoa; phylum Chordata; order Crocodylia; family Gavialidae; genus Gavialis; species Gavialis gangeticus. Next base: position 33,340,141 of record NW_017728998.1, read on the forward strand.
GTAGGCACACTGAGAACTGCAGGTAGATTATATCAGGCTTATTTCTAACTTATTTTTTCCCTGTGAGACACAGTGATGCAGACAAATGACACCAGCATATTTTTGGCATTCCATAGCAGCATATCTTTTTCCATTCCAAATAATGTCTGAAGCTGCCTCCTTCGGTCTTTCGTTGTACCAAACCGTAGAAAATTTGCAGACCAGTGAAAGATACAGGAAGCATGCCAGAGTGAGCTGCTAAATACTACATAGTCCCTGCCTGCACATATAAAACTCCTCAGAAACAAAGAAATGATTCAGAGTGACTGGTTGTTTAGTCAGAATCTGGATTACAAGTGAAGATGAGTTGCTCCAAGGACCTGGAATGACACTTGTGGTTCTATGCTGAAATCAGCAAACCCTTGCAGAATAGTCCAGCCCAAACCCTAAAAGCCAACCATCTTGCAACAGTAATGGGTACATGAGATCCTCCCACAAACACAGGGGCTAATTAAAATTGCTACAGTTTTAAAATGCTAAGGTAGAACAGAACTGCCAAAAAGTTTTATACCCAACACATGAATTCTAACTTTCCTTTGCTTATTTGTGTAACACTATGGTTTAATTTGCTTGGAGCAGCCTTGAATAAAGCAGGCATTGCAGAGGTAATCAAATGGGCATTTGAAAGTATTACTAGGCATGGAGTAAAGTTTTTAATGCGGACCAATTGATTATTAAAATCAAGTATTATACTTCGCAAATCAGCCTGTATAACTGCATCTACAGTATTATAAGAGATACTATAAAGCTGCACCAACATCAGTGTTCCCTAAAATATTTACAAATGCAACTTTTTACTGCTTTCCTGTTTATAGCTTAGAATTACACAGATCTGGAGGGAAGACTAAAGTGTTTTTTTTTAGAAATCAAAGGTCATGCCCAGTTCCAGAATGGCAAATTTAGCAAAGCAAAGAAGGGAAACAGTTTAGAAATTAGCAAAAGGGTTATTTAAATTTTGTCAGAAATCCTATTTATGCTACCTGGTTAAGACTTGTTGTTTTAAATTTATGTATATAGGATAGATATAAAATTTTGCTAAAACAATTTATAGTTCTCTAATTATAAATTGTGCATTAGTTTTAACCTCACAATGCGTATTTCTGGCTTTTTGCTAGGAAATAACAGGGATCAATTTATATACATCTATCCCTCTGGAATTTTAATTATTTTTCCCAGGCACACTGCCTAAAGGAGTGCTATATATTGCATAACAATTTCAAGGGGAATTATAATAAGGTGAGCTAGCTGGCTAGTTCTTGTTTCAGTTGTTTTGCTCAGCAGAGGAATCTGCTGAGCTACTTATAGTACAAGAGAGTGGTTGGGGTATTCTTAGGTCCTCAATAATTACAAGATCCATTTTCTGTAATGCGTAGACAGTACTTATGCCTATCAGTGTGTTCTCCATGTGCCATATCCTGAGAACTGACTCCTGCTTTTGCCACCATAGCATACTTTTCACTGTATCTTTTTTCATAATTGGGTTTTTCTCTTGACAATGACTTCCTATTGGAGTGTACCTGGTTTTCATCTGGTTTTGGTACCTTATGTCTGAAAAAAGAGATAAAGGAAAATGCATTTTCAAGCTGGAAAGGTAAATGAAGCTATTATATGTATGAATATTGATATGTTAGCACTTTCTCTAAATGCAGATGATACTCCAACATCACCTCATTCAGTGAGCATTTTTTCTCAGATTTTGCTGTCTTTACTATAAGAATGACCTGGGTTGGGTAGAGCATCTGCAAAGGACTCCCTGGGTCTCCTCTATATACCAGAAATTAGGGCCTTTGTACATGCCACAAAATTGGACTTTAAAGCAGCTGCCATTGGATCACACAGCCCCTGAGCTGTGGGGGACCCCAGTGATGTCCTCCACAGTGGTGGAGCCCCCATGGTGGCACACACTCATTGGCACCAGCCTTGGTGGTCCCGGGGGGCACTGTAGCCATGGAGGGAAGCACCAGACCCCATGCAGCTCAGGGGCTGGGTGACCTGGCAGCAGCCCATGCAGGCAGGCTCAGTTGAAGAAGAAAAAGAAGTGGCAAGGAGCCTGATCTTTTCTTTTTTTTCTCCCTGGAGCCTGCTTGCTAGCCTGACCTGTGTGGGGGCTCAGTGTTACCTCCCATGGCTGCGGGGGGGGGGGGGG
>NW_017728998.1:33342439-33380553 GCF_001723915.1 Gavialis gangeticus
GTGGGGGGGCTGTTGTTTGCCCCCCGGGTGGGGGGGGGGGGGGGGGGGCTGGTGCTTCCCTCTGAAGCTGTGGCACCCCCCAGGACTGCCTGGGCTGGTTGCCAGCAGGCAAAAGCCACCACCATGAAGGGAAGCACTGGGCTCCTGCACAGCTCAGGGACTGCTCAGGAGACTGGCATCTGGCCCCCCCTCCCACCGCTGCTGGAGAGGCAGGTAAGGCTCGGTCCCCAACCTTTGTGTACATGCCACGAGGGTTTACTTTGGTTTAATTCTCCCTAAATAGAAATGGTGGAAATGGTGGGTTCTTAAAAACCCACCATTTCAATTTAGGGAGAACGAAACCAAATTAAACCCCAATGGTGTGGACAAGCACCCTTGGAGACTATTTCAAACTAGCTAAAAATGGGAATGAAAGTGGGAGGTTCATTATACATTACCTCCATGAGTACTACTCCGTGCCAGAAAAGCAGTTATCCCCAGCGACTGGGAAAACCGCCTTAGTGGTCATGGTGTTTCTCCTGCCAGGTAAGTATTACATGATAGAACTGTGATTTGACAATCATTATCCAAGGTATGAGAATGTGGGAAAAATGCTTGGAGGATCATCTCCTCTTGCTCATTAGAATGAGAAGTTTGTTAAAAAACAGCAACTCAAACTCAGCCTACAAGCTCAAAAAAGACCACGCAATCACAGTGCATTTATAAAGAAAATCCTAAACAGCACCTTTCCTTGTACTAGCCATAAACATTTGAAATTCTGCAGATGTGGTCCACCCTGACATCTCCCATAAGCCACTGCTTCAATTAGAAAAGTGAACCTCTTACTCTTACAGAAAGCCTTTATGTACTAGAGACAGTAATCACCAGCAGACTTTCTCTTCTGTTACTGCATGAAACATCGATCAAGACTGTAGGCTGAAATGATATTTTCCTTTGTATAAAGAGAATACTTGGGGATTTATTCCTTTTAATCTAGGAGACAACTATTTAGCCTTACTTAAAACTGATGTGTGGCAATCATTGTCCTTTGCCAGCAACTTTTATTTCCAATCTTGAGAAGACTGGAAGAACTTGATAGTAAAGAAACAGAAAGAAAGAAAGATGATAGCTAGTCAGCCTCTGAGAAGAAGGTATGGGTAACAAAATAGAGAAGCTTTCATTAAGAAAACAAGGGTCTTCTAATTCCCCTTAAATTTTCAGGAGCTGGTTTGAATACAACTAAGGTCACCTTCTAATCCAGGAATATTTACCTCCTCTCACACTATGCATTTTACCAATGGAAGAGGACAGTGATCACACAGGTAATGGAAGATACAGTCCTCCATTTTGTATCTTCTTAATAGCATATATGTAAAGTAATGTATGTAGATGTTACAGCATTGGTTTTGTCTTTCACTAGCATTTGCTGTGGCAAACATTCTGTCCTTAATACCATCACAGAACATCAGCACTGGCTGAATGGAAAGTGAAATGTAGAAGTTATGCACGTTTTGCTGCTGGTTGGAATTTAGGAGGTAAAATCACTTATCTTGCTCTTCCAACACTGCCATGGTGCCCACAGTCCTCCCTTTTCATTCTTTTGTCCTTTTATCAGCACATTCATCTTCCTTAGGGAGGATGAAAAACCCTTTGCTCTTGATTCTTTCCCAAACAATTTTAGATCATGTAACAATTCAGTTACCCAGTAGAGGAAATAAAAGAATCTCTAGCTCTGAATCTTATCTAAGAACTTATATAGCTCCATTACTATGGTATGTTAGTACCTCCCAAGAATGTTAGCATGACAACAGATGTTATTAGCCATATTTTACATGGGTGGCACAGCAAGGTTGCATGGAACAGAACCGAGGATTGAACTAAGATCTCCTGGGCCCCAAGTACAAGTTTCATGTCCCTGGGTCCTAAGTACTTCCTTCTGCACTATTCTATTCTCTAGCACTTTCAACTTTGCACATGGAAAGGTAAGACAGTTTGAATGGACTTTACTTAGAGGAGTAAAAAGGATAAGAGGCAGCAAAGAAAAAGGTATCAACAGATGCACAGGTGTTTGTGCTTCAGTATAACTGTCTTTGAAACCTGTGACAAGACAGGGCTCTTTTTGTGCTAACAGAGAGCTATGATTCTGCTGAGAGCTAAGTGTCAATGCTGATTGGCCAAGACAAAATGAGCTGCTTCAATCAGGCATCTGGACAAGTTAAAGTAGTTATGGCAACATATGGACATAAGAGGTGGCTTGAACAGTAGCAGATATCTATCTATATATAGAATTTTCATTTCTTCTACAATGGTAAGTAAGCAACAATGGAAAAAAGCAATTAGTGAGCTATACCAGGGGTAGGCAACATTTTTTGGCCGGAGTGCCAAAACCCCCCACAATGGCTACCTTGGAAGGTGCAGGAGTGCCGGCATGTCAGAAAAACAAAACGAGGGTAGGGAGTATGTGGCAGAATGCACTGCATATTAGTACAGTTAATAATAATAAATGTTGCCTTTTTTTATGGTAAATACCAGATTGTCTAAAAATCGTAAACCTGGTGACAATAAACACTTGATACTCCCTTTGATCTTGTGTATTAGTTTTGTGCGGGTCCCCCCACAACAGCCCCCCAGCCCTGCTTCTGCCCCTTTTCCCCCACCCAAAGCCCCTGCCCCCCAGGCCGGCTTCCTCTTGCCCCCCACCCAAAGTCCCTGCCCTCCAGCCCAGTCTCTGTGGCTGCAAAAAGTTGCTGCCTCCCTGCCCCAACCCTGGCCCCAGCTTCCCCCAGCCCTGACCCTGGCAGGGGCAGCAGCGAGGGGCACAACTCTGCATGCTGCCCACACTGCTCCCATGCACCATGAATGATGCATGCCTGTGGTGGCTGGAGGGGCACCGTGGCGGCAGGAGCACAGTAGCGGTGGTGGGAGGGTGGTGGAGGTAAGTGGGGGAGCTCCCGCAGATGCCATTGGCACTGTTGGCAGTGGGGGGAGGGGTGGCGAGCATTGCCCAAGGGTTGGCGACCACCCACAGCTGTCTCTGGCAGCATCAGCATCAGCCAGCAGGAATTGCAGACTGCCTGAAGATGCTGCTGGTGGTGTTGGCGGTGGGATGGGAAACTGATTGCCTGCAGGTGCCACCAATTGTGTTGGTGGTGCCTTTTTGCAGGGGTGCACTGCCACACACAGGGGGTGTGTGTGCACCCACGTGCACCCCCTACGCATCGCCCCTGCTGTGCACAGAGTTTCCAGCAGCAGGCAGCTTCCCTGTGTGGCCCTTCTGTGTGCTGCACTCCTGGTCCTGCTACCCTCGGCTGGGCCCTCGGGAGCGCAGGGTGTGTGACCCAGAGGAGTAGCACACACAGAGAGGCCGCACAGGGAAGCTGCCTGCTGCTGCAAGCTTCATGCTGCTGGGGTCACACTTCCCCTGTGTGCATGGGAACAGTGTGAGCAGCACGCAGGGTTGTGTCCCTTGCTGCTGCCCCAACCTGCAGGGAAGTGTGGCCAGGCAGCAGGGAGCTTGGAGCAGCAGGCAGGTTTCTGAACCCTGCACTGTGCCCTGCCATGCTGACTTCCACACGCTGTTCTGCAGAAGCATCAGTGAGGGCAGCACAGCAGGAAGCATCTCTGGTATCTGCTGCCTCCCCGGAGCCCAGGGCCAGGTCTGGGGCTGGAGGACAGCTGGGGCTGGGTCCAGACCGGGGAGGCAGCAGCTGTTTGAAGCCTCCCAGCTGCAGCCGGCCCAGGTTCTGGGTAGCTGCTGATTGCCACAGAGCCCAGGTTGCATGCAGCAGATCTTCCATCCCAGCCTGGTCTCTGTGGCTATCAGCAGCTACCCAGAACCTGGGTCGGCTGCAGCCAGGAGGCTGCAAACAGCTGCTGCCTCCCTGCCCTGGCCCCGGCTGTCTCCTGGCCCCAGGCTCCAAGAAGGCAGTAGGTGCTGGCACTATGCCCATTGGGGGTGGGGCCAGGCCCAGGCCCGGGGCGGGGATGCAGCAGCTGTTTGCACCCTCCTGGCTGCAGCTGCCCCAGGTTCTGGGTAGCTGCTGCCAGCCATGGTGCCTGGGCTGCTTGCAGCAGAGGTTGCAGTCACCCAGCTATCTGCCGGCAACGGCCCAGGCTCCCGGCTGGCAGCAGCTACACAGAGCCAGGGCCAGCTGCAGCCAGGAGGCTGCAAGCAGCTGCTGCCTCCTCCGCCCAGCCCTGGCTCCGGCCCCAGTGTGTGCCAAGGAAAATGGCCTCGCGTGCCACGCTCGGCATGTGTGCCAGGGGTTGCCAAACCCTGATCTAGACATAGAACTCACCCTCACTGTTACATTTGTTTTTAGTTCAGTTTTTCTTTCTTTATTAATTTTTTTATTCCACATAGTAGCATTTTCTCATAGACTGTACATTGTTACTCTGTGAGGTGTGGCAATGGCAACAGGGTAGCTCTGTGCATCTGCTAATGCTTATTCAATCTTGCTGCTTGCAGAGAAACAAAATAGCCAACTGGTGTGACTTATTATAACACTTTGAACTCCACCCCTTGTCATAATATTTGGAATTTGACTCTGAGGCAGCAGCACTGAAACTACTCTGTGTACCTGCTAGTTCATTCAGTCAGAACTATCTGAAGAAAAGAGAGAGCTTTCCCAACCTATCTAACCTGCTGTAAAACCTGGAAGTCTATGGGCATACATGGGTACGTTCACACGTCGCCATGCTTTAGTACTTCCTTTTGGAAGTACTAAAGTTTGGTGCAGTAACTTCCTGTACTGAGCGGTGTGCATGATGCACGGTCAGATTTCACCGCTATATCGCTGTAGTGGCATGCTAAAACGAGGGAGCATGCCACTATGGCGTTGTAGCTGCCAATCACATGTAGACCCATGGGATCACTATGTCACTGTAGTTGCTATATAGCTGTAGGGCGATGTGTAGATGTGCCCTACTTTCTGTAGTTAGTATTTAGCAAAGAGGCTGCAACAGCATAGCCCAGTGTATTTGCTTGTTCATGCTCAAGGCTTCTGAGAACACGGAAGCATAAAACACTTCCTTAAAATTGCCCTTTAAACCACATTTTGAGAAATGCAGGCTTCTGGCTTGACATCTTTCTGCTGTTGGGGTGCACCATGCCTGTCTTTCTTCAGTCAGCAGAGAACTCTCTTCTGCTTTTCCTCTCTCTCTCTTCCTTGTAATTTGCTTGTATTCTCATCAACCTGGCTATAACTGCCAGCCAACAGACTCCTCGATGAAGCAACTGTTTCTCTCAAGTCTTTAAACCACAGACATAACCCCTCTTACTTCTACTATTCCTCACATGCTCAGTCACACACTATCATCTACTTTTACCACTCTTAAGGGAAGTGTTCTGACTTAGATCCCCTGTGACCCTAGGAAGTCAGCGCAAGGCCGAGCAGTGGGTCATATAGAATTTTCCCCTTGGATATCTGGTTTCCTTTCTATATGATCTTTATGAGTTTCTGGACAAATTATTGAGGCTAGCTGTTAAAATAGAGGAAAAATTCTGGGCTATATTCCAAGGTATCCCAATAACCTTTCTTTTAGACTCCTGGCAAAATATATTTTCTTATTATGGTTTTAATGTAAGGACCCATCTTCTAAAGCAGACATCAGATGTCATGGTGACTCTCAAGGCTTCATTTTACATAATTTTTGTTTGAAGTTTTCTAGAATGAGAGTTGGTGGTAAGACAACAAAGCTTAACACAACCAGTGGAGTTTTTCCCTTGACACCAAAGAGGTAAATATTTTTCTGTGACTTAGTCAAACTGTTGAAGGAGGACATGGCTTTCACACTAATCCATAAGTGGTACATTCACATCAGTGTGGTTGTAGACTGGAATACATGTAGTTTGAAGACCTTTGCAGTGATTCTCAGTGAGAGTACTATGGCACCCTGGGTTACCTTGAGATCTTTTCAGCGGTGCTGTGGGGTGCCACACAATGTTAGTATTGTTAAGTGTACAAATATGATTAACATGATAAACTCAGAGATTTCAAGCAGAAATCCATAGTGTTAAAAGCATTCTGACCAGTTGTGGTCTTTCTGTGTTTTTTGTAACAGAAGAACTGCTCTATTATTTTTTTGTAGTAAAAAAAATGAGTGAAAACTAAGAGATGGCATTTTTGGAGGGGTGCACTAAGTCTAAAATGGTTGAGAATCACTGATCTGTCTTATATGCACTGTATTAACAACAGTTTTGGGATCCATGTGTTCACTAAATTATTACCTGTATTTTTGTTGAAAGGAAGTAAGATACCTTCTTTAAATACAAATAATAGGTACTACAACTAAGTTATGCTTATGTATAGTTACTATTTCTACTGCAGCTTGTGAATAGTAGTAAAAATAAGTTACATTATGTTCTGTTCCTTTTTATGTGCGTGTGGTATATAAGAAAAGGATATGGAAATTTACTTAAGGGCCTATTTTGGTCTGCCTTTGAGATTCTATTGTACTAAAAAGTTCAGAAAATACAGTTAGATTGTATATTCCCTTGTTATAGTGGAAATCTGTAGGAACACCACTGGAATCAGCGAAGTTACACTAATAATGGAACCGAGAGGAAATAGGTCCTCTGCTTGGAGGAGGTAAAGTGAGTGGATGCAGCAGAGTGCAGCATAAAAAATAAAGAAACACTGAGTTATCAGCTACAAAATAAATTAGCATTTTTAGGTGACAACAATGACCCTACCATTACACACACTTTATAGTGTTTAAAAAGCAAGCTGGGCAACTTTAGATGAGTAGAGACAGAAGCCTCCAGAAAACATGCAATTAAAATATTCAACTGCATTTGGCCAATTCATCTTGGGCCAGATTCTGCCACCCTTAAATCAGACTGAATACCCTCTCCTCACGTAGTCCCATGGAGCCACTCCTCAATTTAAGAAAAGGTGTAAAAATGTGACCCTTTAAGTAGCACTGTTCTATTATGTAAGTTTTTCTACTAAGACTGTAAAATACTATTGTATTTCTTAAGAGAATCATTTCTTTAAGAACAGGAGTTTCAGCTCTATGAAAGACCAAATGATAATGCACATCAATGCCAAGGATTGCGGGCATGAGAATGACGTGAACTGTTCACAGCCACCTGCTGCACTGGAATATTTATTCTCAGATATGGTTTGGCTGAGGAAAATTAGATGTGGCTCCATAAGAAAGAGCACCTTTCAGTTGACAGTAAGTTTGTCTTGCAAAAATACACTACAATGCATAATTTTGCCAACACTTAAGATCACTTTTTCCAAAGTGTGTGTGAAAGTAGACAGAGTTTCTAAGCTTCAGATAGCATTTCCCCAGTGGACAGTATTAGGCTCTAAATAGAAAACTCTTGCTGATGTCACACTGGGCTGTTTTTGAACACCAGAACAAGCGGTCTCAAGGCTTCCATTAGCTTCCCCAGTGTAAATGCCACAGTAGTTATTATAAAGATAAATATTTACATATGGAGAGATGAGAGGCAACCAGCTAGAAAAAAAACTGGTTAGAGAAAGAAAGAAATTATCCACAGAATATAAGAAAAATAGGCTGTCTTGAATATATGAATCTTGCAGCTGCCATCAGAGAGGAAGTTTTATTAGTTTGCCCAAGTTCAGATTTATAAAATAATCAGTGATAGAAATTGTGATGGAAATGGCTTGAGGCTTAGAGCATCATGTCACAGACTTTTGTCATGCCTGTCTCTGAGCCCAGACAGACACACACTGGTAAAGTTTTAAGGGTTCTTTTGTGTTACAACATTATCAGTTAGCTGCCGTGTGCCTGCCTTTAGCAAACCATTCCTATAACGAACTTTGCTTATATAGATATAGGAAACATCCCTACAAATGACAGTTTGTAGGATCCTACAATCCTACAAAGAACATACCTTTTTACAGTAAATGAGCCATACAGAAAGTGCAGTTTTGTGTTTTAACAAGTCAGAGGTCATAGCCAACATGAAGCATGGAATAATCTACATGATAAATTTTGTTTCTTGAATTAGGATCATACTGTGCCCTTATAGTGAGTTCCAGCAGCCTCTGAAGAAGCCTCTAATTAGTTGAATACAACTGAGAATTCCTGCTGTATCCCACTCTAAAATGACTGAGGTACATATCAAACTATCCTACAGACATGGATTTATTGTACTAATGTGTCATATAGAGCTTAAGAAGAAAACAGTTTGAATGTCTGATTTTTTAAACATATTGAGATCTCAAATTCACCAGTACTATACAACCCCAGGAGGAAAGAGAAGAGTGGATTTAATTACATTTAAATACATCAGCATTAGTTTTGTTTCTTTCATAATAGCAGGTCAGACTCTCAACTGGTTTAAATCAGTTCAGCTGCATTTGATTTAAACGGAGCTATACAGATTTGCATTGACTTAGACACTGGCCCTCAGTGTGTCAGGCAGATAGAAGTTTGCTTAAGAAAAAGATACTAGATGTGAACATTGTGCAGCAGTTTCTGGATATATAGTAGGTGAATAATGAAAATCAGAGTGAAAAGGAGCCCCATGCAGAGAACAAATTCTTCTCTCCTATTTAAGTAGGAAATATTTTATGCTGTGGGTAATAATTCAGTATGGGGGGGGGGGGGTTGTAATGTATTTTCCTAACTTTAATCTTGAAACATTTATCAAGATTCTCTACTGTGTTATACTAATGGGTCACTTCAAAAGAGGCATGAAAAAAATAATCTACACTTTAAGCATATCTGGCATATTCACCATTCCCCCCCCCCCATGACAGGAAAATGAAAAAAACAAAACACTCTTTACTGGAGATGCGTTTGGGTTAGTGGACAGTGGGAGGGTTGTGGTGCCTCATGCCCTATCCCTGCTGTCCACTTTGAAGTGTGCGTACAGTTGCCATCAGCATGGAGCTGATGCTGGGGCTATGGAGCCTAGCGTAGCTGTTTGCAGCCTGCCTGCTGCCTTCTGCAGCTGCCCAGAGCCCAGGCTGGCTACAAACAGCTGTGCCGGGCTCTGGAACCCAGTCATCAGCTCTGTGCCGGCAGTGGGGGAAAGGCCAGGGTTGTGTTGCCTCAGGCTCCCCCCGGCACTGTCTGCTGTGAGGTGCACATGCACCCCCTGGTATGGAGCTGATGACAGAGCCCTGGAGCAACTGTTTGCAGCCTCCTGGCTGCAGCTGGCCCAGGCTCTGGGTAGCTGCTGTCAACCACGGAGCCTGGGCTGCTTGCAGCAGGGCTTGCAGCTGAGCCCACCTGACTCCCACCTGCTCCCACCTACCAGGATGAGGCTGGTGCTGCCCCTCACAAGGAGCACCGCACCTTTGTGGGCTTAGCTGGGTAGGTGGTTGTGCTGATGGGCAGGCTGCAGGCCAGGGCCTCACCTGGCTATGCTGGAGCCCAGGGGCTGGCTCCATGGGAAAGCACAGGGGCTCTGGTGGGCCCAGGAAAACTGTTGGGTTGGACTTTGTCTGGTGGCCCAGCAGCCCTGCTCTGTGCACCTGCGCATGTGGTTCTGTGTGTCTGTGTGTGCGCACACATGTCTGATTCTGGATGTGTGTGTGCATGTGTCTGCTCTGGGTGTGTTCTGGTTCTCTGTGCTTGTGCACATGTGGTTGTGTGTGCGTGTGTCTGGTTCTCTATGTGCGTGTGTATGTGTCTGGTTCTCCCTCTGCTCTCTTTTTTCTTTCTCTCTCTCCTCTTTTTTCTTTCTCTTTCCTTCTTTCTCTTTCTCTCTCTCCTCTTTCTCTTATTTCTCTTTTTTTCTCTCTCTTTCATTGCAACATGCTTAACAAAAAAGGAATATACAACAAAGGCAACATTTATGATGATTAAATATACTAATATGCAGTGCATCCTGCCACATACCCCCTCGCCCCTGCCCTCATTTTGTTTTTTTGGCATATTAGCACTCCGGCACCTTCCAAAGTAGACATTGTGGATTTTTTGGCACTCTGGCCAAAAAAAGTTGCCTTCACCTGCTCTAAGTACATTAAAGTCAACAATAATGCATGGGTGTGAGGGCCAGTTTTGGCCCTTGGACTGTAAGGCTAGGGACAGACATTCAAAAAGCCTGAGCCCGAATTGATTCAATCTTTGCAGGTTAGTCTAACTTGGCTAGGCTGAACTGGTTTGTAACTGGACAGATATTCTCTCTAGACAGAGGAAATTCAGGCACATGCCTACAATGGCTCAGGCTAGAAGCCAGGGAGCACTAGAGCAGCCCTCCTTTCCCTTCCACAGGGTTAATCTGAGGGAGGCATGGCCAGGCCATGATTAGGGAGGAGTTTCCCTCCCTTCTTGATAACAGAGCATTTATCAGCTCTGTTATCAGCATTTAGCACCCCATCAGAAAACAAAGCCTTGCTCATTAGTTCAAGCTCTTCTTAAACAGCTTTTTCCAAAGGAAGGAATACAGGGATGTTACCAGCTAAGTTGTTGATTAGCTCCAACAAGGCCTAAGCAGACAATGTCCTATTTGCTTTACACAGCATTAGCTAACATACCACATGCTGGCTACAGTCCAGGCTGTGCTGTGGGAGAGAGGAGGAAAGGATCTCTGGTTAAGCAGCGAGTGGTGAGGGTGTGGGAGCAGGGCACGGGGAAGCCAGCAGATTCTGCTGTGCCTGCAAGTCTCTGCCAGAGCTCCAGTCAGGGAGCGGAGGGGAGGGGCCAGCCCTGCTGTGGACCAGAGAGCCTAGCCTAGCCCAGAGAGCATGCTGGGATGTTGGGGGAGTCTGATTTAACTTAAACCAGCAAGGACTCTGGGACAGACATTGCACAAACTGGTTTGACCCAAATCAGTTAAGTCTGATACTACATTCAATGAGGTTTATCTCAAACCAGTTTCAGGTATTTTCAGACTGGTTTATGTGCACTGAATGTCTGTTCTGTTACAGGCTTTAACCAGTTTCTAATCACTTAAACTAGTTCATATGTAATTCCTGTCCCTAGCCTAGAACTTCATTCTAATCTTGCACCATTTATTCTATGAAGTTATAGATATGTAGTACAGGAAGACCTTGCTATTCACAGGTTCGGTATTTGCAGGTTCAAATGTTTGCGAATGCCAAATCTGCATTTTAAATACACTTTATACACTTACAGGAGCTCCTTGGGAGCTCCACGCTTGCTGCTGCTGCTGCTGGGCTTCTGCTGTTGCCGCTGCTGGGCTCCCGCTGCCACCACTGTGCTCTTGCTGTCTCTGCCAGAGCCATGCCTCCCTCCCCTCTCCAGCTGCTGAATTTTGCAGATTTCGCCATTTTGAGAATATATCCCCTACAAATTACGAGGGTCACCTGTATTGGTGGAAATAAGATCAGAAAGCATTTTGTGTATAGTTTTTGACACAGTCACTTCTGGGTTGCGCTGAAGCCACAACAAATAGCATACTAAGATGCATTTCATAATTTCTGTATCTAATCCCACTAAGAAACTAGAAGAGAAAATTATTTATCCAAAAATGTTGGTGGTCAGATTTGATTCCTATTTTATCTGTCCTGGATGACTCAGGCTTCCTTTCTTTCCAAGGCAATCTTGCTAAGAAAAGATGGATTTTATTTGAGAAAAACAAAAACGTTGTTCACAGGTGAGTTCTAAAAGTTTTAAATCAAGGTACAAATGCAGTTTGTTCTATATGTTGGCTAATCAGCTTTCTATTCACATTAAGTACCCTGAAGTGAAGGGCATTAGCAAAAAAAAATCTGGAAAAAAAAACAATGGAAAAAAAAAGCAAGTATATTTTAAAGAAAATATTTATACTTATCTCTCCAAACTTCTGAGACAAGTGCCTTTTTTATCCAGGTGAAGTAGGCTTTGGAGCAGTGTGGTTTAGACTTCTTCTGTTTGACTCTGAGGCTAAGAAAAGGGTAATTTCAGGAACTGGGTCTTATTCAGCTATTGAAGAAATGGCTTCAGCAATTTAAGAGACATTTTCATTCTGTAACTATTTTGAGCCCATTACGGGGGAAGTTTGAAGAAAGAAATGGTAATACCAGTCTCATGGGGATGTAAGTCTAATTGGTTAATGTGCCTTAAGGTCTTGAGCCAGAAGGTGCTGTTAAAGAGCAGCATATTATTATATTCTCTCATCTCTGTTTTCATATCTCATTTTTTCCCCTCAAATATACCTCTATTAAAGGGTCTGAACAAGATGTATTATTCTTATGAAAGCTTCATTTATATCCTTTGAAATAAAACGAGTTTGATGAGAAGAATAAGTGTATATTCTGCCTTATGCAGACTTCTTTTGCAGTATATGCTTTCACCACCTACGTTTTAGAAAATTTCACAAAAAATGTGGGGTTCTGTATCTTGATGAAAAAGCTAAGATGCTTCAAAATTCTGCTGATAATATGGAACATTATTTTCCCCCATGAAATGGCATAAATTAAATGATTCACTTGGTATTTCTTCTTAATCTAATGATATCAATTTGTTTACTTCATGTTTGATGAAAACTTTACAACTATGAAAATAAAGTGCATTTTATCATGTGAATGCTCCACTTTGTTTGCTAGGTTATATGGCAAATTCTATTTGTATTTATTTTCTATGTGAATACAGATATAATACATAGAATACAAGGTCTCTTACATTACTACTTCATACTCCCCCTTTTTTTACTGCCTTCTGGAAAAGTTTGTGAATTGAAACAATGCCACAGGTCTAAAGAGTTGCACCTCTTTCATTCTCAAGATTTAATCCAAAAGTAAAAATATTTTTAGTGCTTGAGTTTTCACTGAAATTTACAAAACAGCTTTGTCCATAGACTGATTTATTATTGCATTACATAAAACCACACACAGTGTATAAAATACTGTGTTACTCCACTTGTAGTCTGATCTAACATGTTATCGGTGATTGCAAGTACATTTTATAACCCCAGCTGCTGAATCGAAAAAAAAGTGATACAAACATCAATCTCCAGGATAAAATCAGACCACTTTCTACCACAGTTTGACCTTAGTGATGCCTTTGGATAGTCTTACTTCTCTACGTCCTCACAACAATTACCAAGGGACAGTTAGAAAATGCAGCTTTAATGGTGAGGGCTGGAATTACTAGCAGCATCAAAGACTTAAACACCCACCCCAGAGATTTCCAAGCATAGGAAAAATTTGACGCGAGCCTGATACTGCTATAAGAAATACATGAAATAAGGCTGAAGAAAGCATTCACATATTTTATTCGTGTTCTTTATTGTCTGTACCCTGAACTCCCCTGTCATTAGCAGATATAAAAAGCTATAAATAAAAAACAGCTATAGATAAGCTGACCTTAAGATATAGTTGACTCCAGCTATAGTTTGCTATATCTTATTTATAGCACAAGGAGACACAGTTAATTACAGGTCAGAGAAATGTTAATTTCTATCATAACACAAGTTGCATTCTAAGAATGAAGCCAGATTATTTTTGGACTGCCACAATTTATCCTAATAGAGCCTCTGTTAATTCCAAATCCCACTGCAAGTCAAGAGAATACAGTACAAGCAAAGAAATTCAGTAGAATAAGGTTAAAGTGTTGCTTGTCAGCCTCTTTCACAGTCCTGGATCCAAATAAGAAAAACAATGCATCATCTGTGATGCAAAATACTAAAGTTATGTATAAAAAGGAGGAAAACAATTATAAAAGGCTATTTTGAACAAAATCACACAGGCTTGTATGGAGACGTATTTAAAAGCCATATATACTTTTAGCAGAATTACTATTAACATAACTCTTTCTTAAAAGGACAGCCACTAAATCCTGAATTTCACTCTGCTGACTTACAAAATAATTATAAAATGTACAGCACAAGTAACTAAAGAAAAAAAGCTAGACACCAAACGTTTTAAGTTATTCTAATGTACATAGGCTGATTATTAAGATAAACACTATGTGAAGAAGGATGGAGTTAATTATATTACATATAATCAGACATTGGTCACCCTACAACTTATAATTTATTGCCCCCTAATTTGCATTTATTATCAAAGGTATTCAATTTTCAGGAATTGTTAAATAACATGATTTAAGCAGTTATAAAGATGATATGCATTTAACTAACTTCAAAACTATGTTTCAATCTTTTCAAAACCAATTACATGCAATTTCAGGAAATAACACATTTGGCAATCTCATGCAACCTGTAATTGTTGCTACAAAATGATAAAGTCATTTTTGGAAAGGAAATATCACAATTTTTGGTGGAAGGTATTCATTTGTCAAGCCTTATGCGGATACATTAAAGTAGTAGGGTAATACAAATTGGAAATTCAAAATTTGTAGTGTAGGTGGATGTTTGGATTCAGGTCAGCAAAAAATTCATAAAATAGGTCTTTTGCTTTGAATTAATACCTGACTACTTTTTGATGACAAAACAAATCTGTTTTGTAAAATGTTAAGGACTGCAGTATGTTTTACAGTCAGAAATACATAAAACATTTTTATTCATGCTATTATCAACTTTTTTTTACAGAAGAAAATTAAACTTCTGCAGAATTTGAGGGTCTTTAATACTTGGATTAAAACAGACATTCCTGAATATATTTCATCCAATACTCATCCTGGGTTTTATAAATCTTTAACCACCAATCTTTTAAATATATTTACCTGAGGTTTAATTTTATGTGATCAGAGAAAAGTCCTTATCATAACACAAGAAGTCACCTTCCAAGAAATCACTCTATGAAGATATATGAGAACATGAATTTTGAATGGTGGTAAACCAAGTCTTCATTTTTGAAAACAGATGTACTGAAATCATTTGTTACATATTTTGAATATCTCATCTCATCTGTACAATTTAGGGCCTGATCCTGTATTATGATACCTACATGCAACTCCCCCGCAAATAAATGGGTGGGATCTTAATTGCTGAGTACTTAAAACTCCTTTCAGGATTGGGCCCTAGGTAAATAGCAATCTCCAATGATCTCCATTTAGACATAATATTAAAGCAGTTATAGTTTTTATAAGATGACTTTACAACCTACTGAATAGAGATCCATTTTCTATCTCAGACAACTAACCTCACAGTTTCCATGACTTCACCACGTACTGCTAACGTCTGTTAATTTTACTTAGTTGTCCACCACACTCGGTCCTGCTAAGAATGTTTCTGGGGGGTCAAGGCAGAAATAAATCAAGCCTACAAACAGTGTTGCTGCACAAGAACTGTTAAGCAGAAACGCAATGCTTTACTTTTAATAGCCTACTACACCAAAATACAGGACTAGCAGGTTAATCTATTGGTGGACAGGAAAAAAACTAAATCAAAGACCAAGCCAATCAGCTAAAAAGCCACCTGCCATAACAAAGCCTTTTTGACTAACTTGTATCAATAAAAAAGTCTTTACAATCACAGAACTCTCTTCTTTCACATAGCCTTCCAGTGCTGATGTCTTCTCCACACATCTGCTTCCATTTGGGTGCAAATTCTGTCCTTTGCATCTGTGCACAGCTTCCCCTGAAGGCAATGAATGCAGTGGGAGATTCCATGTAGGCTTCGAAGTGCAGCATTCAGCTTTTCCAGTGGAAGCTGTCTGGGGCAGGGATTTATCCTCTTGTATGTGGCCTGTGCTAAATAAATAATACTGATACAGTATTCATAGTATAGTGTGTCAGATAGGCCTTTATCTCTTAAGCTTCTTAAATGTAATGGGAATGTGATTTTTGGTAAGATAAAAGACATTTATCTAATACACCTAGAAATATTTAGTGTAAGTATTTGATACATTTGTAAGGGCACAAAATGCATTAGAATCTTTGGATGAAAAACCCTTATTATATATGTTAAATTTTAAGTACCACACTTTAGAATAGCTACATTTATTATGCACATTCTCAACAGTGTTGGAAGCCCTCTCTGCTTATATCAGGGGAAAATATATTTACTGTGTGCATTCATGGTAATAGTGATTATTATTTAGATACTTTCATTGGTGTGCATAGCAGTTTACAGACAAACAGGAATACAATGTCTCTGACCTGAAAAGCTGACAATCTAAATAAGGCTGACAAACTAATGAAAAACGACAGCAGCACCAGATAGAGGGAAGGGAAATGCAAGAGAAAACAAGGGGAAGGAGAAGTTGATCTGGGAAAAGCACTATTTGTAAGGAATCGAGATCAGTTACCACGTTTTGGTTTCAGTTTGGGGTGTGAGGAGAGGTTTTTATTAATTCATTTTATTATATTTTATTTTATTTTAGGCACAAGATAGGAACAGGCCTAATAAAGAGATCAATCTACAGAAGTCAGCACATCAGATTTAAGAGTAGGATGGGAGAATCAGAAGTTAGAAGCTGCATTTAGAGGATGGAATTAAAGTAAGAGCATTTTACTACAGCCTGGATTTATCCGTAGAATAGTAACTTGCTCTAGTCTATTTGACTTGCTGTTAAGTTTTTTCTTCTTTTCTAAGTGTGGGCAGCAGCAGAAGTTGAAGTCATAGAGTCCAACACTGACGTTAAGTAAAGTTCCATGCAATTTCTGAAAGAGCTTTTCAGAGAAATCATAGTGCACTATTCTTAGAAAGTTAGTTGGATGTTGACAGTTTATTTAGAAAACTGCTCTTATGATTCTCTTCTGTGGAAGTGGAATTATCTTCCACCACCAATTCACCAGGTTAGTTTTGTTGTTGCTACTCTGACTACAGGTTAATGTTTTACTGCTTGGCTAAATGAAGATTGTCAGTTTCCTATTGTTGCTTTTTTTTAGTCTCATCCATATGTCCAATTTCAGCCAGTTTTGACTAGTCCCAATCTCCACAGGCTAAACAAAAGCTAAGGATACTCCAAAATGTATATAAAACTGAGTATGTTTTGTTATTGTAGAACAAAGTGGCTTCATGAATAATTTTCTTTCAGAGCTGATTGGATCAGGAAGCATCCATGCAGCCAGAACAGTCAGTTTCTGGCTGTAAATATGCTGAATGGCAGTCCTCCCAGGGAAAACCTAGAGAGAAAGGATAGAGTAATCTTGCACTGTTGAACAAGTACATGACACTGGGGCTACTGCTCCCTTTGACAGGGTCTACTGTCTGCAGTGGATATGACAATGAGCTGTGCTGTGGAATAGTCAATTCCTCGTGCGGATGAACAGAGAATAAGGAAGTGAGAATTTCGGGGGAGACAAGGGAAGGTATTCGATTGTCCAGTTTGTGTGGATCAAGGTCCAGTAGCCAGACCAATTCAATATAAAGGAAAACAGGATTTTCTAATTACAAATCAGAGCTTTAAATTAAAATTACATAGGATTTGAAGTATATAATCATTTTTGAAGGCTTTTCTTTTATTCAGTTGTCCTAAAGAAAACGAGAAAAAAAACGTAGACTTCTTCCAATTGATCTGCTATTGTTAGACTGAGCTTTGACTTAAAGTAACTAATTGGATAAGTTAGCCACAAAATTGACCTAAACAAAGTTACTCTGTTGAAAGTTCACCTTCTGCCAAGTTGGCAACCGGTTAAACTAAGAACATTTGAATCTGTGCTTGCAAAGTTCTGCCTGAATATCAGGGTAACTGAAGCCATTTTTGTAATATAATAAAATGGAAACATTAACCATAGATGTTCCTTTGAGAAAAGAGGTTTGGTACTTTCAGCATTAGACTGTTAACTGGCTAAATAAATGCCCAGATAAACTGCAAAGCCTTAAACTCTTTTCTCAAAAGTAGGATGATGATGCTTTAGTTCTTGGAACTAGAAGAATAAAAGTAACTGCACAGGAGGTGTAGAGCAAAAGAAGGAAGCCAAGCTGGAAAGGCAGAGGTAGCAGGCTATTTCTCTTTGTTATCGAGTGAAATGACTCCACAAATATGACAATAAATCACTGCAGGAATCAATCTGAGTGGAGGCAACTGCTCCATGCTGATAATGCATCAATCAATATTTAATGTTTACACTTTAATTAATCCGCACGTAGGAAGCATTCTTTCAGTGACAAAAAAGTGATGAGAAATAAAACACCTTTTATATCAAACAGCGACGAATGGCTGCCTATCTGTTAGGCTTTGATTGGGCCCTCAATTGATCATTGCAGCCTTTTTCGATTGCACCAGTGTACAATGTCACATTTGGGTATAAAACAAACACGGTCTCTGTGGGAGAAGGAGAGGGAGGAGGGAAAGCTTCAGAATCTGGTTTTGGATGATTACAACTTAATCAGAACAAAGAATGAAGGATACTAAAGTATGGATTCTTTGAAAAGGTAGGGCAGATGCAAATGAAACAGGATTTTCACAATTTGTGATAGGTACTAATCTTAGCTCTGTGTTCTGTAAATGGTGATACATAGCTCCCTGGAAAGAAAAAAATCTGTATTTATTGACAAACATAATTGTCATCTCTGATACAACAAAGCTTATCAGAGCCACCAGCGAAGGTTATTTTATTGTTGTTATATATTTGTGGTAGCACCCGTGAAGAGTAAGGTGCTGTACAAAAATAGAGGAAGCTTTCTGAATGATCTGCTTAATTTTTGTAACCTTTGGTTCCGCCCTCTCTCCCTCTCTCCCTCCCTGCCTTCCAGCCTGTTTCAGTGTTCACTGATGTCAATAGAAAGACTCCTATGAACTTTAGTGGACAGTGCACTGCTGCTCTGTATAATGGTAACTGAAGAAAACACTGGGATAGTCGGAAAGAATGGCTGGAAGGTATTAGTGGTTTTCAATTAACTGAAAGACAAAAAGAATGAAAGACAGAATGAAAGACAGAAAGAAAGAGAGAAAGAGAGAGAAAATTCCTATTTAGTTTTTCCTTTGATTTTTATTTTAGTTTTCAAAGCAATACATATAAAAGTACATATCATAAATCAAAAATATATTTCAACACAAATGAAACATTTCTACTGCTGGGCTCAAGATAAAAAGTTTGGAGCTGGATCCAGTTTAAAATTTCCCATATATTTAGATAATTTGGACCCTGGATGTTGGCTTGGCCTGCAGAGAATCTGTAGCAGAAGTAGAGACCAAAATACAAAGGGCCTTCTTTTTAAACTTTCAAGAAGAAGATGCTATGGAAATTAAATGTGTAAGAATAAATAATTTTTAGATTTAGTAGTTAACTAAAAATATTTATAGAAAAAAACCCAGTCAGAACACTTCTGCAACTACCTTAGGATACCTTGAACTTGCACAGTTAGCATTTATGGAAAAAAGTCTCCTTACTGCACATGAAACCTTATTCTAAGGCTAGGTACAAACATTCAAAAGGCCTGCGGCAGAACTGATCTAAGTTATTCAGCTTTTTGTAAGCGGCATAGTTTAGATTAGTAGTGAACACACATCCCTCCTTTTTCAGTTGGGGGGGGGCAGGGGGAAGATCAAATCTTGGACTGGGTTCTGCCATTTTTAAATCAGTCTGTGTGTGCCAAACTTCTGTTCTGTTATGGGTATAGACTGGTTTCCAAACACACATATCAGTAAAAGTATAATGTCTATACCTGGCCTTAGTATTACACAGAATAAACTCACCAAAAACATTAGTTGCCTGATGCATTCCCGGCCTCTAGAGGAAAAATGTACAGCACTTCCTGTCACTAATAGATGAAAAATACATTTTATGATTATCTTATTCTTTATGAGAGCATATGAAGAAAAAATATCCTGAAATATAAGTTTAAAACCTGAGCCCTGGGGACTTGAAATTATCCCAGAGTTTGAGGGAACTACATAGTTTGCCTTACAGAAAAAAATTAGATTTTAAAGTGGTAATCTGCTTAATATGGTTAGAAAGCCCCATCATAGTTCCCTACTCATTGTTCTTTGGAAAGGAAGCCATAACTCTGCTCTCCACTCTCAAGCTGTAGGTTGATGAAAACCCTGTCCATCATGTACAAGTAAGGGGAGAAGCATAGGTGACGCATAGAGGGGACACAGGGAGACACGGAGGGAGCATATGTTCTCCCGCCCCGAGATTGGCCCTTGCTGGACGGACAGTGTGGGTACCAAGAGAAGCGCTGGCTGGTGCCCCCCCCCCGAGACTGGTGCTAGCTGGGGAGCGGGGACACCAAGAGAAGCACCAGTGGCACTTATGGTTTTGTTGCCAGCACTTCCAGGTTGGCCACTGGGGGACCCCTCTCCCACAGTCGGCAATCAGCTTCTGGAAGACACCCCCCCCGGTCAGCAATCAGCCACTGGTGCTCCCCCAGACTCAGGAGGCACCAGTTGCCCATGGAGAGAAGCTTCTCAAGTCACAGCCAGACAGCTGCAGGAGACCTCGAATGGACTGCTTCCTTTCTCCTACCTGCCCACTGCCCTCCTCCAAAGTCTGCTTTTTTTCACAGCTCTGAAATGGAATGATTTCCATGAGCTACCTCTTCCCCTTTCCTGTCACAGACCTCAAGAAGTGGCTGTACAACCAGCATAATGTACAAATGACCCACCATATTCAGGACTGAAGGAGCTAAAGGTAACCAGATTAATCTGCAATGTAACCGAAGCCCTTGCTAAACTAAAGTTTGAGATCAGCTGATCACAGTGCACCACCATCACCACCAGCAACATTAAAAGAAACCACCAAGAAAACTGATCTTTTACAGATACTACTGTTGAAATCCTAGCCCTGTTAAATCAGTGTCAAAACTTCTAATGACTTATATAGTGCCACTATATCTTACACTCACAGACTTTGTAGGCTGTGTAATGGCAAACAGATCAAGTTGGTACCAGGTGACATATGGTAACACCGCTGCTGCCGCCACTGTGTTTTTCACCAGTAATTCTGTGGAAAATGAAGAGCAAAAGAATGGCTCCTAGATCTCTGCTTGGTGCCATTGCAGAATACCAACTTGATGAGCCACTAATGTTGCTGCACAATGGGGAGTTTACATGAGATGCTAAACATGCAGCAGGCTAATTCTATTGTGCATTAGTGTGGCAGGCAAAAACCATGCTAATGTGCAGAATTAGTCTACTGTGCATTAGCATCACAAAAAAAGTTTATGCTGGTAGCGCCAATTACAGCACATGAAGTCATTACGTAATTACGGCACATTAATGAATGTGTAGATGCACCCAGTGGGAACAACAGAAAATCCACAGTTTTTCTCCTACTTTATCACTGAAGAAAAGTCAAGAGTTCATTTATACAGCTAATGAGAATGAGCAGTGAGTGAAATCTACCACCTGTATGATTGAAAAGTCAGCCAACATAATCTAAGAGTGTCTAGTTGTAAAGGTCAGATGGGAGACTGGGAGTGGTGACTCTTATTCCAGCACTATACCAGTTATTATTGCAATAAGCAATGGACCCCTCAGGAGTATAGTGGATGGGGAAAGGCAGTATTTTGGCATTCCCAACCATAGTATATATTTGGCCATGTGGCAGCTTAATCTTCTGAATAATGTTTTAAGTTATTGTGTGGTTGGTGCCCAGAGGCCTAATTTATAATTCTAATAATAAAATCTATTCTAAAGTCCCAGCCAAGCACAAGCATGTTCTAATTCTATTCCTTCTCAAAGAAAAAAGCTAAACTGTTAAGCCGCAACTCTTTTCAATATTTTGTATTTGTGACACACACACAAATCTGAAACCAACACAATGGGTGCATCTACATGAGATGCTATGTCGCCATAGGGATGTGCTATGCTGATGTAGCTTAGTGTTATGCGATGTAGCATTGGTGGGCATGAACCATGACTCTGACACTACTGCACAGTAGTGTTGGAATCAACCCGTGCTGTGTTGGGACTCTGCAGTCCTTTAGTACTTGATTAAACAAGTACCAAAGGTCTGCGTAGTAACAACTGTGCAGTCTGGCGAATGTGTAGACATGCCCAACAGGGGTGTGCAAAGTGGGTCCTACTTGATTCGAATTCAGATTCAGCTCAAATCAGGGACAGTGATTTGATTTGTTGATTCGGATCACTGTCCCTGATTTGATTCAGATGAATCCGAAGCTGAAGATTTGATGCTGATTTGGAGAATCAGTGATTTGGACACAGACACAGCTTTAAAAGTTTTTTCTACATTCCTTGAGGTAGCAGGCACAGCTCATGATCGTTGTGATGCTGGGGTGCATGGAGCATCCCACAGGAGTGTGGGGGGCCCCTCCATGTGCTTAGCGGTGAACCTGGAAGTGTACTGGAAATACTTCAGGTCCACTTCTGGGCCTGCCAGGGAGAATGCAGTGGGGCCCCCTCATGCCCTCCCAGCTCGGCGATCAGCTGCAGGGGGAACCCAGGTGCCACCCCCCCAGACCCAGGAGGCACCAACCACTAAGCTAGGGGGTGTGTGGGGGGGTTCCCCAGCATGCTTCCCAGTGAACCCAGAAGGGGACCAGAAGTACTTCTGGTCAACTTCTGGGTTTGCTGCTGAGCATGTTGGGGAGCCCCCCATGCTCCTGTGGGATGCTTTATGCGCCCCAGCATTGCAGCACTCATGAGCTGCCTGCTACCTAGAGGTATGTAGAAAAAACATTTAAAGCTATCTCTATGTCTGAATCTCCGAATCTTTCCAAATCAATTTGGAGGGGCTGAATCAGGGTGAAGCTCTGCTGAACCAAATCAGGGACTGAAGCTTTGCACAGCCCTAATGCCCAATGTGAACACACAAAAGTTTTTTATCTCAGTCTTTCTGATGCAGTACAAAGCTTATGATGCACACCTCCTTTTTAAGCATGGCACTTACAGCATGATGACATAGTTGACAGGCTGTTTGTGCATAGTGTCTTGCAACACAAATTGCCATTAGGAAGCAACAATCACAGTTTAACATAACTATCCTATTTCATCCTTAAAATGGTTCTGCTTTGCTCTCAGGTTATTCTATGGTGTTTCATCATCAGATTTCTAACCACTTCACAAATCAATTTAAACATCACTACCGCTTTCCGTCATGAGATAGGGTAGTATTATTATTCACAGTTTACAGATACAGAAAAATAAGCCACAAAACAACAAATAGAGCTGGCAGAGCCAGGATGTGAATTTGGATCCCCTGAGTCCCAAACCAGTGTCTTACCCTCCTTATCTTTGTCTGAGATCATAGTACTCAGAAGAATGCCAGCCTTCTACACGGGAAGGATCTTACTTTCTCGAAATCTGTTTTTTATGGCAAG
Organism: Gavialis gangeticus; assembly: GCF_001723915.1. Taxonomy (NCBI): domain Eukaryota; kingdom Metazoa; phylum Chordata; order Crocodylia; family Gavialidae; genus Gavialis; species Gavialis gangeticus. The sequence continues at coordinate 33,365,424 of NW_017728998.1, forward strand.
TGTTGTAAACAGAGGGTCATGTTTTCCTTTTGTAACCTATCACTTAAAAGCAAAAGACTGGCCTCAGTTGCCCTTGACTTCTCTTGGACTAAACTAGGTAAGATGAAATTTTTACTATAATTAATAATGATTCTTTCTTTTTCCAGCCTATAACATTGTTTATTAACTTTAATTAGGCAAATCCACAGGCTTTTGTATTTGACTGTATTGGAGACAGAGTGAGTTTTTCTTTTGCCAGTCTGGTGAGCCCGTCTGCCAAATAGATTTTTGGAAGTTTTTTGAGTTGTGTAATTCTGCTATGAGTAATACTATATATAGACAATGACCTCTTCCAAGAATGAGAAGGAGGGGCCTTGAGGTGGATGGTAAAGGAGACTGAAGCAGAAGTTGGAGTCCTCTCAATACCTTGTCAATTTATTTTATTTGAGGATAAAAGGATAACACTGATGTGCTCAGAAAGGGCTGAAACCAAGAGATAGCAATTGAGAAGTGATATATAAAATTATAAGGTTGGTTTGCAAACAAAATTATACCAGTTTAACCAGAAATACAGTATTGATACAGATTTAGTTAAAATAGTGCAGTTTTGCATGTATACTCCACTGCAACCAGATTTAAACCAATGCAAGACTGACTATATACAGAATAGCAACAGCTTAGCTAAAGTGATGCAACAACACCTTGCTAAGTCAAGCCTGTATATATGGTATAAAATTCTCTCCCTGTCTGAAGAACCAGAAAGTTATCTGAACAAAAAAGTGGAGCATTTGAGAGGCTTGGAACAGCAACCTATCATACAAGTATCCTGGGTCTGATCCAGGGGCTGCTTGACAGGCACGGCAGTTAATGCTATATTTGCCCTTGTTTGAAAATAAATCTGCAAATTTTAGGGGAAGTTTCTATTATGTTCCACCACTTCCAGTTTCAGGATATATAACCTCTGCCAGGACTATGAAAATGTATGTATTCCAAGAATTGTGGCTTCCATCGGTGAATGCAGGTACTAGGACACATTTAACACAGCAGAAAACACTTTAAATCTATGCTGCAACTGAGTTCATGTGAATCAACTTTTAAGAAAGGAGTCAGGTTGTTAGTTTATTTAAGGAAACAATATGTGTCTTATTGGAGAGCACAATTAATAACTCCATCACTAATGCTTTCTACTATACTCTTACCTAGGGTAATTTCCTAATATACTTTAATAGGTAATGCCCTGATATTTTTCTTCTGGCAGCAACATAGGGAGGGACAAAAGCACAGAACTGCTCATTTCTTTTTTAGTTCATATATAAAGTCAGTGAATGGGAGCAAAGAGGAAAAGACTCTAAGGCTTCATCCAGATGAGCACAGACATTCAGTTGCCTAGAGACAACAAGTGGCAGTGCACCTTCTGCTCCACTAGTTGTCCCCAGGGAATTCCTGTGCCATGTGTGCTCTGGCATGCAGCAGGTTACCCTGAGTGGGGTAGGGAAGGCAGGGGCTAGCACTGGGCTGGCCCCAGGAGCCTTACCTGGGGTCCTGGGGGCCTCCTGGGGCAGCAGCAGCAGCAATCCAGCTGCTTGGAGCCTGGCCAGCAGCTGCAGTGCAGCTCTGGCCAACCAGGCTCCAGTTTTGAGTGGAGCATGCTGGCCCCATGTGCACTACTCAGGTTTTTTTGACCCCTGGATATCCAGGAGTCAAAACTCCCCTCCTTTGCACTGCTCCCTTGCAGCGTGGATTGCTGCTGAATGTGCGGTACATGGTGCTGCAGACACGTCTACCGTGCCACATACCGCACAGTCGTGCTTTTCTGCACACAGACTAAACATCCTAATTTCACCTAACTATTTCTTACTTACATGAGCAGTCAGTTCCATTAAGGTCAATGTCCCAACTGTTGTAGTCCTTAGGAAAGTCCTGTTGTCTTCAATAGGAGTCTTTTTCCAGAATTTAGTCCAAAAGGGCTAGGAAGGAAGAAGGATTGGGCCCAGAATTGATTAAAGGGTTTGGTAGCTCACAATGAGATGATTAAGAACTTCCTTTGAAAAAAACAAAATATGTAGTTTCTGTTTTAGGATTATAACAATGCAGATACCCATTGCCTGTGGATTTCAGAGTATTAACTGCTAATCCACAATTAAACTGCAAGGTTTTTGTTGGTTTGTTTTGCTGTTACAGTATTTAGTTAAACGTGTCAATATTCAGTTTTCAGTAAGTCAGATTTATATTTCTAAGCACAATATTTGTAAGGATCCCCCACTTTTTGAAAGTCCCACTTTTGGTTTTTATCCCTCCTCCAATTTGTTAAGGTGAAGCTTCTATGCATAGGCTAATATGTTCAACCTCCCTGCTTGTATACAAAACCAAAAATAAAAAGAGAACTTATTCCTGAAAAATCAAACCATGAAGTCTTGGAAACTAAACCACAGTATAAACATTTCTGTTTTCCTTAAGTGACATTTCATGGATTGCTGTTTGTCAATGACAAATAGAAAGTACTTAGTGTAATTATTATAGCACCTTAGTAAAAATCAGATTCTAGCCGGAGGTGATTGCAGCTATAAAGTTTCCAGAATAGGAACAATGAGGCCTATGAAACTAATGAAAAAAATCACCAACTTCCTCACTCCAAAGTCTAATTTTTACAAGGACTCCATTTTTTCTACATTGCCAAAAATGAACAGTTTATTTGAATCTAACTTATGTCCCCAGGAAAACAATTTAATGTAAAATAACAGCGTACCAATGACAGGCTAATTAAGCAGTTTCAAAATCCAACAATATTGAGGTGCATTTACTGCAACATGCCCCAATAATGAAAATTAGAAATTATGTTCTAATTGTAACAAAGCCAAAGATAACAAATATCCAGTGCTCTATCATGGCTCTATAATCAATTGAATTAGAAATGCGATGAGTACGTTGATAAAACTGGTATTTAATATGTTGAAAATGTAGCAGCTTCCCCACCCACACAGCAAGCATTAGTAAAATCCCCAAGAAAATTAAAATCCAGGTCATAGCTAAACTCCTTTGAAATTGGGATTTAAATAAGAGAGAGTTTATGTACTGTAAGAATTCTTTGTGCCATTACATTTTTAAAAGGTTAAAGTTAAAAAAAAGCGAGAATCTTTTTGGAGGACTCATTTAAGAACAGAGTGAGTATGTTCAGAAATCCATTACACAAGTGCCTGTCAAACAGATGCCGCCCAATAAATTAATTTAAGCAGCTCTTCTCTCCAATCAGGGAAGAGAAGAGAGTTGTTAAGGGTAGTTTATGGGGTGACATTGTTTTGACTGACAAATTTTTCATGCCCAGGTTCAATTGTGCAAGTCAGTGATTCTTCTGAAACATTTAAAAAAATGAAATGAAAATACCATTTGCTTTGTAAAGCAAGAGGAATCAGAAAACTGGTGATTTTAAGTGGGATTGATCCCCACAGAGGTGGCTCCAGCCTTTATAAATGATCAGCAATAAAAAAAGCTGAAGCAAGGACTGGATGCTGCCCCTTCTGAAGTCATTGACAAAACCCCTCCTGTCATCAGTTAGAACAGAATCAGGCCCCCACTGTCAACTACTTTATCCGTTAGCATACTCTTCGTTTTTTTCATTGTTATTTAACAGTGGAATGGATCTAACTGAATGGTGTCTTTTGTAGTAGCTTAAATCCTACTGTATTTATATGATTTGAAAAAACACATAGGAATTTGAGGTGTAGCAATAGTCTTTTAAGAGAGAGATGACTCTAAACCAGAAGTTTTACTAGCATTTAAAAGACAAGCAATATTCATTTTTACATTGTTTTCTTCAAATTGTACAAATTTAGTTTGTCATTGTTAGTTTTTAATTTTTTAAAAAAATCTCACAATTGGTAGGAAAGGAATTAGTGCATATAAGGGGGTTATTAAACACTGGCATTCACCCATTGCTCTTGCATAGAAAAGGCAGCACTGAAAAAGACAAAGCTGATTAATATGAATGGCAGCTAACCTAAAAACTAAAACTTGAACTGAATGGTGTATGCTAATCTTGCTCAAATACAATTATGAAAGCTAAATTTACTGGTATTTGTCATTATTATGCAGGCTCAGTGTTTATGTGAATGACATATCTATGGTACAAGACAATCCAGTAAGAAACAAAAGAATTTTATCCACACTGTCAATTTCCTGACTACCCTTGTCCATCTACGGCCGCCTGAATTGCAGAGACTTTACAATCTAAGGTCATTTGTGATAAACTTTGTCTAAAAACAGCCCATTCATTACTAGTAATTTCCTTAATCCTCAAATTGCTTGTAAGGAAGAGATTGAAATGCAGTGTTGTTTATTTGCTCTGTTGGGTCTACAATCAAAATAACTCAACACGTTAGCCACATTAATAAAATACCTGCCAGATCAAAAATCTTAATAACCAGCCCTTAGTCATGCCATTGTTTATTGATGTTTGTTTACCAGCCTATCTGGAGACATAAGGAAAATCTTAATAGCTTTGGCCACTCATTAGCAAAGTACCACGGAGCCCTAATCCCATAAAGATATTAAACTATTTTTCTTTACAACAACAACAAAGGGAGGGAATTCACATTACTTATTAAGATGTGGTACATTCTTTGCATATTGAGTTTCTTCTTATACTTTGAACTCTTATCCCTCATCATTCTATTTCTGAGACTAAGATCAAAGTGGATCGGCCTTACAGAGCTACCGATGAGTGGACGCCTTTCAGAGAATATTAATGCCCTCTTGAAGAGCAAAGCTGGGAAGGAGGTGTAATCCCCTAAAGAACTAGCCCTGGGAGTCTAGTAATACTGAACAACTGTAGCATGCTTGATGGATCAGCTGTTAAAGAGTGCAGCCTCACTGAGGTGGAGCTGCTTCTCCTGGTTTAACAATGTGGCCCAATTCCCAAAGCAATAGTGAGACCGAATAAGTTTTTTTGGAACTGTAGAGTCATGTAAATGTGGATTCTGGCAGACTAGTACAGAGCAATGTGTTTTATAGCAGAAAAATAAGTGGCCAATTGTTAATTTGTGTTTCACTACGCTTTCATTTTCTGGCCTTCTAGTTTGGACCTGTGACTTCTCCTCTCTCCTCTAGATGTTTTTTTCTCTTGCTATTTCATCAAATTAGGGGTAATGTTACTGATGAGCTAGTAGGACATACTGGTGTGGGATCAGATAGTGTTGCCTCCCTGATCCTCCACTTCCAGCAGCTGATCTTTACATACAGGGTTTATTTTTGCCCTTGGATTGCCTTCCAGCCTTTTAAAGAGGAATTACTTTAGACCCTTGTTAAAGCCAAGAGTAAACATGTTAAGTACTAAGGCATTTGGTGGGTATCACTATATGAAAAGAAGAAATGTTATATTCATTACAGAGGAAAATCTAGCAATAAAAAGTATTACCTGCATTTACAGCCCCTGTAACCTAATTTCTGTGACAAAGCGAAGAAGTAAAAACATTCCATTCTGCCTTTCAGTGACCCCTATAAGAAACCCCCCATGGAGTCATTTAGGATAGTAATGTGAGTGAAAATACATGCAGTCCTTACTTTGCTTGCTCTTCTTAAATTAAAACCCTTAGCAATGATAAACATAAAAGCATTTTAAGACGTTTGCAAAAAATGCCTTCAAATTAGTAAGCAATTAAAAAAAAAAACTTAAAAGACATTTTCCACAATATAAAGACGTGATGAAACATGGAGCTGTTTGAACGTTGAAACTGTACATAAAATACCCCTTCAATATATGCTGCCAGTAAAAGCCAAGGCAAAGCAGGTTATTAAAATGTCAGACTTGGGGCAGAGTGGAAAAAATGCTGTGTTTAAAAGTAAACATGTAGCCCTTTTATAATTATTTCCCCTTAAAGTTAACTGCGCAAAAAAAAAAGACAGAGAGAGAGAGTGAAAGAAAGAAAACAAAAGAATCAGGAAACACCAAAAGAGAAATCACATTTTTTCTATTGAACAGCTCTGCACTAGCAGATTCAGGAGTCAGACCATGATAACCACCCGATTCTGCTCCCAATAAAGCAGTCAAGATTTTTCCATAGACTTCAATGGGAACAGGTTAGAGCCCCACATACAAAAAACCATTCATTTTCTTTCAGCCAGTTTTCAAGAGAGAAAACTGCATTCATCCATGGTGCAAACCCACCATCCTTAGGAAATTTACACAATGGATCAATTTGACTGACAGCAGGTTTAAAAAACATGAGGAGACCATTTTCACATTTGAATTCCTGAACAGAGTATTCAAAAGCTATGTACAGAGACTTGTAATACCTGGACCACTTGCGATGTGATGATTTTCTTGTCCAAGTGCAGGATTTGAGCATCATATTAAGCAGATGAGGTTAGAAGACTGGAAACTGATTGGGTCAGTCTTATGCTCACTAGCTAAAACTCTCTATTGAGGTAAACAGAAAGTAGCACTGCATACACAATATGAGATCCTATTCTATTTGGGGAAAGCTAGGAGGTACTGTAATGTTACTTAGCTGAATTAACTGCTTAATTTTACTAGCTCATTGCAAATGAACTGAAAGATAGCACCGGAGTTACTTATGTTTTACAGTGGTGTAATTAAGAGGAGAATCAAAGCCTGTATCTTTAGATTTTCCCAAGCATGTTTCTGTGCTGAAAACAAAAAAGCAAGACATACCCTTCTGTATTCTACTGTCATTTTTTCTTATTTTCACAGCTTTTTGAGTCAGTCACAAAGAGTGATGAGTCAGAAGGATATCAATCACATTCCAGTTTTGTTTCCCTCCTACTGGAAGAAAGTGCATCATGGCCCTGAATAATAATAAAAAATGCCATCTAATTAATTTTGAATATTTTAAGCAAAATGTCTGGAAACATAGTCAATATCCTGAATGCACTGTATCGTTTACTGAGAAGGACGCTTACACCAGCTCCGAAAGACCCCTAGTGCCCCAATTAAATTTTTCCAATTCACCTAATTCTGCAATAATTAGGCTAGTGTGTACCTGAACAACTCAATTTCTTTATATGGCATTATTACATTGGTTTAACTGAGCCCAGAGAATGCTGACAAATGCAATGGTATGACATAAATATATTACTTTCAAACACGAATTTCAAATTTCCAACCTAAATTCTGCCCTAAAAATATGGTTTGGAAACTGCCACTGAAGTCAATTCATACATCTATATTTGTCCCTTAGTGTCTCCTTTCCTTAAACCTAGCTAATAATATTGCTGAAAGTATATGATGTCAGGTTTACAATCAGTGATTAAACCAACATCCTTCTGGTTTTCATCTAACAGATGCAGAACTCAAAGTTAAGTAGAGACAGTAGTGAAACAAAAAGTACTGCTGTGAGACCCAATATTTAGTAAACCCTTCAGTATTTCTTTAACAAGGTTCTGTTTGGAATCAATTTGTACTGCAAAAAAGATTTTCATCACTACATTTAAAGAAATATACATGGTTTTTAGCATGGGGGGATAGAACGCACTATGTCCAATGTATACAAGTTTGAATATACTCTCTAATTTCCAGTGTTCTTTCTTATTAGTACCTATATCTTAGTTTATAAACTAAGTCCTAAGTCTTAAAAAGGACCAAATTTAACCCTTGTGTAACCGAACAGGTCAGAACCTCAGCAGAATGCCACAAGAATTTAAGTCTTCTAAGCAGTCTGAGACATGTCTTAGGGAATAACCACATCATGTAACAGAACCTGATCTGAGTAAATAATTCAAATGAATAGTGCATTTGAATTTCATTTCTTCTCCTATTTGTGAAATGTAAAAATTTTATTTAAAATATTCACAAATGATGCTCTAAGTCTATCAAAGCACTTAAACCCAGGAGTAATCCTATGAAAGTCCAGGAATATTTGGCTTTGTTTGCTTTAAAATTTGATCTGAAAGTAAACACAGTCAAATCAGAACTGTTTTGTATCATTTTAAAATGATAAAAGAGTAATTGAATGTCTGTCTCCTCTGATATTGCCCCTTTTTCTTTCCATTTTGAATTACTTCTCTCCATATTTTTTCTATGTTTGGCTCTATAATCAAGTGCTTTGCCCCCTTTTTGAGATACCTGCACTTGAATTAACAAGTGGCACAGTGCTGCACTCACTGTTCCCTGAAGGATATGTGGAAACTTTCAATATCCCACTGAAGCTTAGCTCCCTTCAACATGCCTTTCCTCCTCTTTGTGCTTTTTTTTCTGAAATCCCTCACTAGACAAATAGTAACAAATACAATGATTTGATACAACATTCTTTATGCTGTAACAGCAGCATTAAAAGATTTCAGTCAATAATTGTTGAATATATCAACCAACAGGTGTGTCCATATTTAACAGTTTCCTCAGTCTTTTTCACATTGTCCTACACTCCACCTAATGTTTCTGGTGTTTTGGTGTACCTACACTCCCTGCGTGCCTCCATCCGAGTTGCTCCCTCGGCTGTATCCTCAGTTACATTTAGCAGATGTTCATAATGACATCATAACACATTTCCACTTTCTATGACATAAGCATGGATGACGTGATATTTTTTAACCACTCTATCTTGTTCTGGCCAACAACAGTTGCTTCAGTTTCTAATCAGCTATGTCTTTTAAATTGTGTTAAAGGTCTCACTCCTCTGTATTACTTGCATGTGTTTTGATTTGTTCAATTTCCTTGTCAAAATCAGAGTAATTATCTGATTACATCTGTCTCCTATCTTGCAAATTAGCATGCATATATCTATTTATTTAACCTTAGAGAGATTAGACCTTGACTCCTGGTTTTTGCTGGAGGTTTGCTATGGTACTATAGCAGTGGTCTTCAGCCCATGGGGGTCTGCAGACTATGTCTAAGGGGTCCATGAAAGATGACTATGATTAATTAAAAGTATGTGAATACCCACACTTACATTTCAAAGGGTTCTACACCTCCATTAAACATTTCCAAAGGGGTCCATACCTTCATTCAAAATTTTTTAGGGGTCTGCAAATGCAAAAAGGTTGAAAACCACTGCACTAAAGTATCTGAAACATGAGTAGTTCAGAGGAAAGAGATTCAATTTTTGACCATATTATTTCAATCTTTCAGGCTTTTTTTAGCTTTTAGATCGAAATTCTCACAAACATTTGTAGCTTGGCCAGCTCTTGCAATTCTAGTTCAAGGCCTATGATAGTTGGAATTTTTCTTAAAATCTTATATCTTGGAGTCATGTGAATACTTGAGAAAATTAATGATATTCTTTTTTTAAGAAGCAACTTTTAAACTATCTTGCTGAGGAGAAAAGTATGAAAATATTTCCCCCACACATGATAATGGCTCAAACCCAAAATGTAAATTAAAAGGACCCCACACATTTCCCTAAAAGACCCCTCTAATGTTTTTAACCCATCTCATGACTTCTGTGGGACTGAATTAAAACTTTTGAATGTCTGGAGTTGGCAATACCACAACTGAGAGGAAATCTTCATAAACCCTAGGGATAAAGGGATCATCCCGCAAAACCAGAGAAGTATTTCATATTCATGAAACAAATCTCTTAAAAACAAACTAAAATATCCCCCTTATGCCCAAGTTTTCTTTCTATTCTATGAAGAAGCAAAAGGATACAAACACATATTTTTTTCCCATTATAGTCACCACTGAATCATATAGTACATGTAACGTGGTATTTTATGTGAATTTAAATTTTTTTCAAAAGCAATAAATTGCCTGTTCTGATAAGCTACAATCCTGCCCTCCACATGAGCAAGAAGTGTAGCAATGGGGACAGATAATGACCCCCTTCATTTAATTGAAGTTTTATATTTTTAATTAATGTGATATTTTGCACTCAGCTCTTTGTATTCTCTTTAGATGGTTGATACCCTCTAGACAATATAATCACATAACAGGCACATGTTTTTATCTTGGAGTTCTTTTACATGCCAGAAAAGTTATGGTGGCTATAAATGCCTGTCAAAGACAGCATTTAGCATCAGATTAGTGATCAGCCAACTGGGCATTTACTAAAAACAACCCTGTTATTCCATCAGGGTAGAATATGGAGCCTTTATTGCCCCTTCACTTTTATATAAGTAATCCCAATGAAGTCATGGAGACTTCGTTGGAATTACTCATGTTAATAACTGCCAAAGGCAACATTAAGTTGTACCTGCATCGGTGCATCTACAAGTGCAATTACTGTGCCTGAATTTTCTGTGCAGAAAATCCAGGTGCATTAAACTGTGCCCCAGCATGCATCTGAATGCATGCCTGTTGGGAGCAAATGGGTCCCAATTTCCACATGGCTGGGAGGCAGCTGCCTGGCTGCCAGGATAGCTCTCCCTGCCCGGTGGAGACTGGAACAGATCCTGATCTCCATGTGGCTGGCAGGCAGCATCCTGCTGAACTGGGACAGCTCTCCCTAGCCCCCAGCTGCTTAGACTGACTGGGAGCACAGGTGTGCTTTAGTGCATTCATTTAATGTACAGTACTGATTTCTAGGACTTGTATCTACAGGTACTAGAAAATGGCACATTAGATTAGTTTACTGTGCAGTAATTGTTGCTCATGTATAGATGGTGATGCTTTATTGTGCAGTAAATTAGTCTAATGCATCTCATGTAGTAAAGCATCTCATGTAGATGCACCCAATGTGTGTTTGTCACCAAATGGATGCTTATAGGAGAACTGCAGAGGCCACAATGCTTGCAGGACAGTTTATAAGGTATTTGGCAACACAGAAACAGCTTCCCCTGATATATGAGAGCTAGGAGAAGGGAATTTTTGTTGAAGAAGAATTTGTAGTGTAGAAGAATGTGCTCTGTGTAGTGCACTGATACTTCAAGATCTATTTTTTCTGATGTATGTGAGAATGTATCTTCATCGCCCTTGCTATTGGTGTTACTGCACATGCTTGGGCATTTTACAAGCAAGCTGGATTTTAGTGATAAGATGAGCCACTTCTTTTTCAATCCCTGAATGTTGGAGCTGCTTCTGGTGTAGAAGGTCACTACAATTACATCATTCTGCACTATAATCTGGTCACTAATTCAGTTGGTTGTTTGAAACTTCAGTATTGCAAATGAAAGACCCTTGTGACTTTATTTAGTTTCCAGAAACTTTGATAATTCAGTCATTGAACATTATGCACTCACTGTAATTTTGCATCAGTTTTCTTAAAAAATGCAGTGAATAGTAATAAACGTTAAACATGTGGCACAGTTTACACATTTTTTGGTATTTTGGTTTTTTTGGAGGGTTTTTTTTTTTGGTATCATTGGGCACATCTACACATTGCTCTAAGGCGATGTTATTACTGTGCCTTTTGGAAATACTAAAGCATAGCACAGTAACAGCCCATACTGCACCATATGTGCAGTGCACAGTTATTTTTAGCAGTTACTTTGCTGTAGCAGTGCACTAGAATGAGGGGGAGCATGCCACTATGGCTAAGAAGCTGCTGGTCATGTGTAGACACCTGTGGATGCTACGTCGCTGTAGCATGTCACTATGGTGACAGTGTCACGTGTAGATGCATCCATTAAGGAGAATTTTTTTCCTCTCACCTTAATAACCGTGCAAGGGAGAAATCCATTTGGAACTATTTTGCTTTTGACTACATTCACTTAGATGTACATATACTTCCAGATGATTCATGCCTGCAAAATTATGTCACTACACATGGAAACAGGCTGCTAATGCATAAAAAGTTATGATTTGCATATAAAATAAATTATTTTCATATTGGTAATGTTTTTAGATTCATAGATATTAGGGGCAGAAGGGACCTCAGTAGGTCATTGAGTCCAACCCCCTGCCCTGCGGGAAAGAGCACTGGGGTCAGAAAACCCCAGCTAGATGCTTGTCCAGTCTCCTCTTGAAGACCCCCAAGGTAGGGGACAACACCACCTCCCTTGGAAGCCCATTCCAGATTCTGGCAACCCTTACTGTGAAGAAGTTCCTCCTAATGTCCAACATAAATCTGCTCTCTGTCAATTTGTGGCCATTGTTCCTAGTTACTACAGGGGGTCCCCTAGTAAATAGAGCATCTCCTATTTCCTGCTGCCCTCCCCTGATGAAGTTATAGGCAGCCACAAAATCACATCTCAGCCTTCTCTTGTGAAGGCTGAAGAGATCCAGGTCCTTCAGTCTCTGCTCATAGGGCCTTGCCTGCAGGCCTCTGATCATACAAGTGGTCCTCCTCTGAAGCCTCTCTAGGCATCTCTCTTGAAGTGTGGTGCCCAAAACTGGATGCAGTACTCCAACTGCAGTCTGACCAGTGCCGCATAGAAGGGAAGTACCACCTCCCTGGACCTGTTCGTCATGCATCTGCTACTGGATGATAAAGTGATAAAATGTGGTTAGCCTTGTTGATCACTTGTCACATTGATGACTCATGTTCATCATGGAGTCAGCTATGACTCCAAGATCCCTTTCTGCTGCTGTGCTGCTGAGAAGGTCATCCCGCAGCCTGTAACTGTGTTGGTGGTTCTTTTTGCCCAGGTGCAGCACTTTGCACTTTGTTGAACTACAGATGAATTGGGTGTTATGTAAGTATTACCAAGAGGCAAGCAAATCAGGTTGCTTCTTGGGGCTTCTTGTTTTTGGGGGTCTGCTCTTAGAACCAGCAACTCATGATTAAGTTTCTATGCTGAAGAAGGATATTTGCCAGAAAACAATGTCCTATGTGGCATGAGTTAGCACACTTGAGAGTGAAAGGGCCTGAAAGGTTTCTTAAGGCAACTAATGGTGTGTGTTTTTCCCACACCTGTTCAAGTAACTTGGTACCTTCTCTTGCTTTTGTGCAGACCTTTGAAAAAAATAGCCCTTAATATTATTATTTCTAATATTGGTACTGCTTTAGTATTTAAAGGTTCCAACTGAGACCACAGCTCCATCATGTTAAACTGTTATAAAACACAGCTTAAGATTCTGTATCCCAAAAAGCTTATGGGGCAGGGTGTGGATTCTTTATAAAGATTTTTCCACTGAGTTATAGGTGAGAAGGAGTCCTCTCAAATGTAAATCATATCACAGAATGAGATTAAAGGTGAAAGAGATTTGAGGAAGTTCCATGATTATATGTGGTTCCCATAAAGCTATAGGGAGTTGTTTGTTCAGCTGTGACTATGAAAATAAGATGCTGCTTTGTAACATGCAAATTGGAATGATGCACCTACTGGGAGTCACAGAGATGATATGACATGCCTGTTGTTTTGATCACAGTGATGGGATAGCACTGATCCAATAAACAGAAGACACTATTCAATCAGCTGCTTGAAAAAGAGTCATGGCTACAACAAAAGACACTTGGGTGCTGAACATAATTCTGTTGTATGACTTCAATGCCGTCCTACATTCAAAGAGAAAGAGATGGGATGTAAGGCACACAGTGCAGGATTTTCCTTCAGCTGTATGCAGTGAATTAGAATTTAAATGAAAAATAATACATGATTAATGCCAATGTCATGCAAGTTAGACATGATTTTTCTTTCATGATTTTGCCCCTATTAATGAAAATCAGCTTTAAACTGATAAACTATACTATTAGTAAAGGAACTAACTGTAGTCAATGCAATGAGCATCAAGAACCAGATAAAATGTTGAAGTACAACTTACGTTTTAGCTATCATTTATCAGTCTATTTTTATTTGTTTGAGTTCAGCTTTATGTAATGAATTAGAAACTTTAGTTGATGCCGGTGTTTCTTACAGTTAAAATCTCTTGACCTAATTTTCCTCTGAATGAATTTCTACCAAAAATATTTGGATCTATACATATAAACACCATCCTTTTTTATCCCTCTCCCAAGCAACGTAGAGTATAGTCTTCAGGCAAGCAAAATGCAGTGTTTTACCAAAAGTTTTGCCTGTAAAAGGACAATGGTTTGGGTTCCTAAACAAGCAAGTTTAGACTCCTGCCAAAGCAAGAGTCATAATAAATAACAGCCATCCTCAAGAGAGTCAAAGTGCAAAAAGAACAGCACCATCTACTTGAAGAGCAGGCCAGTTTCTCCAAGAGTAGAGGGATGGTGCAGTAATCCTGTACCATTGGCTGATCACGGACAATTATGGAGAGGTCAGCAGGGGGAGAGGTTAACAGCAGTCTTTCAGCTACTCTGTTGATTTCAAAAAGGCCTCTGATTCAGTAGGACACAATGAGCTATGGGCAGTTCTGCATTTGTCCAGTACAGGCAAGAAGCTGCCTCCCATAATGAAAAACATTTATAAAGTGCAAGATTGGAAGACCTGGTTATTGGTGGGGTAAATGCTTGGTCAAGACTATGATTTGGAGCCAGTAGGATGTTCAGATATCTTCCATCTACTTTCTGATCTCCTTTGAGACACCAATGACAGAGCCGCAGTGACCAAGGACCTCAGATATTGAAGTCATGTATGTTCTTAATCCTGCTCTTTACAACAGAAGCACAGACCTCCTAGAAGGTCAAGACAAAGACTCTTGACCTTTGAAATAAAATGTTGCAGATAGCTGGTTGTGTCAGCTGGAACGACCATGTCAAAAATTAGATTGAAAGGATAATTGGTGTGAAAGAGTCATTGACACAACAGTAGCCATGTCTATATGAGACACTGACTGCACAGTCATTACTGGGCAGTCATTTAGTACTTGCATAAACAAGCAATAGGCTGCAGAGTGCAGTGGCAGCAGGCTGTGGCTCTGTTGCTGGAGCCTCTGCCCACTGTGCCACGGCTGCTTCACCCTCAGAGCTCAGGAAAAACGTCCACTGCCCTGGGCTCCTGTGTACCACCCTGATTACTGTGCTGAGCCACTGCAGCAACCACCACCTGGCCCAGGTCAGTCTCAGTCCTGGCGGTCCCCCATGTGGTGCAGCCACCAAGATCACCACACCATCCCATGCCCCCTGCAACTGTACTGCTGCCATCCGGACCCTGTGAAGTTGTGCTGACAACATGCACCTAGATGCCACCACCGCTGCCATCCATGCACTCCTGGGCCTCCAGCCCCACTTTCTCTGGGCCCATCCAGCCAGCCAGGACTAGTGGCTGCAGAGAGGCCACTTGGACAAATGACTCCAGGCATCAGCCCCATCATGCACCCCCAGCATCATGTGCATTATGGGCAGTTCTCAGGAAAGCACTTTATTTCCCTCCACAAACACAGACCCCACCTCTTCCAGACTCCCTCCCTCATAACAAA
>NW_017728998.1:33385553-33411029 GCF_001723915.1 Gavialis gangeticus
CAGCCCCATCATGCACCCCCAGCATCATGTGCATTATGGGCAGTTCTCAGGAAAGCACTTTATTTCCCTCCACAAACACAGACCCCACCTCTTCCAGACTCCCTCCCCCATAACAAAGCCCTTTCCCTTTCCCTCCTCCACGACAGAAATTTCCCCATTCCCATTCTCTCCACAGAGCCCCACCACCACCCACCCCACCCACCATCAATAAAGCACTCTCTTCCCTGTGCGGACTATTTAAAGTGTATGCTCTGTGTGCCCTCATGGAGTGTGGATCAGTGGGGTGGAGGTGCCTAGGTGGCAGAGCCTGGGGACAGGCACCCAGCACCCCAGCTTCCTGTCGAGCACCCAGCACCCCATGGGTACACACACTGTGGTGAGGCCAGCAGGTGTCTTGCCTAGGGGCAATGGCATCTGCTGCTCTGTTGGTGCATCTATCTTCACCTCCTGCAGCCAGTGGGCTGGGCCAGGAGGGCCCTGCTGCAGGCAACTTTTGCTCTGGGGCTGCACGGAGCTGGGACAAGCAGCAGGGCTGGGCCCAGGTAGCAGGGTTGAGTGGGGTAGGGCTCCCACCACCCAACCCTGGGCAAGGGGAGCTCACGTGGGGGAGCTGGGCAAGGGCACCTGGCCAGTGGAGGCACTACTGCACATCAGCTGAGGCCAATGTGGGGGGCCTGCTGCTGGATGGTGGACAGCTGCCAGGGGGCAGGCTGGGCTGTGGCCAGGGGCAAAGCAGCAGGTGGCATAAAGGTGACCACCAGGGCCAGGTCTGGATCTCCAGGTGCTTCTCTTCCAGAGTCCCTGAGCTCCTGGTCTGCCTTGTCCCTCCTCCAGTCCCTCTTCTCCACGCACTGGTCTCTCACCACCTCACAGGCATCCCTCTCCTACATGCAGGTGATGTCCTCCTCTCACCAGGCCCATGAGTTCACCAGGCACTCCTCAGCCATGGTGACCAACTGGCTCGGCAGCCAGATCTGGTCCTGGGTCTTGAACTGCTGGAGCAGCATATACAAAGGGCCCTGGGAGAGGCTTGCCATGACTCTGATGGCACATCCCAGCTGCCAGCTGGTGCCTTTCCCCTGCGTGCAGCTGCAGGTCCTACAGAGCCAGGAGAAAAAGCAATATTTTGTGAGAGTTTGCAACATTTCATAAGATGCTCAATACCAGGGGGTTGTGCACTGCCTGACCTCAGATTGGGCATTGTGCATGCACGGGTATCCAGGGACCATAGTAAATCAGACAGGCAAGCTGTGGCCCAGGTGGCTGTTAGCCAAGTCCCCCATCCCCACTCGCTCTGCAGGGGCAGGTAGGTCACTGGGCACTGGTTGTAGGCAACCTGCCTCTCGTACCCCATTCCCAGACTGGAACAAGCCTGGCTGCAGAGGCACTCCCCCCTTCTCCTCCTGCAGGCCACTCTGTCTCCTGTGCTGCTGCCAAGCCCACGGTGCCCAGACTTGGAGAGAAGTGGGGCTCCCAGATGACTGTGGCTCCCTGATGACTGGTGGTGCACCCACTATCCCCCCAGGGGGCCTTTCTGGAGAGGTGCCCTGGGGCCAGATCCCCCATGCTGGTGCTGCACCCTGAGTGTGCCCCTGCTGAGAGTATTCCAGGTGCTCTGCAAGGAGATGTTTGTGTGGACCAAGAGCTGCCCAACCCACTGTGCCCTGCTGCTGCTGATCACCATGGCGCCCCAGGCACACCTGCAAACCTGGTATGGGACCTGAAGCTTCAACAGTACAGAGGGCAAGCTTGCACTTCCTTGAAATCTCTGTTGTTGCCTGAAGGGCTACCCATGGCTGCACTACACATCCTTGCCCCACAGCCAAGGACAATAACTGCTGACATCAGTGCATTCCTTGACATGTGAGAGGCCTGTGCCTGCCTAGCTGAGGGGGCACAGGCTGCTTAATAAAGTTTTTCACTGTCTCCTGCCTCCCTGCATAGAGAGGAGGAGTCCAGAGGCCAAGAGGAGCATGAGTAGGCCAGGCAGGGAGGGGCAGGAGCAAGGGCAGGTTTGTGGAGGGTCCTCCCCCCAGTGCAGGACTTACCAGGTGGGCATGGCAGGTGTGCCCAGTGGCCTGAGTTGCTCCCCACTGGCAGCAAGGATGTTCAGCTCCTGGCAGTGTCCTGGGGTACAGAGGCATGATGTCCAGCTGTCTGGGCAGAGTCCCCCTCTGGGAAGGAGCTGCAGCTGCTAAGGGCTAGTAGTGTCATGGCCAGCCTGGCTTCCTGGGCAGGGCTGCACCCCCAGAGCTAGCAGGGCAGGTGCTGGCCTGGGCTCCCAGAGCTGTTAGATGAGGCGAGGAGTGGAGAACATGGTGGGATGGGCTCCTGGTGGCCTGAGGAGCCCTCCTCCAGTGATGTGTTGCTGTATGAGCCAGGCTGCAGTGGAGGCTTGGGCAGGCTGCCTGTGCTTGAGTACACAGCATGGCTGTGGCCAGGATCTTGGGGTACAAGGATCTGGTCCAGGTGCCACATAAAAGGCATAGACTTGTAGGCAGTCCCCAACCAGTGGTTGTGACCCACTGTGCCCGCAAGGCCTTGACCTTTATGTGACACCGGCATGCTGACCGGTCATGCCTGCACTCCCACATGTGTGCTGGCAGCCCCTCATAAATGCACGCTCTAGAACACCTATTCGTCTGGGGTACGGCATGGGACAGGCAGGCATGTGGTGCTGCTGTGCCTGGGACCAGTAGCAGGGTTGGGCAGGCTGCTGTGGCTGGCCAGGGGCCAACTGGAGTGGGACCTGGTGGCTGGAGGCTGGGTGCAGGTGTCTCTGGGCCTGGCAGCTGGCTGCAGCACTCAGTGCAATGCAGCACAGCCCTGGCAGATGTGTGGCAAGGCAATGCCAGGGAGAAGTACCGGGGCCTGGGCAGGATGCTGTGGCTGGCCTTGGGCCTATGATGTTAAATGCAGTAGCCAGAGGCTGGCTGCAGGTGGGCTGGGGCCCTGGTGTCCCCACGGGCTTTTAAGGGCCAGGGGCTAGGGCAGGCAAAGAGCCACCCCAGCCCTGGGGCAGGCAAAGAGCCACCCCAGCTCTGGGGCTAGAGAAGCTGCCAGCCCTATGGCCCTGGGGCTAGGCTAAGGGTGGCCCCCTGGTGGTGGGGGTGACCAGGAGCTATTTGCTCCCGGTCAGTGTCTATACATGCACTACAGTGCAGTAACTACTCAGGAGTTAATTTGCTCTTTGTATTTACAGATAGAAAATTTACTCCCAAGTAGAGTGATTTTCTGTGCAGTAAGTGTCTGCACATGTGGATGCTGATACTTACTGTATAGTAATTTGCCCTACTGCACAGTAAAGTGGCTTATGTAGACACACCCCTTGTGTACTGTCATTAATGCAAGTCCAGACAAGTGCAATATCATCCAACATAACAACTAGAATGAAAATGTAAGAAAATGTACATTTTCTTTGATTTCAGTTTGCAGTGTACAAATAACGCATAAGTACTTGTGTTACCTGTAGGGAAACATAAATACACAGTATTTTCCTAGCTCATATTGTACGACGTTATGACAGGCTAATGATTTGCATATTCTTGTATATTATTATCTGGTAATTTACGTAAGGACATACATACTGTAATTGTGTAACCAACAGTACCATATTGACTAGAGAATGAAATGAACTATTTGCTTGAGAGCTACATGGTGATTTGTATTAGGTAATGAAGTGAACAGCATTTAATATATAAATATGATAAAATACATTCAATCTATAGCTGTTTTTCTGCATGTGCCAAGTCCCACTAGAGACTCTACATAGGCCTACCTAACCATACAGATGGATCACATTGCCAAATTGAGGCTTATAATATAAATTATGATTTCTTAAGCTAGGTAGTCAGTAAACAACGACCCTTCATGAGTCTGTGCAATATATAAATGAAATGAAATGCCCTATCTCACCATGCAAATAAATTACTTGCCAACAAACTGCCATCTCATGAGTCGCTTATTTTTCAGGAAATTGGTATAACCAGTTCTAACTGAAAGTCAATAAAATGTTGGCAGATCATTGCAGGGTGGGCGAACACACAATAAATGATATTTTTGGCAATCAAGAAGGGCTTAGCAATGACAGTTCTAAAATTCAGACATTCTTTGTTTTTTGCCATTGAGAATGGTGGAGGGCAGGAGATTTTTGTAACTAATACAATTTAAAATGAAATAGATAGCATTAAAATGGCCTATTTTTTTTAAGTGTTCAGAGTGGATTGAAAGAACATGAAAATACACCAGCAGCTTTTACTATAGGAATACAACACTATCAGATATGAAATATTCCTCACTTTCTTGCCAGTTTTTTTCAAGGAGCAAACAGGACAGTGGATATGGGTATAAACAGGTATTGTCCATTGGCACGAGAGCCATGTTTGAAATCTCTGAGACATAACACTCCTGCAAAAGGTTAGTTTCAGAAAGTGAAAATACTACACACGCTTGTGTTATTTAATTCCAGCTTCCTTAGACATGAAGAAATTCAAATTACAGAGCCCTATTAAGTCATATGGGTCAAACTCTGTCAGTGCTGGTTGTTTCATGAAGTTTCTTTCTTTGAAGTTATTTTGGGAAACAGGAGATTTAAGTAAGAGCAACTGAAATCACACTACAGTTTTCATTTATAACGAATATTGGTCTATTACCCCTTTTATCAATATAAAACTTCCCTGTTTGGGTTTTCTCCTTTCAGTCAGGAAAAGTGTGAAGTTAGTGTTGCTTAAAGAACTAACTCTGGATGCCTTGTTTCTACCTTTTTTCAGGATGCTGTAAACTTCACTAAGGGCCCAAACATGTGATTTAGATATAGTACATAAGGGTAAGTCATGCTTCCTAACAGTGTAGATGCTGTGCACCTGCTACTACCATTTTGTGGAGTACAATGTACTTCATGCTATGCAGCTGGACAGCTCATCTGAAGGTGCAGGGAGCTGACTGGAATTATAGCCCTGCCTTTCATGTGTCTCCCTTTTGTGTCTTGCCATCACACAGAGGGAGAAGGGATAAAGCAACTCCTGCAGTCACAAAGTCTATAATCCTGCCTGTAACATGGACACAGAAGATTGCTTATACCCTTTCCCCCATCTCTTTTAGTGCGTAAAAAAGTTAGGTACCATTGAGTCCCAAAGTTATTACTTCAAGTTCACCTCTGTTTTTAAATTTCAGGTTGGAAATAGAAAGTGCTAAACAGAGCTAGATTTGTTTTAAGTAGGAAAAGAATGAATTAGTAATTAACTCCAATGACTTTATGGCTCTTTTTGGGTGAATCCCTCCATCCATGGTACCTGCTTGGTGGCTATTTTGAAAGATAGTTGACTCCGTGTTTTTACTGACTAATGGTGAGTTAAAAGCCTCTTTAAACTGTTTCAGATTTTTATCTGGACTTTGGCAGGGAGTCAGACTATACTTTTGGAGTTTTTCTTTCCCCTCATAAGCCCATTAATTAGTATCAAATAAACTAAATATATAGCTATTTTATACTTTTTTAGGGGAAAAAAAAGTTCAAGCAGCAAATAACCATATGAAGAATGTTGTCTGAAAGGCCCTGTCAGACAGTACTTCATGTAACTTTCATGACTGCATTTACTTTTAATTGATCCTGTAGTACTGTGCCCCTTATGGAGTGTTTTAAATCAATGTCAGCCATAAAGTGGTACTAAACTGTACAAGATCCTTTTTTGGTTGCAGTTAAAGATAACTTATTTATGAGGACATAAGTAAAACTCATAGTGTATGAATGTAAATGTGGCCAAAATTCTTTCAGGTCTCTCTTTTCCCCGTGTTTTATAGATTGGGGAATGTCAGGCATCAGACTGTGGATTCCTCCTGTCTCACTTCATGAATGATTCAGCAGGGAGTGGTGAATGTTTTCTGTTCACCTTGCCCTTTTGGGCTGTATCCCATTTCCCCCCTCCCTTTATTAACTGGATATACATACTAAATTCACAAATAAATAGGAAAAACTGGATTGGTATTATGTCTTACATTGGGCAGAAAGCCTAGTTTCCAATAGCATTGTCAGGATAGGAAAAGAAAAGTGTAACAGGAAACTATTTTTTCCTATGACAATCAAAGTGTTCTTCCTTTTCATCAATTTTTCTTTTTCTTTTTGTAAAAAAAATCACTTTAAATCAACAAAACTTTGAAAGCATTTTTGACCAGCTCTAGGCAGCAACTATTTCAAATCCATATGCATAAGCTTGCAAAATTTACAAGAAACTAAAAAAAATGGGTTTATTGCAGCTTTCCTTCAATATTTTAGTATCCTGTGGGAGTGCTACCATAGAACAGGACCTTGGTTCAGGTGCTTATGTGGGGAAAGATCTGGGTTTTCCGTCTCTGGACTATTCCAGATTTTCATCCAATAACTATTTAATATAAATGTGCTTTTGGTTGTAGCCATGTTGGTCTAAGGACATGGGCGGGCAAGGTTTTTTGAGTAGATGTTATACCTTCTATTAGACCAACTGAGTAGTTGGAAAAAAGTTCTTGGCAAGCTTTCAGGTGGAGTCACTCTTCTTCAGGCATAGGGAGTCTCTCATTTCTTGAAGTTTCAGAACAGCAGAGATAGCTAGCTTTGGAGACAGACAGGGTGTAAGACAGACTTAACTTCTATATCTCCTATGCCTACCCTGGGTGGCTTGTTGCTCAGTGTGGAACCCATCCTGAGGCACCTCCCTTTCCCATGTCTAGTAGAGAGTTCAGGATCTAGCTGGGATGGTTTAGTCAGGGATAACACTGCCTTTAGCAGGGGGCTGGACTAGATGACCTTGTGAGGTTCCTTCCAGCCCTACTTTCCTATGATTCTATGAACTCAACACCATTGATACTGTAGGGGCCAGGCACATAAAAGTCAGACACAACAATAATGAATCCTGGGACACTTAAGTCCTTTGAAGGACCTGGGCTTGACCTCTTATCTGTCACTGGAGACTGGACTATGGAAACCAACTACTTCAGAAAAATCCAGCAAACTGTGACTATGCTGCACAACACTTCAACTTTTTAGGACTATATAAACCTGGGCTTCATTCAAATCTCTTTGACAGCTTGGTGGCAGACTAATTTATTATAATGCATATGTGTGTCAACAAGCCTTTTCTAAGGGATAGTATTTCATTTATCTATAACATCTAAACTATCATTATATGCTCCTCTGTGAATCATCTGAGTGCCATTAAGGAAACCCCTAGCATTGCTTAAAGCTTTGCTATATTTTAAAACCCAAAATTCAGATGAAAACAGTGACCAGGTCCTTCAGTGTTGAATGCTGGCATACCTTAGGGGTTATACAGTGATTAATACCACCTGAGTACCTGGCCCAGTTATAATCTTAATCATGTCTGTATGAACCTGGTGACTGACAGCTTCTCTATAAGGTTGAAGAGTCCTATTCATCTTGTAATAAAATACTAACAGCTCAATTAATTTAGGAAAACATTTTTTGCTGAATTCTGTGTTTAAGTGTCTCTGGAACCTACTTGGACCCAGAGGCAATGGAAAAATTTGGAGAAAAATCTATACAGACACTGGCTAGTTTTGCCAAAGGGCCTCACACCCAAACTAGGGAAACTTTGGATTTTCTTATGACAGTTACTTATGGTACTTATAAAAAGTTATTTAGGGCTTGCCTACATGGGCAGTTATTCAGAATACCTCTGCAGGTATTCTGTTCCAGAACAACTATTTCTATATAAAACCAGGTGTGGAGAGTCTTAAAAAATTAAACTAAACTATCCCACTAAATGACCAACAGGAGCATGCCTGGCACCAAGTCAAAAATAGCTATTCCATTTTAAATTTCCTCTCTACCCACGTCTGGAACAGATTTCATAAACTGACAAGAGCTACTGACCATACAATACCCCCCAATACCATGTTCAGTATCTTACTATAGTTTCAGAATCTAAAGCATCCTAAATTAATCAGGATGTTGACTGTCAAATGAGGTTCTCAACATACAATTGAGGGCAGGCCAGAAGCAATACTAACCTTTCAGGAAGCAGTTTGGTAGGGAATAGTCCAAAGTCTTATTAATCTTACCTTGGTTACTAACCTCAGGTTAGCTAGATCAGGTACACTTGTCATATACCATTTTAGGAAAAGAGGACATTTGGTGGTATTAATTAAGTCCTGTTATACTGCTCTAAAAAATCTGAATCAGAGGCATATATATTGTCTTGTATGACTCAAGTAAGTAACATTGCATGCCAGCATTGAAATGAAGTGTTGGATAAGTACAGTGGAGTGGATGCATCTGAAAGTTAAAGCAAAATCAACAGGAAAGAACTTAAGAGAGTGAACAACCTGGAAGATGGGTGATGGAGTGTACCCTCAGCAAGTTTGCAGATGACACCAAGTCTATCTACTACTGTAGATAGACTGGAAGGTAGGGCTAGGGTTCAAAAAGACCTAAAAAAAATTGAGGATTGGACTAAAAGAAATGTCATGAGGTTCAATAAGGACAAGTGCAAGTGCTGCACAATCCCATGCACTGGTACAGGCCAAGGACTGACTGGCTAAGTAGCAGCTCTGCAGAAAAGGACCTGGGAGTTGCTGTGGACAATAAGCTCAGTATGAGCCAACAGTGTGCCCTTGTTGCAAAAAAAGGCTAATGACACACTGGGCTGCATTAGTAGGAGTGCTGCCAGCAGACCAAGGGAAGTGATTCTTCCCCTCTATTCATCACTGCTGTGGCCAAATCTGGAGTACAGTTTTGGCCCCCCTTGCTACAGAAAGGATGTGGACAAATTGAAGAGAAGGCTAACGGGAGATTTAATAGCAGCATTCAACTACCTGGAGGGTGGTTCCAAAGAAGATGAAGCCACCTTGTTTTCAGTGGTGGCAGATGACAGAAGAAGGAACAATGGTTTCAAGTTGCAGCGAAGGAAGTTTAGGTTAGAGAAAACTTTAGTTTTAGGAAAAACTCTCTCACTAGAAGGATAGTAAAGCACTGGAATAGGTTACCTAGAGAGGTTGTAGAAGATGTATCCTTGGAGGTTTATAAGACCTGACTAGACAAAGCCTTGGCTGGGTTGATCTAGTGGTGATTGTCCTGCTTTGAACAGGGGGCTGGATTAGATGTCCTCCTGAGGTCCAGCCCCAATTTTCAATGATTCTGTGATTCTATGAAATACTAATAAAGAATATTGTGGGTAGTGTAATCACAGGCAAGAGATTACATGGAAAAATAAAAATGAGAGTAATAGTAACTGTCCCAAGGATGCAGTGTTGACCAAGAGGGAAGCCTCATCCAGAGGCAGACCCCAGTCAAAAGTAAAAGAAGAAAAAAACCCTACTTGTTGCAGGGGTCCAGAAAAGTGAAGAGGCGCATCAGGGAAAACTGCCCGAGCAGTTTGTCAGCCGTGCCTATCTCCAGCTGGAGCCGGGTGACTTCACGAAGAGATGTCACCTGGAGAAGTTAAAAACTGGCCCCGGGAGCACAGGAATGCGGTGTCGAGTGTAGGAGGGGCGGCGGGGAACTGCTGAGTGTAGCGCATCCTGCTGCTGCAGCCAGCATCAGCAGTGGCAGCGGGAGCTGTGGTGGATCTCCATGCCAGGGAAGACTGGAGAAGACCAAAGGAGCCAGCAGAGAAGCCTGCACCAGCAGCTGAGCTGGTACTAGTGGCAAAGCCAGCTGTGGCAGCCGCAGTGGATTCCTGTGGCGGAGAAGACCGGCAAAGATCAAAGGAGCCAGCAGTGAAGCCTGTGCTGGTGGCAGAGCTGACACCGGCAGTGAGAAGAGCCAGTGAGGGACCTCCAATTGGAGGTGGCAGGTGCTGTGACCTTAAGGGAGACATGAATCCTGGAGGGGATAAGAGAGACCCCAGCCAGGGTAAAGGCATGGGCCCCGGCACGGGGGACACACCAGATTAGGGATATTAGGGGCGAAGGGGGCACAGGACTCTCCGCGCGGTTGCCCCTCTTTACTGTGCTTTTCTTTCTTGTCTCTTCCTTCTGTGTTTCTTGTCATTATTCCTTTATTTTGTTTTTCTGACATTGGGTTGTTCCCTTGGCATGGGGCTTCTCCGGTGGTGAGTGTTCAGTTCCTGTTTTTCCTTCTTAGTTAGATCCATTCTGTTGCCTGCCTAGAGCAGGGGAGCTTAGCATACTACACCAGGCTTGGGGAATCAGAGACCCTGTTCGGAGATGGAGGATCACATGAGAACGTGGCGGCAATCAACAGCTTCCATCATGAAATGTGCAGGGTGTTGCGAGAGGCAGCCCCAAAGGCAGAGCATCACCAGACCCTCCGGCTCTGGCTAGAGCCCAAGGCATGGGTCTGTAGAGGAGGACACGTGGGTACTGGGGAAGACATCAAAGGGGGCCAGTCATAAAAGATCCTGAGGCTTGTTCCATAGGTTGGTGTGTGGCCAGGGTGTAGGGGAGGTTGGAACCCCATAGGCATCTGCCAAGGCACCTGACAACTCTGGAGGCATCCTCCGAGGGGACCCCCTCCACTGGAGAACCATCTGAAGTCATGGCGGGCGAATTTGGGGGATACCCAGAAGATCCTCCAGGGTCTACATGAGAGCCCTAGGCTACTAAGACCAGTTGCCTGGGCAAAGGCAGCGGGGGCCAGATCATTTAGCAGAGACGGGCACAGTAACACAATCATCACAGGCTTATTAGACTGATCTCGCTCATACCTTAGAATTTTAACTTTTTAAAAGCATTAATCTGGATTGCTATTAAAACACAAGTTGCCTAGACTAAGAACTCCTCTTTCTTTTAAATGATCAATGGGGATCTGCAGAAGGAAACTTGGTAAGGTTCTTCC
Organism: Gavialis gangeticus; assembly: GCF_001723915.1. Classification (NCBI taxonomy): domain Eukaryota; kingdom Metazoa; phylum Chordata; order Crocodylia; family Gavialidae; genus Gavialis; species Gavialis gangeticus. The sequence goes on from NW_017728998.1 coordinate 33,396,340, forward strand.
TGAGGACTCTTCACCAGATCATTTCACTGCCCAGTGAGAAAGCTGACAGAATTTGCCCTGGAGCAAGAAACAGAGTTAGGGTTTAGAACCAAAAGACTCCTTAAACCTAAAATCCACCTGAATCCCAGGTACCTATAGAATTCATCAACCTAGAACGGTTTGTGAACCAACTTTAAAGTTCCCCTTCCCCGTCCCCTCCCCACTATGTGGCCAGATGCAGGATTCTGAAAAAGAAGGTGCGAACCCCACTTTTGCTGCAACAGGCCTAGTTGGCTCCAAGTTGGAGAAAATCCAGATGAGCCAAAATAGGTTTCTCACAGATGTGTCCCAATGAGAAGCCAGACTCCTCCTCCCTAAATTTGTGGCAGAAATTGAAGCAGAGAGGTTCAACTACACCCCTCCTTCCTCCAAACCCACTCCAGCCCTCTGACTGTTTGGCCATGTCGCTCTAATAATTTCTAGTAGCATCCCCATGCATTTACTGGGAGATTTGGCAGACCGGAGAACCTGTGCAGAAAAGGGAGTGTATATCTAAGAGAGCTAGTGTAAAATGGTACACACAGCATAACGTGGCTCCTTGATCCAAACAACCCCACTGCACTTTCTAAAATAACCAGCTTGCTTTTGAAGGAGGGTTGGCTCTTTTATTCCTTAATTCATAACATATTTATATAAATGCTATTTGTAAATCATCCAGAATGATGAGATCAATTTTAGGCCTGATCTGCTAAAGCCTTAATCTTCATCATGCCAGTCGTCATACTGAAATCAATGGGATTACTCACATGCTTATAGTAAATCATGAACAGCAGTGCTTTGCCATAATGAGGCCTTTACGACAGTTTTCTTCAGAAAAGACGATGCTAAACAGCTTTAAAAATGTCTGCGTACATTGAAGAATCTCTACTATAGGTAGAAGGAAACTTCATTTAACACTTCCTTTACAGTTTCATAGCCTTGCTTAACGTTTCTTTGACAACTTGGTGCCAGGATTAAAATCTCTGTGGATACATAGCTCAGTTATAAGCAGAGACAGTTAAAAGAAAATGCAAAGGGGAGGTCTTTCCTGACAAGAGAGGAAAGAAACGATAGAGCTATACTGTAAAACAGCTTGACACACACATTACATGCACCACCAATAAAATTGGTCAGATAATCTGATCAGAGGCTGAAGTCTCCTGTTCTGAAGGAGTGAAATAGCTTTATCTTTGCAAGAATCCTTCTTAAGCAACCACATAGAATCTAGGATTCCATTTATGAAATTGCATTTAACTGCACATTTACCATGCAAACCTTTCCAAGGTAAGCACCAATAAACCCTTTAGTTAGGGTGTAGGATATGTATCATGCATCTGAGAGATACAGACTCCTGAGCATTGTAGGGTTGATCTGTGTGGCTATGGCCATTTTACTTGCAGGAGGTTCAGCCATTTACATTACTGCTTGCTTGTTTTTGCTTAAACCCTTTGGATAGTGCAAAACTTACCAACATTGCCTGGTTTCAGGACAAAATTGAATGTCTCTTTCCAGATCAGCTGGTGAACCTGAGTTTGGACTCAGTTTCGAATCAGATTGAAAGGTGCAATCTTGGACAGAATTTTTGCCAAAGTGGTAAAACTAGAAACTAGTAGATGGGAGCATTAAGGAGAACAGGGAGCGGAAAGAGGCAATAAAGGAACATTAAGCTGGAGGGGCTGTTGTGGAACAGGAGCAAACAGAAACTAAGAGAAAGAAAAGGGAAGAGGCAGCAATCTAGCCACAGTAGGCAGGACTGAGGGGGTATGGAGTGAAGAAGTGGAAGGGAAGCAAGCAACAGATAGAATTTTAAATCTCTTTAGTTGTCGTCTCAAATTGAGCAATTCCTTTCCTAGGCCTTGCTTAAAGTTCAGCAACAGTTTCAAGAGAAAGGTGAAAAAAGATTAAGCTCATTTTGGGTTGGGAAAGCTCCCAGGTTCATTGCAGACAGGTACAGGGGTTTTCTGCAGTAATTTGCATAGTACCTCATTTCCAGTAATTTCATAGTACATAAAAAATGCGATGTTGAAGACGATGAAGACTGAGGACACAAGGAAATGTTCTGAGTTTTTTTCATTTGAGGTGTGAATAGGCTGTGACCAGGCCAAACTCATTCTTGGGTCCTGCTTTCCAACTGCTAAATATAAATATCCTCACCAAATAAATGTTCTTTTCTGCTTTTATTCCTCTGTTGTACTCCTCACTGTTGTTGTCTACTAACAATTCAAGACTCTTCTCCTTTATCTTTTCTCATCGTCTGATCTACCAAATGAAACCAATAATCACTCTTTTTAGCCTGGTCAGTATTTGATTTGCCTATTTTACTTGTCATTGTTTCTTTGAGCAAGAATATTGGAGGTTCAGACTCACTAATATTTTCATCTACATTTCTTTCCTAAAATACAGAGACAGACTTTGAATTCACTGCAAGGGGGAAAAACTAACACCTGTCACCCAAATCCATCTCTGAGTTTAGTGATATATTTCAGTCCTGTGTGTTTGACATACAGTAAAACATCAGCATCTTACAGTACCGGATACTAATTAGAAAAAGAAATGTGCTAGATGTCAGGCCTCAAGAAAGCAAACTTAACATTCTGACAGCAGCTGGAGAGTGGTAGCCATAATCAAGCACTGTCCCTGCCTAGATCTGTGCCAAACAAGCTCACTTTCTTCCAGCTAATTCTCCATCAGAGACGATCTTTTTCTACATTCCAAAGAAACATGTTGTCAGTTCCAACCTGCTGGCATTGCCAGAAATAAAACCACAGTTGATCCTATGCAGTAGGTCAGTAAAATAATACATTGTTTATGCTTCCAAGATCTGGAACAGGGAGTCACTAATATTTATTTCCCCTCTTCCCAAACTGTAGCATTTTTGTTATGCTTTTATTAAACAATGAGATTTTAAAGGGGGGAAATATGTCTTTTTTAGAATTTCACACAAAGCTAATTTCAGGCATGCTGCCAGGCTGAAAGTTTGATATCATTTGGAAAACAAGATATATTAGAGCAGCTTTTGGGGGAAAGAAAATGCAGATGTCAGCCCAGTGACACAGAGTAATCTATTTGCTCAGTGCTTGTATTTTCCTACCAATTTTGTATTTTTCAAAAAGGACAATAAAAGAATTGTGCTGGCTGCTAATTAATGACAAGCTGGTAAAAGCATCTATCCATTGTTCCATTTATTTCTTCATTTCCAGCAGTTAACAGCCCTGTTCTGAAATGAATCAATGTCGTTTACACAATGCTGTCACCCCTATTGTTTCTTTATCATCCTTGCATTTTCATAAATTGGAGGTGTTAATCCCTTAATGGCTTCTCTCAGAGCTTTAAAATGTATGCAAAATGGTAATCCATCCCTAAACAATTCATGTTTACACAGGCACCCTCTTAAATATGTTTACTATCAAAATGAATCCTTTGTTTGGATATAACCCTATCTGTGTGTTTTCTAAACACTGAATCATAGCAGGTATGCAGAGTCTAATTTTAATTAGCAACATTATCAAATAACACTATCTTTTTTGGAACAATACATGGTTATTTGCATTCACAGGTGAAAGACCTCATATTTTCCCAAAAGAGCCATTGCCCGTGTCTTAGATTGTATAGATGAAACTGAGTTTGAGTGCGTCAGGATTTGAGGAATCTCTAAGTTCCTGATATCCAAACCCATTGATGTCAAAAGGAAGGATGTCCATTGATCTCTGTGGGCTTTGTTTTCTGGCCTAAGTGAGCCACCTTATTTACTTTGTGTATTTTACGTAGTAGAGAAAAATAAAACATTTCTGCATTATATTTAAAGATTAGCAGGCTAGATTTGAACTGCTAAAAAGAAAGGAATAAGGAAGTAAGCATCTAAAAAAACCCCAACACACTGGAAACAAATGCTTCACAGCAGCTGAGATGAATGAATAGATTTCTGAGGTATTGCCAGAAGTATCTTTTCCTTATGAAAAGATCCTCTCATGTTTAACAGGAAATGCTAACTTTTCTATTGCTTTATTAGAATCACCCGTTGTTAAAAAAGTGTTTTATGCCTGCCACAGAATTTGGTAGGAAATCTTAAAAAAAATAAAAACCTGTAGACCTTGAACAGGTCACCAATGCCTCAGTTTCCCATCTGAGGAAAATGGGAATTCACTCCTCCTATTCTCCAGTCTCCATCTCTCTCATTTGCTCAGCTCAATGGCACTACTCATATGTCTGAAGTTATTCCTATACATAAGCCTTTGCAGGACTGAAGCCTAATACTCCAAATGTTTGGGACAGAGCCTGCTTCTGATTTTGTAGGCAAAGGGCATTCATACAATATGCCTGAACTCATTTGGGTTCTAGGCAATGTAGTCATAAAAATAAACAATAATAGACAGGTTATTGTTCTCTATGATATACCATAGATTTGTAATAGTAAGGTCTCTAGAATCCTATTGGCTTCATGGTTCTTCCATCAGATGGACTTTCCTGTTAGTGGAAGGGTCATCATCACACAGAATCTTCACATTTATATTCAAGATCCAGATTTAAACCATTTACAAAAATGAGTTTTTATATTTGTATTATAGGACTTTGAACCTGGGCCAAAACAAATTGCACAGAAACAACTTTATATGAAGACAACAGGCAAGTTTTGTTGTTCCAGAATCAAAACACATTTTAAAATGAAGTAGCTATTTCAATAACTCAGAGGAAATATGTGGGAAAATGCATGTACTGTAACAAAACATAAAATTTAAATTAAAAAACAAACCTCTTAATTGTTGGTGATGTGGCTATGTTTAATTCCCTTTTGTTTCCTGTTAAGGACCAGATTCTACTTTGCTTAGAAGTGATGCTGGATTTTTCTGATAAATGTGTAGTGAATGTCCATGCTGCTTACAGGATGGATTTTGTTAAGAGTGTTGAAACAGACTGAAAGAAGATCAAGGGTTGGCAATGACCATAACATACTGCCGCAGAGTCTACATTGGAGTGGAGCAGCTGCACCAACTTTGGCTGTGTTGCCTTTCCTTTATGCACTTATTTTGAACTTTTGTTAATCACCCATTGTTCTAGGTGGGAGAGCCAAATTAGAGAACAGGGTGATCAAATACAGCTCCCATTGATCTAGTGAAGCAGGTCATTCAAAATACCACTGCAGTAGAAAGCAACAAACAGGAAATAGAAACATGCAAGGAAAAACATACCAGTGGAGGTGGGCACAAAGGCGCAATTTACAATTAACTGAGGGTAAACAGAAATTATTTTGCAATCTTCCCATCTGCAAAACATCTGACATTGCTAAACAATGGAGAGCTTCTGAACTCCCATTGGCAACAATGGAAGCTACAGATATTAAGGACCATTTTTCAGTGGAAAAAAACTCATGTAGCATGGCAGATGAACAAACTGGGATTCCTATTATTTTTTTCCAATTCAAGAAGTTAAATAAAGTAACACCATCTTGAGTGCTCTGGTGATATTCCTTGATATTCTCATAACACAAATATTGTTGCTATAGGCTTACATTTTCTACATTTTTAAGCAGGGATGAAGTATGTAATGAAGAGAGTCTTGTCTACTCATGGAAGTTGTTACCTTCAACTTTTGCTGAGGTCCTGCCCAACATGGCTATTTCTAGAGAATCTATTCATATTGACTAGAGTAAGAAAACTCATTGCTGTATTTCCTACCTAATTAAGTTTAGCAAGTTCTGCAAAATTTGGTGTTCCTCATGAGATTTCAAGCCTTACTTCCTTAAGCAAAGAGATTTGGAATAAGCTACACATACACATCCATCACCCAGCACAATCCTGAGAACCATAGGAGGTTAGGAAATCATAGAAAATAGGGCTAGAAAAGAGTTTGGGAGAACATTTTCCACTCCCTCTGCTAAACCCCCAAACCATTCCTGACTGTTGTTCAGCTATGCTGTTGTTCAAAACCTCCAGTAATAGGAATCATACTACTTTCCTCTTCCAGAGTTAACTAGCCTTATAGTTGGAAAGTTTTCCCTAATCTCTAACCTAAATCTTCTTTACTGCAATCTAAGACTGTGACTTCTCCTACGCCCACTGACCATATAAAACAGGTCCTTCCTTTCTTCATTTCTCATTATGAATAAATTCACCTTTGAACTCTATGAATATTTGGGACCAGAACACATCCTTGGAAGGCAAGGAAGTGGCACTGCTGTCCAATCTCAATGCTGCAGTTATTTTAGTGCATGGATTAAATAGCAATACCCCACGTGGGAACTTCGAGGACATTACACTGTATGACTATGGATCAGGTATGCTCTCCATTCTGCATCCTGGTAACTCGCTCTATGCAGGTTATTTGATCAAGACCCTTCCACAGGGTATTTGAAATGTCCATTTCTTTGACAGCAAAGAAATACAGATCTAAATTGGCATGAAATGTAAGCTAGCTGAATCTAACTAGGGTGACCTTGTCCTGATGTCATAGTAACAAAAGATGAACTGTATAAATGAGCTGGATAAAATTATGTAATTTGAAAAAAAAGAGGAGGAGATTAGCAGGTCTCCATTGGCAGGTATTGGGATTGTTTCAAGGATGAATGAGTTGCATGCAAATTTGGAGGTGTTGCTCTCCAATGAAAGGTGAACTGATACTATTGGGACTGCCCCCTAGTGAGTTATGCACGCCTTTAAACTGATAAAAAAGATAAAACCAAGTTACATCTATTTATAAAGTGAGGAACGCTTTTGCTGTCATTTTGATAGGTAGGAGAGTGTTACTATTCTGCTGTACAGTCAGGTTCACTGTAAAATCCACAGTCTTTTTATGTGTAGTTTGGATGATTTCATGGTAGTTGAAATTTGTTAATAAGAACTGTTTGCTGAACTACAGCCGCAAGAATTTGGAACTACTGGAAACAAAAAAGAACAAGGCAAATTTAGCCTCCAGGAATCCTCACACTTCCAAATGATAATCTCTGAAACAAACCAATAAAAACTAAATGTGCTGCCATGGTCCTGCCAATTGAGAAGCTCTGGCTGTAGGCTGGACATAGGATTGAAAATGCCTTCATTCCTCAGGGAGGACTAAACAGTATGTCTAGGCTTTGACATTAAGTCTCATACTACTGATTTCAACATGAGTTGCAAGACACATTAAAGCTTACTCTTGTTTGTGGCTGCAGGTAAGATGTGAACCATGTGGGGCCTGATCCAAAGCATGCTGAAGTTGATGGCACTGGAGTTGACTTCTTTTGAATCAAAGCAAGGGCAGGCAAACTGGACATGAACTAATAAAAGGGATAAAGGAGCCAGAGGCCATGCTGGCACAATTGACATAATTCTATTGATTTAAATGGAATTTGATCAGTTTACACTACTTGAGGATCTGGCCCTACATCTTGTTTCTGTTTTATGCCTCTGAGCTTTTGATTGAAAAAATAAAGATTTCCCCTTATTTGACTTAATATGTGAAGCAATTCTTTCTAAAGCAAAGCAGACAGCAGCAGAAATAGTCACATAGGGCTATTGACTCTTAACTACTCTTCTTCTGCCAGATAATGACTTAGAATATACAATGTTGCTGACCAAAAGAGACCTGAACTATTTCACAATATATGTTTTTCAAAGATATTACCTAAGAAAATTATACTTGAATAAGTCTGAGTTTTGAGTTTTGGCAAAGCAATCTGAGCCTGAATCCAACTCTGTTGCAAAGGCACATACTCCAATTGTTTTGATTTAATCAAATCTGGCTGTTAAGTCTCTAATTCTAACGTCTTTTCAATCCTTGCTCAAATTGACACACATGTACTCTGCGACTGTGCATTATGTAGTTAACAACTTGTTATTTGGCCTATCAGTTGTTGAATATTCAGCCCGTTGCTGGAATTGTTCAAAATGTAAAACTACTTCTGCTTTTATCACTGCTGTCTCTCACTTCCTTCTTAGAGTTCATAGTTTTTACAGAAATCAATTAAGAAAAATACAATGATATTGTATTGCTATCTTTTTCTGAGGTTGAAGGTTTCCAGACTATCTTTGTGCTTAAAGGAGAAAAAGCACTTGGAGAAATATGAAGAAAATATATAATTCAACTTTCAGTGCTACCCTGCTATAAAATATACTTGATTTTTTTGAATTCTTCATTTAACAATTTAAATATATAGTTTAAAAGTGCTCTATAAATTATTTTTTATATAACTGAAGAACTGAACACTCACATTTGCATATAATTACAGGATTTTTCTTTCAAGGCCTTAAGATTAACTAGATTGCACATATTTTACTTAGTTTCTTGGTTGTATTTTTCAAAAGCAGTTGAACTTCAAGATGTTTTAGGCTCAAGTTTAACATTAAAATATTTCTAATTAGCTGGAGAACATTATTTAACCCTTGGAGAGACAAAACTATCACTTGTTTCATGTGAAACGAAGTTTAGATTTTTAGATTCCTTAAGGCTTAGATTTTTATAAATGCTTCTACAAATACAACCTGTTTTTCTCATTTTTCATAATGAACCTTGGAATTTTCAAGCAGGAGTATAAAAAGCGAAACCAGGCCATGTTGTTATAAAGTACTTTTTTGTTGTCTAGAAGTAATAATCACATCTCAGATAGATCACATTTAGTTATCTACACATACTTACTGGACAGAATAAATTGGGACTCTGTCAGCTGATTATTTCTGTAATCAAATATGCCTTTGATTAAATGAAACATTGCTGGAATATCAATGAAAAGAATAAAACAGAGGGTGTTTATTCATTTATTACCAGCTACTTTTATTGGGAACATTTTCAATCATTCTTGTTCATATTAGTATTTCTTTTTGTTTATCTTTGAGAGCAGCTGTTATCCAGGGAGAAATCATCATTTCTCTATCATGTTTGCAAAGAAAAACAGTTGTGCTATTTGTTTAACAAATCCTCAGCCTCCCACAGATGAATGATCTACATAGGTTAAGTCACTTTGGTCATGATAAGTTTCATCTCATATCAGACTTAAATGGAAAACAGTTGCAATCACCTAAACAAATAACAGTGGTATGAACCTGACCTAAAACCTATTGAGAGCAACAGGCTTTGGACTAGACCCTAAGTGCATGAGAGATTTAAAGACCCATCATTTTTTGGTGATCTCATACCAACTCTGATAGGTTTGTGTGTCCCATATATGCTAGGCAATTTCTGGCCCACCCTGGGCTATGCCTTGAATGAAAACATCAGATCTACTCTTATTTAGCTTTGATTAACATCATTAACCTGTCATACACTGAAGCAACTTACAGACCAAATTGGTAAGCCAATTTCAGCAAGCAACATAAAGCACAGAGCAGCTTGGACTGTCAGATAAACATGCCCAGAGGTGCAGTTAGGATGCTGAAATTATTAGGTGAGTGATAGGAAGCCAAAAAATCAGGGAGCCACTTGAGCAGAGAGTATAAACATAAATATCCAAAAGCATGCCACAGTGCATGTGTATTTTATGTTGATGTGCTAATACATTATCTGCTAAGGGTTTATTTAAACCATTTTTGTATTCCCAGCAATTCATTTATCTGCATAAGGAAGAGCCACTAACAGGACAGTTCCTTACAAACAAGCGGCCCTGTGTGTTTTCCACTGCTGTTTATAATCCTTCATGCTCATATCTATAATTCATGAGCAAACTGGTTCGTGAATGTTTCCATAAAGGTTGAGCAAAGTATGGTGCTGTTAACACTCGCGCTGTCATGCACAGAATCAAAATGTGCCCACTCTCATTCTATTCATCACAGCTCAAAGACATTTTGGCAATGATATTATCCAAATATTATTAAAACTTTGAACCCTGTCCCCATAAATTATAGCAAAATGGCTTCAGAGCCATTAGGCAAGGAGGATGTATGGGCTCCAGTTGCTTTGGAGTAATTATGTGCTTAAAAGGAAGCGTGGCTAAGCATTCTACCAGTAAAAAGAGAAAAGCTATGATCATTTGTTACTGCTTCAGTGCTATACACAGTACTGTTCACACAGGTCAAGCCAACCTTACAGCAGGACAATTATCTGCCTAGAGAGACCAAACATCTGTTATTAAGTACGCAGAGGCACCACTGCAACATGCTAGAAATCTTGTCCACTTCATTGGTTTGGCTTACGGTAATGTACTTCAAACACTTGGCTAACTCTGCACAACATCCCCCTTCTTATTGTTACTTCAACAGTTCAGCTTTGAAATATGCAGTACCTTCACTCCCCCATTACTTCCTTTAATATGTGCACAGCTGTTAAAGATGCTGGTGTAACTTTAGATGAGCCTCTCTCTGTCTTTCTTAAAATTTGTTTCATTACATTCTTGTGCATTTAGAAGAGCAGTTACCAAGTGAGCAGCATTGTAGAGATAAACTACAGTGCAAAAGCACAGGGTCACTTTGCTTTTGAAATTTAAAACACATCTTTCCTTGATTTCTACATTTTAATCATTCACCAGACTGTACAGACAGATAAGGGAAGTCATTTTGATTTTATGGTTATGAAATATTAAAAGAAGAAACCTGAACAGGATCCTGTCTTTTCTGTTTATTTATTTCATTAGAGTTAAAGTAGAGTACATGGCAAAAGTTGGTGACAGAATAGCAATTGGGTACAGAGAGATGACTTGATTAGTGCGCGAGATTGCTAAGTGCAAGTGCGACATCATGGAGAGATGCAGCCAAAGTCTATTCCAGGTGGATATTGTAAATCCATTCTTGGGTTTATTGATCGAAGGTTGATTGTTTTTCTGTGGTGAAAAATGTTAGTTAATGAAACCTGCACTTGCTGACAAACAGGTAGAAAATCTTCTCTCTCAGTTTGATAATTCAGCTGAATTAAGGAGGAGATTCTAACCTATACACGATTTGCTCTACTTTTAATAGATGTGCTGTTAACGGATAATACTTTTTTCCCCTCTGATAGAATCTGCAGATGTAAGTGACACAGTCATTTTCACAGAGCACAGCAAGAACACTAAAGGAGAGCAATGTGCTTGTGGCACAAATGTCAGGGCTAGAAATTAGATCTATCTTATCTGTCTTAGGTTTTTCTAAGGCATCTATCACTGTATGGTAATCAAAGCTCTGGAGGAGATGCTAGATGGAAGAGCTAGAGAAATTCAAGATCTTAAAAATATTTTTTTTTCCTATGAGTGTTCATGGAAAACAAACCATCTTTGCATTTGTTCTTGTTACACATTCTCAGAAACTGCCATGCTTATTTTAACAGGAGCTTCCACAACCAGCAGATGTATGCCTGCCTCAAGTGTCACCTGTACAAATTTCCTTAAAAAAAAAAAAAAATCTCAGATTCTGTGTCTGAAAAAAAAGGGCTCCCAACATTTTGGGCTTGGTCCCAACAAGTACACATATGGAGTGTGGCATGCATAAGTGGAAAGCTGAAAAGATGAGCTGGCCCAGTAATGGTGGAGAAGTTGCTCCTGTGTTAATGAAAGCACTCCTATATAGGCAATAACAGGGCCTGTTCACAAGATGCACTTACTACATGTTAAACATTAAAAGTGCTCTAAAGTTGTGACCAAACAGACATTCATGGCACAGCGTGCTTTAAAAATGGTGGATCCTGCTATAAATTAACCCTGGATGGATGCAGTACAGACTAAAGTGCTTGAGGCTAGAGAGCTTTATTGAACATCTGTACCACATCCCATTCTGAGTCAAGGTATATTGCATTCTGCCATCATCCCAGGGGACCCTTGCTGGACAGCTTGTTAGCCTTGGCCACTTCTTGTCTGTTCTGGGTGAGTACCAGCCCAGCACAGCCCTGCCCCTGGGCTGTCATAGAGAGGAGACAGAAAAGGCTCTGTCTCTTCTCTGCTTGGCCAGGCAGGGAGACTGTGGGTTGACTGACAGCAGCCAGCTGGTCATGGGCTGGGGGCTGGGGAAAGGAGCCTGCTGGCCAGTTAGGGGTGGTCAGCTGCGTGGCTGGGCTCAGCATTCTCCCACAGCATCCTGGGAGACATGTGGGAGCATCTACAGCCTGCTGGCCTCAGCCACTGCAGGAAGGCTTTGAGCCCCTCCCCACCCCCCACCAAACAGCACACGTGTGTTCTGTTTGGTCGCAACCTAATCTAGAGTGCTTTGAGGAAAAGGCTATACTTGGAGCACTTCTGTCTTGGGCTTTTTGAATGTCTGTACTTAGCCTGAATTATTCCTGCCTGGTAGCGGGAATAAGGCCTCAGAAGGAAAGAATGAGATCTCATTGGTAGAATGAGGAGGCCTCTTTAGCAATTCTCATCCACATAATGCCCCCTTTGTAACATGCCTGCTTGGGAATAAGAGAACAGTTGTGCAGGGGGCTTGAAATCAGTGAGGAGGGCTGTAGCTTGTGTCTAAGCTTTACATTCACTCATGCCTAACCTCAGAGGACTTGCAGGATCAAGACCATTGAAAAACATACTTATAAGGAAGTATTTCAAGTTAGTTTCTATTCCTTACAATACATTTCTATTCATTCCCTCTGACAACACACACTCTCTTGTCACACATGTTCATCCTTCCCTTACTATAGCAGATCCTGGATAGACCATGGCCAAATCTATAAACTGTGGCTATACCTGTCAAAACACAGGCCAAAACAGTTAATACCTAGCTTAGAAAAGGTATTCAGGATGAATCTTCAAATAGGTACACAGCAAAAGATGTTTGTTTTATTCTTGTAATAAGGTTTCAGTCTTATGAGTACATGGACTGAATTCCAATTCATTGCCTACCTTTCTTTGAATTACGGCTGTAACTCTTACCAGTGATAAGGCTTTACAACTTGTTCATTATACTCATCCGGATAGTTTTAGAGGATGGAAGGAACTGGAAGTTTCTGAATAAGCCCTGCACAAGGATATATTTTGAAATCTACATATACACATTCTCCCTCATACAGAGGGTATAAGGGTATAAAGACAACCAACCAACCCCCCCAACCAAACAACAAACCAAACAAAAAATACTCTTCAGGAAATTAACAGAATATTTAGGCAAGGCACATGAAATGTGCTTAGAAAATGGAGGAAAAAGCCTTCTTAAGGAACTGGGAAACACTCTGGATTGCTCCCTTCCACAGAAATCTAGAATCTGTCCAAGGAAGGACAACTTAAATAATTTTAATTTTACAAGAGAGTGGGAAGTGTGTGAGAGAGAAAATGAGAAAGTAAGATCTCACCTCTTCTTTCAAACACATGCACCTGCTAATGCTCCTTTGTCCATTAAAATTGTTGTCACTGTACTGAAATGGATAAAACACTGACCTCTCTCAATCTCTTGAAGGTCCCAGCTGCACAGAGCTGCAAGCCAAGAGATGAAGTTTTGGATTAGAAAGAGAGATGCCAGGGACAGCTGAAATAGCTTCAGGAAAGCCTCAGGAAGTTGCATTTGTTTGATTGTATATAATAAAGAGGATTCAACAGTGCAGGCACAGGTAGAACAAAATGCTATTTTTATAAAGAGACATGCAAGTTGAGTAAGGGTAATAAGCCACTGGGATATCAGTAACTGGATATATATAGTGGGAAAATGAGATCCTAACCATACTGAGAACATACCCATAATAGCTTCAGTCTTGCTGAAACTTATTACTAGCAGGACTCTAGCATGATTTTCCTTGACCATGATTCTTTTCTAGAAATAATCAAATTACATTTGATTCCTCAGGAAACTTGCACTAAAGACCCTTCTATTTATTATATGTGGAAGTAGAGTCACATGCATGATTTCATACATTTGCATAAAAGCAAATCTCATTAAATACATTGTCTTTCATATAACTGCTGCCAGAAGTAGCATGCTCTCAGTAATGGAAACCAACTACAAAGGTTATTCAATGCAGCCAGCACTGAGCATAACTATAAAATGCATGGCCCATATTGGGCAAACATGCTGATGGGAACCTACCACAAAGATAGATTACTGCAGCCCATCTGAATAAGATATATTGTAGTCCCCATTGTGCTCAGTCCTCTCTTTGCCAAGTCATGGTGAGCCACACCATTCAATATATTTCAACTTCCTCTTCACTCCCACAACTGAGCTGAGCATTTTTCCCCCCATTCCAAGTCATTCTTCTGTCTTCACCAGCTTTAAATGTTGGCATGAGGTGGTGTTGGACCAAGTTGCCCTGCGCCTCACCTGCATATGTTTTTGGAAGATCCCAGGACTCATGACAAGAACACCAGTTCCAGTCATGATTGGGGGGTAATTAGCATATGAATCCTTTGTGGGAGGTATCTGGAGTATACACACATACTGAGCAGGGTTGAGGTGCAGGGTCACCATGGCTTGAAATGCTGTTAACTCTACTGGTGTCCAGGCTATATGGTAAATCATGAGCCTTTTTACTTTGAAATAATACCATGCGTAGTTTGTACTGTATGTAAGTATGTATAAAAGTTCTGCTTAAAAGTGTGTTTATGGAGTATCTGTACTAAAACTTGCAGCAGTTTCAAAAAATGGTAACATACATCAATTCTGGATGAATTAACTCTATGGGTACCTGTAGTAATTTGTCTACATGTAAATTACTACTTTCAAAGTCAATTTTTCCAAATTTGCCCCTCTGACAGTAAGCAGTGGGGGAAGGGGCTGCAGGGGGGTGGGTAAAGTTTGATGGGCAGAGAATAGGGGGCTACCTCACCCCCACCCTGATTTTTTTCCCTTCTGTAGCAATGGAAGGGGAACAAATTCAAA
>NW_017728998.1:33416029-33452442 GCF_001723915.1 Gavialis gangeticus
CTTGATAAGGGGAAGGGTTACAGACAGAAAGGGGGCTACCTGATTTCTCCAGGTTTATTTTCCCTACTGTAGCAGTGGGAGGGGAAAAAATTAAAGGCAAACCTCCTATAATTAGATTCTATACCTGGAAAATTATAACAAATTTTTACATTTTCCATATATAGAATCTAATTATATACAATCACCTTATATTTGAGCAAATATAGTACATGGTAAAACTTCTTCAACCGACAGGAATTTGTAGCAGGCCTGTAAATATATATTTAACATAATAAGTTGGTTTTAATGTTGCCTAGCCAAGATACTATTTTCTTTGAAATTCTTTAAGACCTTATAATTTTTATTGAACCCTTACCTGATTCCACAGAAATCTATTGTTTTTGGCCCTCTCACATTCTGTAAGGCTTTTCCATAAGGACAGTAAATAATAATGATAGGTCATATAGTGCCATCAATGCTTACACAAAACTTCCTATAGAAATCAATAGGGACTTCTGCTTGAAAACTATTGTTAAGGTCTCCATCCAATATAAATATATTTTTTTCTTAGATAACTGCAAATCTAGGAAGTGCTGCCAGGTGCTTAAAGCAGGTATACATCTTCCAAATGAGGCAAGGATTTCATTAAAACAGATAGGACTTGTCCAAAAGAGCATATGCATGTCTATTTTTTTCTTTCCCAAGTGGATGGTATGTACATAAAGCAGATGCATAAATTAAAGCTGCATTATGGTCATCTTTATGGAATATACCAAGCCCAGTCACAGTCCATAAACTCTGCATTTTCTAATCCATTTCAACACCATTATCAAGAGAGCAGGACAATTAAAATTACTCCCTTGGACAATGTTGTTTGTCAATAAGTTTAAAATAAATGGGGATGCACAGCTGTTCGTGTCCTTATAATACAAGTGACAATGGGTAAGAGTGATCATGTGGCTAGAAAATAGGATTAGGAAATTTTTTTTCTCCTGCTGACATTTGTTCCTATTCTTTTCTATTACAGCGAGACAGTCTTGCAGTCCTGCTATGCCTCACTTTCCCCATATTTAAAATTATAGCGATAAGACATATCAGAGAGTGGGTTGTGCTCCTCTTATCCATACTCACTGATGCCAAGACCATTTGTGAAGCACTATACTATTCAGCATCAATAACGGCATCAAAAACTGATCCTTAATAGTTCTCAAGTGCTCAAAGATCCAAAGATGGAAAGCACTATGGAAATGAAAAAGGGGACAACAAAATTTCACATAAAGGAAACTGCACTGAGATATTTGTACAAGTGAATGATGGGTGTGTTTGAGAATATTATGATATTATGATATTGCCAACGGTCACAATATTTTGTAAGGAAGATAGGTCTGTACTTAACTGGTCACTCATATAATTTTATGATCATCAGGCTACATGTACTTTCATTTTTTTTTAATTTTGTATATAGATTTATGATTAAAAGTTCCCAATGATTATGCATATCTGACTTATTTTTGGCATAAAATGACATGCATGTGATAAGGTGAATCAGATGATGATTTTGAGACAGTGGTAATTATACAGTAACGGTGATGGAAAAAATAAATCTAAAACACCCAAATATTCACATTTTCCAATCTCACACTATATGGAACCAATTCAATATCATGAGGTAATATGAAATCCTCTAATATCAGAATTTAAAATAAAGAAGCAAAAAGTACATAGTGAGGGAAATACTACATAGAAAGCCAAAGTGTACCAGAGATCAAGAGAAGTGACAAACATGTTGCATATAAGCTCATTATATTTCTTTGGAGATAGCCAGGTAATAGGCTATATAGTCATATAGTCATACTACAACACTAGGCATTTATACTGTGTAGTGCTTTTTTCTTTCATTGGGGTCATACTATCACATTCTAAAATTAGAATGATACTGATGATCATCTGCATTACAAGGTACAAAACAGTTTTATTTGCATTGTTCTTTGCCTTTATTTATTCATTATTTTTTGTTTTTGTTTTTTTAGCAAACCTGAAGAGAAGGAGGAAAAAAAGTGCAGTTGTGTGTGGGAGAGAAAGGAAGGAGGTTAAGAGTTATGGAACTTGTATATGGTGATATGTTATCCCTCCTGAAAGGCCACTGTAATTCAAGCCAAAAAGTCTTTGCACTATGAGCAATCTTCTAATACATCCCTATTAGTTGTGAGGAAGTGTAAGTAAGTGTGACTTGCAGGGTGAAGGGTGAAGCAGAGAAAGCAACTGGCAGGCAGTATAATCTAAAAATGCACCCTCTTACACATTATTTCAGCCCTTTAGAGTGCAAATTAAATCAATTTATGCTTCCTTAAATTTATATAGGACTGTATGACATATACCACTCCCAAATATAGCACTTCTGAATGTGGTGAAATGTCCATAAGCCATGACATATGTGTTCCACCCTTTACTGTATGCACATAAGGCCCCTGTTACATATTACATACAATAGACAATTAACTGGTTAATCATGCAATCAATTTAGACCAGCCACATGTGCAAAGAAATTATCATATGATAAAAATGACTAGCCAGCTATAAAAAGTCTCAACTAGCTATAAACTTAGTGCTTGAAGATGTGTAACAACTCTAGAGCTGGTTTCTATCCAGCTTTACTTTGTGAACACGTAGCAGAGCCCTAAGAGTCTTAGCCCCTACAGAGCATTCCTTGGACAAAGAAACCCTAATTCTGCACCACTCAACTCATCCTGAAGCTTGTTACTTACTTCATTGCGCATAGTACAAAAGTAACTCCAGCCTTCCCTACACCAACAGTCTGTCATGTTACAGCTGGGCACGGGGGGTGGGGAGTTCCAAAAAGATGGCATGAATGTGACATTTCCCCCAGACCAAATTTGTGGACATTCTTTGTTACCGATAGAAAGGTAAGGCTACAACTTTCCCTAACATGTTGGAAATTATTCACCAAACTTAACACCCTTGGTGTAGTAACCAGCAGATGATAAAAAGCTGTATCAGGAGAAAGAACATATTCACATATTGATATGATATAAGACACCAAGAACATTATTGCTGTTTCAGAGGCAAAGAAAACTTCACATTGAACCTGAGGCACCTCTCAGATTACTCTTTTTTACTACAGAAAAATAACAGAGCAGTTTTTTTTCTGTTTGCAAAGAACTCAGAAAGACTGCACATATGGATTTCTATTTGAAATTTGGGTTTATCTTGCGAATCACATTTGTAAGCCTAACAGTGTGACACCCCATGGCACTCTTGAAAGGATGCCCTTTGATGGCATGAGCACATGCATCCTGCAGATCAACACCTGTCTGCACAGATGGTGTCACCAGTGGGGATTTGGCTTCTTGGACCATAGGATATTCTTCCAAGAAGAAGGATTGCTAGGAAGAGATTGCATCAATCTGACAGAGAGAGACGAGTGTCTTCACAGACAAGCTTGTTAACCTAGTGAGGGGTGCTTTAAACTAGGCTCCCCAGGGGATGGAGCAGCCCACTAAGCTGTGTGGCATGCGCAGCCGTGCAGGCACACCTGGCAGCGCGGCATGAGCATGCCTGCGTGGCTGCGCACACTGCACAACTTAGAAGGAACACTGGGATGGAGACCAAAGCCCTGAGGAAAGTGGGGAAGCAGGAGACCTGGAGGAAGAGCAAGCAGGAGGGGGAAATCAGGTCAATCAACTATTTACCTCAGGTGCCTGTACATGAATGCATTGACGCTGGGAAACAAGCAGGAAGAACTGGAAGTCCTCCCATAGTCATGAAAATATGACATGATTGGAATAATAGACACTTGGTGGGATAGGACTCATGACTGGAAGAAGAACTGCAAGTCCTTGCACAGTCATGGAACTATGATGTGATTGGAATAACAGAGAAATGTTGGGAGCTCGCATGACTGGAGCACTGTCATGGATGGGTACAAACTGTTCAGGAAGGACAGGCAGGGGAGAAGAGGAGGAGTTGCATTTTATGTAAAGGAGTCATATGATTGCTCAGAACTCCAGTATGAAATTGGATATAGACCTGTTGAGAGTCTTTGGGTTAAGGTCAGAGGAGAGAGCAATAAGGGTGATGTCATGGTGAGGGTCTGCTGTAGACCACCAAACCAGGAGGAAGTGATGGATGAAGCTTTCTTCAAACAGCGAGTGGAAGTTTCCTGATCACAGGTCCTGGTTCTCATGGAGGACTTCATGGGAGGACAATATAGCAGTGCACAGGCTATCCAGGAATTTTCTGAAAAGTACGGGGGAAAACTTTCTGGTTCAAGTGCAGAAGGGGCCAAGTAGGGGCTGTGCTCTTCTTGACCTGCTGCTCACAAACAGGGAAGAATTGGTGGGGAATGCAATAGTGGATGGCAACTTGGGCAGCAGTGACCACAAGATGGTAGAGTTCAGGAGTATGAGGAAAAGAAGGGTGGATAGAAGCAGAGTAAGGACCCTGGACTTCAGAAAAGCAGACTTTGACTCACTTAGGGAACTAATAGGCAGGATTCCGTGGGAAGGCAGACTGAGGGGGAGAGAAGTCCAGGAGAGCTTGCTGTACTTCAAAGCTTTACTGAGAGTGCAGTAACAAACCATCTTTATGTACAGGAAGACTAGCAAGTATTGCAGAAGACCAGCTTGGCTTAGCAGGGAACTCTTCAGTAAACTAAAATCACAGAAAGGAAGCTTATAAGAAGTAGAAACTTGGACAAGTAATTAGGGAGGAGTATAAAAGTATTGCTCAGGCATGCAGGGATGAAAACAGGAAGGCCAAATGCAATTGGATTTGCAGCTAGCAAGGGATGTGAAGGTAACAAGAAGGGTTTCTATAAGTATGTCGGTAGCAGAGGAGGATCAGGGGAAGTGTGGGTCTCTTATGGAATGGGGGAGGCAACCTTGTGACACAGGATGTAGAAAAGGCTGAAGGACTTAATGCCTTTAGTCTTCACAGGCAAGGTCAACTCCCACACTACTGCACTGGGTAGCAGTTAGGGAAGGAGGTGAGCAGCCCTCAGTGCTGAAAGATCAAGGTTAGGGACTGATTAGAAAAGCTGGATGTGTACAAGTCCATGGGGCCAGATGGGATGCATCTGAAGGTGCTGAGGGAGTTGGCTGATGTGATTGCAGATCCATTGGCCATCGTCTTTGAACACGTAGCAGGAGAGGTCCCGGATGATTGGAAAAGGGCAAACATAGTGCCCATATTTAAGAAAGGGAAGAAGGAGGATCCACAGAACTATACACCAGTCAGGCTCACCTCAGTTTCTGGAAAAATCATGGAGCACATCTTCAAGGAATCCATTTATAAGCACTTGGAGGAGAAAAAGGTGATTAGGACCAGTCAGCATAGATTCACCAAGGGCAAGCCATGTCTGACCAACCTGATTGCCTTTTATGATGAGGTGACTGGCTCTGTGGATGTAGGGAGACTGGTGGATGTGGTGTACCTTGACTTTAGCAAGGCTTTTGATACAGTCTTCCATAGCATTGTTGTAGGCAAGCCAAGAAGTATGAGATAGAAGAATGGACTGTAAGGTGGACAGAAAACTGGCTGAAGCATTCGGCTCAGAAAGTACTGATGTATGAATTGATGTCTAGTTGGCAGCTGGTATCAAGTGGAGTGCCCCAGGGGTCAGTCCTGGGGCTGGTTTTGTTCAATGTCTTCATTAATGACCTGGAAGATGGCACAGAGTGCACCCTCAGCAAGTCTGCAGATGACACCAAGCTGGGAGGAGTAGTAGATATGCTGGAGGGTAGGGCTAGGATTCAAAGTGATTTAGACAAATTGGAGGATTGGGCCAAAAGGAATCTCATGATGTTCAACAAGGACAAGTGCAAGTCCTTGCACTTAGGATGGAACAATCCCATGCACCAGTACATTTTGGGGGCTGACTGGCTGGGCAGTAGCTCTGCAGAAAAGGACCTGGGTGTTACAGTGGACAATAAGTTGAATATGAGCCAACAGCATGTCTTTGTTGCAAAGAAGGCTAATGTCATACTGTGTTGCCAGTAGGTCAAGGGAAGTGATTATTCCCCTCTATTCAACTAGTGAGGACACATCTGGAGTACTGTGTTCAGTTTTGGGTCCTCCACTACGAAAAGGATGTGGACAAATTGGAGGTCGGCAACAAAAGTCGGTCGGCAACAAAAATGGTGAAGGGGCTGGGGAACATGGTTTATGAGGAAAGATTGTAGGAACTGGGATTTAATAGCAACCTTCAACTACATGAAGGGGGATCTGAAAGAGGATGGAGCTGTTCTCAGTGGTGGTAGATGACAGAACAGGGAGAAAAGGTCTCAAGTACAGCAAGCGAAGTTTAAGTTAGATATTAGGAAGAATGTTTTCACTAGGAGGGTACTAAAACACTAGAAGAGGTTACCCAGAAAGGTTGTGGAATCTCTATCCTTAGAGGTTTTCAAAACGCAGCTACACAAAGCTTTAACTGGGATGACCTACTTGCGGTCTGTCCTTTTAGCAGGCAGTTGGACTCGATGACATCCTGAGGTCCCTTCCAACCCTAATTTTCTATGATTCTATGATCTCCTGGAACCTTAGAATACAATGTTTGTGCATGCTTGGGAATCATATCTGTATCTTTACACCATTTCTTTCTTTATGTAGGTGACAGAGATTGATTTTTGCCCATGCCTCACACAAACAGAATATCTATACCTCAGTCAAATCTACACCCTACTAGATCTTGAAATCATAATTAACTAAGTCAAAACAATAACAAAACAAAAGTTCAGCTCATAACTTATCCTCTAGCTTGGCTTTTCTTAGGGCAGCGTTTCCCAACTGGAGTGCCGCAGCATACTGGTGTGCCATCAGGCATTTTGGGCTGGAGCCACACCCCCTGCCTGCTGCTGCTGTGGGCAGCCAGACAGTGGGGGGCGTGGTTCCAGCCACTGATTCACATGCCACACCACCCACCTCCTGCCGCTCCACAGCATTGTGCCGCTTGCTACCCCCACCCACCCCTGGGGTGTGGCAATCCCTCTCTCCCTTCTCCCCCGCTCCATGGTGTTCACCCACTCACCACCTTCCCCTCACTGGTCTGTGGTGTTTGGCTGCTCACTATTCCCCATCCCCCCACTCGACTGGTGTGCAGTGGAGTGGGGTGGGGGAAGCCATGTAAGTGTGCTGCGGGGTGAAAAAGGTTGGGAAATGTTGTCCTAGGGCTCCTCACTCAGAACTGCTTTGCCCAAACTCTCAGTCCTCTCTCTTGTGTTTTCCTTATATATGCAAAAAGCCCCTGTAACTAAGGGAGAAAGGGAAGGGAATGAGCTTACCCACACCCTCACCCTTACCAGAGTGAACACTGGAGCCGGCCAGTTGTGTGGGTTTGCTGCCCAACCTATCATGGTGTGGATCCTTTTCTCTTCTGCAGCAGGGTGTGGGGGTTGATGCCATCACTCTCAGCCGCACTGGAGCACAGCCCAAGCTGGCCCCAAGTGGAGGTTGTCTCTTTCTGAGGCAAAGGGCAGGTCAGTCTGTCCTCACTGCTGGCCCCACTGGGGAGTGGGAGAGGAGCCCCACTGATGGCACAGGGAAGCAGGATACTGGGGAAGCCTGGGCGTTCCAGCTCCATTGAGGGACTCTCCCCAGCCAGAAGGTCTCCCCTCACCTGCAGGAGCTGGAAACACGGCCGCACCACAAGTACCCAGCCCTGGCCAGCTGGAGCACTGTGAAGGAAGCCATAAGAGCAGGATGAGAGAGAGAGTGAGGAGCCTCAGATGAGAAGCTGAAGAGCAACCACGGAGATCTGGTGAGGGACAGCGATTCTGCCCTCATTTTTGTTTATTTATTTCAAGTGGACTCTTAGGAATCCCAAGAGCGAAGACCGGGATTGATTTAGTTACAAAAGCATTCCAACCCTAGCCAGGAGATCGGGTGCTATTGGTGTCTATTGGCAGTGAAGACTGGGCCATTCCCTGTGGGCTACCACACACAAGGGAAGAAGGTATGTAAACATCAGACTGGTCATCATAAAGATAGCAATGCCAAGCTGGTACAGCAGGGGTTGTCACACATGCTAAAGTGGACCAGGATGGCCAGCACTACCATTGTGGCAGAGCAGGAGGGCCCCAGCAAAAGAATTCTACAATCTAACATCAAATTGTGGCAGGAGAGTCTGGAGGTGGGGTCGTAACTTCCTACTGGGGGTTGCTAACGGGTATGATTGGCTGGGCACAGCCATAACCTGTTACAACCCCACAACTTGAATGAGTCAGCAAATCCTAAACAACCCTATTACAGTCTTTTGCTACAAACGTACCTTTGTATATCTGATACACAAACTCCATTTTTTCAATGGGACACTCTGTAGGCCTCATTCACATTTCAGTTTGAATACATCATCAAATATGAATAACATTTTAACATGAGTAGTATTTGTTCCCAGCCAAAGGATACACAAAGCCAAAATAGGAAAAATACAGACCTTCAGTAGGGAGACTTGTGCCACACCCATACTCTAAACCCCTCCCTCATAGAGCTTGTCCTTTCTCATGGTTTTCCCATGTTCACCTCCCCAGCCCTGTCTGGTTTAGATAAGTTCTATGATGTTTCAGCTAGCCACTGGCTGCACAAGAAGTGAATTACCCTAATTCTGTGTAGCCACTGATGTAGATTTCAACCACAGCCATCTTTATTTAATCAAGTCTAACCAGGCTGCTAAGACTATATACTATAAAATAGGAGGAAAGAAAGCAAAAGTAAGGGGATAGAGAAAATGCCTGGGAAGGGAATGAGTTTAAGGCTTCATAGGAGAGTGGTGTCACATGTTCACTTGCAAAATTTGCAAATCATTGGAATGTAGGGACAGATCAAAGTTAGTACACATTAGGAGATAACCCTTGTCTAAAAGGGAACAACTTTGCAACACCAGTGGGGCACCTAACATGTGCTAAACTGCTTGAAGTGCATCTGCTTGTGTTTTAACTGCACTTAGTGTCAAACTGAACATGTGATGACACCCAAAGTTGTTTTTTTTTTGCCCATGTCTGACCGAAAGGATAGCAACAAAATGCAGATAAAATTTTGATCACTGGAAATGCCAGCCATTCTGTGCCATAAGATTAATGTAACTTTTGAAGGTGAAGTTCTAGATTTTTTCCTTCTTGTCTGTTCTATGGCAAGAGTTCCATAAAGAACCTGTATGTACTGTATTTTGAAAGGTACAGTATAACCAAAGCTTCTAAGGAAATAATCTTTTTCATGAAACTTGTACAGAACCCTTTTTGTACTCTTTTTTGTACTCCTGTTCCTCAAACCAGTGTGATGTATGGTGAAATACATAGTCTCAGGACCTCCCATAACTGAGGGGACATCTGCTAAACTCTAGGTGTCTTCCTTCACTATTTTTGCCTACTTGATA
Source organism: Gavialis gangeticus (assembly GCF_001723915.1). Taxonomy (NCBI): domain Eukaryota; kingdom Metazoa; phylum Chordata; order Crocodylia; family Gavialidae; genus Gavialis; species Gavialis gangeticus. Next base: position 33,425,394 of record NW_017728998.1, read on the forward strand.
ACAGATGATCTAATCTGCATTTTTACACCATTTCCTCCTTCATGTAGGTGACACAGACAGAGTGATACCATCCTTCAAGTAAAAGGAAAAAAATGACTTCCCTGCAAGATGTGACTGCATTTCCAATTAGATTAAATGATCAATCATGAAGTTTTACTAACTTGATTTGTAAGTATCACGATGCCATGACGCTAGTTCCTATTCAGTGTAGATATCTTATATTTTTCATATTTCATACTGAATACCCTGTTGGCACTGGGATCTGTAGTTGTTGTAAAGACTCAGTCAAAAACAAAAAGTGCCTCGTGCACTGAATGTATTTCGGGTACAAAATAAATCTAAAGCTTTCCTCCTCAATTTCTTTTTCCTTTCCTTTGCCTACAGCTACTTTACCCCATGACTTGATTGCCAACAGGGTTGGGATGTGACCAGAACCATTCACATGCAACAAATGTTCAGTGGATGTCACTGCATGTTCTAGTGGACAGATATCCAAAAAAACCATTAACAGTATCAATTGGCAATAACTGTCCTGTTTGGCAAAGTAGGCAAGGAAGCTAAGACCCATGCAGACATGAAGACTAAGTTAACTACTGAGTCCTACTAACGGTCTCTTTGTATCAGAGGGAAGGCCGAATAACCAGTTGGAATAAGGAATTTTGTCCTGACCCTGTCCATATTGCACCTCTTCTGTGAATGATTTTGGAGATTTCTGTGTGTAGGCTGTTGATCCAGCACCTTTCACATATGCATATGTATACACACAGGCAGTTTTATGGGAAAGTTGATCATTTCCCATCCCTTTCAGCCAAATTAAGGAGTACTTAAGTTTAGGATTCTGGAAAGGTTTTGGCTGGGTTTTTTAAAAATAATTCTAACAGTGTTTATATGAGGGTGATTCTGCTACTAAATTATTTGCAAATGTTTCTCTTTTGGGGGGAGATTTGGAGCCAATTTGTAATAAGCAAGAGCAGATTGACCCAGATTAAAAGATACAATTATTCTGTCTGAACAGTAAACCTAAAAAGTACTACTTACAACAAGTTATTGTTTTATGACAAAAGGAGACATCCTGGCAGAACAATAAAGTCAGTGCCACAGATAACAACCTTGCAATTTACTCAAACACTGTGGAGAATTCAGTTCAGAGATATAACAGCCCCTCAAAAAGAGAAGGATATTAAAATATTACCATGATAAAGTCAAGCTAACACACGTATTACATATAGATTTGTTTTATACAATGTGCATACATATATACACATACCTAAAAGAGTATGCCTCTATTTTACATAAAGGACTCTTTACATCACTATGGTGATGAAATTTTGGCCCATTAAAACAATGGAAAAATTTCCATTAACTTCTGTGGGGCTGAGATTTCCCATGAAAGCATTCAGAGTCTTTAAAGCAGGCATCCATTTCATTTACTTGTTTTAAGTCTCTTTTAAACTGGCCATGCAACATAAAGTTGCTTTTGAGTAATTAGGAACTGGTTCCTTTCTACATTATGTAAAAATATATAACCTAATATAGCATTTATGTGCGTGTATGTGTGTATTTGCATCTACACATAAGCATTTTACACACACACACACACACACACACACACACACACGTATGTAGGCATGCCTATATGAGTATCTATAAATTGCTAAATTACAAGCTTTTTGAGCTGGAAAGCACATCTTTTTATAAGATTTTAAAGCACTGAGTTCCCTGTTGGTTTTCATAAAAATCACTTCTTCTATGTGCCTGTGTGATGCCACAAGGAGGGAGAGAGAACAAGCAAGCAAATGCACACAGGCAGATCCAGAATTTTATAAACAATTATTTCTAAGCAAACAGGATGAAAACAAGTGATAAAAATCTAGTATTTCTGTATGATAGATCTTCATATTTAATGTTAATTGTAAAAAGTAAATGCATTTGAAATATTACGTTCTGAATGTATACTTCTAGCATATCCATATGATATCCGTACTACCTACTTCCTTACATTTCTAGTCCTGGTATCACTGCCCTGTAAAGTCTTTAGGTCAAGCATATGATTAAAATTCCTTGCAGCCTTTGTGTATTGTTACCCGATTCATAAAACTTTTGCACAGGCAGTGCATCCACACCGCACTGTCATTCTAGAGATAAGGCTCCCATGAAGCACTTGTAGGGACCTCCCTAATTAGCAGTGGCTGCGTTTGGATTTCGCTGACCAGGCATAGTGCTGGCCAACATTTTTACAGTGGAGAACAGTGGCCACATGTCTCTGGCCAAGGGGCCCTGGAAGTCCCACCCTTCCCTGGAGACTGACAGATGGCCAGCTGTCAATATCTAGGGAGGGACAGGACTTCCGGGGCCCCTCAGCCAATCAGAGGTGTGGGTGATTGCTGTGCTCCACGATGAAAATGTCATCCCCCCGCTTTCCTCCCCCCATTGGTGCTTCAGGGTGACAGGGCTTCCTGCCTTGGTTTGCAGCTCCCGTCTCCCCACCACAACTGCTTGCTGGCTGTTCTCCCACTTTTTTTGTGGGAACTGGGCTTTTTCATGGGGGACCTATCAAATTTGTGGTTTTCATGAAATTTACAAAATCACAAATTTGGTAGGTCCTTAAGCATTTGGAATGTTTTGCTATTCAGGTCAGATGTCCCATCATGCCCTGTTCTGTTGCTATAGCTGTCTGTATTATGGGATTTTTCACACTGTGCACTGGGGGAGACCTACCAAAATGTAACAATTCTGCTGTCAAATTACCTACTCAGGATGCCTCTTGTTTCCTCCTATCATCTATCCATTTTTGTGAGCCAGAAACTTTTTCAAACAACTGCTAAGTAGCACAGAAATATTGGCAAGTGCTGTAATATAAACCAGGCTCCTGAAAACATATCTGAAGTTATACAATGACATTAACCATGCTGATAAAGGCACCCAAAGAGGTGGAGGTTAAAATCAAGGAGGCATCTATCTTAGATATATTTCTGAAATGGCTTTGCTTAGTGCATGGCAGCTTTTGGGTCCAGCCACCTTGTACTGGAGAGTTCTGCAGACCTGGAATAATCAGAAGTGGCAGATATTGCTCTGGAGCTATAGTGATGGTGGGAGTTTTCCCTCAGCTCAGAGAAGCATGTGGCCATCATCATCTGTAACCTCACCAACCTGACTGTTACTAGTCAACAGCTAATTAGCCAAAGATTGGTATATCAACTGCTGATGTTGTTTTAACAGAAATGTGCACTCTTCCCAAGAAGGGATTGGTATGATGGGTATAAGACTGGGCAACACACAGGAGAATATTAATGGGCTTGCACTGCTGGGATTCCTGAATTGTATTAGAGCCATTTGATTGGGCACATGTGCTTTGTTTCTCCATATCTACTATACTGTTTGATAATATCACTGTAGAAGTGACTGCCTTTTTGCGTTGTGTTTATTCAGCGCTTAGCACAATGATGTCCAGGCTGCAGCTATGAATCCTAGACATTATTGTAAAACAAATACTACTACAACATGCCTTACATTAATCCTCAGAGTCCATCAATAGAAGGGTATTTTTCCACAATGCTGCACACTGAAAGTGCACTATTATTAACACAGAATTCTCTAGGAAGACCTGTAATGCTAGGGTGTTAAAAAACTCTTGGCTGTTTTCTGCAAGGGAGATTACAATTTTTGGCCCCTCAGTTTCTATGGGTACTGATGGTAGTGTCATTCCTCCAGTCATTCTCACTTTCTTGTTGCCTCAGTTTATGATGTGCTTTATTGGTAACTGGTATAGGAAAAAGGCACTGGTTTAACTCTATCTGGGTAGTTTCAGAATGATATTTGAATGACTGAAAGGGAGACAAAGAAGCCAGAACTTGAGGCTAGAGGCTGATCTGCCTCTTATGGTAGCTGCTTATGTGCTGTTCACAATTGAAAGTCATTGTGAGAATAAGAGAGAAGGCTTTACAGCAGGTGGGAGCTTAACATATAATTTGAACAACCATTAGGAGACATCTAGGAAATAAATGGTGCAGCTACTCAAAGCCGCAGAAGAGACAGTGACCCAGGAGCCAGAGAACAGGGGCTGCAAACAGGGTAAGCAGTTCGCAGGCAGTTTTCTGGGAGCAAGAGAAGGAGGGGGCAGAGAAGCCAGGGACCAGGCACCAGATTCTGCCCAGGGAAGGTAAGTGATCCAAAGCTGCCCGTGTCTTTGGCTTGCTGAGTGTTTTTTTGGTGGGCTGTATGCTCTGAGAAGCTGGGAGTGTTGCTAACTGAGTGATGGCTGATTGATGAGTGATTGCTGCCTGGGCCTGACAGTAGCCCTAATGAGAAGGTGGAGCCAGTTCAGGCCTGTAAGCATATAAAAGGGGACTCCCTGAGTGACCAGGGAACCAGTGGTCAACAAGCCAGTAAACAGGGGCTGCAAAGAGGGTAAGCATTTTGCAGGTCAGTTCGCAAGTCAGTTTGCACCCATCCCACACCCTTTTTCAGGGGAAAGCCTTTCCTCTTGGTGTGTGGAAGCAGGGAAGAAAGAAAGAAGGAACCTTTTGGGGCCAACAAGCAGTAAACAGGCCAGCTTCCAGGTGAATTCACTAGGGAAGGTGTGCTTGGAAGAAGGGCAGTAAGAGAGAGAAGGCTGATTAAGAGACCAAGGGAAGTGGCTGGAGGACGTTGCAATGCCAGGGACACTTCCTCTGCTTGTATCTGTGAGGTTTCTGTCCAGGCAGGACCACTTACCAACTAGACTTCCACCCAGGTCCAGGTTCGGTGCTGTGGGGGATGTGGCTTGCAGGTTCCTTCCAGTAAGGGCCAGGTGTTAGTGGTGCCTCCTGGTGAGGTCTCTCAGGAAACAGGCAAGAGAGCTACTGGAGGAGGTGATGAGACACTGAAACATGCTCTGCCATGAGGAGTTCGTCAATTCGATGCTGGAAGAGACCCCCAGGACTGGGGAGGAAAAACTTCCAGGGCCAGCGCTAGAGAAGGGAGAGGACATAGATTCCCAGGGGGGTGGAAACTGGAAGCTTGTGACCTCTGGCAGCAAGGAGAAATCTTCACCTCCACCTGCAGTTCATCTGGAGAACAGATATGCAGCCCTAGCAACAGAGCCGGGAGGAGCACTTCTTAGTGGTGGAGGAGGAGAGGCAAGGCCTCACCAAGGTGGGAAGAATTGTGACAACCGCCACCAAGATGAAGCAACAGGTGGTGGTGGTTGGAGACTTACTTTTGCGGGGGACAGAGGGAGCCATCTGCTGACCTGACTTGTCATCTCAGGAAGTGTGTTGCTTGCCCAGAGCCTGGATTGGGAATGTAACAGAATGATTACCAGGATTCATCCACCCCTCTAATTACAACCCATACTGCACTTCCATGTGGGTACCAATGATATGTCCAGTGGGATGGAGACCAAAGCCCTGAGGTAAGTGGGGAAGTGGGAGAGCTGGAGGAAGAACAAGCAGGACAGGGCAATGGGGGAGGTGTTCTCATACTTCCTGAGAAATTGGGACAATCAACTAGTTATCTTGGGTAACTATATATGAATGCATGAAGGCTGGGAAATGAGCAGGAAGAACTGGAAGTCCTTGCACAGTTATAGAACTATGACGTGATTGGAATAACAGTGACTTGGGGATAGCTTGCATGACAGGAGCACTGTCATGAATGGGTACAAACTACTCAGGAAGGACAAGCAGGGGAGAAGAGGAGGTGGAATTGCACTTGATGTAAAAGAACCATATAGTTTCATAATGCTCAGGGTTGGAAGGGACCTAAACAGATCATCAGGTCTGACCCCCTGGCCCGGGCAGGAATGGGTGCCGCGGTTATATCATCCCAGCCAAATATCTGTCCAGTCTCCTCTCAAAGACCCCCAAGGTAGGAGAGAGTACCACCTCCCTTGGGAGCTTATGCCAGAGCCTGGCAGCTCTAACTGTAAAGTAATGTCTCCTGATGTCCAGCCTGAACTTTCTCTCTAACAATTTGTGGCTGTTATTTTTAGTAACCTTGGGTGATGCCCGGGGGAACACAGCCTCCCACCAGTTCTCGCTGGTCCCCCCTGGTGGGTTTATAAATGATCACCAGATCCCCTCTCAGCCTTCTCTTGTGGAGGCTTTAGCCTCTCCTCATAGGGCCTGCCCCACTGCCCCTTGACCATACAAGTGGCCCTCCTCTGGACCCTCTCAATGCTAGCCACATCCCTCTTGAAGTGCGGCGCCCAGAACTGGATGCAGTACTCCAACTGCAGCCTGACCAATGACGCATAGCGGGGAAGGATCATCTCCCTAGACTCGCTTGTGATGCATTTGTAGATGTATGACAAGGTGCGGTTAGCCTTACTGACCACTTCCTCGCATTGGCGGCTCATCTCCATCCTGGAGACAACAATGACTCCAAGATCCCTTTCTGCCACTGTGTTGACAAGAAGGGTGTTTCCCAGCCTATAGGTGTATTGCTGCTTCCTTCTCCCTAGATGCAGCACCTTGCACTTGCCTGCAATTAATTCCATCCTATTCTCACCCACCCACCTCTGTAACCTGTCTAGATCTAGCTGGATTCTGTCCTTCCCCTCCAGCATGCCTACCTTGCCCCACAACTTGGTGTCATCAGTGAATTTGGATAGCGTGCATTCCACACCCACATCCAGATTGCTGATAAAGATGTTGAACAGTACAGGCCCCAGGACTGAGCCCTGGGGGACTCCACTGCCCACATCCCTCCAGGGTGAAAATGACCCATCCACCACCAACATCTGGGTGCGACCATCTAGCTATTTTGCCACCCATCTGACTATGTAGGCATCAATGCAGCAGTCACCAAGTTTTTTTAAGACAATGTGGTAGAAAACCACGTTAAATTTCAGGAATACTACATGCACCCTGACACCCTCATCCAGGGACTTTGTGACCTGATCATAAAAAGAAACCAGGTTAGTCAGGCAGGACCTGCCCTCAATGAACCCATGTTGGTTGCCCCTGAGCATTACCTCCCCTGATGGGCCCTTGTAGATGTGCTCCTTGATAATTTTCTCAAAGGTCTTCCCAAGGACTGAGGTAAGACTGACTGGCCTGTAATTGCTGGGGTCCTTCTTTCTCCCCTTCTTATAAATGGGGACCACATTGGACCTTTTCCATTCCTCTGGTACATGGCCAGTGCCCTACAAGCACTCGGAGCTGTACCAGGTGCCCACTATGACCCCCACCAATTCCCTCAGCACCCTCGGGTGAAGAGCATCGGGACCTACTGATTTAAACACGTCCAGCCCCTCCAAAAGTTCCCTAACCAAGTTGTCCCTGACCCTAGGCATGGTGGTGCCTCCCCTGGGTCTGTCTGCAGTTCTAGTGGGGGAAATGTCCCAGTCCCTGTTCAGGAATATGGAGGCAAAGAATTCATTAAAGAAGTCAGCTTTTTTGTTTGCCACAATCACCAGATTGCCAAGCCTATCCTGTAGGGGCCTGACATTACCCAGTGCCTCCTTCTTACTTCTTATGTATTTGAAAAAGGACTTTTTATTATCCTTAATTCTGGTCACTAGCCCTAGCTCCATCTCAGCCTTGGCCTTCCTAACAGCCTCCCTGCAGTCCCGAGCAACAGAGGTGTAATCCTCCTTGGTGCTAGCCCCTTGCTTTGACTGTTTGTACACCACCTTTTTTTCCCCTCAGGCATCCCTGGATGCCTTTTCTGAGCCATGGGGACTTCTTAGCACTCCTGCCTCCCTTGGTGTACATTGGAACTAACTCATGGGCAGGATCCCCATGGCCAGGGGCAGGGAACTCATGGCCAGTCTGAAAGGGGGAGGAGTCCAGGAGAGCTGGCTGTACTTTAAAGAATCCTTAATGAGAAGACAGGAACAAACCACCCTGATGCACAGGAAGACTAGCAAGTATGGCAGAAGACCAGCTTAGTTTAGTAGGGAACCCTATAAGAAGTAGAAACTTGGACAGATAACTAGGGAGGAGTATAAAATCATTGCTCAGGCATGCAGGGATAAAGTCAGGAAGGCCAAAGTACAATTGGAGTTGCACCTAGCAAGGGATGTAAAGGGTAACAAGAAGGGTTTCTACAAGTACACTGGTAGCAAGAGGAGGATCAGGAAAATTGTGAGTCCCTTACTGGATGGTGAGGCAATCTTGTGAGAGAAGATGTAGAAAAGGCTGCAGTGCACAATGCCTGTTTTGCCTCAGTTTTCACAGCCAAGGTCAGCTCCCAGACTACTGCACCGGCCAGCACAGTTTGGGAAGGAGGTGTGCAGCCTTCAGTGCTGAAAGAACAAGTTAGGGACTGATTAGAAAGCTGGATGTGTACAAGTCCATGGGGCTGGATGGGATGCTGAGGTAGTTGGCTGATGTGATTGCAGATCCATTGGCCATCATCTTTGAAAACTCATGGTGATCAGGAGAGGTCCTGGATGATTGGAGAATTGCAAACATAGTGCCTATATTTTATAAAGGGAAAAAAGGAGGATCCAGAGAACAACAGACTAGTCAATCTCATCTCAGTCCCTTGGAGGAGCAGAAGGTGGTTGGTTACATTCAGCATGGGTTTCCCAAGGGTAAGTCAACCTGATTGCCTTCTATGACAAGGTGACTGGCTCTGTGGATGCAGGGAGACCAGCGGATATGGTATACCTTGATTTGGAGCAAGGCTTTTGATACAGTCTCCCACAGCATTCTTGCAGGCAACCTAAGGAAGTATGGGCTGGATGAATGGACTGTAAGGTGGTTAGAAACTGGCTGAAGTATTGGGCTCAGAGGGTTGAAATCAATGGCTCGATGTCCAGTTGGCAGCTGGTATCAAGTGGAGTGCCCCAGGGGTAAGTCCTGGGGCCAGTTTTTTTCAATGTCTTCATTAATGACTTGGAAGATGGCACAGAGTGCACCCTCAGCAAGTTTGCAGATGATGCCAAGCTAGGGGAAGTAGCAGATATGCTGGAGGGTAGGGCTAGGATTCAGAGTGTCTTAGGCAAATTGGAAGACTGGGCCAAAAGAAATCTCATGAGGTTCAACAAGGACAAGAGCAAAGCCCTGCACTTAGGATGGAAAAATCCCATGCACCAGTACATTTTGGGGGCTGACTGGCTGGGCAGCAGCTCTGCAGAAAAGGACCTGGGAGTTACAGTGGACAATAAACTGAATATAAGCCAACAGCATGTCTTTGTTGCAAAGAAGGCTAATGGCATACTGGGCTGCATTGGTAGGTATGTTGCCAGCAGGTCAACAGAACTGATTATTCCTCTCTATTCAGCGCTGGTAAGGCTACATCTGGAGTACTGTGTTTGGTTTTGGGGCCCCCACTACAGAAAGGATGTGGACAAATTGGAAGGTGTTCAGAGGAGGGCAACAAAAATGGTGAGGGGCCTGGGGAATATGACTTATGAGGAAAAACTGAGGGAACTGGGCTTATTTAGTCTAGAGAAGACTGAGGGGTGACTTAATGGCAGCCTTCAACTGCCTGAAGTGGGGTTTGAAAGAGGATGGAGCTAAACTGTTTTCAGTGGTGGCAGATGACAGAACAAGGAGCAATGGTCTCAAGTTGCAGCAAGAGACGTTTAGGTATTAGGAATTAGGCATTAGACTCCTCTCCCATTTAGAATATTAGGAAGACTTCTCTCACTAGGAGGGTAGTAAAATGTTGGAACAGGTTGGGGATGATTCTGCTTTGAGCAGGGGGTTGGACTAGTGATCTCCTGAGGTCCCTTCCAACCCTAATTTTCTATGATTCTATGAAGAGCAAGAGATGCATTGTGCATCTACTTTGCATGTAGGAGCCATTTGTAAAGCATGTTTGTGCGAACCATTCTTGTATGCCTTCTTCATATGTATATGTAGTTCTGTAAGGAATTTACCCTGCTTCATGTATCCCTTTCAGCAGGGTTTTTACTATGGCACATTTTTAGATTTAATTAGAGTGCATGTTTCATAGTTTCATAGTTTCATAGTTTCATAGTTTCATAGTAGCTAGGGTCAGGAGGGACCTGATGAGATCATCTAGCCTGACCCCCTGCCACAGGCAGGAATGAATGCTGGGTTTGCAAGACCCCAGACAGGTGATCATCCAACCTCCTCTTGAATTTGCCCAAGGTAGGGGCGAGGACCGCTTCCCTGGGAAGTTGGTTCCATATTTTGGACGCCCTGACTGTAAAATATTGCCTTCTGATCTCTAACCTAAACCTATTCTCCATCAGCTTATTACCATTGCTCCTCGTCACCCCAGGTGGTGCTGGGGAGAAAAGGGCTCTTCCTATTTGCTGATGATCTCTCCTGATGAGTTTGTAGGCAGCCACCAGGTTCCCCCTCAGCCTCCTCTTGCTGAGGCTGAACAGGTTCAGGTCCCTCAGTCTCTCCTCGTAGGGCCTGTCCTGCTGCCCTCTCACCAAGCGGGTGGCCTCCTCTGACCCCTCTCCAGGCTGGCCACATCCCTTTTGAAGTGCGGTGCCCAGTACTGGATGCAGTACTCCAGCTGCGGCCTGACCAAAGTCACATAGAGGGGGAGTATCACTTCTCTGGACCGGCTTGAGATGCATCTTTGGATGCATGACAAGGTATGGCTGCCTTGCTGGCTGCGGTCTGGCGCTGGCAGCTCATGTTCATCTTGGAGTCAATAATGACTCCAAGATCCCTTTCCATCTCTGGGCTTTCAAGAGGGGAGCCCCCCAGCCTGTCTGTGTGCTGTGGATTCCTTCTCCCAAGGTGCAGCACCCTGTATTTATTTACGTTCAACCCCATCCTAGTCTTGTCTGCCCACTTTTCTAGTCTGTCTAAATCTAGTTGCAGCCTCTCTCTCCCCCTTTAAGTGTGTCCACCTTGCCCCACATCTTAGTGTCATCAGCAAACTTGGACAGCTGCTTTCCACCCCCTTGTCCAAGTCACTGATGAAGATGTTAAACAGTGCAGACCTCGGACTGAGCCCTGGGGGACCTCACTGCTCACATCTTACCGGGTTGAGTACAACCCATCCACCACCACTCTCTGGGTGCGCCCCATCAGCCAGTTTTTTACCTATCCAACTGTGCAGGCATCAATGCCACGGCAGCTTAATTTTTTGATGAGGATGGGGTGAGAGACAGTGTCAAAGGCCTTCTTAAAGTCCAGAAAGACTACGTCCATGGCAACACCATCGTCCAAGGATTTAGGTACTTGGTCATAAAAGGCAACCAGGTTGGTCAGGCAGGACCTGCCTTTGATGAACCCATGCTGATTGCGCCTGAGCATGATCTCCCCATGTGTGGGATTTTACTCTGGGAGATTCTGGTCATTTCAAAGGCTTGTGCACAACTCAAACTATGAAGGTAAAGACTTCTTCAATGATTTTTTTTAATAAATAACAGTGAATAACTACTGAATATGAAGAAAAGAAATAAAATGATTGAATGTACAGAATGCTGCACAAAGTTAAATGCTATTAAAGAATGCAAACAGGCAAATCTGCACAAACACATTGGGTTGTCTCTCTCTCTTCCTCTTTCTCCTACTGATGCTATGGGAAATAAAGAGAAAAAAGAACAGCTTATTGTCCAAGATGTTGCCTCTATGTCAGCAGTGAGGGGGCACTCAGTGCGGCTGGGGGAGCAGGCAGGGGATGGGGCCTGGCGGGGGTTCCCCATGGTCCCCCCCAGCCCCTACTTACTGTCACGGAGTCCAGGTCTAGCTCCCTGCAGTGGTGAGCAGGGGGGGACTGCCTGAATCTCCAAATCTCTCTTAAGCTCTCCAAATCTTTTTTTGAATTGATTCGGGGAGCTTCAAATTGATTTGGACCTTATTATTGGTCTCCCCAGGGGCGACACATAGGGGGTGTATGTGGATGCATGTGCACCCCTCTGCATGGCAGCGCACTCCTGCAAAAAGGCATTTGTGAGCAGTCCATGACTGTCCCTGGTCAATGCCAGTGCCAGTGAGTGGTAGCTGCTTGCCACCCCGCACCTCTGCCACTGACAGTGCTGGCGGCGTCTGTGGGAGCCCCCAGCCGCCGGAGATATATGTCATTCATGGGTCTCCACTGAATTAGGCCGAATCTCCTCCAGATTGAATCAGCATCTGAAGCTCCACACTACCCTAGTAGACATGTGACAGGACACTGGGGCTGGGGGGCTGAGACTTGTGACAACTTATAGAAAGGGCTAATAAGCTGCAGACTATATTAGTAATTAATTGTCTGTGTGTTTCTGCAGATATAGTCCTTTAGAGGATGTTACCTTGAGGTACGTACCCAAAAGGCATAGAAGGGTAAAAGAGACGATTAGCAAATTTGGACTATATGCTACACTGCTTTTTGTCAGGGCAGTGCCTGGCACAATGCAAAAGGGAACCACAAGTAATAAGGGCAGTGGAAGAGAGCTGCAGTGTTATGAAATCTCCTTGCCAAAATAAAGCACTAGGTTTGGCTTCAGTTCTCTTTATTAAAACCCTGAGAATAAGCTAAAAATGCACTGCAAAATCAATAAAATTCTGCAGTGAAGGAAGGGGGAATAGTTTTAAAGGTATTTAAATTGATTTTGGAAATGTCTCAGTAGCATGAGTTGGAAATATAACTTATAATACCTCATATTGGCTCGAAGCTGAGGACATTAATGAACTATGGTCCAGAAAGAAACAGTATTATGAGTTCCTTTCCTCTCCAGTACCTGCATTTACAATAAAAGTTCCTTTACTTCAAGCCATCTTTCTGTTAACCCATGTGCTGCTGCATTGTGGATGTATACATGGTGGGTTTGACAGGGTGGGAGAGAGAACAGTGTTGGATGGGTACAACAGAAGGTGCAAGCTTAAGCAGTAGTTGACTTATTTTGAGGGGGGAAAAAAGACAGACTTCGTTCACTTCCTGGCAGGATGCCCTTTTGATCAAAATAAGGAGTGGGGGGTTTAAAAGCCCAGGAGGATGAAGCCAACATGGTGGCACTCTCATTTTTTAAATCCCCCTATACACTGGGCGTGTGTACATGTGTGCATTAGCTCAATATAAGTCTCATTAAGGGTATGTGTGCACCCTTAATGCATCTTAAATTGGCTATTTTTAGGACATTCAAGCCTAAAATAGGTATCAAATTTATGCACAAATAGCTAAGTCGCATTAGCAAATGTGTAGATGTGCTAATGCGCATTAATGCAATGTGTGTCCATTGACTTGGGACTCACTCTAGGCCTTGGCCCACTGACTTGGGACTAACATGTAGACATGTGCCTAAATCACCTTAATTCACATTAGGCTAATGTATATTAAGCTTAGGTGTGTGTAAAAGCACATGTAGACACAGTCACTGCGTGGTAACATTTCATACAATACTTACTTGGGAAACAGTTTCTACCAGTTTAGGTCACTTGATCAATGGCAGTGATTTGAGTGGGTCTTCACGTTCCAGCACTGCCTCTCAGTTGAGGAGATCTTAGATTTCAGAATCTACCAGGGAACACACAAAACACAGTGATTGAGCTGTGAGCTCTCCAGCTGCTTATAGCAGTTGCAGACAGTGTGAGCTCTCCCTGAGGCCCTTTTATTGTGCTTAACATTCTTGTAGCCCAGCCAGAGCTCGTTTGCATTACTACGGGTCTGGCTAAAGTCCCGGTTATGTGTCTTATACTGTGCTCATTGCGATATCCATTTGCAGGCCTGTACCATTCAGATGAGCTTCTACTCAGAAAAAGGAAGTCCAGGACCTCAGGAAGCAGCGGTATGAGGCACAATTACACGATAATCATGGTTCTGACAGCAAGGTGGACTCTCAACACTTGCCCTTGGCTGCACACCTGTATTTAAAAGGGAAAGTGGCCCCTGGATAAAAGACCCTGAAGCAAGAGGTAACACACTGGTAAACAGACATGCTGAGTTAACAAACAAACTTGCATAGGATAGCAGCAGGGAGGACTTGGCAGATACACAACACCTGGTTTGTGATGGGACTGCTTTCACATATGCTTTGTTGCAGGTAAACTCTTCCAAATCTCAGCAGATCTGCTTCCAAAATTGATTTAGTAATACACATTAAAGTGCCACATGATTTGTCCAAAAAGTCCATTTAACTTGGTTAAACTCAAAAATATAATGTCAAGTGTAAACAAGGCCTTATCTGAATTTGGCGAAGGAATGGCTTTAGGGCTACTGCAGAGGGTTGAGCTCTGCTTCCCTTACTTACTGAGGAAATCACCATTTGACCATGAATTTTGCCAACTTATATGGAGCCACTGTAATTAAACATCTTCAACTGAGGAGAGCAAGACAGAAGACAACTGTCACAGTTACAGGCTACCTGCATTTCTGTCCCCTTTTTGAAAGGCTTACCATCCCCTGATGGCAACGTAGACAGCTTAATTCTTTAAGCATTCAGGGTGGTGCCTCTGTCTCAGTTTGGTTTCCTTGAGTAACTACTAGGGTTTTCTTGAGAGATCATTCATTTTTAATTCTGTCACATTTCTTTTGAATTCATATATTCTTGGACATCTTTATGTCCTGGTTAAAGTCACTTTTGTAGGTTAGCTGAGAAGGAAGCAAAATCTTCAAAATCAATATTCCTGGCATTGTCCCTTAATAACTCTTAAGTGTTTGCTGAAGTGCTCCTTACATTAAACAATGCTTTCCTCCTCCAACACATCTTATTAAAGTAACCCAATATGTTCATACAATAAACATCCCAATAACCAAAATGACATTCAGTATTCATTCATTGTCACAGAGCTCCTCTAGATCTGCCACAGCAGCTTCCCTGACTTACACAAAAAATATTACAACAAAGACAAAATAAAATGAAAAATGATGATGAGAGAGAGAGAGACAGATAGAGACAGAGAAAACCTGAAGGAGAAAAAGAAAACACTTCTTAAAAATTCCACATAACAGTCTCTTAACTTTATCTAGTGCTTTACTAACTTTCTATACTGTCTAAAAGAGGAACAATTTTTTTACCTACCAAATTGGGGTGGAATAATAGCAGTTGTTTAACAGCATACATCATCATGATGCAGTAGATTATAATAGGAACAGAAGGATAACCTGTCCTTGAAATTACAGGGGGTGCATGTCTGTAGATAGAATAGAATCAGAATTTACCTAGGATTCAAAGATAAACTCCCCTACTGTTGCAAAATTGTAGAAGGATATGTACTTGTGACAAATAGGCAGGAGCTCAGTTTTCATTTTAAAAAAGCAGCATGTAAAGCCAGCACCATGTCCTAGAAATCAGGGGCGCTGGTTCAGTAAGGACTCAAATGAAATAGTATTAATTGAATCACCCAGCAAGTATTACAATTGCTACTGCTGTCTAGCACAGGAGAATTCTCCATTTGTTACTGATGCCCACACCTCCTTTTACCTGTTAACAGCTTGGCACAGGTGCCTTCTCTGCATCCACTCCTAACAATAGTCATCGTGCTGGGAAAATGCAACTATCCATAGAAAAGGTTCAATCTTGAAATTCAACTTTTTTTGTTTCTTGGTGGCCTCTAATTGCAAGCTTGAGGCAGTGCACAATAATTATCAGTCTGCAAGCATGAAAAGGAGCAAATGCCAGTCAGACTATAAGGTTGCTTTGTGCACACAACGACATCTGAAGAACTCTTCCATGTCAGTGCTGGGCTGGTAGCTTGCTCCTTTAGTTTAACAGCAATGATTCAGCTGGTAACTGGATGAAAAATTGCAGCAGGTTTCCCTGTTATGATTCTTTCATGCATCTCTGTCAATGGCAGTTTACATTCTGGGATTGAGATAATTTGTTTCCTGTTTGCTCACAGCTTCAGGGTTTTCTTGTTTGCCACCGTGGATTTACAACCCTTCCCCCCAGCAAACCACATCTAAAAGGATGAAGGATTATAAGGCTTAATACTTTGCAGCTTGGCAACTTGTAGCAGAAAGTTAAAACTACTGTAAAGGGATGATGACTAAATATTTCTAGGAAATCTGTGTGTGCACACGCGCATCCACATGTGTGCAGAGAAAAGAACATCAGTTCTGCCTCTCCTTAACAGCAGCCTTTTAAATATTTGAAAATTGCTATATGTCCCCCTATTAAGGGGGAACATCCTTTCCCCAAAACTAAACATACCTAGTTCTTTCAACCTTTCCTCACCCAGGCTGCACTCTAACCCCTTTATCATCTATGGGCACTTACAGAAGTTACATTTTTTGCACAATGAGTTCCCTGAAAGTGCTCTACAGTCATAATGTAACAAACATTCATGGCTGCAGAGCACTTTTGAAATGGCTGATAGTGCAACAATTTAACTCTTGTCTGCTGAAGTATCAGACAGGGAAGCTCTAAGACAGAGTACCTTAGGGAACCTGTGTACTGATTCCTTGCAAGGGTTAATTTCAAGTGATTGCATCTGCATCCCTTGCAACTTTGTGGGGTGTGGGGTGGGGTGGGGCAGGGCAGGATGGGTGCTCATGTGGATGAGCAGCACTAGCCCAGCCCAACCCCCAGGACTGTCATAGAGAGAAGACAGTCTCCTCCCTGGGCAGCAGGGGAGGGAGGAGCATGGCAGGGGAAGGGAGGCCTTACATTTGTTCCCACTGAATTTTATTATTGAATTTTACTATATCCAGTATCTCCTGAACACCTGAAGTTTCAGAGGAAGGTGTGTTACTTGTTTATTTAGGCAAAACAAACAAAGCTGGGGTGGATGCAATTAAAGATTCAACAGGATTTTACAGAATATATATATTTTTTCATATTTGCTACTGCTAAGGCTATCTGTTTTAATCCCATTGGCCTCATCAGCATATTTTGAATGACTGACCCAAAGACAGTTGCATACAGAGACTGTTACAAATTATTTCCATATGAAGACAAAGAACCAGGTTTGCCAGTAGGCTCTGGCTCCTTTGCCTGGCTCTAGTGATGCAAAACATCTGTTAAACCATCTCAACCAGCCAGTTAAACCAGATTTCTGGCTGCTTTCTGTCACCAGAACAGTCCAAAGCAGCCAGAGTGTGTACCTGTGAATTTACCCTGAAGCATCTAAAAATAGGGATGTTGCAGAAATACCTCCTTTTTCTCAGTGTTGTTACTTTGGGTGCACTATAAGTTGCACATCTGATGACCAGAGATTTTAAGAGCAACTAAGATTGACTTTTGGGGATATTATTTGATCTTGGGACCAGACCCTAAATCAGGGCTGACTTTGAATGCCTGTTCTTTTTTTCCTAGACAAAGTTGGGGGGACAGGCTATAAATAGGTAAAGGCATCAATCTAAGAAAGGGATCTGGGAATAGTGAAAGAAGAGTACAAATGAAAACCGGGTCTAGAGAAAAGAAACAAATCTCTTTTTGAATGGAGCTGTGCCTTTAATGTTACTAGTTCAAGCACTAATAGATTATCTCCAGAAAGGCAGGAAAAGGATAACCCACTTCTTCCAAGTGAGCCAAGGCATAGTCTTCATGCAAAACTGACACTAAGTATTTTTACTCTTTACAAATAGTCATTATAATTGGGATTTTAAAATAATTCTTCTTAAAAGGGATTGCAGCTGTAATCAATTTGTAGAGTGCTGTTTTAATAAGAAGCTGCTCCAATAGGATTAACTATGAGACCCCAGATCTCTTTTCTCCAGTTCTTAAATTCCTATTTGAAACATTTAGATACCCCATAAATTACTTATTGGTCTTACAAGGTGTCATCAAGCTATGAAAATGGTGCTTGACAAGTTGAAAACCTTACCCATTTCCACCAATTTGTTAACAACCTGCCCCACATGGCCTGTAAGGTCTCACTTTTGCATTGTCCTATGGGGACAGGAGTTATATTTTTACATTGTATCAAAAGGACCCAGGGAGGTCCTGAAGACATTACCCACCTAATTTTCTTCAAGACTGATCTTTCCTGAATTCTCTACAGAGTTTTCCAGACACTGATTTATAGGTAGTATGAAGATAGGTAGTCACTGGGGATAGCATTTTACTCACAAGATTTATAACAAGCTGGCAAATGAAGGAACCAAGAAAGTACAGCATAAAAATAGATTTGACCTTTGACTCTGAACTGAGAAAATGACCTCCTAAAATATAAATACTATGAAAGAAAATGCAGAGTTAATCTAATACAGGCTTAGGCCAAGTGAAACCTTCCTGCCACCTTAGCAATCTTGCTCAATATTCCATGTACAAACTCATCATGCTGCCCTGGGCAGTAATAATAGCTTGAAAAGTCTTGCTGAAAAGTAGGTATTTTCTTCACAGGGTACCTACAAAAAATACCATTGGCAGTGTTGTAAACAAAGAGCCCAACGTATTTGTTTTTTAAGGTTCAAATCCAAAGATTCTCATATAGAGTAAGTTTATAAAAGTACAGATGTCCAAAGTCTACCAGTTATTTTTTACTGGAATCTGTGCAAACCATGGCAGAGACTGTTTCTTTAAACTGTAATTTTTACAACAAATAGGAATTTGTATCTTATGTAATATTAAAGGGTGGTCACAAGTGCTTGAAAATGGGACTTTGCTCAATACTTTCATGGCCATGGGAGTATGGCAGACAGAATGTCTTCTCATTGCTCAAGGGATCCAAACTTGGATTCCTTCTTCTAACCACAGGGCTTCTCTTTTAAAGTTTTGCCCAGTAAGTTCTCATACCTTCTCCTGCACCATTAATTGCCACTGTCCTCCTAGACCCTGCGGTCATGATGACTAATTTGTCCAAGAATGTGTTTCTTTACAGGCACCATGTGATTATCAAATTCATCCATGGCTATCCACTGTGCAACTTGTCTTCCTACCATATCACAGTCCATCCTAACATATAATGCAAAGTAATTAAAGGAACTGGTTAAGCAAGGACTTCAAAGTCTGAGGTCCTGATTTATAGCATATATAGAGGTATGGTATAGCAGTCTAGCAGTAGCATATCAGTCAGCCTTTAGCTGCAATATAATAAAGCTGTCCAAGAGACTAAGCTTGATGTCTTCTTGTGGGAGGGGGATCTAATTTTGGAAGTTTACAGTTTCTAAAGATGGAATATTTGAAACTGAATCCACCCAAAATCACAGCACTGAGGAAAAAATAGATGCACCCATGGAAGGCTTTGTCTGCTGCGCTTCCTGACCAAATTTCAAGTTCACTGAACTTTGAAGTTTGTACACCCCAAGAGAAGATTACAGAAAACTCCTTTTCCATTTACTTTCAGTGTATGTGAATGCAGATGAGTGCAACCATTAGCAGTGCTACTTCCAAGATGCAGTGTGTGCCTACCCTTTTGTCAGACTTTCTGCAGTGGTGAATTTTGTTAACTTGTCACTTAACAAAACATCCTTCTGGGTTAAAAAATGAAAAATTTATACATCTATTAACATAAATAAATCAATTATTGATTTTTTTAAACAACCCTCACCATTCTATTTAGTCTTACTAGTCTTTGCTCAGAAATATCATATACCTTGATATTATTTAAGATGCTACATAGCACACAATAGGACTATACAATTTAAATAACTCTAAAAACACACTAAAAACATTGATGGAGATGTAATTGAAGCCATAACATTTGGATCTTAATATAGGGAATCTGGTGCTCCCAATTATCTATTTATTTATTTTCAAGATCACAGTCTGACTTTAAAAAGAAAAAAACCCCCTTGAAATAGTAAATCAATAGCAAAGGTGCTTATTTTCAAATCACAAGATCACAAAATTGCAGGCACTGATTCTACAAATATATTACATTTGTAGACAAGTAATTCTTTTTTCTTTGAAAAACTTGAGTATGACTGGCAAAGAATAGAAAGTGGCAGGAAGAGTCAGTCACAGAGTTACAATGAATCTCAAAAGAAAATACATCTCGTACAAAGCATCACTTTACCACTGACAAAAATTCTACAAGAAATGCCTGCATATTTAGGCACACCTATATGCCAGGATTTCCATCACCTGGGGAATTCATAGAGTTAGTAGGATTTTACAGCTCTGGCCCTTCAGGAACAAAGCAGTTCTGTGTTTTTAGATGTACACTAAGAGGTAAATGAGTTTATAAGCCATAGAATGTAATGTAATTTAGAGGGAAAAATGAGGAAATCCTCATGCTGCTGTTGGAAAAGGAGCATGCTGGCCTAGAAACCCTTTTTGTTTATAATTTCATAAACGAAGTCAGTAGCCTGAGACAAGCCTGTCACATCTTTGGCTTTGAACAAGGGTCAGTGATGGATAACTAACCTCCTCTCTCACTTTTATCAACAAATGTCAAAAAAGGCAAACAACAGCAATGACATCCTGCCCAAACAGCCAAGAGTGTTTCATTTTCTTTGCACTTCTGTTTCCTCTGTGCCTTTAATCAGGGCCGGGGGATGTAATTGCTCTGTCTGGGCACAGCTTTAGGCATGCTGTGCAACTAACAATTAGTTTAGAGACTGAGATCTATAAATTTTGAGGAAAGAGTAAGAGGATTTGGTGTGCTTGAGCCATCCTTTCTAATGAAGAAAAATATCACACCGGAAGGGACCCAGAGTGTTATCAAAGCAACTTAATATCATCTGGTAGTGATTTGTAGACCCTGATAATCTATTGTGATCATATTGGGGGGCAGGGTGGAGAAAAGTCCATGTGCTCCACTGTTTATGAGATTTCCAAAATGATGGCCGCCATCTGTACAAACGCCACTAATCTCAGCCACCGTCTTCATGGCAAATGACTCCATGAGATTGTCCAAGGGAAGGGAAACACTGCAGGAATGTAGGGCTATTTATTGTTTATAAAAATAAACCAACTGGACTAAGATGTATGCAAGGAATTTATATCAAACAGCTGCAAAAGCAAGTTGCCTCAATGGGAGGGTGCATCAGTGATGCACTTGGACCACACTGAAAAGATTTTCTATGAATCTTAGATCTCAGACCATACATGGTATAGGTTGTGATGCCATGAGAGCTGTATTTATGCCCCAGTATTGGAGTAACTAAATTTGTAAAGGCTTGTGTGGCTCCCTTCAGATCAAGTCATATAGATTTAGCTACATTCATTGATTAAATGAACTTGATAAATAAATATCAGCTATGTTTAAGAATTACACAAAAATTGTTTATACAAAGGTATACACCCCTGCAACTACCCAAGTTTTAGTTACTTTGTTTGAACCAGTGCAAATCAAGCATTAATACTCAGCTTACAAAGTTCCTTCTGCTCCTTACCAGGCAATCAACCTGATCGCTTAGAAGCCACTTCTTCATTTCTCAGTGAAGAAACACTAAATCAATGAACAAATCACACACAAAATGAATATTTAATTTTTGGATACAAATAAAAGCAAAACCAGACAATAAAAAGGGTGAACTATAACAGGGCAAGAAACCAAATGGGATTTCATAGTATTGGGTTCACTTGCCAGTGTCAGATAAATTGGAGAGTGGGAGAAAAAAGGAGACAGGAAAAGAGAGAACAACATGCTTGCCTTGCAAAGGCAGTTTACCAGATGCAATTTGACATTGGAGAGATCCTCACTTATTTAGCTGTTAATGGTTAGGTATGTCTACAGCAACCTCTGGGAAATCCTTTTCCTGGGTCTACATGCTTGAGAATAGCTATCTTCTCTTTTCATTACAGCCGCATGCACTATGAAACACCTGCCTCCAGGAAAACACACAAACTGATCGGCTCTAACAGAAGAATTAATTCAGGCTGTTATAGTGCATGGGCAAGGCTCTGCAGAACAGTGCATAGGTATTAGGCTTTTCCATAATGTGAACTGGCAATGATTGCTCTTCTGGGACTCCTGCTCAGCTGGAATTCAAGCTGCACTGTTTGACAACCATGTTTCTAGGTGTGTGTCCTTTCCCTTTAAACAAACATGCCATACTCCAAGGCCAATATATGCAAGTGCATAACATTGTACAGAAAGCACAGGACAATTCAGCTGATTCACCACACTTTGTGAGAATTATGTTACAGACCAGTAGTAGATACAAAATACTGGGGCTGAAGGGCAGATAAATGTTATTTAATTTGCTGTTCCATAAATTTCATTCTCATGAGTTCTCTCAGTTCTTAGTGGATCCCAAGCAGAAGCTACTACCATGTTGGGAACGGGGTTAATAAATTAGGCACAATATATTGTATCCCTTCTGCATTATCACAATCACATGATTTCGAAAAGAATTCTCTCAAATGGTGGTGAATCCTGACAAAAAAGAGCATCATATGGCTTATAAGATTAGTTACACACAAACCAGTTGCACTGGTTTAACTACTCATTTAGTTAAAACTGGTGAAACAGTTGTGCATAGACAATGCAAGCACACTACAAGATTTCAGAAGTCCAGGAAACAAGTGCCTAGATAGATTGTTTCTATCTTTCTTTAGATCCTTCCCCAACATTTTAAAAATATTTGTTAAGAGCCCTAATCATCCTGTAGGCCTGGCTGTTTTACAAAAGAAAAAAAAAAGGCTATCTAGATTCAGATATCGGTGGCTCTCTTTTTTGCATAGACTCAAGGGAGGTTTGTGAATGGCTAATGAAGTTCAATGGCATCTGTTGTATTCCAATTAACCAAATGTAATATTGTAGTAGGTGCATCTCAAAGGGCTTACCTCTGTGTGTGTGTTCCCATCTCAGGCCTTGTCTACATACAAATTTAAGGTCCTTTTTAAAAAATGATGCAGTTTAACTAGTAATAACTCCTGTGTAGATACACTGTATTGATTCAGCTTAACTCAATTCCTTGCTGAATCTACCAAAAACATTTAGAAAGTGTGCAGGAGTTTGAAATGGTTTAACTAATTCTCTTTAAACATACATCTTTGGGTGTGGACAGAAGTGACAGTTTTCACCTGATCTGGCCACGTAAAGCAGTTTATAGCTGTGACAAAACACAAGTTCATGGCTGCAGACAGCTTAAAAATGGCTGATCAGGTGAAAATCTGACCTCCTATTCCATGAGGTATCAGATAAAAATGTTTCAAAATGTAGCATCTTTTGTAACGTGTATCTGTGGAGCTCCCAGTCTGTCACAGTTTTCAGAATAGGAGGTGCGAAAGGGAGCAGAGGGAGTTCAGACTGGGGGGGTTTTGCCCCCCCCTGCTTGGAGTGTGGGGCAGTATATTGGAGCCTCCCCACCCTGAGGTGAGAGGGCTCCAATTCACCCACCCCGCTCTTCAGCACCAGCTGGGGAGCCCCAAGAATGAGCTGCATCTGCTGCCTTTCCCTCCTCTCATTGATAAAACAGCAACCACTGGCAGAGAGCTGCTATGGGAACCTGGCTGTAGGCTCCTAGCCCACAGCTAGATTCCCCTCCCCCCCAGAACTAAGAGTGAACTTCTGTTTGGTCTGGGGTAATGCTGTAACTTGGACCGTTTTGCAGAATTAGTTCCGAGTTACAGCTGGGAGCTGCACTTCTATCTGTACCCTGTAGTTAAAATGGTCAACATTTGTGTATAGATTAAGTATCACATAGTTATTTTTGTTACTTTTTTACACATTTATAAATATACTGCTATACTAACACCTTGTCTGCACCTAGTTGTTTGTACCAGCATAATGATTTCATTTCAAGGTATGATTCTGATATAATGCTTACTATAGAGGCAGTAGTACTGTTATACTGATGTAGTTTATTTTCCTTTCCATGTGGGAATAATCTATAGTGATATAATTATCTTCCTTGTTGGTATAGCTGCATTCATACTATGGACATTGGGCTATTTCAGCTTCAACTACACCTGTAAATGTGGCACATCTTCCAGCCAGTTTCCCCTAGCAATGGTCCCTCCTCCCTCCCAGCCCATGCTGTTTTCAGAATGGGAGAGGGAGAGAACAGAGGAAGCTCATTCTAGGGGCTTCCCAGCTGGCACTGGAGGGTGGGGCAGGTGGATTGGAGGCCACTACCTTGGGGCCTGAAAACCCTCCAGAACAAACTCCTTTTGTTTTCTTTCTCGCCTTCCATTCTGAAAACAGTGACAGCCTGGGAGACAGTGCAAACAGAAGTTACTGAAGGTGCTTTGTTTTGAATGAAGGTTCAGCTTTTTGTGGGATCGGGCCCTTTAAAATGCTTTGCAGCTGTGCATTTCTGTTTGGTAATGGCTGTAGAGAGCTTTCAGGGCCAGACTGAATGAAAACTGGCACTTCTGTCTATGCCCTCAGATGAGATTCTTTACAGAAACCACTGACTCACCAGCTAGTTGAAACATTTTTGATTCCTACTAAAGTGGTCTAGGTCTGACAGTATTACTACATCACTGATTCTATTTCTCCTTACCAATCCCTGAGTTATGTGACTGAATGAATAAGCTTCTTGCTGCTTGTCTCTATCCCCACTGAATACAGATGTCTGTCTATATGGGGGGGTGTATCTACATGTCCACTTTACTGTGAAGTACACTACTGCAGTTTGTACATATTAGGGCACAGTAAACTAACTCTGCTGTAAGATAGTACTGCTGGGGACTACTATCTTATGGCAGAGTATTTTACTGCACTGAAGTGCACATGTAGATGCTGACTGGGGATGTAAATTGTGTCTGATCAGCACAGCCAGCTGGGAGCCTACTCTGTCCTGGCTCAAATTGCTGCAGTCTCGGGTGCATGTATAGATACTGCTCCCAGGACTGGTTTACTCTGGCTCAAGATGCTCTGGAGTTTATTGTGTCACATTAATTGCACATGTAGATGCATGCAGGGACACACAGGAAAGGCAAGGCAAGGCAAGGCAAGGCAAGGCAAGACAAATCAACTAAAGGGTCAAGTTAGTGTTAATGTAAGTTAACATAAGTTAATATGCATTGAACCCTGTGTACCTGCTTTCAGTCAGGAATACAGTAGCTTTCGATTGTTGATCTTAAAAGAAACAACTGGTTTAATCATGGGCTGATTAGTCTGAGATCTGACTTGCATCAAAACAGGCAGGGGGTGGGGCAGAGACACATTCTTTTACACATGAGGCTTAAATGGCAATTAATTCAAATTAGCTGTGATTGTTCCAAGGCACTTAACGTGGGGCAAGGGACTCAACCATCTTTAGGGTCTGGGGTTTGGTGAAAGGAAAAATGCTCAAATCTAAATCAACCTGGTCATCTGTTTTTAGCCGTGTACCCTCCTAGGTTTCAGACATGGTACGGACCAGACCCAAACAAGTGTCAAAAATAAAGTTGACCATCTGTTCTATGGGATAATGGATACATACTCATGTTCACTTCTACTGGAAGAAATTTCTTCTGGTGGAAAAATAGTTTGGGAACACGACTGTTCAGATGTTCTTCTAGCTCCACTGGCTGAAGAGTTTCACAGCCAAACTCCCCAGTCAGGGAGCACCAGAGGGCTGCTCCCTGGGCCATCTGCACCCTTAATGAAGCCCATTAATTGACAGCCTGTCTTCTCTCCCTCTAGGGAAGGAGAAGGCTGTCAAGTGGTAGCTGCTGAAAAGCTTCCAGCCCCATTGACTGAGAAGCTTCACAGGCAAACTCTCCAGCCAGGGGACAGACCTGGGAGGGTTTTAGCTCTGGGAGAATAGCATCAATCACCTGAATGGCAGAAGTGGGGGGGAGAGGTGGGCATTCTTTTGTGGTGAGAACCCTCCCACTTCTTCTTTGCAGAAGGGTAGCCCCTTGCATTTTCCTGGGCTGACCAAGAGGAGTGCAAGGGGGCAGTGGGAAACACTCAACCACTATAGCAAGGCTCCAGGATCCTTGCAACAGAGGCATGGCAGCCTGCTTCACCCTGTGATGCCCTGGACCTACTCAGAGCAGTGCAGGGCAAAGTGGGGGCACCAAGCCTGTCTTTTCCCATTCTGTTCTGGGTTACTTGGGCAGCAAGGGAATGCTGGTGGAGCTGGGAGCCAGGCTTGGTGAAAGCTTCCACATACCAGGCTCCTGAGAACCACACTAGCTTCCCCTTGTCTCCCCCTGCTGATCAGCTGTGTGACAGGGGCACCAATTTGAAAGTTGTGGGGCTGGGAGCTGGGTTTTGAAGGGCTTTCTTTAAGCCCAGCTACCAGCTCTTCTAGCTTTTAAATGGCTTCCCCTGCCACTAGGTGAGTAGCAGGGCAAGCTGTCAGGGTTGCAAAGCAAGCTTGCAAGCCCTGTTCACTACCAGTACCACTCAGCTGAGTAGGGGGAAGAGAGGCAAGGGGGAAGTGCTCCCCACACTCAGCTTCCAGTGCCCAAGAGCTAAGCAGAGGCAAAGCCCATGCCTGCTTCTAACATTAAGAGTTTTGGTTTGAGAAGCAGGTAGGGAGCAGCTGAGGCTGTTCCTCCCTTCCCCTTTGTTGATGGGAGGGGTGGGAATAGCTGTGCTCCACACAGTCTCCAGACTGGGATGACCCCAGTCTTGCAAAGGTATGGGAGTTTTTCTCTTTGATCCACTAGGGGAAAGTGTACAGATGATCAGTGTCTTGAGAGAAACGCTTCCAGGAGTGAATTAGCCCTGGTTATTCCTAGGTTATTTTTCTTCTGGAGAAGCCATTTTTGTTTTGTGGGAAAAAGCTTGAACAACTGTACTCTTTTGTTTTCTCCACATTGGTCACAATTTTCTTGGTAGAAGCTGAACAACAATATATGGCTGAAGTGTGGACCAAGGCAAGAGATTTGGGTAAGTGGTACTTAAATGTTCTCCCCCAACTATTTTCAAAATAAGTTGTTTTTTCCCCTGTATAATTATTTTATTTTCCAGTTTATGTAGCGCTTATTATCTTACTCAATGCATGGATTAATTTAAAATATTTCAAGTTTCATAGTTCATAGTTTCATAGTTGGTAGGGTCAGAAGGGACCTGAGCAGATCATCAAGTCCGACCACCTGTCAAGGCAGGAAAGAATACTGGAGTCAAACAACCACGACAAGGTGTTCATCCAGCCTTCTTTTAAAGACCCCCAAGGTAGGAGACCTTTCATAGTTTCATAGTTGGTAGGGTTGGAAGGGACCTGAGCAGATCATCAAGTCCAACCCCCTGCCATGGCAGTAAAAAGTACTGGGGTCAAACGACTCCAGCAAGCTGTTCATAGAATCATAGAAGTAGGGTCGGAAGGGACCTTGTAGATCTTCAAGTCCGACCCCCCGCCTGGGCGGGAGAAAAGACTAGACTCAAATGAGTCCAGCCAGGTAGTCATCAAACCTCTTCTTAAAGATCCCCAGGGTAGGAGCCAGCACCACTTCCCTAGGAAGTTGGTTCCAGCTCCTAGCCGCCCT
>NW_017728998.1:33452741-33456492 GCF_001723915.1 Gavialis gangeticus
TGCAAATGGCCCTCCTCTGGACGCTCTCCATGTTGTCCCCATCCCTCTTGAAGTGTGGCACCCAGAACTGGATGCAGTACTCCAACTGCGGCCTGACCAGTGCCACATAGAGGGGGAGGATCACCTCCTTGGACCTGCTTGAGATGCATCTGTGGATGCACGACAAGGTGCAGTTGGCCTTCCTGACTGTGTCCCCACACTGTTGGCCCATGTTCATTTTGGCATCAATAATGACTCCAAGATCCTTTTCTGTCTCTGCACTGCTGAGAAGGGAGTTCCCTAGCCTGTAGGTATGCTGCTGGTCTTCCTCCCCAGGTGCAGTACCTTGTACCTGACAGCATTGAAACCCATCCTGTTCTCATCCACCCACCCCTGTAACCTGTCCAGGTCTGATTGCAGCCTATTCCTCCCTTCTAGCATGCCCACTTCTTCCCACATCTTAGTGTTATCTGTGAATTTGAACAGGGTGCTTTTTATTCCCTTGTCCAAGTCATTGATGAAGATGTTGAACAGTGCGGAACTGAGCCCTGCAGAATCCCACTGCCCACATCCCTCCAGGTTGAATAAGAACCATCCACCACCACTCTATGGATGTGGCCCTCCAGCCAATTAGTGACTCATCTGACTGTGTAGGTATCGACACCACAGTCTCCTAGTTTTTTAATGAGAATGGGGTGAGAGACAGTGTTGAAGGCCTTCCTAAAGTCCAGAAAGACTATGTCCACTGCTACCCCTGCGTCTGAGGATTTTATGACCTAGTCATAGAAGGCCACCAGGTTGGTCTGACAGGACCTGCCTCTAATGAACCCATGTTGGTTGCCCCTAAGCATAATCTCCCCTGCTGGCCCCTCGTGGACATGCGCCAGGATAATTCTCTCAAAAAGCTTACCCAGGACTGAGGTAAGACTAACTGGCCTATAGTTTCCTGGGTCCTCCTTCCTCCCTTTTTTTGAAAATTGGAATCATGCTGGCCCTTTTCCAGTCCTCTGGCACAACACCAGAGCACGATGAGTGCTTGTGAAGCTGTGCCAGGGGTCCTGCAATGACCTCTGCTAATTCCCTCAACACTCTGGGGTGGAGATCGTCAGGACCTGCTGATTTAAATACATCCAGTCGCTCCAGAAGTTCTCTGACTAGGTCCTCTCTGACCCTAGGCCTGGAAGTGCCTCCCCTGGGGCCTATGGGGGTCCCACGAGGTGGGGGGGAATGACTTGGTCCCTGCTCAGAAAAATGGAGGTAAATAAATTGTTAAATAGGTTAGTTTTGCTGTCTGGTGTGACGACCAGATTTCCTAGTGTGTCCTGCAGAGGCCCCACATTACCCAGTACCTTCTTTTTACTCCCTATGTATTTAAAAAAGGACTTCTTGTTGTCCTTGATCTGGGTAGCTAGTCCCAGTTCCATCTCCACCTTGGCCTTCCTGACCGCCCCCCTACAGCCCTGAGCAACAGAGGTATAGTCCTCCCTGGTGATGGCTCCTCCCTTCTATTGGGTGTACACTTCCTTTTTAGCTAAGGTATGTTCTCGGATGCTTTTGGTGAGCCATGGGGACTTTTGTGCCTTCTTGTCCACTTTGAACTGCATTTGGATTACCTCCCTTTGGCCTTGGAGGATCATTTCCTTAAGGAACGACCACTCTTCTTGGACACCCAACTCCCCTCCCCTCTGGGACCTCAGCGTCTCTCTGACTATTCTCCTTACCTCACTGAAATCTGCCTTCCTGAAGTCCAGGGCTGCTGCCTTGCTGTAGGCCTTTGCCACTTTGTGCTGGATGGTAAATTCCAGCAGGTGATGATTGCTGTCACCCAGGTGGTCGAGCACCCGCAGACCCCTCACCAGGTCATCGCCTGTGGCCAGGACCAGATCCAACAAGGCATCTCCCCTGGTGGGTCTGTACACCTCCTGGGTTAGATGGAGGTCCTGTATCTCAGCTAGAAACCTACGTGAGTGGTCAGACCTGGCTGACCGGTCATTTCATAGCCACCATCCAACTTTAGGTTGAATGTTGAAATTACTTCATGGTGTAATAAGTACTTCATATTCTTTGTGAGATTAGATATTTGTAACACAGACTTTAGAACTTCAGAGGCCTCTAGCGAGACTATATTATATCAATTAACTTATATGGAACCAGAAATTAAAGATGATTGTTATTAGGGATTGCATTAAAATAAAATTCAGAGGTCAAATTCTGCCTTTACATAGATACATGAAATCTTCTGAAGTTCTCAGTGTTTCAACTTTAACAGGGTTAAATACAGGTAATGGAGAATGGGGTCTGGCCCTTAATGTACATGATCTTCTCCAAGGAAAATAGAACAATTAAATTTGTTCTAATTGCAATGGTTGCCAGCAGCGCTGTTTTCAGAATGGGAGGGGGGAAAGGGAGAAGAGGGAGATCGTTCTAGGGTTCCTTAGCTGGAACTGGAGGGTGGGGTGGGTTGATTGAAGCCCTTCCACTTTGGGAGTGGGGGTGGGATGGGGGGCATTCAATCCATCCACCCCATCTTCCAGCACAGGCTGAAAAAAACTCAAATTGAACTTCATCTGCTCCCTTTCCCTCCTCCCATTCTGAAAACAGCTCCAAGGCTGGAAGGCAGGCAGACAAAAGTTACTGAAGGTGTCTTCATCTAAAGATGAAGATGTTTCAAAACATAGCACCTTCAGCAACTTCTGCAACCCATCATGCAATGAGGGTTCAGATTTTTGCAGGACTGGGCTCCTTTAAAGTGCTTTGCAGCCATGCAATTTTGTTTGGTCATGGCTGTAGAGTGCTTTCAGGGGCCAGATTGGGTGAATACTGCCACTTCTGTCTGCACTCTAAGTGTCTCACTAATCTCTTGTTTCTAGCCTTTGAAACCTGGCCTGAAGACCAGTGATTCGAAGATAGAAAAACTGAGGAAAAATTATTTATTTTACATAGCTGCTACATTATATTGAGATGCCTTGGATAATTATATTACACATTAAGCAATGTAATGTGAGATGGCAAGTTTAATAAAACATATACAAGACAGGAAAACTGAAATGTTTAATACTATGAAGAGGACAATTGACTCTTTCCTTCAAAACTTTTCTTCCATTATAGTTATTGAATACTGTGAAAAAGACTTTTGCCATTGTGGGCTGAAGTGCACTTTTCAGAAATGCTAGTTCATCTTAGCAAAGAATAATAAGGTTTTCACTTAAATATCCACCATACTTGTCACAGTTCAAGGCTACCTATGCCACTGACCTCTCTCAGTCTCCGTGTAGGTCTTGGGGGCATTTGTACATGTGCTCCAGGTATGGGGGGAGCACTTTAATTAGAGTGGCTCTGAGAGCTGCTCTAATTAAAGTGCTCACAGAGTTGTGTGTATCAGCATCCCCGCACTTCAAAATGGTGATGGGGATGTTTTAACTAAAGCTCACTGAATAAGCTTTCATTAAAACGCTGCCATGGCCATTTTGAAGTGTGGGGATGCTGATACACAAGACACAGAGGCTGACTGGAGCATGCTAATTAGCATGTTCCAGCAGACTCAATTAATTCATTACAGCATGTTGGAGCACCCTCCCAGGAGATTACAAGCACCCTTGGTTTTCAGCTTTTAAAATCCACAGTTCTCCCACTCCTTACACCAGCTGGTTAAAATTACTCCTCAGCATGACAAGGTGGCAAAGGCAAGCAGTCAGGTGGTGGCCCTAGATTTTAGGAGGGCAAACTTCAACGAGCTAAGGAGGATAGTTGGAGAAGCGCTGAAGTCTCAGAG
>NW_017728998.1:33457643-33486025 GCF_001723915.1 Gavialis gangeticus
TTAAGTTGGACATCAGGAGGCGCTACTTCACGGTCAGGGCAGCTAGGGTCTGGAACCAGCTTCCAAGTGAGGTGGTGCAGGCTCCCACCCTGGGGGTTTTTAAGAGGAGGTTGGATGACCACCTTACTGGGGTCGTTTGACCCCAGTGCTCTTCCTGCCATGGCAGGGGGTCAGACTAGATGATCTGCTCAGGTCCCTTCCGACCCTAGAAACTATCAAACTATGACTGTCTAGGTTCAAGGCCTGCAATTTTTTCTCTTCAGGAGCTGTGACCAATGTGTGAATACAGTGACATAAAACTGCTTAGTCAAACAGTTGTTAAAGCTCAATAAGAATCAAACATAACGTAAGAATCAAAACACAGCAATCAGTGCAAGTGAATCTGTCTTGCCTACAGCTTAGGAAGGCTTAGTTTATCCCAACTCCCTAACTCCTGGGGTTAGGGCTCTCCCATACATTTATTTTTCTATTTAAAGAGTTCAAGTTTGTATCCACGTCAAAGTTCTTTCCCTTTGGATTTCCCTCCCCCTGTGCCAAGCCAATGCTGCTGAACTCAGTATGGCAAGGAGT
Organism: Gavialis gangeticus; assembly: GCF_001723915.1. NCBI lineage: Eukaryota > Metazoa > Chordata > Crocodylia > Gavialidae > Gavialis > Gavialis gangeticus. Next base: position 33,458,214 of record NW_017728998.1, read on the forward strand.
AAACTTCAAAGGCTAGCGACAAACATTACACATAAACCGGTTTAAATGACCAGAAAGTGGTTTAAACCTGTAACAGAACAGACACTCAGTGTACATAAAACAGTTTCAAAATGCCTGAAACTGGTTGGAGATAAACCTGGTTGAATGTAGTATCAGACTTAACTGATTTAGCTCCAACTGGTTTATGCAATGTCTGTCCCAGACCCTTTGCTGGTTTAAGTTAAACAAGACTCCCCCAGCATCCCACCATGCTCCCTGGGCTGGGCTCTCTGCTCCAGCTCAGTGGGCTGGCCCCTTCCCTCTGCTCCCCAGCTGGAGCAGGGACAGGCAGGGGCAGAGGTCTGGCCAGAGAGAGGTTTAATTCCCACCTCTCTGTGCCACCAGCAAGAACCCGAGCTGGGTCTGCCAGGCACTCCCCCCTTGCTGTGGCAGCAATGGGGCATCATGGTCCCTGAGGCAGAGTGTTTTCCGCCCACTCTGCTGGCTTGGCACCATAAGCAGCTCCTGCAGGGGAGGGGGTTGGAAAGCACCTGGAGCTGGAGCTAGAGCTCTGTGCACTAGGCAGAGAAGGCAGTTATTACCCCCTCCCTCCAGCATCTGGTGAAGGGGGCAGGGAAGGAGTTTATCCCCACACTGGCCCTGTGCAGGGAGTGATCCGCAACGGCCTGGGCATACAGACCTTGGCTGCACCCCCCTGGGGGTAGAGGGGAAAATATCTCCCCTCCCTGCCCCCTCTGCCTCAGGGGGCCATTCCGGCTGTTGTCTAACCATGCCCCTGGCCTCACTGCTACCAGAGCGAGGGGGGAGCACCCAGAGTCCATGGGACAGTGAGGGAGAAATTAAACCCCTCCCTGGCCAGTTCACTCCTGGCTAGTGCCTGGGCTGGTCCCGCCCCCCCAGAACAGCTTCCCTGCTGATGAAGGCTGCTCTAGCACTCCCCTTCCTCCCCACCCTGGCTCCTGGCCTGAGCCACTGCAGGCATTTGCCTTCACTTTGTGAATGTCTATGCACTTGCAAATTTGTTCAATATAGGCAGGCTAGACTAATCTGCAAAAATTGAATCTATTCAGGTTCCGCTTTTTGAATGTCTGTCCCTAGCCAAAGGGGCTGTCACCTACATCAGCCATTTTAATATTCATGAATGGTGCTATCTAAACTTTATGGTCTGCATTCCTTTCAAACTGTAAGTCAGCTTCTGCTGATGTTAACTTTGGTAATCCTGTAGCCAACAACACAATCAAACTGACAGATGAAATATATAATATTGATAAAACATTACAGATATTGTCCATGTCATTCACGGACTCTTTTTTCCCCCAAACATTTAAAAAAAATTCTTAAGAAATCTTAATTTCTTAATTAAGATTACCCCTTGCCTGCAAGGTATGAAAACCAATTGTGAGATTAACTTTATGCATGGATTTCAGAGACATTCAGTGACTTTTCCTAGATTATACGATGAGTCAATGGCAGAGTCAGGAATAAAACCCAGCTGTGACCTGATGTGAGAATTAGATCATACCCCCTTTCTAAAAGATGATGCAGCATCATACCACTCATTACACCATTAAAATATATAATTTTACATATGATTAGAGGAATTGAAGAGGGATGAATAAATATCGGTAGGAGCATGTAGAGGGATGGAAATCTGGCATCCTGTTTTGTGCCTCACTGTGAGTAGTCCTATTGATTGCAATAAAGTTATTCACATATGTGCTAACAGCATAATTAGAAAGTAGATTCACCAAACCAAACTGATCCCTTGGATCTTCTGCTACGAGAAAAAATGCAAGTTCAAGCCATTCAAAAATCATGCCTTCTAAATGCCATATTTAGATGCTTTTTATTTGCTTTCTGATGTTGAGTTTCAGAGTACACTGAATTCAAAATTTTCTCCACAGCCATGGAGCTGTCACTTGTTCAGAAGCTTATAGCTTTGGAAAATGGTTCTAAAAAATCCCAATTTTCACCACAGTGCTAGCACTTGGACAAGTTATGATATAACTTGCAGTGGCCCATTTTATTGATTTAAGAAGCCAAGGTTTATACAAGTATGGGAAAAATGGCCATAAGCTGCATAAAAGGAATTTTTCAAATTCAGACATAAGGCTGGATTGTGTTCTCATATTTATGCATGTAAAGAAAGCAGAATCCTCCCTGCAGGCCGGAAAGATCACATTTCCCTGTTATACCAAAGGCAAAAGAATTATGAAACATTTCTCCAACTTACTTCTTTTTTTCCCCTTCAAACTTCAATTGAAGGTGGTTATGGAAGTCTTCAAAACACTCTTCCTATGTACTTATTTATAATCAGTCATCTACAACAGTGTAAAATGCCATGTTTGCCAGTCTTTTAGACCATAAATCTGTAGTACTACTAACACTATATTGATTTTGGATTTCGGAGTGATGCATACTATATTCAGCAAATGAAAGATTTTTCCATAGTATGCTAGTGAATGAGATTTTTTTCCACAAGTTGTTTGTCATTTAAAATGAAGCACCATCTTTTTCCCATTAAGCCGCTTGAAGCTATCACCCAGTAGCTAGAACTTGTGGCAAAGTGTAGGTAATTCAAAAATGTGCATTGCTTTAAATCATATTTATTAAATAAGTGAGGCTGCCAGGATGCGAGATGCCCAGTTGCTTTAGTAGAAGAATGACTAAAATGTTCCATTGCTGCAGTGGTTATATCTGCTCGACACACTGTGCAGGGTGAAGAGGTAGAAATGGGATTTTTCTCTAATCAGAAAATAAATACACTCAATACAAATGAGAAATGGACTTCAGTCTTAGAAATAAGAAATGTCTTGTAGTTTCATTCATGACATCATTTTGCATGTGTAAAGATTATGCCAACAAAGCAGTACATGGGTGAAGATAAAATACAACATTTAAAATCCTTACACAGTCCCCTCAAAATGCTTATCGCATAAAAACTACACAAGTGATTTGTGGCTGATAAATTTCTTCTGTTAATAAAGAGACAGTCTCTGTCATCTTCACATTGAGTAGTACCTCACACTGTAAGAAATCCCATAAAAAGTACATTTCTTTCCTTCCTTCATTACTGTCTTGGGAAAGAATGGCAGGTGTTTACCCCTAAATGTGCCCCACATAAGGAGTTCTGCTCTGCATAGACCTGTAGTCCAAGGAACAATCTAGCCTTTAAAAATAATATACAACTACTTTTTTGTTGTAGTAATATCCAGCTCCTATTTACCTCTTGTCATATATTTACCTCAAAACACTTCTGGAGAATAACTAGTATTATCCCCACTTGACAGACAGGGAAACTAATCCCATAGAGATGAAGGGCCATACTCAAAGGGACAGTGACAGAGCTGGAATAAACATAAGTCTTCTGCATTTCCAATGCAGCCTCAGGACCCCACTGCCTCCTGATCAGTCCAAAGACTGCTAATTCCTCCATATCTAATGAATAGGGGCTCAATATTGGAAACATTTATTTATGTGAGTAGAACTCCCTTAATAATAGGGACACAAGGAAATAAAATAAAGAGGTGAATATAAATATGAATATGCTTGTACTCCCATTTACTTCAAAGATATTTGTGAATAAGGGTTTGTGGGATCAGGCTTTTGGCTTTTTAAAAAAAACCCTAAATGCTAATCTGGAATGGTGACATATTAAAATGGATCTAAAGTTTGACATTATGTACTGCATCACTGCTGAGAGTGGGGAAATGTGAACTGCTTAGAACCTACCTGTTTGTGGATACAGAGAAGGCTTCATTTTCCAGAGCTGGTAACTGTCACAAGAATAAAATCCATGCGCTTGGCCAGCTCCTCAGCTTGTGTAAATTAGCTTTGATAAAGCTTCACTGATTTGCTCCAGCTGAAGATCTGGTTCATTATTGTGTTAAGGATTACAAAGTCTCCCACAGACTGTTTTCCTGTCCCTGCCCCAATCTATGATTACTATGAAAATCAAATAAACTTTAATACAGCAAACCATCATTCCTCAACCTCTAGATACAGTAAAGCATTGCCAAAGTTATGCAGCAAAATTACCCATTGCTTGAATTATGACTTGCAGACTTAGAGCACTGATGATTTAGTGTTTGTTAGCAGAGCTCAAATTAAAGGAGACTTTTTTTTATTAGAACAAGTTATTAAATTTACCTTCTATTCACGTTTTAAATGACTTATTTTAAATCACATGCTTCTATCTATAGCAGTTAAATGTGGGCCATGAGAAGTGTAAATAATGTGAAATAGATAAGCTAAACTTTCCACCAGGCCTGTAACAAATACAGTTGAACAGGGTTGCATCCAGAGGGGGTACAGTGTCACAGGTGCACATCCTCACCCCTTTTGGACCATGCTAGGACCAGGAATTTTTTAAATCCTCAAATCAAGTTAAAAATACTATACTGTCACCCAGCTGTTGGCACCTGTTCCCTTCTCCTTGGTCCTCAGCTTCACAGGCACCCTCCTGCTGTTAGTGCTCCTGTACCTGCTGTCCCCGGCTGGCACAGGGGGCCCCAGAGTCTCTCCAGCCTGTCCAGGTGGGAGCAGCAGCAGCAGGTTTGTGTCTCCTCTCGTCCTGGTCCCTCAGGTATTCCTTGCCAGCCCAGGACTGAGGAGCACGTATGGGTTGGTAAAACCACCTGCTGCTGTCTTCTGCTGAACATGAGTTGTGATCTTCTTAGTATCTCTAATTTGATGATTTTCTTTCTTTTTCCCCACCCTCTCTCCAAACACTTCTTTGATACTTCTTCTAGAAATATTCCTGGAATATTCTTAGGTATAATATACTTTGTATTAAGTATGCACAAGACTGGAATTTAAAGGAATAGGGAGCAAATTTTCAGCAAATTTTTCTTCATATAAGATCCTCTAAGTTACCAGAATTAGATTTTAGTTGCTTTTGAAAAAAGACATGGGTGTGTCATGTCAAAACAACAAGAAAGGAGCTAGAGAATCATGTAGAACATAGTTTGAATGCTCCTTTCAAAGGCCAGCACTAAATAAGCTTTATAAGGCACAACCCAAACCTGCAGTAGAAGGACATTCCAACAAGAGAGGAGTTTCCCCATTCATGCTGTGCTTCAGGTTTCCATCCCTCACTTCCAGAGAGGTTTTCCTATTCCTCCTATGAGAAGCATATAAGGCTGCTTAGGATCTAATGTCATATTAGGGATATGGCAAGGTAGAGTTTCACCTTATGCTCTAACTAAATCAGAGCTGTATAGCATACGCTTTTGTAAGCACAGGGCTTACTTGATCAGATGTGTGATGAAGTAAGCCCTCTGCTTATAAAAGCTTATGTTATATTTCTCAGATGTACTTAGTCTATATGGTGCAAGTGTATTTTGCCTTCTGCCTGACTTCAGATTAATATGGCTAGCTATTACTCTGTATTAGGGATATGGGGTGTAAGAACTAGAAAAATTTTGCCTCCCTTACTGCCTTGGTCTGCCCATTGGAACCTAGCTTAAGGGAGTACCTTGAATTGCTCCAATAGATGCTCCAATACAAGGACTGCTATGGATTGCTCCAATACAAGGCACCAGTGTCATTGCTCTTTATTCCTGTTACTTCCTTCCACCTTATGTGCCAGCATATTAGAACTGGAAAGAGAAACATAAAATTCTACATCTCATACTAACTACTGAAGAAATATATTTGAAGTCAATAGCAGTTCTTCTGTTTCAGAGCCTGCAGAACTGGGCTCTCGGCAAGTAATGCATTCCTTGCAGTAACATTCTTTAGGATTTCCAAGACAGGCAAAATATACTTCACCAACCTCAGCCTCATAATCGTCATTCCCCAGTCATTTTCATTTGGTGGTTCACTGGCATGTAATGGAGGCTGGGAATGTTTTGTGTTTGACAGACATTTTGGAATTGAATCTGAACTCTCTCATAAGCAATCTCAAATTCTTGACCTATTATTATGAGTTGCATTTAAAATGCCCAAGAAACTGCCAGTTTGTCTTTTCCATGTTGGAAAACATGAATGAGGCCTCAGTTGCTGGCTTTATAAGTTGGGTGAAATGAATATATCCATAATTACCTTAGTCTTGCTATAGAATTAGACTCTCCATTCTTTTTAACAAGTTTCTTGATTGTCAGAGTCTATTTCCCTCTGATATTTTAATAAATCCTTCAAGAAGTCTACTAGTAGCAGGACTTCATGAATATTCATGAAGGTTGTAGTAGACTTGGCCAGGTGGAATATATTTATTAACTTAGTGTTCACTGGGCCATGAAGTGTGCTGGCCAATAGACATCTAAGAAAAGTGATTAAGCTTTTCAAGAATGTTTTCTGTTACAGCACATTCCTTTATTTTTTCAATTTTCAATTAAAAATTCCTGCAAAAGAGCACTCATAGAACTCCTATAAAAGAGGAGCCCCAAGGTTTTTTCCCCCCCCCAGGTTATAGAGTCTTTGTAAGCAAATAAGTAGTATATTTATTCTAATGCAAATAATTAATATTTCCAGCAAAGAGAAGTTAGTTTGTCTGTTTGCTAAGGGCTTCTGACTCATCTCCTTATTTTTGAGAACACACTCTTGTTTGTATTGAAAAAAGAGAATGGTTTTCCTGCCGGCTCCTCTCTCCACAGGCTCACTCACCCTGAGATCTTAGGACAATGATTCTCCACCTTTTCCAGACTCAAGGGCTGGGTCTACATGAGACACTGACTGTTCAGGTGTTACTTGTATAGACAAGTTCTAAATGACTGTGCAGTAAGTGGAGTTACTGTGCAGTTACACTGCCAAGCAACTTTTTCATGATGCTGACTGTGCAGTAGCTGATGACTACTACTGCACAGTAAGGCTGTGTGAAATTTCGACCGGTGTTTTGTTTTGAGACTGTTTCAATGCATTTCAAGCTCAAAGCAGTGAAATAGAAATGAAACAAAAGCCTTTGAAACAGCTTCAAATGAAACAAGGGCCCTCAAAATATTTCAAAAGTTTTGCAATATTTTGAGTTTCAAAGCCAGGCTTACCTGGCTTCAGCACCGGTCTCAACAGGCAGCAGCAGCAGCCTCCTGTCACCCGGGAGGCCCCCAGGAGGGCTGCGGGGCTGTGCCAGACTCCTCCTGGGGGTGTGGACCCCTGATCTGCCTGCTGGATGACAGGAGACTGCCTGGGTCCAGCGCTGGGTGCAGCCTACATCCAGCACCGGGAAGATGTGTGCTGGTGCTGGCCCCAGCTGGCAGCACTAGCCTCCTATGATTGGGCAGGCAGGTTGGGGGCTTGCATCCCTGGGAAGAGTCCAGCACAGCCCCTACAGCCTTCCTGGGGGTGCAGGCAAGCCCCTGATCTGCCTGCCAGATGACAGGACTCTGGTGCTGCTAGCTGGGGCCAGTGGCAGCTCCAGTCTTCCTGGCATGGACTGTGGCCTGTGCCGGTCCCAGCTGGCAGCACCAGTCTCCTGTCATATAGCAGGCAGATTGGGGACTCCCGCACCTCCGGGAGGAGCTGGCAGAGCCCCACAGCCTTCCTGGCAGTGTGCGGGGAGGGGGCCCCGATTGGCCTGCCAGATCGCAGGAGGCTGCTTCTGCCACCTGGGATGGCGCTGGCTGCAGCCCACACCCAGCGCTAGGAAGACAGGTGCTGCTGCTGGCACCAGCCAGCAGCACCGGCCTCCTGTCATCAAGCAGGCAGATCAGGGGCCCGCCCACATTCCTGGGAGGGCTGCAGGGGCTGTGCTGGTCTGCTCAGAGGGGTGTGGGCCCCCAATCTGCCTGTTGGGTGACAGGAAGCAGGTTCTTTTGCTTGTAGCCAGTGGCAGCCAGGGCCATGCCTGGAGGGGGTGAATTGGGGTGACTGCCCGGGGCCTTGTGCTTTGGGGGACTCCATGGAGCCAGGCATAGTGGCCATGGAGACTCTGCATTGCTGCCACCAGCTTTACATCTGGCTGCTTGCTACCCTCGCACCGCCACTGGCGCTACCACCAATGGCAGCAGCAGCTTCTTTGCATCCAGTGCACGCAGTATCGGGGTGGGGGCTGATTTGTGGGGGCTGATTTGCCCTGGGACCCACAACAGCCCCGCGGCTGCTGGTCCCAGGTGGCAGAACCAGCCTCCTGTCATCTGGCAGGTAGCTTGGGGACCCACACCCCCGGGAGCATTCTGGCATAGCCCCCACAGCCCTCCCAGGGGTGTGGACATGTCCCCTATCTGCCTGCTGGATCACAGGAGGTTGCTGCTGCCAGCTGGGGCCAGCAGCAGCACTGATCTTCCCAGTGCTGGTAGTGGGCTGCACCCAGCACTGTCCCAGGTGGTAGGGGCAGCCTCCTGTGATCTGGCAAGCCAATCGGGGCCTCCTGCACCTCCAGGAGAGCTTTGGGGCTCTGATGACTCCTCCCAGGATTGCGGGGGGCTCCCAATCTGCCTGCCAGATGACAGGAGGCTGGTGCTGTTGGCTGGGACTGGTGCTGGCAGCACCAGCCTCCTGTCATCCAGTGGGCAGATCAGGGGCTTGCCCACACCCCTGGGAGTTTCAAAATGTTTCGTGTTTCGAAGCCAGGCTTACTTAGCTTCAGCACTGGTCCCAACCGGCAGCAGCAGCCTCCTGTCACCTGGCAGGAAAATGGAGCCTGCCTGCACCCCGTGGAGGGCTGCAGGGCTGTGCCGTACTGCCAGATCAAAGGAGGCTGGTGCTACTGCCTGGGGCCAGTGGCAGTACCGATCTTCCCAGTGTTGGGTGCAGAATAGCTTATGGGTGAAACATCGAAACAGCGAAACAGTTTTGACGAAATGAAATGGAACAGTGCTTTCGAAACAAAACAAAACTTGAAATGAAGCACTGTTTTGTTGAAACGGAAGTTGAAGCAGAATGGTGCTGTTTCACACAGCCCTACTGCACAGTAGCATTGCATCACACTTCCTGCCATGTGATTCTACTGCACAGTAGTCACAGGCTACTGCACAATCAGCATCTCATGTAGATGTGGCCAAGGTATCCCTCAGAAAATGCCAACTCTTAATTTTTCACTTGTGTTTGGACTTCAGAAAAATAATAGAGCAGTTCTTCTGTTGCAAAGAGCTCAGAAAGACCACAGCAGGTCAGAATGTTTATAATGCTATGGATTCCTTTTTGAAACCTCTGGGTTTATCATGTGAATTATGTATAGCTGGTTGCACATCTAACCATGCTAATATTTAAGCCACACCACTGCAGCAGGGTGCCACAATGCCCTGGTTGATAATTATTATCCTAGGATAATGGTAAATATTCTTGTGAAAATCTTTGTTAAAGGTCGCTAATGCCTCTCTGAACTGGAGTGCTGATTAGAGGACTGTTTGTCCATATGGCTTGTTTCCTGTTTGGCTGCTAGATGACATCATTCCAGTCAATACCAAGGACCCAGATTCTAATCTCAATTATACTAGTCTAAATCTGGAATAGCTCCACAACTTTGATGACACAATGGGAGCCAAAATGACAACAGATTTTTCCCAGTTTAACTGAGACTAGAATCTGCCCTATAAGGCTTATTAATTCATGTTTTGTTTAGTGAAGTGTGCACGCAGGAATGAATCATATCTAGGGTATTACAATAAAATGGCATAGATTTTGTCATTTTTTCCAGTTCAGCTTAGTGTTTAGCAAATGCAAAAAAATAATCGGAAATCTTCTTAATCTTCAAAGCCAAGCCAGTTTTTAACATACTTTTTTCATGCTGATCCTAAACCAAAACTCAGACAACTATGGAAACAACCCTGTTGACTTCAAGTGGCTTTGGATAAGGCCCAATAAATCTATAAATCATAGAAGGCCAAATGTGCTGCAGTTGCTCAAGGCTCGTAGCAAGGACAAGATTAGCACAGAGTATAGGCTCAGAAAACTGACTAGAATAACTGACTAGCAGTATAATTATTTCACTACTACTGTACTAGTAAGTTTCCCTAAGCAAGCCCTAAGATACCAGGGTTTCAGGATCTGGGCTGTGTTTTTAAACTGTGCAGGCCAAGAGAAAAAGCTGTTAATCTAGAATGGTCCCTCCCATCTAAAAAGGTCCCTCCCTATGGCCCATTCATTTTTCATAAGGGCAAGCTCTTTAGGGTTTCAAAAGTGCAGGAATATAGATTCAAACTAAGGAGCACTGTCAGTATTCTTGGAACAAGTGAGTCTTCATATTACTACTTTTTATGGCAGTGGCTGTCAATCACGAATCATCAAAAATGTCACAAACACCTACGCACAGTATTTCAAAGGTATCTAATGTAGGCTATATAACACCATATTTCAAAATGGATTCAAAGCTTTTCATCTATCCAATAGTTAAGAACAAGGAAAAACACAAACATCAAATGAAATGAAATATATTTGTTGATGCTAAAAGAAAATATTAATTTAATAAAAATATTTAGTTTATTACACATTCTTATTTTATCACAATTATTTTTGTGGTATAAGAGATGACCCTTACTTTGTAATTAGATTTGTATGAGAGGGACTTTATGGACTGGCCAAGTAACATGGATTCCAATGGGACATCCCCAAACTATTCTGATCTTAAAATAAACAAACAAGGTTGCACAAACATGGTTATATTTTGTGGTTGTTTTAAATTTCAAATAAAAAATTGCACCAAGTCTAGCTTGATCTTGGCAATTAAAAACTTCACCATTATCTAAATGCAAGAAAAAGGACAGAAACATGTTTTTGGGGAAGTCACTCATCTTCCATAGCACAACAGGATAAGGCTAGGTTGTAAGTCCACAGTCTGCTCTGCCTTCAGTAATGAAGGCAGAGCAGACTAACCAAAGTATGTATGTGTGTGTATGTGTGTACCTTTCCACACCATATTTACCTGAATATAAGACAACCTTGCATATAAGATGACCTCCCCCAATAATTAAATTCTCTATATATGGAACATTTATAAATTTATTATAATTTTACAGGTATATAATCTAATTATTGAAAGTTTGCCTTGAATTTGTCACCCTCCCACTGCTACAGAAGAGAAAATAAATCTGGGGAGGACAGGTAGCTGCCTTGCCCCAAGCGACTTCTTCCCCTTGCAGCCCCTTCCCTCCACTTGTTACTCTCTCTCAGCACATTTGAGAAAGTAAGGATCAAATTTAAAAACTCTGACTTTGAAATAAACATGCCTGTAGTAATTTGCATATAGCACCCATAGATTTAGATCATCCAGAAATTGGGGCAACAGATGGATTCTTGATGATGTTTGCCAGGCATTTAAGGCTGTTGAAGAAAGATGAATCATTGGAAATGGGAAAGAAAGGCACATCTCACCTGTGAAAGCGAAGAGGAAGTTGAAATATGGTCAATGTCATGACTCACCATGACTTAACCAAAAGAGTCAAAGCTGAGGAGGACTGTGCTCAATGGGAGCTACCATATATATTTTTCAGATGGGTTGCACCAATCTGTTTTTGTGGTAGGTTCCCATCAGCATGTTTGCCCAATATACTTATCTGGCAGGGCAGGTACCATGATGAACCTTGGTCTGGAATGTACTCAAGTGTAGTTATAGGGTGAAGGGAACCTTGGCCTTGAATATTAGGGCTGTGTGAAATTTTGCCAGGCATTTTGTTTCAACACTGTTTTGATTCATTTCGAGATCAAAACAGCAAAATTAAAATGAAATGAAAGACTTTGAAACAGCCTTGAAACAAAATGAGGGCACTTGAAAACTTTTGAAACATTTTGAGTTTAGGAGCTGGGCTTGCTTGCAGGGAAACAAACTAAGGAGAGGGAGGGGGAAGAGTGGGGAATGGCTGCTCTGATATTGACATGTCTAGCTGGCCAGTGACTGTGATCCTTCCCTGAGATCCCTTCCAATCCCAGTGCTCTGAGGAAGGGACAGAAAAACAGCTGAGCCTTAACACACACACAGTCACACATGTCACGAGTTTGGCTTGTCAGCAGCTTGAGGTGCAGTTTCCCAGAAACCCCTGCACCAATCTCCTTGAAGCCTGTCAGACTTCATGGCCTCAGAAGGGGCTACCATGCCTCCTGTTTTCACCCAGCTGTGCCTTAATATACATGTGTGACATGAGTTCTGCTTGTCAGGAGCTTGAGGTACAGTTTCCCAGAAACCCCTGCATCTATCTCCTTGAAACCTGGCAGACATTGTGGCCTCAGCAGGGGCTACCATACCTGTAATTTTTACTCCCCTGTGTCTTCATACTGACAAGTGACATGAGTTTTACTTTCAGGACTTTGAGGTGCAGTTTCTCAGAAATCCCTGCACCTATCTCCTTGAAACTTGACAAGCTTTGTGGCCCCAGAAGGGGCTACTATCTCTGCTTTTTTCATTTGATTCAGGAAGGAAATGACAAAGTTATAGGCAGTTTTGTGATTCCCCTTTATATCTTATGGGCAAAACGTTGAAACAGTGTCAAAACAGAGAAACAATTTCGATGAAATGAAATGGAACAATGGTTTCGAAATTAAACAAAACTCAAAATAAAACACTGTCCTGTTGAAATGGTGACACGGAAGTTGAAATGAAACTGCACTGTTTCGCACAGCCCTATTGAAGATACTCAAGCGCAGTTAGATGGTTAAGGTCTGTCTCTTGCACTGTGGGCAGGCTGACACCTCTGAGGGTATACAAATGCTTCCAAATGCGAGAATCTTGGCTACACAATTTATGACAGTGGGAGATTGCTTTTGGGCTTTCCCCCTAGCTTGCTCCTTTGGTCTTTTGGCTAGGAGCAAGTAAAACTAGAGGGCACTGGAACTCTTAGGCCTCTGGGATTGGAGCTTGCACATAGGATGCCTGCCATGGATTTTGGGGTATCTGAAGCCCCAGACTAAGTCTGAGAGGTAGGATACTTGCTGGTGGAGTGGTGGTAGAGCTACACAGACTTGAACAACTGAGCTCTGCTCAGTCAAAATTTGGAACTTAATTCAGAACTGATTTGGCTCTGGAAACAAAATTTTATTTAAACAAGAAAATCACCATGTGTACCCAATACGATCCATGTTTTATGGTCATGCTTAGTGCTGGCTGAATTTTATTTATCAACTTTATACTTGGCTTCCATGATTGAGCATGTGCTGCTTTTGGCAGTAGTTTAATAGCCAATGTATCTAATGTGGTTTCCTTGTATGCAAATGTAAGACAAGGGGCTTCCTCCCAGTGCTGTTTCTGGGGAAAAACCCCTCATCTTGTATTCTAGTAAATATGGTGTGTCTGCATGTGTGTGTATGTTTGTGTATAGAGAAAGAGAGAGTGCAAGAGTGAGCATAAGCTTCTGTAGCAGAAAGAAGCACTCTCTCTCTCCTGCCCTGCTCCCCATTAGTTTAGGGAAGGTGATTGAATAATTTCAGCCCTTTTCTTGGATCAGTATACCTCTTGGTGTTCACATTGGTGACTACTCTGGACTCGAAGGAACTCACCTCTTAAATCCAAGTCAAGGGCCTTAAAGACAACAAAATTCCTCTTCTTAGAGGTGAATGATTATCATAGTAGACCAAATCTGATGAGGTAGAGATGCCATGTCACCAGGCGTGCCTGTAATTTTTCACAGTATGTATGGGAAGATGCTGAAGGCTGTTTATTCTCTGAGTTAGAGCAGGGCAGAGAAGAGTTGTAGGGGGAGGGGAAACAGAATTTTATGATATGGCCATTCCAGACTTCCAAGAGCTGTAAATTGGGATTTAGAATGATATTGCTTTTCTTTCATTTATTCACCAAGTAACAAGGGAAACAGCACTTTGAATGTAATACTAATGAATAAATAATACAGTCATTTGAAAACTGCTTGTTGAGACTGAGAAATATATTCAGTATTTTTTTTAATGGCTCTGGAGTTCTATTAACATTACAGGGATGGACACTAGAGGCTTGCATAACTGTGCAGCTCAAGGCACAGGCAGGGCTGAATGTCTTTAGCATAACACTTGGCTACTAAGTGCCCTTACACATGTGATCTTCATCCATAGCCCCTTGTTTGGGCTGCTAAAAGTCTGGCATGAAAGTGAATGCAAAGAAAGACAATTTAAAGAAATACTGTATTGGAGTTTGTACACTCATAAGCTAATCATTCCTGTAACTAACTACAGGCCCACAGTATACAGTCTATTCCACCTTCTGTGTCTAAGTGGGCTTAGGTGCCTAAGTGTTATTGTCTTCCATTCTGTTCAAGCCCCTGAAAATCCAAAAGTGCAGTGGTGCCCAACTCATCTGGCCCTGCAGTCTGGGGGTAGGGACAGAAGTTACACATAAACCGGTTTAAGGGATCAGAAACTGGTTTAAACCTGTAATAGAACGTAAGTTCAGTGCAGATAAACCATTTTCAAAATGGCCAAAACTTGTTTGAGATAAACCTGGTTGAATATAGGATCAGATTAGTTGATTGAGGTCAAACTGGTTAATGGAACTTGGGGCTGCCCAGGGTGCTATGTCAGTGTCCTTGACCCTGCTGTCTGTAATGTGGGGATTAAACCCCCTCCCCCTTTCCCCTCAGGCTACTGCAGTCTGGCCACCATGGCTTCAGGTGCACAGCTGGCAGGGGCTGCTTCTCACCTCCCCCTCCAGGTAGACCCGGATCTACACCAGATGGCAGGAGGCTGCTGCCCCTGGCTGGGTTTGGTGCTGAAGCCAAGTAAGCCTGGCTTTGAAACTCAAAACATTTCGAAACTTTCTAAATGCATTGAAACAGCTTTGAAACTAAACACCCGGTGAAATTTTGCACAGCCCTAGTAGAGATGTTGCAGGGTAGGGCTAGGATTCAGAATGACTTAGACAAATTGGAGGATTGGGTCAAAAGAAATCTCATAAGCTTTAATAAGGACAAGTGCACAGTCCTGCACTTAAGATGGAACAATCCCATGCACCAGGACAGGCTGGGGGCTGACTGGTTGTGCAACAGTTCTGCAGAAAAGGACCTGGGCTTTATACTGGACAGTAAGCTGAATATGAGTCAGCAGTGTGCCCTTGTTGCTAAGAAAGCTAATGGCATACTGAGCTGCATTGCCAGTAGGCCAAGGGAAGTGATTATTCCACTCTATTCAGCACTGGTTTAGCCACATCTGGAGTACTGTGTTGACTTTTGCTTCCCCCCAGTCTCACCGCCAAAAAAAAAGGATGTGGACAAACTGGAGAGAGTACAGTAAAGGGTGACAAAAATGGTGATGGGGCTGGGGCACATGACTCATGAGGAAAGACTGGGGGGAACTGGGTTTATTTAGTCTAGAGAAGAGGAGATTGAGAGGAGACTTAATGGCAGTCTTCAGCTACCTGAAGTGGGGTTTGAAAGAGGATGGAGCTAGGTTATTCTTAGTGGTGGCAGATATCAGAACAAGAAGCAACAGTCTAAAGTTGCAGCAAGGGAAGTTTAGGTTAGATATTAGGAAGAATTTTCTCACTAGGAGGGTAGTAAAACACTAGAACAGGTTACCCAGAGAGGTGGTGGAAGCTCCATCCTTGAGGGTTTTCAAAACCTAGCTAGACAAAGCTTTGGCTGGGATGATCTAGTTGGGGATGGTTCTGCTTTGAGCAGCAGGTTGGACTAGATGACCTCCTGAGGTCCCTTCCAACCCTAGTTTTCTATGATGCTATGATTAATCTTGCCACCAAATATCCAGACCTGTGGGGAGTCTTATAGACTGGATGGCACTGCTCTTTGGGCTGGGCCCAGTCCATGGGCCATATTTTTGTCACCCCTGAATTAATGCATCTGTTTTTATAACACATCATTCTCTTACCCTTAAGATGGAGTCCTCAAAAAACCCAGTGAGTAGGAGGACCAACATTGCTTTTCTATCAACAGGGACTGAAATAGGATAGAATAGGATTGCATTTAGCTGCCTAAATTTACTTGTGCATATAAGAGTTGGAATAGAATCTGACCCCCAGTGTTCTTTACTGACTGGAAAAAAGCATCCTGAAAATGAATGAGCAGTACTGCCATCTAGCAGTGAAGTACATACAGGTCGATTTATGGGCAAGATTCTTGGGAGTGCAGGAGGAGGTAACTGTAGATGGTTCAATCTTCAGCTGACTCATCACTATAGTGTGCAGTATGATACATAATACAAAAGACCCTACTGGACTCCTTGAAACATGAGACTATCTGCAGTGACAGAAGATGGGATAGAAAACAGGATAAATAGTAATAGATCTGAACAGATATTACCCTCATGCATAAACCACCCTAGACTAGCAGGGATTAGGACCGGGATAATGAATTATGGGCTGGTTATTTCATAATTATCTGTCATGTAGTTTCTTGGATCCATCACTACTGAGCCAAGATACTCGATTAGATGAACCATTGGTTTGAACTAGAGTGGGAATGACTACAATCCCTTCCCTCTTTCAACAGGCACTCATGAGACAGTCAAGGGACTTGATGGTGGCAGGAGATACCAGGGGAATAGAACTGATGGTTCACATTTTTCATTCCTAGCATTTTTCTAGCTGAGTTGGTAGAGTGCAGGCTTCTCTTCACTTTTTGGAAAACCTCTTCTCTTGCAGGAGCCCAGTACATGAACACTCATCCTTCTTAGTTTTAATTCCTTGGAAGAAATGCTGATGGTAGAGGACAGAGAAAGATAACAAAGCATGCAGAGAAAGAAATTTATGTAGCAGTTATGGATCCTACCATGTAGGCAGGTGAATTGTCCTGCAGACATGTACCCTTCTATGTGAGGGGGATGTGACTGTTGAGAGAAACTGCCATGGAAACTCTTAACATTCCTTGAACTAACAATAAAGCTGGGCAGGAGCACATCAGAGTATCTATGAGTGCTTCTTCTTCAGCCTTCCTCAGCATTGTACCCTAGACAGTGTTTGCCTGCTCAACATCCTCCTTGTGCACTGCCCATTGAATGTAAATCATTAATATAACAATACAAGCTATACAAATAACAATAGTCTATTTATAACCTTCTCTAAATTTAATATTGGGTCCTTTGTACATTTTCTGCCTTAGAAGAGAAGCTCTTTATATTGCATCTTGTATGACTGGGCTCATTGCTATTGCCCAGCTAAATTTAATAATCCTAAACAGGCTGTAAGATTAAGTCAGGCCTAAGCAATAGATTGTGTATCCTACAGATCATGGGTTATTCTCTCTCTTTTTTTTAATCTACCTTGCCATTACAATCCAGAAGAGCTGTGGGGTGTAGCGCTGTAGTACAACATGGGCTTCTTCTCATAGTCCCATTGAAATCAGTGAAGAATGGTACAATGTAGGCAGTGTTGCCAACTTTCATGACATTACCATGAGTCTCATATTTGCTGCTGTCCTGAAAGCGCCAGATCTGGATGTGCTGTGACTATTTGAGAATCTTGTTTCATTTTTTAAAAAGAAAGCTCCTACTTGCATAGTTAAAGAGAAGAGGTAGAACACATGAATTCCAAATGCTCAAAACCTGAATGAAAAGAATAAAAATAACCCCATATTTAATAGTAAAAAAGCTCAGTCTCATGAGGTAAGTCAGCCTGACTCAGGACGGCTGACAATCTATCATAACACTGCCAGAATCAGCCCCTCAGTCAGACACAACATCAAAAAAAGATCACCGCAAATTGTCCTGCTTCCACCACCCGAAGTTTTATTTTCTACTTCAGGAATGTTTGTTAAGTCCTGTGAAACTGCACTTTATAGGGAGCGCACAAGTTAAGTACCCAGTGCTCTCAAACTTTCACAGTGAGTTGGGCACCTAAAAAATGTCCATGCCTTTGAAAATCTGTGTAATCTTCAAGGCCAATGTTATCAACTTCTTTCTTTTAACTCTCTAAGGTCTCATTTTTACTAGAGTTAGCTTAAGTAACTGCAGTATCAGTGCATGTGAATTTGTATCCCAAGCCACTCTAGTGGAGCAATGTAAAGAGAAGTTGTAGAAAATAGCAGATGATTGACTCACATGGATATGTGTTTGTATATGTCAGAGACAGACTGCACGTGTGCATATGTGTGTTTGCATGTGTATCAAATAAGAGATGAACTCTGCTGTGTACCTGACTGTTCAAACACATGGAAGCTGCTTTCACATTGGCCTTGAAAACACTAGCTGCTAAGCAGATGCAGACATGCAAGCTATGATTTTAGAAGAGGGCCCTATGTAACAAAAGCAAATTTAGTCCTATTTGAGTAGGCAGCTCAAAGAGGCTCAAGTAGGCAGAGCTAAATTGAACTGAGGTCAGCATGTAGCCCCTCCCTTGCACAAATTCAGGCATCAAAACCCAAATTGCTTGCGGACACAAAGCATGGTAGTTTATCTTGAGATCTAACATGCACTATCTGGCAATGGCATTGTTTCAATTATGAAACAATTCACATCTCAGCTGACACATATAATGAAGCTTACTACTTGCCTAGTACATAATTTAAGGTAAAAGAAAAGAGGGTGTGTTTCATCA
The DNA here is from genome assembly GCF_001723915.1 of Gavialis gangeticus. Classification (NCBI taxonomy): domain Eukaryota; kingdom Metazoa; phylum Chordata; order Crocodylia; family Gavialidae; genus Gavialis; species Gavialis gangeticus. The sequence goes on from NW_017728998.1 coordinate 33,476,548, forward strand.
TGGTCTATCATATCTTTGTCTATTGTTCTGCAACCATTTGCATACCTAAAGGGAAATGGCCTTTTTAATTTCTTTCCCTCTCCTAATCATCTGAGGCCTATTAAGAACTGCTCTGTATCCTGTAATCAGACAATTTATACAGTGTGCACCCTTAGGCTACAGCCATTATAAACAAGCTGGAAAACTCCTTTACAATACATGACTAGCATGGGAAGACACCATTCATAATTAATTTTTTTCTGTTTTTGGCGGCAGATGGTCCCCTGCATCCAAGCATGGTCTACTGCCCACCCCTTTATTCTGAAGACAGAAGGGCAACCTTGGGAAAATAAAGAAAGAAAACATCTGCAAGGCCAGATCACTTTGGGAATAAAACTGCTCATCAAGGCTTCCCACCTTTCCATGGGCTTAAGGTGAATTTAGGACCTGATCTAAAGCTCTTTGAAGTCAACAAAAAAAATCCTATTGGGTTCAGATCAGGGTGCCAGTTAATTAAGGAAAGTTATTAGGCTGGAAGGAAAATATGAAAACTTTTGCCTACCACTTCTATCTACAGTATCAATTCGAGATGCAGCTGGCATGATACACAGGTGGATTTGCAACTTTCAGCTTTGTCTGGAACTCAGGCTCTTAGTGGGACTGCACTGCTGGTACAATAGATAAAGGAGACTTTTGCTTTTAATTACCCTTTAAAATATTGTGCCTACTACTGGAAGAGGCCAGCTGAAAACTAGTTACAGCAATTCGTTCATCTTGCATTTATTTATTTATTTTCACTGTTTGCTTTTTGCTTCTCACTACATTGTCTGTAGCAACCTCTCCTGATGTGTCTGACTCCTAGGCAATGCTACAAGCTTCCCCATGCTGGGTTACAGCCAAAACAGACTGTCATTTTAGTGCCTTGTGCCAGCACTAGTATTGAGAACTTCTTTTGATTTTTCTCAACTGTGACAGGGTAATGTATCACAAGACCTGGTTTCTACAGAACACATTCCTACCTTATAAGCAAATAAATCTCTTGTAGTCATGACTCGGGGAAATATTCAGGCCCTTCACTCTGTTCTTTTAAAATGGTAACATTTTGTGTTTGCGCATTTTTGGAAGCAGACCTATCCTGGTCTCATCCAAGTCCAGAGAACTCTTCTGTTGACTTCTGTGGGAGTTGCCCCCTGGAAACAGGACAAATTGTTTGTTCTCTTTAGAAAATATCACACGTAACACTGCCATTTGCAAATTAAAAAAAAAAAAGAAATCTTGAAAATTTTCTTTAAAGCTTCTTTTGCCTGTAGACCCTCTTGCCTAATCTTTGGCCAGTAGCAGAAAGCACTAGTAGGCTAGTAGCCAGCCATGGGTGTTGTAAAACCTTCAGAACAGGCAGACAATGTGGGTGGGAAATTGAAACATGCTGATGGCTTTCCATTAGCTTGAAAAAAACAGTTTGTTACTCTAATTTACAACTGGATTCTGTCTAGGATCCGAGGTCTTAGTGGTGGTTGAAAACCCTTGGCTGTATTTCTCACCTTACACTGATTGTGCCCAACATGGTCCATGCAAGCCAACTCTGATGAAGTGTCAAAATATCATAAGCTGTTCTCAAGATGTTTATAATCTAGCTTGCTTTTCACATGGAAATCAAAGAATGGCAGACAATTTAGCAACTTTCATAGTAATGCCAGCTGTCATAAAATATATATGCTGATTCTTTCATGGCTGTCTGGATTGGGATAGGGATAGGAGATCTCCTCAGAAAATACGTTAAAAGTAGCACTGGTGATTCTGCAAGTAACTTTCCATTGTCTGGATCCCAAAACATGGTGCTAGGGAGGCACTGACACATCGCTGAAAGATTTTAAATTCCTAAGAGTTACATGCTTGCTTCCATGTGATTCTTTGTTTGTTAAGAACAGTTAATGTAAAATGGCTGGAAGGTTCCTATTTTTCCATGATGGCTGTGATTCCTGTCTATACAATAAATAAATAATTATATCTATATCTAGATATATATAGCTATAGATATATATAGATATCCATATAGCTAGAGATAGATATATGGATATCTATATACCTATATATATAGACAGAGAGAAATAATTTTCTCTCTCTCTGTATATATATAGATAGACAGATAGATATAGAGAGAAAGAGCTTTATGAGTGAGTTATTTTACTAACTAGATCAAATCTTGTATGGAAACTGATTTACGTATTGATTCAATGAAACATGCTCAATACAACACAGTGTATTTTATATTTTTAAGAATGGGGTGATGGCTTTTTATCTCATAGATAGATAATTACAATCTGTGTTGTTACTGGTGTTAGCTTTTAACAATGTAAAGGTAAGTCAAATGTTGGGAATGTGATACTCAACAGAGCTGCTTTATTTATCTGGTTGACTTAATAAAACTGTAGAAGCTGAGGTCATCTAAACCTCTCAGTCATGCTGCAGCCTAGTGCAGTTCTACTAGGAACTGATGATATAAAAAATGCTAAATATGCCAAGCCCAAGATTCAGACTAGGCAATCTGTTACAACCTTATTTTCTACTTGAATGTTACCCAACAATGTGCTTGGATTTATTTAGGCTCCTCCTAAGCCTAAATATGAATAATAAGGATCCTGGATCATCTACTTCTTTAGGTGAATGCAGAAATGTTTTGTCACGAGGCAGACGCACAGATCTTTGTTAAAGTCAGAATTTAAGTGTACTGCAGGTATTTAAATTGGATTTTAGAATTTGGATTTGTATGTTGTGTTTTTAGTATTATTATAAGGCAATTACTAATATATGGCATAAAATTAGGTATTAAAGAGAGAGAAAATAAGTGCCAGAACTCCCCCCTCCAAGTTTTTTCCCCTAGATCCATTCATGTATTTCTTAAACATGTTCCTCTGTTTCAAATGCTAATTTTAGATGCTGTACAATAAGGCTGCGAAAGTGGTATTTTTGTGAGAAAAGTTAAAGCATGAAACTCATTGATCACAGTAGATAATAAGGCTTCAGGCAAGATTTCTAGCTCCCGAAAGCACTCTAATAGTAGAACAGAGCCTTAAGTACAGTATTTCATAGGAAAGTTATATCCATTTGTATTAAAGGGGAAGAAAGAGAATGAATTAAAAGAGTAGGCAACGGTACATGAACTTCCTGGGACATCACTGTGGTGAAGCCTAAGGGTCAGATTCCATGTCTAATGCACAGCATGTATTGCCACACAAGTTTAAAAAAAATCTGCTGACACTCGTAAATTGCCACATGTTTGGATTTCCAGCAAGATCTCGCAACAAGCTATGTTACTGTAAGTCATTTTTTCCACTGGGGAAAACATGGCTGTAGCTATGTTAACTGATGGCAGGATGCATTACAGTGTAAGGATAGCTCACTAGGGAGCATTCTCACCTCAAGGCCAGGAGGTTGTACAAAAGCCCAACACCAGGACTCAGGCTAAGGACTTGTCCCTTTTTTTTCATCCCTTAATTTAAATATTGTGTCAAACTAGCATTCACAGACAGTGCATTCTGACAAACTGGAAAGTGAAACCACAAAGGCACAGCGCCAACCTCACTGTCCTATTAATGTACTTCAGTCCTCACACATAGAGACCATCTTGTTCAAGACAGGCTCACTTAAATCCTCAGATTTTCTGCCAAGGCTACTCACTAAGGTTACCGTTAGACTGATAGATTCATAGTTTTCTAGGTCAGAAGGGTCTGTTATCATCAGCTAGTCTAACCTCCTATGTAGCACAGGCCAAAGGACCTCACCAAATAGTTGCTGCATCAAGCTCATAACTGCAGTTTGAGCAGTTCCCAAATAGCTCATGTGTCATGTTAATACTTTAAAAGTGTACTGGTCTATGTCACACAACTGTTAATTCTGTCCACTATTTGAGACGTTACCAGGATGGCCAGATGTTCCAAGTGAGCAAGCTGGATTCCTGCTACAGTTTTTTTTCCCTCTTTGTCTGGACACAGTACAGCTCAGGGAAGGTCATGCAAAGTTTCCCTTTCATGACAGTGTGGGTGAGTTATCTAATCTATGTAGGTATTTATATGACCCTTATTATGCTCATATTCACAGCTGGCAACTGTGAGGTAAGGAAGAGCTACACCTATCTGACAAGGGGAAAACTGAATCTCAGGATAGATTAAGCAATTTTCCCATGGTCACATGGGAAGACTAACTGAATCCAGATCAACTGCCCTATGAATCAAACACCTCATATACCCATAAATCACAGCAATGCCTATAAGCAGTGTGTGTACAGGTATGAGTATACACACAGGGAAGGACTGGCTCAAGGTCTCATGAGCATAACTGCACAGGTTTTATGTAGGATGGTCCTTGACGTACACACACACTCATCTGGTTAGATAACATTTTCACTGGCTCAGCTGGCTAGTGACCAGAGTCTGCAGCTGTTTACAAAAACCAAGGTAAATCACAATTTAAAAAACACAGATTGGGATTCCAGGACAGGCTCTGAACATCAGGAGTCCAAGGGCACAGTTATTCTAAAGATTAAAACAGCTACATTCTGCCCTCAAAGGATGTGTGTTCATAATGTACCACATAGCAAAGAGACTACAATCTCTTTCCTTTCATCACAAGCAACATACTTTCAATGAAACTGGACTGTAATGTCCAAGCTGCTCGGAAATTATTTCTGATGATACTATGGCAGTTCTTCTTGCCTACTTAAGCTTGATCCAAAGCTCACTGAAACTGATGGGAATTTTCAGTTGGCTTTGTGTCACTATCATACCTACTATACTCTATCATTATCTAACCCATTACAGTGGAAGGCCATTTCTGTCCTATCTCTTGCTGAGCCCGGTTCTTTTAATAATAAAACTTGCCCACTCTCTTCTGTTCCATCAATGCCCAAGCCTGGCAGTTAGGTAGTTGATGGTTTAGAAGGTCCCAAACATGCAATCCCAAGATAGAGAGCCTGAGAAGAGACTGGAGCATGCACTCATGATCCCCCCATTTCCTAGTTATCTATGATGCTTAATTGCTGGGCTTTGGTAGGCACATGGAGCACAAGTGAGTAGATGGTTCTTGCCAGGAAGGTGGTCTGGATATACTCTACGCATTTTGGGACAGCCAGTGCATAAGCATTATTATGTAAAATCAGTTTTTCCTCAATCATGTTGTTCTGCCATGGTATTCAAGTACTTCAGAAAGTAAAGCCAAGCAACTAAAGCCAAAGATATATACCCTCTCATTTATCAAAATTTATTCCGATGGTCTTGTACTTTTGACTTTCAGTAGTACGCAAGGCAAAATGTTAGGGGTGTAATTCTGTCATCATGTCAGCAGTATTTACAATCTCAATCAAAAGAAGATTGCACACAAATACCATGAATAGGATCAAGCACATTACTTAACAGTATGATAAATGTAAACTAATTATTGATTAAAAAACATCCAGTACGTTCTCCTGACCACTTTCATTATGGGTATTTCACAACACAGCTGTGTATGTATACATAACAGAAAAATAATGTGAATAAAATGTTGTAATCCTTAACTTACAAAATGAATTTTAGAGACTTTTTCCATACAAAGTGTGTACGTATATAAACTCAGATTAACTCTGCAGTATCACATATTGAGTAAAAATGATAAAGCTTGTGAAATCTTTTCATTTTCTGAAGACAAGGAAAAGCCTTGATGTTATAAATATGCCTGTAAAAGAAGTAGGTTTAAAACAAACTTTAAAATGGGATTGGTCAGCATTGCCAGTTGCTCTTCATTACGTTGATTATTTTTCAATATTTTGCATTGTACACATGCCATCAGTCATAAGCCTGTATTGGCCTCCCCAAAATTACCATGTCCCGTATTACACCAAGCAAAAATTGCTTAGAGATTGGAGATTGGGTCGAATCCTGAAAATGTGAGACTTAAAGGTAGTAAAACATCTACAAATGTAACTAGTGGGCTCTTTAAAGATGCCCAGCCAGAGTAGGTATCTAATTGCAGTTGAAACTCCCAAGAGATGCCTATCTACTTTTAGGTACCTGAATCTGATCCCCTGGGTTAATCTATTACTTAAGTGTTATAATTACTATATAAGTATTATATGTTGCTTATGTACCAGGGTGTTGTTTCTAACTGGGGCCTCTGTTCCCTAAATTCTTATTTAAAAGCCTTCTCCAAAGCCCACTGAAAACAATGGAAAGTTTTTTGGCTTTACTCATAAGTAAAGGGGATCAGATCCAGGCCCCATTAAATATGGTATATGCTTAGTGATTTCCTCAAGAGGGTCTTAAATCTGTTGGATTCTAGACACGCAGTACCTCTTGCTTTGGATGTTATGAAGAATGGGAAGAAAACATCACAGTTCTGATGCAGTGGCATTTTATACTCATTTTTCATGGGCATAAACAACACCACAAAGAAAATGACGATGGACAATTTGGCCCTCTATGTTTAAAACAACCAGTATGAAGATTCTTATGAAACTGTTGAACAATATTTAAAACAAGTATATGTGTGCTCTTTTTGTTTCAATAAAAATGTCATGATAATGTCTTTTGCAGTGGGGGAGTCTCTTTGAGAGAAGGGGAGGACACGGAAGACTGACAATGTTATGAAATCATCTGCTACATATGTATACTCCTCTTTTTTAATAAAGGTCCTCTTATATTGGATTGTAATACCTTTGGCTCTATTCCTTCAGTTATGCAATTATAGAGGAGAACTACAAAATCCTGAAGGAAGATAAAACAGGTCCTTATATTTGTTTCCTTGGGCACTACTGACTATAAAGTCATTAGTATTTGAATGACGATTATTTGCTGTAGTTTCTCTTGACTTTTCTTAATTAATTTACTATTCTGGCTCCTGTTCCACTGGGGAAGTGGAAATGAAGGAATGAGAATAGAAAAATTCACCTGTTAAAAAGAAATATTTCTTAAAATATGCCAGGCTCACAATCTTAGATCCAAATCCTGCAGAAGCTTGTCTTCTTCACTAAAGTTTCTTATGCCCACTACTCAAATGAATAAAGATAAGGGATACCATGGGCTCTGACAGAAGTTACATTTGTCATGTGATCAGCCCCCTGAAAGCACTCTACAGCCATGTCGTGATAGAGAGCTTTAAATGTGGCTGATTGTGTGACAAATTAACCCTCATCATATCAGGGATCAGATGAAGGTACTGTACTTTGGAGCTTCTTAGGTAATTTGTGTTCCCTAGGATTAATTTGTGGTGCAATTGGGGCTGGATGATACAGCCCAGCTCCACCCCGGGCCTGTCTGCAGGAAAAAAGTGGGGAAGGGGAGCAAGCTGTGGGCTGGGGTATGCGTAGCCTGAGCTGGAGTGGTTGTGGGTAGATTGGAGAGTCCCTGTGCCTCACAGCCCCCTCCCCAGCTCAGGCTGGGCAAGCCCCAGTGCACAGTTTGCTCCCTCTCCCCTTTTCCTCCTCCCTTCCAGACAGCACTGGAGCTGGGAGAGGGAGAAGGCAGGGATGGGGGAGAGGGGTGACTCCTCTGCTGCAGCAGGCTCCCCAGGGTCCTGCAGCCAGACTTGATCCCCTCCTCCCAACCCAACAGGCAAATGTCATTACATGAGCAGCACATTAAAGGCAAGAGAGGAAAAAATCAAGTGTATAAATAAATTATTTGTAGGCCTACCTAATAAAAGTAAAAACATAATGAATCTATTTCCTTAGCTGGTGCAAGTCAGAAGTGTTTCACAGACAAGAATGAAGCTAAATTAATTTATGCCTTTTAAGGACCTAGCATAATGTACTTAACACTGAATGGTGAGCCCAGCCATGTTCAGGGACTTCTAGTTGGTCAAACTCAGCTACCTTGTTACCAAGGCACTTTGGAAGAATTAATCTTGTGCTTGTGCAAGTAGTTGATTTTTGGTTCTTTGTTGAAATAAAAAAAAGAGAGACAATATCAGCCTGTATCAATCTGAAATAAAAATGTTCAGTTTCTTACCAAATCAAAACAATAATTTTTAGTTCAATGAAATGCTTCATTTGGGAGCACATATAAGAAAAGCAAAGGAAACAAAGAGCTAGATTCACTATGGCTGTTGCAGGTGGTAGCTTCCAGTCCTGGCATCAATAAATATTTAAATATTTTATATGAAATAGAACAATGTCTAAGAGAAAAACTGAGAGAACCCTATTTAAGAATACTGCTTGTCTGGTGGTTAGGACTCTCATCTAGGCTGCTTGGTAACCACCAGGTTATTTGGTAAAAGGAGATTTATCAATCTATCCTCATGTTCCTTGCCTTTCCAAGTACACCAAACCGAATAGTTTGGAACTGTCTAAGTATTTCATTTTGACATTTCCAAAATGTTTTTGTCATTTGAGTTTCAGGTGAGGCCATCTGTTGGATAGTTTCAGGCATCTTGAAACTAAATTGTTTAGAGTGACTTCTTGAGTTGATTTTTCCACTCCTAGTTTCAGGCAGATCAGCCCCAGAACTGTTTATATCTAATAAACTTTTTTGTTCTTAAATGTTCCAACCACTAGTTATTAAACAAAAAGCTTGCAGTAATTCAACTCAGTTCAGTCAACACCAAATCTGAGAGTGCTTAGGGGACCCTATGGTGGTTGGAAGGAAACAGAATATGTAACATTCTGCTAATTGAACAGGGCAGTTTTTATTACCGAACAGTGTCCTTCTATTTCCCACTGTAGTCAGGATATTTACATATGTATAATGCTTCAATTTACAGGCTATAAACAGCTAAGTCATTTTGGTGTAATTAATAATTGCTTATGCAATTGCATAGAAAAGTGTTCAACAATTCCAATTTACATTAAAGAGTAATGGCCACTTTTGACCTTATATGGCAAACTATCTTATGGCATATTCTTTAATTGTCATTTAAGCAGCAGCTTTTAAGAATAGGAAGAGACAGTGAAATGGGGCCAAATCAAGCACTCACTGACTATAGCAACTTACTCCATTAGAGTGTGAAGACACAGAAGAAGTAGCATTATTAGAGCTTTGTTGTAGCTTGCTTGTAACTTTGAATCAACGCTGAAATTAGATATTCCTAAATCAAGTGCCCATGTCACTCAGGTCACCTGAATTACAAATCAAGGCAAATACCAAGTGAGCTGCCTTCCACAGTCACCTGGTCAGCACAGAAGTATTTAAAGGAATTATATTTTGTGAAACAAAGCAATCTCAAGGATAACAGTAATAGGGAGAATTTTACAGCAACTCTTTATTCTAGGATAGTAAGTTTTTTTGTTCTTTGCTAAAGAGGCAACCTTTTTCCAAGAATTTCCAGTGCACTACAACCTCTACATAAACCTCATAAAAACTTTTGACAGTAAGCAATTTTATATCTCATATTATATTAATTTTACTGATAGGTAAACTGCAGTATGCACCCTGGGTGTGTGTAGATGAAACAGGGGACCTAAATTGAAGTGGTGGGCTTTAAAAAACACCACTTCAATTTAGGGTTGATTAAACTCCCATGTCATGCACAC